>NC_135783.1:64791446-65391446 GCF_051106095.1 Pogona vitticeps | reverse complement strand
CATGCCTTTTCATCATAACTTTCTCAATGATCTTTTGCATTTGGTACTGCACAGATGACGTCTGAGCTACGTTTACACAGCACAAAGACTTAAATAGCGGCACACATCCTGTGTACTCAAACACAGAGACTTAAATAGTGGCACAGATCCTGCAGTACATTCCCCAAAGTCATTTGTTGAGCTTTCCTCCTACACTCCATTAAATTGGGGGACCTCACGTACTTTCACTTCTTTCAATATATCACCAAATATCCAAGAGCTGCTGCAAATATCTTCAAACACGTCACCAACAGCTTGTAGCCGGTAAAAATGTGGACGATTGCAGTCACAGATATCCCGGAGTGCCTGAAAAGAAATCAAATTCTAGTTGACAAGATTTATTCTAATCTAATAATGTGTTTGCTACATACAGCTGCCCTATGAATTTCAAGCAGCCTAGCTCTGACTACCTCCACACCAGCACTCATCCACCTAGTAAAAACTGTAATCCCAATCCCAGAAGGACTTTTGTTTGACCTAAAGAGAAGCAGGTTTCTGGAGAGGACATTTGTACAAATAATCACTTGTGGCATTCAGAGATCCCGTTACTACTTACATAAAGCCTGCATCGATCTTACTATAAGCAGAGATATATATGCTCTTTTAAAATAAAATAAAATGAAATTCCTCAAGTAACTCTAAACAAGGATAAAATGGATTCTCAACTATGTATAAATTATGCAAACCGGATATATTTGCAAAATTCATTATATTTTGCATAATTTATTCCACATTCTTCCTACTTTGCATAGTTTGTTCTTTACTTCCTAGTTTTGGAACGGCAAAATCTAAAAGGGAAGTATGTTTTTATTTAGAAGCTTGCACAGATCTTTGTGTTTTAAGTATGATGTAAACCTCTTCAAAATTGTATCTTCTATCCACATTGTTAGACAGGGCTGTCAAAACAAGCCAGCAGTTTTCATATCAGTCAAACAGATCCAGGTGGCCTATGACATTACATTTGCTTTATATATTACCAATTAGTAAACCAAATATAGCTTGGCTTGTTTATAGCTGCACTCATCATCATCATCTTAGAACTGCAGAGCTGGAAGGGACCCTATGGATCATCAAGTCTAGCTGCTGTCAAGGAGGCACAGTGGGGAATCAAACTCCCAACCCCTCTGGCTCTGCAGCCGGATACCTAAACCACAGAGCTATCCAACAATTCTTTTAACTTACTTGTGTTAGCATTTGTATGTCACTTTGAATTGAATCATTATTTTGTTCACTCTAAAGTATATTGTAGTGGTTAAAGTGCTGATTTAGGAATGAGAGAGTCCATGTTTATTGAACCATGAAAAAAAGGCTAAGTCCCATTTTTAGTATCTTGCCATATTCTAGTTTTCAAATACAGTCAGCCTGTTTTGTATATTATAGATATTACAGAGTCCAAGTAGTGTTTGTGCACATTTGCATAATATGCAAATTAACATGGAGTTTTCATATTAGGCAGATTATGCAAGTTAATAGTTGCATTCTACCAATACATATTAGCCAGCATCATATATACAGTAATCACTGATCTGAGAAGCCATTATAGTATAATGGTTAAACTGCTGGACTTTTCTAAAATGATGTGACTCAAGAGTCCATTACATCTGTGACAGCTCCAGATCAGCCACATCCAGTGTAACCCAAAGCACATCCAACATTTGGGAAGGGAATTTACAAAATACACACCCATTCCTAAACTGTCAGTGGAGATGTGAGTTTGGCCCTCAAACAATTCTAGCAGGAGCCTAGATATGTATCATAGAATCATAGAATCATAGAAAAGTGAAGTTGGAAGGGGCCTACAAGGCCATCAAGTCCAACCCCCTGGTATTATTAATGCCATGTATTTTCTACTACACCAGTGTGGCATACTGGATAGATCATGGGATTAGGGCTCAGGTGACCTCAGTTCAGATTTCCATTGGTGGAAATCCAATGGTGCTTCTGGAGTGGAAAGATAGGTTCTGTTGTTTCCCAGTAGATACCTAAATGCCTTCAGAGTCCTCACATTCTTCAGGGTGACTCCTTCCATAAACCATTCCTTGAACAACTCCCATACCTCAAAAAACCTTATTGAGGCTCCATGGGTCAAATGCAATTTAATGGCACAGAACTACAAAATGTCCAAAAGTCAAATCAATTATTTTGAGATAAATGCATGTGACATGGCTTAACCACATTAAGTGCACGTGTACACACACACACACACACACACACACACACACACACACACACACACACACAAATATTGCAAAAATTCACATGATCTGGGAGCATGTCAGTGTCTTCTTCATAATTCCCTCCATCTGTTTACTGACCTGAGCCAATTTCCTCTCATGCTGCTCTGATGATTTGCTTCCGACACAGTCATTCTCCAGCAAATCCTGTTTGCCTATAATATCTTTCTCAAATTGCATGAATTTGTGATACTGGTCTGTTTTGGTCACACCAGCCAAGTAGGAAGGAAGGAACTGGTATTCGTCATTAGTCTCCTTCAGTACACAAAGCCGACTGTTCTTGATTGGTTTGTGTTTCAAAATTTTCATCTCTGGAACATCCAGCTCATCCTTTATAAGTTTCCTTCTAAACAAGCCTTCTCCCTCCTCTTCTTCCTCAGGAATCTCCTTTCTTGGTACTGTTAAAGCTGCACCACTGACTGGAACACTGGCCAGAGCCACAGAGGTGGCCCTGGAGGTCCAAGGTTGCCAACACAAATGCGAAGCTGATCGGACACGAGTGGGTGTTGGTGTGTCATTTTTACTGGTCAAAGAATGCTTTGTCTTCTGGGATGCCTGGGTGGGTGCAGTGAACTGAGGTCTTCTGAGGAGTAGGGCAGGTTTTTGGGCACTTCCCCAGTAGTTATGTTTTATCAATCCTCGGGGCCTGAAAAGTTTGTTGTGGTTTAGGTGACCTGAAGTGTAAAGCTGAATTTCAGCTTTGTGGGCCTTTTCCACTTGATCTAAGAGATCTGTAAGGCTGTAGTGTTGTTGTTTTTCTGCCATGGAGAATATTAGTCACTCTGCATATAAAACAGAATATTTAAATTAAAGTGAAGAAAGGGAGAAGAAAGCCTTACTCCAATATTTAATTCATATAGGTTAGCTTCCTATCATATATTTAACTGGTTTCACCAAAGTTTCTCTGACTCTGTTGAGCAGTCTTCAGTGATAAATATAAACCAGAGATTAAAAGTAATGGGTTGCAAGTAATGTAGTTGTTTACAATTAGTTACTTCTAAGGTAATGGCAAAGTAACATCTCTGATATAACGTGTAGGAAGAGTTACTTTACTAGTGTAAGGAATATTTTCTACTTCTTTTCCAAAGTTACTTTTAAAGAACATTCTAAGGCATTTGTAGATTCATTTTGACATGATTTCCCCCCAGGTTTATGTCATGTTTTACCAATTCTAAATTTAAATTTTTTTAAGAGAAAACTAGGGATGAGCACGAACTGAACCATCAGCCAGAAAAATTCACAAACTGGAATGGTTCATGGTTGAGTTTTTTGGTTCATTTAGGGGATCCTGTTTTGCTGAAACAAAACAAAGCGCCAAACTTTTTTCACCTCAGTGCTTCATTTTCTTCAGTGAAAGGGGGTGACTGCCCAACCCCCTCCCACTGCCCCCATTGGCTCCCTACATTGAAGCTGCTGCTACTGCTTCCTCCTCTGCCACTGCCGCTTCTGTTGCTGCTACCACCTCCTCCTCCTCTGCTGCTGCTGCCACAAGCCTCACAGGCAGCAGACCTGGGTCCTTGCAAGCTGTGTGTGCACAGGTGTCAGCTACCTAGCTGAGCAGCAGGAACATGTACACATGCAGCAGGATTACGGTGGCAGCAGCAATTTTAAGATAAGGTAAGGAGCTGATCATGGCAGTGGAAGAGAAAGGGACAGGTAAGCAGTTCCCCCCTTGGCACAAACCCAAAAAGTGAACTGTGAACTGGTTCATTTTGGGGATAGGGGTGTGACAGCTTGCGGTTCATGGTTCGTGGGCAGTCACGAACCATGAACCATCACAAACTACCAGTTTATTGGTTTGTGCACATCTTTAATGGAAACTAACATAAAGTAAAACAAAAGTAGCAAACAACGTAATAACTAATGTGAGTTACTTTTCCAACACTGTAATGAGTCACAGCAAAGGGTCGCTTTTCAAATTCTGAAATTAGCAAGAGGAATGAATTATTGATGTTGAAACTCATCTCTGGCAGAAAAGTTACTTGGGCACATTATTTTGTGATGGCTTTACTTTTCTCTCCCCAAACTCTTTCTCCAGATGATTGCTCTTCAAACCATAATGCAGTGAAAATTTGGAATCTTACTATTTCATCTCCTGTCCTGTTGTGCCAGATCACCAAACAGCACTACAGCAGTAATTCAGCTTATAATTATGAATAAATCTACATTGCTGTGGTGTTCTTTATGAATTCTGTGCTTACTACTGAGGTTTGTAAATCTGAAATTCCAGATAGGAAAGACATCAGTCTTGGAAGAGAGCATTTCAGAATAGTTACATCAGTAGATACATTTTTATTAATAGTGTCCTAGGGCAGTGGTCCCCAACCTTGGGCCTCCAGATGTTCTTGGACTTCAGCTCCCAGAAATCCTGGCCAGCAGAGGTGGTGGTGAAGACTTCTGGGAGTTGTAGTCCAAGAACATCTTGAGGCCCAAGGTTGGGGATCACTGTCCTAGGGTATTAAGAATCCATGCATAGCTTACATGAAGAACCTCAAAAACTGATTGGTAACTAATGATTATGGATTCAATCCCATCAACCCTCTGCAATCACTACTATGAGAAGTTTATTCTTCAGAATCTGCAACATTTCATGAAATGTATGGTTAACCACTAAATGCAGAGATGGGAGTAGTATGTACATAAGAATAGGTTGCTTACCTGCAACTGGATCTTTGAATAAACTGTGAACTCACACTAACAGGTCATTCTGCACATGCACAGAATCCTTCAGAACTTTCCAAAGCTGATGCTTAGCATTTTGCTGAGGATCTACCCCCTTCTGCAGTACACAAAAGCAGCTGTTTCCCTCCGTTTCTCTCAGTTCTGAGTCTACCTGAAAGAAGAAACAAGAGACATTATGGAGGAAGACAGGTGGGATATGTGATTTCACAGGTGAACACTCAAAGAATGACAGGTTACCCACCTGTAATTGTAGTTCTTTGAGTGGACCTCTGTGATTCACACCCTGGGTGATCTGAGCCTGCGCGGAGCCTCATCAGAAAGTACCTTGGCTCATCAGAAGGTGAACCAATAGAGATTGATTCAGCAGTTTGTTGAGGCTGCTGAGAAATGACTGTAGCTTTAGATTTATGCTGTTTAGGTCTTTTAGGTAGAGAAGGCTCTGGAACCAAAAAGGCTTCGATGGACATCAGATGTTTAGTGGAAGGCTAAAGGGGCCATGAATAAGAGAAAATAATTTGAGGAGGAAGAAAAAGGATTATTTGGGGGCGGGGGGTCCTGCAGCCAGAGGCCATGTGAAATAGAAAAGAAAAAATCTCTGATGATAATGAATTTGATCTAAAAGTTTAAAGGAAAAAAAAGATTGATAACAGGAAGGAATCAAGGATGAACTCCCTTTCTTTTTTACTCACAGAAGGAGAACTATGAGGCTCTCAACGCGGCGGTTGAAAGAAACTGAAAGGGGAGCCTTGGCACCACAGTACTTATACAAGGGGGAGGGGCCTTATTCTAATGTGTTTTGTGCTACTGCAGAAGCTCTAGAACTTTCCGATGAGGCTCTGTGCAGGTGCGGATCACCCAGGGTGTTATTCACAGAGGCAATGAAGAAGAACCATAGTTACCGGTAAGCAACCTCTTCTTCTTCTTCATGGTCTTTGTTAACAGACAGCAATGACAGATTAACTGGGTCACATGTGGTGGACAGATAGATGTCACTAGAGAACTGGAAATAACAAAGCCTTGCAGATGGAAGGCTGTGACCACACAGCAGTAGAAGAAATCTCTGGCTAGGTTATGTCCATGAAGAAAGCTGCCACTGTTGTGAGGCAAATTGGTTGTGGTAGTGAGAGGTGTTCCAATTCAAAGCATAATTTAATTGTGCCAGTGACCCACGTTGAGACAAATTGAGGTGAAAATTGGAGATCTTTGTTACAGTTCCTATAATAGACAAAGTGTATCTGGGATTATCTCTAGGGTTTTGTCCTGGAGACATAGAACATGAAGGTGCTTCACAAGTCCAGAGTGTGGACATTGTGTTCCACCTGTATCTGAAGGTTGGGATAAAGGTGGTGGAGTTGAGTTCTGTCCCAAGTGAAATCCAGAGGGGGGAAAACTTAGGAAAGAAGGAAGTATCTGGATGCAGCTCCACTTTGTATTTCTGGAAAATCTTGTATAGAGATCCATATGGAGGACATATAGCTCACTATCTCATCTAGCAAAGGTCAAGGTGACCAAAAAAGCAACCTTCATATGTGTGATGAGATATAAGTGTGATGAGACTTCCATTTGTAGGTTGAGATGGACTCAAGATAAACTTGAATGGATGACATGGACAGGCCCTTGTTTTCAAGTGACAGTAAGAAGCTGAGAAGAGTGGTGATATCAAATTTTAGTGAGTCCAGATGTTAGATGAAGTCACAAAGAAAGGGTTGAAAAGGCCTCCACTTAAAGATCCAGGAGGTTCTGGTGTTCTGAGAAAGTCAGAGGACCACTAGATTAAGGTGTCACCAAGGAAACTGAGTCTAAACCTGTCTTTAGAATCGAACTGCCAGCATTCAGTGTTTTGGGGCATGGTGAACAGGTCTAGATGAAGAGCACCTCATCTATGAAACAGATAATGTAGAATTTGAGGATGAAACTTCCACTTGTTGGTGGAAACTGAGATTGTGCTGAGGAGGTCTGCCAAAACATATTGTTTTGCTAGAGGTGTACTGCAATAGGTCAGATATTTATATAGCAACATAAATGCCACAGCAGTCATGTAGAAGAAGCTTAAGTGTTCAAAAGGTCTCAGTGCTAAGAGCTGCAGGTGTTTGGTGCCAGGGCTGCCTCCATGGTTGACTGGCAGCTATGTATGTCAAAGTTGTGACAATGGACTCCCTAGCCCATGCTAAGAGTTGTTACTACAATAGATACTCTGGGTGATCTGAAGTAGAGACCTGCAAAGAGATTGCTTAAAGACATCCACCACAGAAGAAATTGGTAAATTCTGGATGTCATACACAAATGGGTGAGGGTGGTCATGAGACAGTTTGAAGTTGTTGATGAACCAATGCTGGAGGAGTCTCAAGGTGACAGCAGAGGGCATGAGACCAAGAATCACTTGTGCCTGTTTCACCATAGGTGTTGGATGATGAAGAAGGCGAAGGACGAAAGATGTTATGTTGCTGGCTCCTGAAATAGTGAGCTTACAGGAATTTATGCAGCCCCTATGAAACCAATTACTCAGGTGGATTTAAACAGGATTTATTTTTTTTTTTTGGATATGTGATGACAGTCTGTCGAGCATCATAAGAGTGATCCTAACATAAGATAGACTTGAATTATGCCATAATCAACCAGTCATCCAAACAGGGGGAAACAATAATGCCCTTCAATGGCCATACATTTTGCAAGGACCCTTAGGGTACTGGATAGCCTCAAGAGTCTTTACAAAGTTGAGGTCTTTGAAGTGGTAGGTGCTGTGAGTGATTGTGAATCTGAGGAACCTTCTATAGAAAGGGCAGATACTGATGTGAAAAAATGGCACCTGCAGATCTCTGGTGATGAACCAGTCTTTACTTCTGAGTAGTGGGATGCCTGATTGTAGAGTGAAAGTGATGAAAGGAATTGTTGTTTCTCAGGTTTAGGATTGGGCATAATCCACTAATTGTTCTGGAGACAATAAAGTATCTCATGTGGAAACTCGTATGCCTGAACTTTGCTGGAACGGGTTCTATGACTTCTTTGGTGGCTGAGTTGCAATCCCTTTTGGTAGTTCATGTTAACCTCATAACATTGGAGTAGGCTAGGCAATCAAATATCAACTTCAGAAGGAAGACGGTAATACAGTACTTCTTATAATGTGAGGGTGATCTTCAGTTGTAAGAAGGGGAATAAGAATGGTATCCCACATAAGATTATGGTCATATTCCCACTCTGTAATGAGTTGTTGTTGTTGTTTAGTTTAGTCATGTCTGACTCTTTGTGACCCCATGGACCAGAGCATGCCAGGCCCTCCTGTCTTCCACTGCCTCCCGGAGTTGGGTCAAATTCATGTTGGTTGCTTCGATGACACTGTCCAACCATCTTGTCCTCTTCCATCCCCTTATCCTCTTGCCTTCGCACTTTCCCAACATCAGCGTCTTTTCCAGGGAGTTTTCTCTTCTCATGAGATGGACAAAGTATTGGAGCCTCAGCTTCAGAATCTGTCCTTCCAGTGAGCACTCAGGATTGATTTCCTTCAGAATGGATAGGCTTGATCTCCTTGCAGTCCAGGGGACTCTCAAGTAATTAGAGGGAGATCTAAATCCTGGAAAGTCAGAGGAAGCTGGAGAGTATCGAAACAGTATAGTTATGGGGTGAGAGATCCAGACTCATAGGATTGAGGTAGAACCTAGTCCTAGTCCTAGTAGGTAGAGAATTAGTTAGGGAGTCAAGAATTAATAGAGCCCTAAGGGGACTTGTTGACAATTTCCCCTATGGAAAAAGAAGGCAGTCATCATGACCTTGTCCTTCTTTGCAAAGGTGGTGGCAGATAGGGCAAGAAGAAAAACCTCCAAAGAATGACATGGTGATGCTGTGGTGGTGGTTATTTTGAAACCATATGAGGAAAGCAGGTAATGGAGGGTCTTGTCTGGTGGAGAAAAGGCAGCAGAAATGAAAAGGAAGCAGGCAGTGGCCCTGTGTATATATGGTCCTTTTTCTTTTTAGGTTTACCCTCAGGGGGTGGACATACTGTTATGTTTTGCCTTTATACTTTGGTATTATAATTGGAAGTAGAACTGTTCAACAGTTAGGTTGGAGGCTGAGGTTGAAGGTACTGGAGTGGTTGGAACCACAGGGGGAAAAGTGACAGATGACAGATGAAGGCAATGGAAAGTCCGGTGCACAAAAGACTTTCTCCCAAGAACAAAGCCTGCCTTTGGGAGGAAGTCCTGGCCTCCGTGTTCTTAGGATGTGTGAGGAGAAAACATCAGGCAAATGTTACAGGATTGAGTGTTGTGGGACCTAAGCTGGCAAAGGAGGCACTGAGAGTGTATACCCAAAAGTGGAATCTCGGAGCTACACACTGCACACTTTTTGAAAAGTGGTTGGGGCACCACAAAGGAGGAAGAATAGGCAACTGAAGAAGAAATCCTTTGCTTTCTCTTGTTTTAAGTAGGGAGAAGGAAAAATGAAGGAGATATCAGAGAAGTGATCACCCATGTGGTGAGAGTTCCAGAACAATGCTTCCTAGTTCTTGAACTTGTTATCCTTTATGTTGTAAGCTGCCTAGAGTGGTCGAAATGACTAGATAGGCGGAGTATAAATAAATAAATAAATAAATAAATAAATAAATAAATAGTTGGCGGATGAGAAAGAACTGCTAGAAATGGACAGAAACAGCTGATTGGGCATACTGCAAAAGGGAGTAGGCTTCAGCAAAATACTAAGCTTTAGCTTTGGAAGGTTCCAGAAGATGCTGTGTAGGCACAGAAGAGTCCATGGAAAAGAACAGTATTTCAGGTAGCCCATCTACCATACCCTAAAGTAAAATGATTAAATGAGCAGTCACAGATCACTCTACAGAGCTATTGTTTTTATTAAATTCACATATAATTGACATTCACATATTTTCAAAGCTTTGAAATGTTCGGTGATTGTTTTCTCCCACCCATCAGGTCAATTGTTAGTGCTGCAGCTTATTAATTTCTGGCCATAAAGTTGTAAACGGAAGGTCTTTCCTATTGCAACGGGTGCTTGAAAGGAGATATTAATCAATTTGAACGACTTCAGCACTTTCACAATCGGCACTACGCTAGACTTCCCGGTAAAGTGGTAGACATTTAGCAGTATCCAAAGTAGAGGTAATCAAGGTGGAATGTACTCAGAGTTGCCAGAAATCCCATACTGTTTGCCATTGAGTTTCTAGGACCAACATCCTATTGCTTTTTACAGTGTGCAGCCGTGAAATTGCAGACGCAACAAATAATAGCCCAGGTTCTTGTTGCTTTCCAGTCACATTAACTGGATGCATGATGAGACATTCAACCGGTACCCTCATCACTTAGCTGTGGTGACTTTTACAATTTCCCATTCATACATAAAAAGCAGCAGACTTCCAGCCAACATGGTCAAGTATAGAATTAATCCCAATGAATGACTAGGCCAGCTCAGAGCTCAGAAGTATCGGATTAGAAATATCAAAGCTGCCTGTAACTTTTTATTTGTCTGGTAATGATGGTGTAACAAATTACATTTCAAAAGTAATGAAGTGGCAAGAATGCAACTTCTTACTATTTTTTATTACTTTGAAAAGTTACTTCTTAAGGGCAGTTTGAATTGAATTTTTCAAGTTATATGCCACTGTCTTGTAAATCGTGAGCTGTTTTTTTTTCAAAAAAGGCTATAGAAAAGTGACAAAGTAGCAAGTAAACAAGTAAGCAAGCAAGTAAGCAAGCCCCTGTATCTCTCCTAGCCCACCTAATAGCAAATCTATAAATGCTAAAGCTAAGATACATTTAAACTGTGCAACAACTCACATTTCATAAGCTCCAGGAAGTATCTAGCGGAACTGCAACTTTTATGTTGGGTTTGTTACTATGGAAACCAGTCAAACATTCCAAGTGCTGTTTAGACTGTTTGCAGCTGTTAGGCAACAATGCATGACTGAAAAGGCTGGATCAAAACAGAAAGTTAACAGTTCCCATATCAGCTTCCCACTAGCCAATGTTTCTATGCAAAAGAAAATACTTTATGGAGACATATTTGGGTCCTCTAGTTGAAAACAGTTAACTCAGCAGGTCTCCAAAACTAGATAGGCTTTCCAAGTAATTTTCACCAAATTTTATTGTTGTGCTGTGTAACAGTGATCTCAGAGATCTGCAGAATCAAGGAATTTCAAGCAAGAGATTTCAGCAAAAAAAAGATTAAATTGTTTTCAGAGCATGCTTTACATATCTGTAGACTGATATTCACAATAGTTTTGTGTATAGCCATTTTTTAAAGCCAGAAAACACAAGGGAACTCAAGTTTCAGAACTGTACAATGAAGGCGTTCTTGGAAGATGAACTCAAAGGTCATAAAACTGATTGGCAAACATGCATATTGGGTAACAGATGCTTATCATATGTTTACTGCCTTACTTACTGAAAGGATATTTATACAATTATGATCAGTGTTAGTAATACAATTGTCATTCTCTGCATCCATTTTCACTCTGATCCCACTATGTACTCATATACAATATGACATACACCTGAAGTTCAAATGTTATGAAGTGAATTGTAATTTTGACTAACATGTGAAAATAAAACTGTTGATCTTAAAGCTGCCTCGAAAATAGCAGACAGGTGGGCACAATCAATTGTGATGTGTTGGTCAGTCCCTACTCTGATCGCTTTGAGGATGGAGTAAGATTGGGTAGAGAAAGTCAGGACAACTGCTTGTGACTGGCAACCAAAATTGAGTGCTCCAAAAGTTACTCATCAAACTTGGCCAGGAATGCTTTATAGGGTGTCTGTGAGTGTCTCCTGTTCCATCTACTATTGCCATGAGGCAGTCTCCCTTGTTGGTGTAAATCTTCCTGTAGTTTCCCCTTAGTCATGCCCTGACATGCTCATGTCACAAGAATGCATTAAAAATGAACATGTATAAATGCACATAGTAGAGGACACAGCATTTCACACATGGATCCTCCACGCGGGATACAATGGCAGTCAGTGGATCAGAATCAGAATTGTAGGTCAGACTATAGGAGAATGTAGCTTTCGTAGTTCCCCTGTAGGTGGTTCCTAGCTCTAGCTATTGCTAATGCGTTTGCTTCCTGTCTTACAAGTCTTAGGGGTTCAAACTGTTGCACTTAGTCATTTTGGATTCCTCTGCTTCTTCAGCCTTGCATGTTGGTGCTCTGGGGTCTTAGCTCCTCTGGAGGCCGCTCCCACTCTCTTTGTGTTGTTTTCAAGGATGGCTTGTGGACTGAGAAGAGAGACATCACTTTCTAATGTAATGGGGATGGAGGAATCTCCATTCACAAACTGCCTATGGTTCTATCTCCTGCAACTTGCTGTCCTTCAGTCTCATTTGCTCTCAAGGCAGCCTTTCTCTACAATTGCATTCTTTTAATAGGAGCCAGTGTCCCAAACAGTGCTGTGATAAAAATTTCTCCCGTAGGAATTCCAACCATTCTCAGATAAATTTGATAGAATGGAAATTCCCTTCAAAGATAATTTCTATGGAGAAGAAATTTCAGAGATATTCTCATGAGTGGAGTTCAGAATTCTTGCCCATACTCTACTTATGAGGTGGCTGAGAGGTGATTTGTACTTCATTTTGTAATTATCCCCATGCTGGCAAGCAGTCTGCCCTGCCCCAAGCTTCCCATTTTTTAAATTAAAACTCTGGTGGTGGGGGCAGTATCATAAATTAACTCTTTCCACAGCACCTTTTCAGATCGGAAAGTGCAAGCAGTCACAGGCGTCTAGAATGTGATTTTCACAAGAAATCACAAATATAGCACTCTACAGTGCTGCAGTAAGCTTAAACTATACCCGAAGAAAGGCACTGAGAATCAGGCAGGAACATGGAAGCCCTATCATGGAGAAATAAAACTCTTGGTAAATGGTGGGGGGGGGGAGAGAGATGGATGGATAGCACAGTGTTAACTTCATCTTTTTTTCTAAAGCAGGTCATAACAGTACCCTTACAAGAAAGGAGCTGTATAAGCATGTTATGTGGTACAAACAAAATGCATTTAAAGTGGTGATCTCAAACATTTGCCCAAGCAGTGGAAGAAGAGATAGTAAAATCCTTCAACCATTGTATCTGAATTATTCTTTTTCTGCCCAGATAAGTAGTGGAGTAAGTACCAGTTTTTCCAAATCGTTAGAGCTAGCTAGCCAGCCTACATGGCTGATCTCTGACAAATATTCTGAAGGGAGAATACTTGTGTTCTTTTTCTGCCCAAATTGTTCAGAATGAGAGAACACAGGTGAAAGTAGCTATGACAGAAATGGAGAAGCTGAAAGGAAGGACCATACAAGTAGCACAGGACATGCATGGGGTTCTTGTTCATTTCTTGTGAAACGAATCAGTGTTGCCATGGCTGTTTCTCTAAAATTCGGAGACCTGCTGTCATTATATAGGAGGCAGATCTAGATGGCTCAGTGTTCCAAGTAAGGCAGCTTTCTATTGTTTAAAGAGGTATATAGTTGAAACATATGGATGGTACACAAATAAGGAGAGAAGAAAAAGATACTTGTGCTGAGCGTAAGAATGTAATTCAGTTGTGTGTCCATTGATTAAACAGCAAACCCTCTTTTCATTCCACCACTATGTACTCTGGAAGCTGGGAGACCTTCTGGAACATATTGGGGATTTTGAGGGGAAAAGAGGATGGGAAACGTATTGTGCAAGTAAATTCCATCTGTACAATAGTTAATGCAATCTCAGAAGATGTGGTACACACATAGAAAAAAGGATGTTCATTAAGGCTAGTTTAATACAATAAAATGGATTAAAGTATTTTATAATATTTTTAATTTTTATTTAAGCAAATTTTCTATGACCAACAATGAAAAGAAATAAAACTAATTCTAGAAACTGCAATAAAATGCATTTCTGTCGCTTATAATGTAACAGCTCACCTGAATTAGAAAAAAAAACCCTCTCGGGAATTTCTATTCTATGTGCCTACCTTGCACAGCATCTGTGAGGTTGGTGGAAACACCTTCAGTGGCACATCTAGCCTTGGCTCCAGGCATTGTTGTACTTGCCCTGCTGGGGGGCAAAATGGGCCCAGAGTTAAGCACAGTGCAACAAACTGAGGCATGGCCAAAGGAGACAATTGAGGGAGCTCCAGAATTTGCACTTCTTCCTCAAAACAGCACAACCTAGACAGGGGTATTTTCTGCCAATATCTTGAGACCATCCCTGGCCCTCTCCCAGCTAAATAGTGGAAAAGGGAAGAAGAGAGTTGGGGGCTGGACTCTATAAAAGAGGCTCTGGAAGAGGTGGGAGCCAGAGACAGATGAAGGAGAGACAGCACACCTGGTGGTGGAGGAGGAAGGGACATGGGAAGATGTCAAAGAGTTAGGAGAGGCCTTACAGGCTGAGGTCAATAGAGTGCAATCAGGGCCCCCTGGGGAGTGGGATTATGTTGTGAAGGAACTTTGGACTGGGGACCTGGCTGAACTGAAGGCAAGGGAGCAAAAAATCAATATCCTCCTCCTCTACCTGATTGGGGAGAGAGATGTCAAAGACAAAGTCTTCAAACCTCTTAGGAAACCAATGGAGAGTTGACAGACCCAGCAAAAGCACCAGAGGTGACAGTGCTAGAAAGTTCAGCTGTGCCATCTCTAGGAGGAATAGCAGCAACCAGAGTGTTCCTATCATTCACTGGCAGAGCGGCAGATATGTCACATGGCTTTTGTCAGCCTTAATCTTCAGAGGACTGTGACGGCCACCATTGAGGTTCAAAGTGGACTCTAATCCCCCAGTGAAATTAGAACAGTGGAAGAAATGAGACTGGCCTGGAACTAGTGGTGTCAACTAGCCCTGAAGATGGGCTGTTAGTTGGTTTGTTGAGTATTGATTCCCCAGCCCAAATTTTAATAAATCCTGTTGTTGCTCCAAAACCCCATGTTGACTCCATGGATTTGGGAATGGAAGAGGGACTAGGTGAGGGCCGGTGGGGTTCAACCATCAAACTATTTCTGAAGCTCCTTCTTGCTTACGGATATGGATATGCACACACACACACACACACACACACACACACACACACACACACACACACACACACACACACACACACACACACACACACACACACACACACACACACACACACACACACACACACACACACACACAACCAGAGATGCACACACAGAAATAGTACCAGAAATAAACACACAATATATATATATTTTAAAAAACTCTGTATTCTGTAATATTCACATGTGTGTGTGTGTGTGTGCGTGTATGTATAATTCAATTAAAATTATGAATAGCTCTAAATATTTCATGTATCATACATATATTTATATGTATAATTACATATCCACAGAAGATGCTTTGCTGCGCTACAGTCAGCTGTTAAAGCAGGAATAGGTTTCACAAGAGGACCCGCAAATATGCATAAGTTCTGGCTGTTTCATTTTGCAAATTTATTTACAAGATACCTAGACCATAATAAATGATTATATGTTCTATTTTACAAACATAATAGTAAAGGTTAGGGTTGTTTTTAAAGTACAAAGACTGCAAATGATACATGAAAAAATTACATACCGTGTACAATATTTATAAATGCAGAATTAAGACCTCTTTAAATTATTGCACTTGCATATTTCTTTTTACGAAGAGTTTTCTCAACATCATTTCCTTTCAGAATAACTTGCCAGAATCTGGATATACACAGATCAAACTGACAAACAAATTAAATTACTTATGTTCTGAGTGTATAACAAGAGTATACACACATATTACAATTGAGCACAGTTTTTGGTCAGCAAGCAAAATATTTAAAATAAAATTATGGTGATGTGTGTCAGTTTGGACCATAAGAACTATGATTTGAAATTCTTCATACCTACTATGGAGTGACCTCTCTTCCTCACAGCTAATGCAACCACCTTAAAAGTTGCACAACAAGAGGGCGGCACCAAAGTGTTACAAATTTTTGTAATAAGGTCAAAGCTATATGAACAATTACGGGCTGGCCATATATTTTTTTTAAAAAAAGAAATGGTAAACATTTTCTATGTATTTTAGTACTGCCTAAGCAAGTGAATCAGACATGTCAATGCTCCCTGGGAAATACAGACGTTGATACAAGTGAAGTATACACTTGTGCCATTGAGTGCCACACTGTATGCCTTGTGTCACATGATTTGTATCTTTTAGAATGTGTTCCCTTATTTACAAACTGTAGTATCTCTAACTGCCATTGCTTTTGAACTGTACACCTTACAGAACTGCAGTAGCATATTGATGCCCCTTAAAATATTTCATACACGGACAAACATGTATGTATGCATGCATCTATGCATGCACACACGTATGTTCTTATTTAGGACACTGCACATATTACCCATCAAAATGTCTGATGTATCAGTATGCATTATATTTCAGTATAAAGGTATCGTGATCAAAATCATTAATCTTATTCACTGATCAGGCAACATGTCAAGATACATCAGCAGAAAAATAAGTGATCAAACACCCACTTGTCATCTAGGACACCACTCATGATGAAATCAGGAGCAGGCCTTCTCAGATCTTCTGCTCTGTCCTGTCATTACAAATGAATAGCTGAGCCACACAGAGAGCCTGCATCACCACATGGGTACTCCACAGATCAAGTGGTCACTGCTATTACCCACAATGCACAAATCAGCCAAGGAAGTATGTGACCTGGATCGCCACTCACAATCTGTGTTTCAAAACCCAGACCCAAATATTAAGTGGATTTATGCTACCCACCATCCCCTTTCAATAAAACAAGTGTTCAAACAAGACTTCCAACAAATATTCCCTTTGTTGTTACTGGAGATAAAGACCAACAGTATGTGTGATTGTTCCAAACATTTTAAAATTTGAAGAAACAATGTTTGTATCCCAATGTCAAGGTTTGTTGTTTTTACAAAAGTAGCTACGTTACAAAAGTATGACAAAAATATATATGTCTTCTTTCTTATGTTGCCATTTTAAGAGACACCTAAATGTAACATGTTCCTAAATGACGTCTGCACACACATACTTATGCCAACAGCTGCTTTTTTTGTCATTTCACTATTGTACTTACAAAGAGTTCTGAGGAGTTTCAAGAGAAATGAAATTCCTATTCAATTTGACAGTGTGGCGTGGTGATGTGGGAACATAAGTAAGATCCATCCCCTACATCCCTTAATACGGAAGGGCTGCTGATCATGGAACTGCTGTAAGCATATTCAACTGAATGTGCTTACAAAACGTCTATGCATCCCTTGTCATTTGGGTAGACAAAAGTTTATATGACTTTGGGCTGGGCTTAAGCTCTGAGTCTAAACAGTAAACAATTTGTACTATTTGTGACTTGCAGCTTCTCCGGTTTCAATAAACTATTACAATCATCTTGTACAACCATCTACTTGCAGTAGGTTAGATTTGGATAGTGCCTTGTAACCCCAATCAGTCCTGTTTATAATCCAGATAAAGATATGAATGTACTTGATAGAAACAGGTAAATGTAGCTATTACTAATAATTCAAGGCCATTCAATTGCTGTCACCCACCTTACCTCTGAGGTCATTTTTATATTATAACAGGAAATACATTTGAACTCTGGTAAGAAGGATTGGGGGGAGAAAAGGAAAACAGATATCTAGATCCCTGGTTCTTAACCTTTGTTACTCAGATGTTTTTGGACTGCAGCTCCCAGAAGCCTTAACCATCAGCTCTGCTGGCTGGGGTTTCTGGGAGTTGCAGTTCAAAAACACCTGAGTAACAAAGGTTAAGAACCACTGATCTAGATCATGACTCAGCTCACTGCTTATACACACTGCCAGTGTCAATCAAACATGGAACACATTTGCAGATCATATGGAAACAGTCTGATGTGACTTAGAAATGCATGCCATCAGTACAGTTTGAATCATAGAATCATCATGGACCTGGAAGGGCCAATAAGGCCATCAAGTCCAACCTCCTGATACAGCCCATTTTTATGACAGTACAATCAAGTGATGGCGTTCCTGATGAAGTGTCACCCTCACTTTTAGAGTGACTGTGTGTAGAGCCCACATACAACAGTCAGTCTGAGCACACCACAGTCAAATATATGAAGATCCATGGGATACGTTGTGTGGATTGCCATACAGTTCTATTGCCATTATAATGTGATTTAACAATCCTTTTTTTATCACCTATCTGGAATGGTTTCTTGTACGTCAAACAGCTCTGACTTTTTCTAGATGCATAAACAATTTGCATATAAATGTTATGGATCAGTTACCAAAATCCTGTTGCTTAGCATACTAGAGTAGGTTGACTGAGTCAATAGGGGTTTGGTCAATCAACTCCTATTGAAATTCTGTTGATTCAAATGAGCCTCCTGTTAACCGTGGCTTATTAGGCTAAACTACATTACAGTTAGAGGAGGCCATTGTGAATAAATGATACTTGTAAAGGAGTTGACTCACCAAATTCTCATTGATTCAAACGCCCTACTTAAGTGCAATTTACTATGCTAGTCAACAGGATTTTGGCCAATGAGAAGTGCATATATATTGGCATTTATTCAGATAAACCAAGTCAGAGCATACTTTTGCTTAATATTCACTTGGGTTTGCATGGTAACAATGCCCATATATGGCTTGGGGAATCTTATATGGGCATTTTTTTTGTCTCCATTAAATTGTGAAGACAGAAAATCAATAGAATTAGGGTAAAAGAAAACAATCAGATCACTTCAAAGCACTAGAACCTGCCAGAGCAAAAACAGAAACCTACAAATTGTGTTTATGGCAAATGCACAAGTACATTTTTGCAAATGTATTTCTCACTGGACACCATGTACAAATCGGTGGCCACAATCCTAGTCATGGGACCAAGACCCAATCCAGGATTTTATTAATTGGCCATGGTGTGTTACCCAAACCTTACGTGAACACCAGCAGGATTCTGAACAATAACAATATGTGCTCAATTATCAACATTCTTTAAAGGTTAAGTTAGTAAAATAACTTTAAAAAAAGAATAGGGTAGATATGTGAGCAAATACTATGTTATGAGCAACATACTAACAGTGTAGCATGTATATTATACTGAACAAGAATGAAGAAGTCAGCTAAAACCTTAATTAGCTAAAAATGAAATTCTGACACAGTTCTTTTCCCCCACATTCATCATAGGATCCACATATATGAGCTTATTTTAAAAAAAGGTTTTTTTACACTGCACAAAATATAGACTGAATCTAATATTCCTTCAACAAACTGAAGCACAGTGCTCGTGTGCAATGTTTTGAAGCAATATCAAGCAGTTACTTTTAAAATTAGTTTGGGCAGAAAAAGCAACCTTGATATGCCAGTAATTTTTAGAGCTCCGAGATCATCTGACAGATACTGTATGAATCTGCATATATTCTCACAATGATGTTTAATGCGATTTCTTACTCTTGAATGTATGTCTAAGTAACAAAAAAAGAAGCTTTAGTAGCACTTCCAGATGCTTTCCAGACATAATCTTTTAAATGATCAGTATTTATGAGTGCAGCAGATCACCATCCTGGCCACAACCCCAGCTGCACCTGACAACAGCCGGGCCAAAGTGGCACATACAGTCTCACTTCCCTAGTGCTCATAGACTCTATACATTTGGCAAATTTGGAAAAAGCAAAAGAGAAAGGGCAAAGAAAAAGATATTAATTCAAGTCAATAGCAGAACTCACGTTGAGGTCAGTTGTACTAGGATTAAACTCAATGGCTTATTTATAAATCCTATTTTAAGTTTAAAATGCTTGCACTAGGTTTAAAACTCAGTTCTGCAAAGAGGTATACCCATGTATTCATACAATGTAATTGTTTACAGAATTGGGGCCCAAGTCATCCCAGACCTTCATTCACAGTATTTAAGTGCAATGCTTTCCAGATCAGCTCTTTTGTTCAGCAGCCAATCTACTTTAAAGAATAAGCATCGACATTTTTTAGAAAGTTCCAAATTGGTTGCATGTTCAATTGAATAACCTAAGCAAAACACATGCAGTACTATTAAACAACACAAAAGCTGGTCAGAACATCTATTTCATTTTTTTATGAGGATACCATTATGTTCTGTTGAATATGAATATGTTTGGAAAGCCCTATCTTTTGTGAGCCAACCAGGATTTAGAGGCCTGTCTCTCTAATGTTTGCTAAAATATAAATTGATACTTTTGTATAACTGGCAGATCTCTGCAAACACATTTAAAATTCAGCCCATTACTCTTACTAACATTAACTGGAAGGTCTACATGTCTCCTTACTAGAGGTATAAGCATTCTATTTCCAGTGTAGAAACGGACACATTCTCTAGCTTATGAAATTAATTATAAAAACAGACAAGATACACTTTCAAATGTCTTACATGTGTGCAATAGAGTTGTTGCCCTATGATGCTAATAAAATAATGTTTGGAGCACTGTATTTGGAAGTTAATTTCCCCCTGTTTGCAGCAAGTTAGATTCAAGTACTGTAAACTCGAATATAGTTTAAGCCCCAGATAATTTCTGCTGGAGTTCAAACAAAAATCAAACAGAAATATTCACAACAATGTGGTAGTCTGCTATTTATAGCCAAGAACTCTCAAAATGAAACTGGTATCAAAGCCACTGTAGTATAGAGTAGTAAAAGTACCATTGAAAGACACAAGTTAAAAGCAACTGTTAAGTTTTGCCCTCCCTCCTCAATGATTTTTAAATTAAGGCCTCAGCAAGTTAACCCATAAGGAAAAAGAAGCAAGTTGTTCATATTTACAAGCCAAATATTTTCTCTGGCAGATGATTCTGAAGTAGCTGAATTGTCATTCAGTCTCTCTGTTCACGCTGTATCACTGAAGAAATCAGCACAAGGTCATCCGAGTTAGCATTCTGAATGTTTATGCTTAAAAGCCTAAAAGGGGAGGGTAGGGTCTTAAACTGTTGTTTAAATGTCTATCAGTCATCAATCTTCACAGGAAGTGAATCGGACTCAGTGCTATTGGATTGGTTTGGTATCCATCCATAAGCTTCTTCTCCTCGTATCACTTTTTCCCATTGCTTGAGATTTTCCCTGGAGAGACAGAAAGAGCCAATGCAGAACATGATTCCATTTTCAAAATGAAACTTACAGGAATGGGTACTTCTCTATGAAAATCAACAGGCACTGGTCTGTCACATTTATGTTAACTCATCTCTTAATTATTTGGAACTTCATAGGAAGACATTAACAATGAAACCGCTACTACTCATCAAGTTTAATTCTAGTTTCTCCACTCTGAATCACAGTAGCTGAAATCCAGCAGCATAATTTATGCCGTGTAAAGCTGATGGCATCTTAAACCACAGTGACTTTTCGGAAAATGAAATTTTCTGATTCCCCTTTGTAAGTCCCAAAGATCCCTTGACATCCCTCTTGCCATAAGGCAGAGGTGGTCTTTCATTTGTGTAAACCTCTGCTGCAATTTTTGGAAATTAAAGACTCCTTTCCCCATCTCATGGCCCCTAATAGCTACCCATAATGAAAGGGATCCTAAGAGAGCCTCGGGACCTTTCAGGTGGCGGTGGGGAATCTAAAATGTTTAATTTCTGAAAAAGCACTGCAGCTAATAATATAATTAGCTTTACATGTGCCAGAAAGCACTGCTGGATCTCAACCTACATGCATATTATTTAGTTTTTCAATATCAGCTTGTTTTCGATATCATCATTATTTCATGAAAAGTCACAGTACTAATTTTACATGCACTCAAGTTGTAATTGTTAGACAGGACTTTCTGCACTGTGTTTTTAACAGCTTATAGCCCCCATCTCCTCTGCAACAAAGTGTATATACACATGCCAGCTTAGGAGAATATTGTATGAATGCAGTGAAAGACATTCCACTGTATGATAACATTATCCTAGCTCTGCCACACTAACTCTATGCTCTAAAGTTTTGCTATATTCCATCATGTGGTCTTGTCATCTTTGTGTTCCTTTTAAGCAGAAGGATCTTTGCTGAAATGTTTACAACTAGTGTGCAGGCTTTAAAAGCCGCACAGAGTGGTAGAATATACCAGATGGGCGGGATATAAATTGAATAAATAAATAAATATGAATAAGAACAGAATTAGACAAAGAAAAGAGTATAAGATATGTCCAGATCTGAACACATTTTGCAACAGGGATTTTTCCTAAATCTCTTGTATCAATTTTAGTGAAATACCCCTTTGTTAAGCAGTTCAAATTAATTAATGCTAAGAATTTTGGGTCCCATTAAGAAATTGAAATTTTCCTGCCAGTGCAAGAATGTATTTTTGCCGAAGGAGGTGACTATACCATCATTAGTGCTAAAAAAAAGCCTCCTTTCTCTTCCTGTATGTAAACAGTATGGGATAAATTTGAGGCTTTTTATTACTTACTGGGTTTTGATTTATTGCATATGTCTAGAGAAGTATTTGTTAAAGGAAATCTGCTATTTGTAGATTCTTGTACAAAAGAAAGCTCCTTCATTTGCAATTAAGGTTACATGGAACTAAAAGTGAGGTGATGACTGTAATTAGTATTAGAACAGAGTTTATCCTCCAATCTTAAAAAAAAGTGCATGCTTATAATGTCTTTTCTCTGTCACCCAGCTTTTACAAAGAGTTTTCTAAATAGGAAGTTTCCTGAGAAGTAGACAAGATACTAAATGTCAAAGGCATACTGCGAAAGGTCTTAGAACTCACCTGCATGCTCGAAGTAGTGGTGTTGTAGGAGGCAGGATCTGTGTGAGTGTAGTGTAGCATGGCAAAGCTACAGCACTGTAGAATCCAATCTAGGAGAGAAAAACAGTGTGACATGAAAATCTGCAAAAAAGTAATTAAATAAACCAGAAATGCACAAAAATAAATGTACTTGGCAGGGATATACTGTAGCTGATATCACGAAATGCTTTCTAAATATTTGTTACTATTAATACCATTCATATGGGTAAAAAGAAACATAAACAATTCATGGACATCATAACAAATTTGCTGTTAAAATGAGAAAAGTCATAGAGTAGAAGTCAAACTTTGCAATTTTGCCACTGCTGAATCCTGAACTGAAAATTCTGCTAGCCATTCAAAATTTGTCAAATTAGCCTGAAAACTAACAATACATTTGCATACATTTTTATTTGAATAGGAATATTTAAATTTCCTTATATCAAGGGTCAAACTAGATTATATATGTAGCTCATATTTAGAAGTGGTGCTTCCTTTAGGGGCAAAAGCTGTCTAGGTATCCTAACAGGAGTGTTTCTCATCCCTTTATCTTACAAATTAGTTTGCTTTGGTTTATGATTGGCCATTGGGAGAGAAAGACAGATTTAATTAAAACCATCCTTACTTCTAAAGTGAAACAAACTTTTAAGTAAACTAACAATTGTCTTCCTTTTTTGGTGTCAATTTTTTCTGAATCACCCAGCGTTGTGTGTTCATTTTTATTAGGTCAGAATTCCTACCATGAGCAAATTCTCAACTTAAAAATATGTAAGCACAGCCGTTTCTTCTTGTAGTCCTCTTAACTTAGGATTAATCACCATTATATAGCTCAGGGGTTCCCAGGTTTTCTAACTTGCAGTTCTCTTGATTGGTGGCAGCGACAGTAGAGCAGGAGGAACAATGCGGGATTTGCAAGAAGCAAAGATGCACAAAGGAGCTGGAACTGAAGCTGGAAGAGCAGCAGCAGCAGTGCCAGCTTAGTGAAGAAACAGAGAGAAAACTCCACCACACTGCTAGCTGAGTTTGGTGGCACCCAGCTGCACCGTGGAGCATCTCAGAAGCCACAGTGCACTACGGTGCAAACTTTGGGAACTTTTGATATAGCTGCTTGGTATCTATTCACAGTATCTAACCTATAACCAAAAAGTGATTCGCTTCCCTTTGAGATCAATGAAGTGGCATATATACATTACTACAATTAACTTTGGTCATGATTCCATGCCATTTTTACTTGATTTTTTTACTTTAGAGCCTGGTGGTGCAGTGGTTAAACTGCTGTACTGCAGACAAAACTGTGTTCGTGACCTGGGGTTCAATCCCAAGTAGCCAGCTCAAGGTTGACTCAGCCTTCTATCCTTCCAAGGTTGTTAAATGAGTACCCAGCTTGCGGGGGGGGGGGGGAGCAATGTGTAGCATGCATAATTAACTTGTAAACCATCCAGAGAGTGCTTGAAGCACTATGGGCTGGTATACAAGCAGCACACTTTTGCTTTTTAATTTCTTCAATGGCATTGTAATTCAAGAGCTTTTATTTTTAAAAGATAAATTAAATTAAGAACAGGCCAGCTGAGAGAAACAAGAAAGTCAGCAATAATTAAAGGTATGAACAACTACCTTCTATTTATATTATACCTGTTCAAAATTTGAATAATTTTTAGGCTTACCTGACCCTGAGGAACTTCATCTTTCTTGTCTCTGTCCATCATAGGAATAGGCTGAATACCCAATTTCTTCATTTCATCACCCTGCAAAAAACAATTTAATTAATTAATCAGTTGTTAAGTCTTGATAAGTGATCCACAAAAATGTTTCTCATTTATATGGAAATATGTATTTAGAATTAAATATATTAAGGATTAAAACTGTGTAGGGGTTGAATTTAGAAAAGTACTGAAAAGAATGATTTGACAATAGGAAAGAAGAGCCTTGGTTGATTACAACTAAGGTCCACGTAGTCTAGAGCCCTGCATTCTATAAGGACCACTCAGATGTCTCTGGGAAGCCCTCAAACAAAGAGCAGAAGCAATGACCCTCTCTATCACTTAGAACAGTGGTTCTTAACCTTTGTTACTCGGATGCTTTTGAACTGCAACTCCCAGAAACCCCAGTCAGGACAACTGGTGGTGAAGGCTTCTAGGAGTTGCAGTCCAAAACTCCTGAGTAACCCAAGGTTAAGAACCAGTGACTTAGAACAGTGGTTCCTGAAAGTGGGTAACCCAGGTGTTCTTGGACAGCAGTTCACAGAAGTCTTCACCACCAGCTGTGCTGGCCAGGGTTTCTGGGAGTTGTAGTCCAAAAACACCTGGATTACTCAAGGTTGGGAATCACTGCCTTAGAAGGACATGTTGCTTACTTGTAACTGAAGTTAATTAAGTGGTCATCTGTAAATTCACACATATGCATATCTTTGGCACCTATACAGACAAGTCTGAAACGTTTTAGAGCCTAAGGAAAGTGTTAAAACAGCTCTACACCAGTGGTTCTTAACCTTTGTTACTCGGATGTTTTTGAACTGCAACTCCCAGAAACCCCAGCCAGCACAGTTGGTGGTGAAGGCTTCTGGGAGTTGCAGTGCAAAACTCCTGAGTAACCCAAGGTTAAGAACCAGTGCTCTACACCATACATACTCGCCAACCTGCAGCTAACCTCCAGTTCCCTCAGTCCTCCACTAATAAAGAAAAACAGGAGATGTGTGGCAGACTGAAAGAAGGATGGCTGGGTTGTATGAATTCACAGAAGGCCACTGGAAGAGCTACAATTACAGGTAAGCAATCCTTCCTTCTTTGTGGTCTTCTGTGACACATATGGGTGACTGACAAACTCACTAAACAGTGGGTGGGATGTCGTGCCAAGACCAAAGAGATCACTGCTGTGCAGAATGCAATGTCAAGCTTCAATCTATAATTTTTAATGAACACTGAAGGCTGTGACCAAGTGGCTGCTTTATAAATGTCTGTCAGTTGAAAACGTTTCTGAAGAGCTGTGGATGCAGCAACTGCTCTAGTGGAATGCCCTTTTAAAGAACTGGGCACAGGCTTCTTTGTTAGCTGGTAACATAAGGTGATAATACTGACTATCCATTTAGATGCATCTCTTTCAGCCTTCTCCAGACCTTGGGAACTCACAAAAATGTGGCAGACTTTTGGAACTGATGGGATCTGGACATATAAGAAGGCAGAACTTTAAGCAGGGTTGATGGATTTTGATCATTATTTTTGTAACCTTCTAACACAACAGGTAAGTCTGTGTTTGGTGTCCCTCAAGTAGACATTATGGTTGGTCCAGGAAGCACACTTAAAAGGGCCTGTTGGGGTCATAAAAGGCAGGAAGGCCTCAATGAAGAAACAATGAATGGGGAAAGAATGAAGGTATATTTTTGGGTGAAGTATTACAGGGAAAGAAAGGGATGAATGGAGAATGTAAATGGAAAGGATTAACTATATACAAACTTTACATGAGCAGAAAAGGTTCTAGATAAGCTCACAAGCTGTTACCTGAGCAATGGTAAAAAGGGAAGTGAGGTGGGGAACATTTGTACTGTAAATAGTGTATCTTAAAGCTTTCCTTAAGCTCTAGAAGGTTCTGAAGTTGTCCGTGCATGCGTGAAAGGAATCTACATGTGTTGGTTCACAAAGACCATGAAGAGCTTAACCATGCAAAAACTTTCTTCTTCTGAACTTGAAGGTTCCATTTAGCAATCATGGCTACTACATATTGATACGGACCTAACCTCCATGAATGTGTTCAACCTCTCTATAAACCAAACTAGCCAACAGCCACCATTATATCTGGTGATGGTGGATTTTCTGTTACCTCCCCATCTGTTGCCAATCCAAACCTCATTTGTTTTACTAGGTAATTCTATTTCTGCAAGACACTTTTATTTAACAACTCCAGTACCATGCATATTTGCATATATATCTACTGGTTTCTGTTTATCTGCATTTTTCTGAAGTAATAAGCCTCCAATGCAGAGCCCTTAAAGGTTTTTGTCTGATGCATATTCTAATTTAAATTGCTAAAGTACAGATACTAATGGGATATTTAAACAAAAAAGAGGAAAGTTTGAAACTCAACAAAACTTGGATTCCAGCTCTGAAAAATACAGCGTGCAAAAGGTCTACAATCTCTACCCAGCTGCAAGGCCCGGGGATCACTACACACAAAAGACCAGCTAATGACACCCATCAATCCTAGTGACAGATAATCTCTCCTCCTTATCACAACAATACACTCACAACAAGACACACTAATCACCCATCTCCTGAATAGGAGAAAAGCCCATCTCACAGCCATAAATACTCCATTCCCAAGCAAACTACACCAGAGTACAGAGTGCTGTCCTCTGAAGATGCCGGCCACAGAGACTGGCGAAACATTAGGAAGAACAACCTTCAGAACACGTCCAAAGAGCCCGAAAAACCCACAACAACCATTAGATCCCCGCCGTGAAAGCCTTCGCAAATACATTAAAGTATAGCCGTTAGCACTTAGTCTTTAAGATGCCACAATGTTTTTGTCTTCTTTTTTTATTTTTATTTTGTTTCTCCCTGATATCTTTCCCTCTATTGCTTTCTTTATTTTTTCCATGAACCTCACACATAGATACTTCTGATTCAAATGGAGTCCTGCTTTTGTTGCTGATCACCTAATTCTGATTCATGTTTTTTTCTTGTAATTTTCTGAAAACCACAGAGATATTTTATTGCTTTTTTAAAAGGAAGAAATGTTTCATCCAGATTAGCAATGAATGAAATAGCACTTTCTACAAGTAAATTTGAATGAAAACAAGCAGGATGAGTTCAAAGCTGGCATAATTTATTTATTTATTTATTTATTTATTTATTTATTTATTTATTTATTTATTTATTTATTTATTTATTTATTTATTTATTTATTTATTTATTTATTTATTTATTTATTTATTTATTTATTTGATTTTTACCCCGCCCCTCTAGACCATGTCTACTCGGGGCGGCTTACAAAATAAAACAAAACAGTATAAAAATATATAAAATCATAAAATTACAAATTTCAATTTAACACCGAATACTTCAGTTTCAGGACACAAAATAAAATAGAAACAAATTCCAATTATACTCCAGTATTAAACTTCAGTATCAAAAACTGGAAATGAGGAAGCATTTTTGATTTGCGAGCAGGATTTCAGGTATATGAATTCTGTCTTCAAGAAACTCCTTCCACTTCCAAAAAGTCTAAATGTCAGGGAGAAAGTTATTAGTTTTTCATTCACGAGACAACTGTATCTGAACGTGCAGGGACATTTTCTACAGAGGCAAGCACTCCTTCATGTGAGTCACCATCTTTAATCAGAAACATCAAAGGTTCACATTTTGTGAGAACTAGTAATATAATAGCTGTGTACATGGAAATCTATTGTTTAATATTTTCAAACTGAATAGATGAGCTCAGTTTAAAATTTTATATGCAAATGAAAAGTAAGTAACTATTTCCCCAAGCTATCCATATTAGTCTGTTATTAAACATAAATAAATGAATAATATAATTTACATACCTCAGCCCAAAACTCTGCATATATATCACTGGCTGTCAGTCTGGTAACATGCCACAATTTTGTCACAGAACACAAGTCACAAGCTGTCATCATCAACCCAATCACCCGATCCCTAGAATATAACAACTCAAAATGTATCATGCTGTTTAAACATGTTTGTTATTTGATTATCAGAAGCATTAACAGAGCTGGCATCAGTTATCACAGCAATGATATTTTCCAATAATAATATTCAAGATATATAAAAATACAGTGGTGCCTCGCAGGACAAAAAACTCGCAAGACAAATGGATTTGGCAATGAGGTTGATGACTCGCAAGACAAATGTTCCTATGGCTGTGCTTCGCAAGAAGAATGTTTTCTGTTTTTTGTTTCTGCCTCATGTTTGCTGATTTTTAAAATGTTTTTCTATGATGTTTAAAAAGTTAAAGTTTTTTGACTGAAATTTTTTAAATCATCTGCACAATATGTATGGCTTTAAAGAGCACTTAATAAACCCTTTGTAAACCAAATTTGACTGTTCTGACTCCCCCCCATAGGAACGCATTAATTAGATTTCAATGCATTCATATGGGAAAATGCATTTCACAAGACAGTTTTTTCGCAAGACAACATTAGCCGCGGAATGAATTCAATTCATCTTGCGAGGCACCACTGTAGTCCTATTTATTTATTTATTTATTTCTGATATTTTATTTGTGTATATCTCATTTTATTGCAAGGAATCAAGCAGGTGACAACCACTACCACAGACATATCTCCATGAAGCATAAATGCTAAAACAACTAAAAACAGATTAACAAACAAAAAAAGCAGCCTTTATTAAGGTCAATACTTAGAAGCCAATATTGTAAATACCATTAAATGCATGTAAGAAACAAGCACGTAAAAGACAGTTAGGACTTAGAATGACATTCCACAGAGTGACAGTTTTCAACCGTAGTCTCCTACTTTTGTAGAAAGCAAGAGCTGGACTGACTAACATATGTTTGCACAAGTGGATACAGGTACCAACCTATGTGTTTCAGGTCTGCTTAGATGTTCTGCAGAAGAAAACACACCCTGACTGGCTTTACTAAGAAGCACAACTATTTTCCTTTGACAGTTTTGTTAAAACTCACTGGGGCCATAATGATCTGAACAGTCTTTCTGTTGCGTGCTTCCATTCTTGCTTCCGATCCTTTTTCGAACACCCAGACAAGAGCCCTGAAGATCTTATTACATGTGGGTTTCATGTGGAAGAAGGCAGAATTTAAATCCTGTCTTCCTGTCTGCCACTTAAAGTTCTATAGTACCACGATACATTTAAATGAAGTGGATCTACTTAAGTCAAAATCACCAGGGGGGGGGGGACAAAGAAAATAAAAAGAAAACACCCCTACAGATGCCACCATATTCCTTTACTTGGTACTTCAAAGCATCACTGCTTAAAATGAACTGAAGGTGTGTAGGAAAAAATCTATCATTTGCTTTAGTAAATTTATTTAACATCAAACATATATTCTGAAATGGAAAAAAAAATTAGCTTGGAGAGGGAGCAAGCTGACATCTTCCCAAATAACTCCATAAATTGGAAAGAAGATGCTGGTTTTATGATTTACTGTTCTAACTTATAATTAGGAAATGACTTTACCACAACATTTCTTTACTTTTAGACACAGTAGTAATGAAAGGTCACAGAAAGATCATATTGTAAATGATTTTCAGTGATTTCTATGCTACTCTAGTCATCTAACAATATAACCACCTGAACCTTAAGGTCTGTTGCAGAAGGTTTTTTCTCTGCTCCAACATGCAAGCTGAAGTTACTGTGTAACAAACAAGTGACTTTTCTGCCACTCTGAAGAACCTCTTTATTTTTGAAGATTTACATGCGCATGATGTAACATAACATAATGTAACATAACGTAACAGAAATTAATTCAAAGAAAGCTACTTTTTAAAAAGAACAAATAAAAACCTTTCATGTCGGCAAAGCAAAACACTGATATTTCCAGCAGAATTAGAAATATGAATCTACTTTTTACCTATGTGCTTGGTTTTTAAGATTTAGTGATCTTGTTTGATATAGCTCTTCCAAGTGTTTCCGGTTTCCAAAATACAGAGCAAGGTCTGTAGCAATGATGGCTTTGCGGATGATTTCCAGTACTTGCTCATACTCATTTGAGTTCAAATTAGAAAAAATATTATGGCCTTCCAGCTATTAAAAAAAAACACAACCGTAATTTTAAAGACAAACAATATATCTTATTTCGAACTACTTAAGATCTTCCAAAACTGTCATTTTAACTTGGGGAGGACACAATTCATCCCATTTCTGCCCCTTTGCCTCTTTTGTGGTAGGTATTTGGCATAATCTGGCAGCATGGTGACAATGGCAGCCAATCCCCTCTCCCTTTTTTAGCCCTCAAACAAAGCACACAAGGAGCACTGCCCTTCTGTTCCCTCTATATCTTGTTTTGAACAAGAAGTGTTTTCAGGTGCCACCAAACCATAAATAAAGTCTTGGTGGTCTGCTGCAGTGAAAGATTGTTCTGTGGCAGGCTGTAATAAGTCTAAATTCCACATCAGTTCCAGCAAGGCTGCCCAAGTCTGTTTTAACTCATAATCAAATATAACACAGCGTTGTGCATATTTTGTAACAAAATATTTTGACAATGTTTGCAAAGACACTGAAATTTAGTTTGGATTCAATTGAAATTTCTTTACGATGTTTTGGGATTCAAGGGCCACTACATATTGGCTGAAATCTTGTTCTTCTGTGTCGTCAAGTAGCACTAGAGTCAGCCCACTGTGGGGATTTGATGAGTCAACTTCTCCATATGTTTTGTTGCCTCAGATGGGCCTACTTAGTTGTGTGACATTATGTTAAAGTAACTTGCAACTAGAGTAGGCCCATTTGAATCAATGGAACTCACAGCAGAGTTGACTCACCAAATCTCCACGGATACAATGGACCCACTGTAGTTTGGCTTACTATGCTAAATAACAAGATTTCAGCTCATATGGAGCAGTGACAAGAATGCTCACTTTGGCAACATCTTTGAAGTATTTACAATATGCCATTCTATCTAAAATTTGGCCTGAGGGGAAGTATGAATATACGGACATCATTTTCAAAAATGATTTTGGGGGTTAATTTATTTTACCTTGGCTGTATCTCACTAGGCTACTGCTGAAAAGAAAGACCCACAAGTGTAGTCATATGGGATTGTGCAACACTTGCGCAAGCATTTTGCAAACAGTGATTTCAATGAAGAAAGCACACCCTCTCTTGCACAAATGGTGCAAACCTGTGTTACTATACCACTTCCAGACACACTGATGGAAAAAAATATGGCTTCTAAAGGCATCCTTCGTGTTACAGTGCAAATTTCAGTGAATTAGAGAACAGCCCTATGGATCCTTTAAGGGTGTCCAAGAGCTCAAAAAATAATGTCAATCTCTCCCTCTCAGGCCTGCATGTGTAGTGGGAAGTCTGCTATTGAGCTTCCATTTGCAGGCAGAAGTTCTTCCTCTCTAGTTGCCCTCCAATGGGATGTAAGTTTGGACAGTTTGGCATGGATCATTCATGGGAGCTGTTGGATCTACTTCATCCAAAGCTCCCTCACTTTTTGCATACCTCTAGAAATGGGAAGAGGGAGGGATATGCCAGTGTGCACATTATCCCCACCCAAATCAATGAGAAGGAATAAAAAGAAAGGGAAAAAATGGTAATGGGAAAAATGTTTTAAAACTGCCCCTGCACCTTCTGTCTTGGTCAGCATCAGTCCAGGATTGCTTGTGAAGCTGCAATTTGCCTGCCATCAACCTGCAGAAGGCCTCTTTGTGTGTTTTGGAAGAGGCAAATAGACAGTATGATATCAGATCTTAAAGGATATTGCAATATTGTATTAAAATGTCTTAAGTTATATTGATTATAATTTAGTTTTTGGTTTGAAATGTGAAAGCTTCAAAATATATGAAATAAAGGGCAATATATAATGATTTGTTGTACTAAGATGCAATAATTCTGTTTCACAGAATTACAATTTAAAACAATTCTTTCAAAAGCAAAAGAAGAAAAGGCATACTGTAGAGAAGTATGGAGCTTTTATGTAACCCTACCATCTGTAGCTTGTCAATACTAAACTGTTTTTGAGTCAGAATGCAATTAGTTACCTGCAATATAGATACTGTCTGTGAAAAGTGGTGCTGTTCCATTGTTGAGGTGGAATAAAGAGCTGCCAATGGATGGTCAAACTTCTGAAGATAGCTGTTGCTGTAACCTCTGTGATCCAAGTCATGACATAGACAGGCAACCAGAAGACCTTTCCTCTAGATAAGGAAACAGGCTGGTAAATATTTTAGTGTTTAGTTTAATTTTGTACCACTAGATGCCACTCTACTCCTTCAGAAAAATTCACTGATAGATAAAATATACTATACAAGTCTCAAATTATTAGGATCAAAAACTATAGTACACTAAATAGCAGCCTGCAACTGAAAAAAAAGCAGCTCCATTGCATAGGAGAGAGTCTTAGATTCAGTTAGATAACTGGTCTATCCTGCTGATTTTCAGAACTAGCTCTATGGAATGCCAAGGACTAACCCTTGCCCCTAACATTCAAAGTAAGATCTACCTGGCTGAGACATTCAAAACTGAAATTTTGCTTGGGTTAACAGGAGCCTTATAACTACAAGTGCCTTTTTAAGATACTTTAATCTTCAGAAAAGTCAAGTGGGGCTCAAATTCTGGTCTAAAGCAAAGCAGGTCTTAGCCAAAGCAGACTGAAGTGAAGCAGTGCTCCATTTAAAGTGGGCTGCAAAGCAAATTCTTTTATAGCACGCATCCATCCATAATGATTGTACATGCTGAGAAAAAAAAATCTATACTTACTTCTAAGTCTGTGAAAACTCTGCGGTTATTCTGAAGAATGGCATACATGCAGTGTGCAACTGTAATTGCATGCTTCCAGTTGTGATAGGGCACACGGCGATAATTCTTTTTTACAGACATTGTGAAACGACATAGTTTTTCCAGGTCAAAACTTGAAAGAAAACAAGTAATGAGACAAAGAATGTGAAAAAATAAAATAAGAATGTTTTAAATCAAAAAGAATAAAATACCATTTTAAATATATTTAATCCTTCATTGGTAATCTCTGAAAAAAATGCTTAATTTTAATTCATCATAAAATCATTGCTGGGCTCTTTAGCTTACTTAACTTGTAAGGTAAGTGCACGCTAAGTTATATTGATAAAAGTGTTGCGATTTTGATATGAAAATATATTAAATATTAAATATTAATGTTGTGTAGTTAAATGTAAAATGGCTGATTTTACCCGAGTCACTGTACTGATTGTGTTCAGGTGTGGGCATCAAAGATTAAGACTTAATGTTGTACAGCTGTGTACATGGTGAAACTTTGTGTAACAGAAAATGAAGTAATGTATTTTTTGATTGGTCACAGAACTGTACATAAGTCATGTGTAAAATGAATTTATCTGCTATAAGTCAGCTCAATTTTTCCTATGCTGTGTGTTGCTTCATGTCATGTTATGCTGCCAGAGGAATGGCTATTTTCTATGTATATATGTAAATAGACGAAGTTGTTGGTTTTACTCTCTCAGTGTCATAGTGTCATAAGTATCTCTGCTAACCAATATTTCCTTACTCTGCTGATGTTATGAGAATACACGTCATAATCAAAATTCTCAACAAAAAGTAGAATTACTTTCAGTATGCAAGTATATTTTACTAATCAAACCTGCAAATTCTTGTCTTTCCTTTCTGCCCCAGCCATTACAGTAATATCTTTTTCCTATATTACAGTCAATTAACTGAATGCTACTTTATGTTTTTCAGATAATAATAATAATAATAATAATAATAATAATAATAATAATAATAATAATAATAATAATAATAATAATAATAATAATAATAATAATAATAATAATAATAATAAACAAAAAACAAAAAACAAGAATGAGACATTAGAAACTGGAGGAGGGCATATGTCTTTGTCCAACCCACAGTTAAAAAAGTGTGTCATTGACTAAATGACAAGCTAAAATTTAGCAGAGTCCTGCCTCTCTTCTTACAGATAAAAGCTAGGCTATCTTCAGTAACTGAGAAGGGATACACCACAGAATAAATGGCTGCAATTATACTACAGCTTCTAGTACCTACTTCCAGTGACATTGTTCCTTCTCCAATATGTTACAGAACAATCACCAGACAGTAGCTGTGTCTCAGCACCACATTCCCCAAATCTTGTTGCATCTCAAAGACTAACATGTTTTATTTGGCATAATCTGACAGTCCTTCTCCCTCTCCTCACTAGACCAAATGTCTGTTAAAGCCCTTTGATTCGGAAAAGCTCTCTACATATAGAAAGCAGGAACCTAACCCCACACCCTCCTCCTCATTTTACTTTTATGAATGACAATGAGCCTGAAGAGGGAGAACTCTGACACTGAGGGAAATTCATCATATGAGTCAGGATTAGAGACGGGCCTGAATTAAAATATAAATCACCAAATTTGTTCAAAAAAACCACTAATTCATCAATTTGTATTTGTATAAATCAGTGCCCTCGATAATACAAATCAACACATTTTAAGTGATTTTTTTATTCATCATTTTGTTTGGCTTTAAAACTGCCCCCCAGGCACCTAGAGACACCAAAATCACAAAGAAGCTTCCCATGACTGTCCTCTACAATCCCTTGAAGTTTGGTGAAGATTGGTTTTCCTCAAGCCAGCTGCTAAAGGGCACTCTCCTGGGGGGGCTTACTTTGTGGATGTATAACTTGGATGTATGAAACACAATCCTAACCAAACTTGGAAGGACTCTAGAGGAAAGTCAGTAGAAGCCACTCCATGATTTTGGTGTCTCTAAGTGCCTGGGATGAATTTTCGGGGGGGGGGGGCTCCTTCTGGAAGTATAATCCAGATGTCCAAAACCCAACTTCACCAAACCTGCAAAACTTGTAAAGGAAAGTCAGAGGGAACTTCTCTGTGAATTTGGGGGGGGGCATTTTATAGGGTTTTAAAGTAAAAACAAATTGATTAATTGATTTGTCATATGAAAAATATTGTTAATTTGTAACTCATCTGCCTTGATGAATCATGGAACAAAACAAATCACAATTTTTCTGATTCATGCCCATCTCTAGTAAGGATCCTGATTTTCCAAGGTCCTCATTCAGGTGGACTACTACTCCCTCTTCACACTCACCATCCTCCACATGTATGTGGGTACTAGAAAGGAAAATAAAGAAGGGATAGGGTTAGAGCACTTCCCCTATACACACTGAGTTTACTCACATTATAATGCCTGAATATTCAAACTATTATGCGCCTAAGCATCATTATGGAAGCAGCTGCTGCAATGCAGAAAGGTTCAGTCACATATCCAAGTCATGCCAGTAGGCATACAACTGGGCATAAGATCAAAACTCTCTACATCATAGCAACTGCTTCCATGATTACTTTTATGAATGTGGTAATTAAAAGGGAATAGTGTCTATGATCTGAGGGGCTAAAGGTTCTGCACACCCAAAATGTAACTGTTAGAGATTTCAACAGATGCTTGGTACTGTGGTAGTGAAACAATAGGCACTTTTGTTTTTGTTCTGCTTTCCTAATTAACTAGACATTTACCTTTACATGCTGGTTAAAGTTTTCCCCAAGATGCAAAATAGTCAAACAATGCGCATATCTGAACTGCAAAACAGCTCCAGTACATGTGTGGAAACTAACACAGACATGGAGGTCACTGTTCTCCTCTTTGGCTGCATATGTCACACATTCAATCAAGATTTTTTGAAGAGAAGGATTCTCTAACTCAGAGAGAATGGGACAACAGATCTGCATGTCCACATCAGAGTCCCACAGAGCTTTGTCACTGTAACCCTCACATCTTGTCAACCTATGACTGATATAACCCAAGCTCTATATGCAAGCTATGATTACAAGAGCTTAGTTCCCAAAGCAAAGTACATATCTGTATTGCCCACACATATAAACATTCCATTTATTCAAAAGGGGTGTCAAAGCTATAAGCTCTAATTACCCTTCCTCCAAAATATCAGATTCCACATAAAGGCTCAATGCTGACAGCATAGCACTGCAATCGTCACTTTCCTTAGGTTCTTGAGATCTGTTCCTCCTGCATATGCAAAATGGGGCAGATTTACACGGCAGGAAAGACAACTACCTTGCCTCTTATAATTACAATTCAAGCCAAGATTTACCTAACACATTTTAAAAAATAAAAATGTATCTGGATTTATCTATAAATTCTATAAACTGATACAAGAGCTTAAAAAATTGCTTCTGTCTAGAACTAACACCTCCATTGCACACGTTTATTCAGAAGAGTAGAACTTGTTTCCAAGGAGGTATACAGTACTTGTGATCCCAGATTTTAACTTTGATTTTAACTTTCAAAGCTTACACAAAGTCATACTAAATCATATTTTTACAATTCTTACAACTCTTCAACTAACATTTACGGAATTCTCTAACTTACATTAGTATTCATGAAAAATATACTTTTGAGCAAATACATAGAAAGTTAATTAACTGAGGAACAGACACTAAATATTTGTCTTTGAAAAACCTTTGAAAAATCCAAACTTGTAACAGTAACTTGTAACTTCTAGTATGGTTTTATAAATTATGAATTGTAGCCAGTGGTAACTTCCTCTCAGGTAAGTTAAGACACCTAATTCTGACTCCTGCTTGCCATCACAGGCACCTGTTTCTTCCTAAATCCTGCTTGTAAGATTTCAGGTGCATTTTGAAAAATAATGTTCTGTGGTGAGGAGGGCTGTGGTAAGGCTTACTGGAAAATCAGGATACCCCAACTTACCCATTTGGAATGGTTTTCTCCCATATCAGGCCACTATTGCCTATTACAGCCTTTTTAATATAAAAAGTCTATGTTTATGTGATTTATTTATTAATTTTAGTAGAAAGCATTCTAATGCTATGATTTTAAGAGATGAGGTTCAGAGGTGCAGTTATCCGGGTTTTCAAATATATTAATTTTTTAAAAATCCTAAAGCTGCATAACAGTCTTCAATTTAGCATCAGTGATAATGCAAACCTATTACTTTTGCCTAAAGCCCTCGCCAGTCTGTGAGAATTTTTGACATTTTCCCAGAATATATGTCAATACAGAACTCTACTCAGATTATCAGTACTGCAAAATTATAAAAGAATATAATATGTTATGAAATATAAAAAAAGTAAAGCTCTAAGTATTTTTTATAAAAGATAAACATTTAAAGAAGAAATATCTCTCCCAATCAAAAGCTCTACAGGACTCTGAAGCACACATGGAGATCTGCATAAACTCGAACCATTCCATTTACTTCAATATTCCTAATCTGGAAAAGATGGAACAGTTCTTGCTCATCACAGAGATATGAAGGCCTGGGGGAAAAACGGAAAACAGTGGGGGTTTCTCCTGATGCCACTTCTAAAATATTTTCCAATGGAAAAACTAGAAATTTTGGGGAAAAGTGGCAAGGGGAGGAATCATATATATTTTTCTTTCCCAGATATGATTTGCAAACAAATGCCTTTTCAAGCATCAATTTAAACGACTGTTTTAGCTGAAATTTATATTTCTAAAATGCCTTTCTAGAATAACTGTTCAGGAATCTATTGTATTGGACCCTTACAGTTACTGTACATTACAAAACTGTGTAAGTCTCAGTCCTCTCACCTATTTAGATCCACTCCATCCTCTGCAATATGTGAAAGAAAAAAACAGGTTGCTCACCTGTTAACTGTGAAGCTTTTGAGTAGTCATCTGTGAACTCACACAAGTGGGCCTTATGTCTAAGCACAGCTACCTCTGTCATCTTCTACTGCTGAGTATCTTTTTGGCAGGAACTGTCTGACCCGATCCACCCCATCCCCACTGCACATGCCTTGTTGTACCCCAGTGCCTTCCAACGGAGTTTCATACTCACCACATGTTAAAATTGTAGTAAACAGTTTGACAGACTGTGGGGGAGAAGAGTGGGTTATGTGAGTTCACAGATGATTGCTCAAAGAATCAGTTGCAGATAAGCAATCTGATTTTCTTCTTTATGGTGTCTACAGTTCACAAAAGCAGTGACCAGCATACTCACTTACCAAGAGAGGGGACATCATGCCAAGATACAAGCATAGCCAAGTGCTGCATCTGCTCTAGTCCACACATCAAGTCTATAATGACTGACAAATGTGAACAGATGAGACCAGACTGGTGCCTTGTAGGTATCTTGTAAAGGGACTCCTGGTAGGAAAGCTGTAGACGACGCTCTAGGTAGGGTGGAATGACTACAAATATGCATTGGGATTGGTGAAACAGGTACTTGATAAAATAGAAAGCTGAAAACACAACCCGTTTGGCAAAACTTTGTGTATAGACTAGGTTGCCAATTTTAGGCCCAAAGTAGCAAATGAAAAGCTTTGCTGACTTTTGAAAGGGTACAATTCTATTAATATAGAATTATGAGAGCTCACTGAACATCCAAAGAATGCAAGGAAGGCCTTCAATAGTGTAGAAAAGTTTGTAAAGAAAGCAGAAAGGATGATGTTCTGACTCATATGAAATGTCAAAACCATTTTTGGCAGGAATGTGCTGTCTGGTCTCAGCACAACTTTATTAAATGTCAAGAGTGGTGGGTCAATATGCAGAGCACAAAGTTCAGTTGCTTGATGAGGAGACATGATGGCTAGCAAGATTGCTGTTTTAATGCTTAGAAGAGGGAGATTCATTATAGCTAAGGGCAGGGAAGTACTAGGGCAAAACCGCAAAAAGGAACAATGGGGGCACCTTAGAAAGGGTACAGCATGCAAAGGCCTTGTGAATTTCTTCATGATGGGATCAGCAAACAATGATGACCTTCTTGAAGTAACTGGCTGGTGCATCACTCTGGATATCAAATAGCTTTGAAGAGATGAGTGAGATAGTCTATTCTGTTTGAGATGGAAAAGACTTTGGGTAACTGTAGAAACTGTGCTTGCCTGATAAGGACAGATATTTGAATTTAGCAGATCAATGAAACGTTGTCATTTGCATGTGTAAGATCCATGGAGAGCTTGCAAGAAGACTGTAGGTTCTGTAGCAGGAGTGTATGTGCACTGTTGTTAGTCCTAGTTTGTCCATATCTGTATACCAAATGTAATGTGCTCCATTTGTGAAAACCTCTGAGTGATGATGCAGTTTGATGGGCTTGTGCTGAGAATGAAGAAATAGTATAGTAAACTATACAGTAGTTTCTTTCCTTCTACTGTATGTTTCTTCATGGCCAATATGGAATCAGAGTGGATTTGCCAATTATTTTTATGCATAAAAAGGTATGCCTTATGGTATAGACCCAAAGCTGGAAACTTGAATCCACCTTATAAAATAGCGACTGCATCTCCTTCCGTGAAAAACATACAGATGAATCTCAGTATATACATTTCTTAAATGCAGTGTTAATTTTTTAAAAAAAAATAATTTTAAGGAATAACAGAATGGGATGGCACAAAGAACATAAAAGTGTCCATGGTAATATGTTCATTCTGACAATTCAAATTTGGTTATAAACAAAAGAAGATCAACAGGAAACAAAACTATCTTGTGTTCGTATTTTTGATGTACAAATCCTGAAGCTGTTGAATTTTGTGTTGATTAGACATGCCAATGGTGCCAGACACAAACAGAATATTAGAAGAGACAGAGGACATCCCTGCCATATACCCTTCTCTAGGTGGAAAAATACCCCAAGTGTCCCATCTGTAATCACTTGACATAGGAAACAGCTAAAATATTCAAATGTATTTTAAGTATCCAAGTGGGAAATCAAAGTCTTTTGGTGCTACAAAAATAAACTGTCAATTAATTTTGTCAAATATGCTTTCAGTATCTAATGAATTGATGGCAGCATGGTCAGGTGTTCTAGTATTCAATGCAATCAAATTTGCAATCAACTTTAAGCTATCTGTTCCTTGCTAATGCTGCACAAAACCAGCTTGATCTGGATGGGTCAGTGTTGCTACAATCTTCTGGAGTCTATTGGCCAATACTGCACCAAATATTTTAGCATCAATATTTAGTAGGGGAGACAGTTTGCTCAACTGTCAGAAAACAGTTGTGTAGGAGTCAAAATCTCCATATATATTCTCTCGCATTCAACAGGAAAGTCATCTAGACCTGGGAATTTCCCACTCCTCACAATTTCAATAGCTGTTTTAATCTTTTTAATTTTTATGGGGGCAGTAAAATATTCTTTATGTTGTGCCACTCCAATTGTTTAAACCCTGTTCTTCAAGGTCTTCACCTTTTCTACACAGTGTAAAATAAAGCATTTGAACTTCTAAGTTGACATATTTTGGTGCAATACACAGGTCATTCTGTTCATCACTGATCAGTGGACCAAAATTGTGATTTTTAAAATTATTTCAAGTTATTTCCTAATAATTAGCCAATCTCTCTCCATTCCCCCCATCTCTGCTATAAACATGAAAAATTCTGCTTTAGATGACAATTCTTCTGAACATACATATCATTTGGTAATTTATGGTTGTTTTGTCCTAATTATTATGATGTATTACTACACATTTACTCTGTGTACTGATAATACATTATAAACTTTATTATAAACTTAACAACATCCAGATTCTGATCATCCTTAATACTTTGTTCACTTAGGAATCTAAACTTTTCTCAAAATGTTAGAAACAATGTGAAAGAGGGAAATTTGTTGGTGTTATGTATCCCATCCTACTGTGTGTTACCTGCTATTATTTCCAGTAAAATTTATTGTAGGTTTTATATTGTTTCTTCTGTTTCTGAATAATGCTGACAGGAGAGGCAACTCAACCACCACAAATGGTACATTTGGATATGCTACTGTCTTCTGATTCTTCCTTGCCCTCTTTGAGGGGCACTGTCAAGGCCAGTATGGAACAGAAATGCAGGAATAAAAGATTTCCTTTCCTTCCTTCAACACAGGTGAAGATGGATCAAACACTTTTAGAAATGAAAGAATTTCCTTTTGCAAAAGGACACTATTGCGTGCAGCTAGGGTTGGATATATTTAAGCAATTACATTCCTAAATCTCATGGTGTTTCAAAAGAGCACAATTCTATATGCTAAGATAAATGTAATGCATGCTATGTTCTTCCAAAGTTTAGAACTAATGAGAAAATATGTGCCTATCATACTTCATTTTTTCCCTAAGATTTCTGTCTTACTCAACTTCAAGTGTAGCATCGGGGGGGGGGGGGGATTCTAATGTCTCCAATATTCTAGCATTTCACATCTCTAATTCATTTCTATGTGTGTATCAGAGTTCCACAAATGCACCAGAACTGCAGGACCAGTGCTAATGTCTGCAAAGAATATAGCACTTAGATTGTCTCATGCATATTAGTAAGTTTCCATGTATGCAAAACGTATTCTACACAGATATTTCAGTGCCGCAGTCTTGCTTCCCAAGAAATCTCAATGTAAGTATTCTACTAGTCCACTTGTACATGTTTTTTGTGTTGCTAGGGAAATGAATGGTATGCATAGTGGCAACACCTAAAAATGACTCCAGTAAACAGATGCTGGAGAAGTCTTCATATAAATCAACCTGCTACCCTTGACTTTTGTCTTCTACCCTTCTTCCTCTGAGAAATATAGCAAAACATTTTCTTCGTCTTCTAATGTGAAACAGCACTGGGAAATGCAATGCAAACAGTAGTGTCGAGACGGCACAAGGTTCAACTAGCTATTTATAGCAGTAGTATAATTTGTTATATAGTTATAATAAATATATTTTTTGGCATAAAATTTGTGGTGAACTGAATGGATCAAGAACTAAAACACATATTTTAGTTCTGTTCATTTTAATTTGAGACTAGGAGGAATGAACTAAATAAATCATGCCTACAATAATCTTGGCTTTTCTTCCAGACAGCATTATCTAAAGCAAAACTAAACAAAGCGAAGCAAAACGCTAGCCCACATGTTTCTTGCTACTCCAGTGGCAACAGCTTTGTGAAGCTGGGCTGCAATATTGTGAGTAGAGTTGGGGGAAAATATAAAAATGGATCGGCTTTTTTGACGAAAATTGCTGCTTCGTTAAATATTCCCTGATCTGTATTCATCAAATTTTAAAGTCAGAACAATACGGATCGATAAATATTTTGCAGTTTATATTCATCCTATGTAAAAAATACACCCCACACAATTCTGCCTACCAGCTGCCGATCAGCTGATCAGTGGTCCGACAGGCAGCCACCCACTGCCACAGCCACCCAACCCCACAGCCAACTCCCACCCCTTCCTCTACCTACCTTAGCCTCCCAACCCCGCTGATACCCCCTTACTGTAATTGCTGCTGCCGCCGCCAAGGTTTCCATCTGGCCTCCGTAGCCACGGTATGTAAAAAGGGAGATCGGCTGCCCTTTGCAAAGATGGCGACTGCAGCTTCATTTAGGGTAGGGAAGCTGCAGCTGCCATCTTTGCAAAGGGTAGCCTGGATCCAGCGGGGGTGCAGTAGCAGCAGGGGGCAGTGGCAGCAGGGGGGATGGTGGCAGGGGTGTTTTTTTTAATAACCCCACACAAATAATTTCATTATTTGTCACTTCATGGGGGCAACCTTGTGCTTCGTGAGTTGTCAACTTCTGACGCATCACGAAGCAGGACAACTCACCAAAATGGTGAGTTCTCCGCATCTATAGTTGTGAGACAAGGATGAAGTATGCACAACTGTGCAGACACCTCACTCTCGGTATCTAATCAAGCCTAGGTAGTCAGTGCAGAGATAGTTTACTACTCCTGTTCAGTGGCCCTACTGGATCACATGGATGTGCAGATTTATCTAACTTAGTGCCCTCTGGGTATTTTTGAATGTAACTCTCAAAAGCCCCAATCATCATGGCCAATAGTTAGGGATGATGGGAGTTATAATCTACGACATAAGCAGCACATTAAGAAGGAGAAAGCTCCTGGAACACAGGAAATTCAGCATGACTGATGTCCATAAATGTCTCAAGTTCTGTTTCCAATACTATCATATGACCAAAAGTATAAAAATCAATTGAATTCAGCTACCAATAGTTGCATTCCACTATTAACTGCGCACTATTACAATGACATTTTTGCATTTTCTAAATTATGCATTTCTCCAACAATTTTGTACAATCCCTTATTTTATACAAGAGTTTTTAGTACCTTTGCTCCAACAAATTTTTAGTACTATTTTTTATCTTAGTTTACACATGAATGGATCCGAATTACCTTCACATTAAAAAATAGTCTTAGTGCAATCATTCATGTAAACTGGAAATACAACTTTATACAAATTGTTGCTGGTGCATACAAAAGGGTGTTATTACAGAAGCAAGAATGTTGTACAAGGCCCAATTCAAGTGTTTGGAATAGGATTACCCTGAAAGCATGAGCAGATCAAAGCATGCTAGTCCTCTAGCCTCTCCTGTAGCATTGTTCAGATGGAGAGCCATAGCCTAAAAAGGAGATGCTCCACTATATGTGGTGTGTCTTCATGTTTTCTTGCTTTATTCAAAGGTTGGACTTGAAAAATTTTGGGTTCCCTTCCAGTTCTATAATTTAATGCAGTCCTGGAAAGGATTCAGGGTTTCTAGTCCCATGAAGAAAGTGCCTCTTTAGGTTTTTGCTGTCCATATGAAGACATCAACAATGGGGGAAGCAGGGCCAGCTTGTACCTTCTGCTCACACTTTGAGGTTAACCCTAAAGAACTTAATAGCAGTCATTTTAATACTAGAAGAACTAGAGCACATAACTGGAAACATGATTATTTTAAATGAAATTATCCTACACCACAAAATAAGTCACAAATCTACAGCCTATAACTGTTAGTCTCCATGAAAGTAAACACTGAATCCATTACAGAAAGCTAACTCAATAACTGTATAAATCCCACTGATTCAATGATTCTATACTAATCAAGCCCTGAAAGTCAATTCAGACCTACAATAAGGACTATAAAATAAATACAAATAATTATAAAAACTGAATTCATACCAGCCTGTTCCACAACACTGATGGACCATATGGATAAAGATGGCTGGCCAGAAATCTTCATAGGGACTGATGTCGAAGTGGTATCTGTCATAAGGGAGATAGACAATTAGGAAAACCAAAGACACCCATCTATCTGCTGGTCCCTTCCCTATCTTTCATATAGTAGTATGCCTGGTTCCTTTAGAGTTATGTTGTCCCATAAGCTATCCATCCTGCTGCATGTACATGATATAATTTTGCTAGCACAAACATGTGCTGGAATGTGAGAATGTCTCCAAAACCAGACTTCAAAAGAACTGAAAACCAAATATAGGTCATAAATTACTTCATGTGTGAGATGCAAATATACACCACAGACTTTCAAAGCTGCTTTATTTGTGAACTCTGTATTTTACATATGTCTGAAGAAGTGGACTTAATCCATGAAAGCTCACATTAAAATATAACAGTCTTTAAGGTGCCATAGGTTTTTGTCTTTTTTTTTTACTTTCTTTTCTTTATTTTTTTTACTTTTATTTTTTTTTCCTTTGGGTTTTCTCTGACATGTTGGAATGAGATGTTTGCTAAAAGATTTTGGGGAAATTCATTGTAAATAACATATTAATGTAAATTCTACTATGACAAAAGTTGTAGTGTGTGAGAGACACATCCTTATCAATGGGTAAGCACTTGAGAAGTAATACGCCTTAACTATCTTGCTACATGGTTTGCTGATAGGGCAACTAGAGCTACCATTTGGCCACCTCTGCACTGAAACTCTCATGACCTTCACTAGCCTCTTGGCGCAATGGTTAAACCGCTGTACTGCAGCCAAAACTGTGCTCACGACCTGGGGTTCAATCCCAGGTAGCAGCTCAAGGTTGACTCAGCCTTCTATTCTTCCGAGGTCGGTAAAATGCAGACAATGTGTAGCCCGCATAATTAACTTGTAAACCGCCCAGAGAATGCTTGAAATGCTATGGGGCGGTATATAAGCAGTACGCTTTTTGCTTTGCTTTTAGCCATCTTGTGTTTCAAGGACACAACAGAAAAAATGTTTCCTCATATGACTTTAAATGGATTAACTGGGATCTGGCAAAAATAATTTGAAACTGCCCAACAGATATTTTTCCCTGAAACATTGCTTGGTTTATCAACCCTTATTCTACCAACTATTATTAGGGGAGAGATGAGGACTATCCCATTACACTTTTTGGAGCTGGGCTTACATATGGTTTTTTAAAAAAACCCAGAGGATTACCCCCCCAAAAAAAAAACCCCACTTTTGGGGAACAACTGAAATCTTCTAGCCAGGTTGTCGGGTGTTTGATAATGAACTGTAAATAGCTCTTGACTTAATATCCCAGGTTGCAAATAGATAAAAAGAGCTTCCAGTCACTAAGCATGGAGTGGTGATGGTAGTGGGAGAAATTTAGTGACTGACAGCTCTTTGTCTAACACATTTGAAACATTTCTAATCAATATTGCCAGGTGTGAAATCTGAGAAGTACCACCTCTAAGAAGATTCTCCATTTCTTATTTTATAGCTTGGTTGAAACAAAGATCCAGGCCTACACGTCTGGCCAAAGTTTCTGGTACTTTTTTCCCCTGATTCATCCTCAGCTATGTAATTCCCAGCTTGATAAACATTAGGGGAGTATATGACAAAAATATTATTTTTGTTTTGTTTTGGGGGTTTTTCAGAGGGTGCATCTTTCATATTCATATTTTTCATGCAGCAGTCCTTCTGTTTTATATCAAAGGGGCTGCTTCTTCCAGGGCATTTAGCTTTGTTTTAACCCATTTTTGGCACTAATTACATCTTTAACAGAATAAATAGACAGTTAATTAACCAAGTAACTTTGTTTAAAAAAGGAAAAACAATCCCCCTTGTACACAGGGGGAAAATAGCAAAAACAAAAACAAAAAGAAACCAGCCCCCTCTCCCCAAATCAAAAACAGGAAGCAAGCAAATAAAAGCAAAAAAGGATACTAGAATATGGGGAAAGTTCTCTTTCCCCACCCTTATGACTTCTGTTTTCTTCTCTGAATCCAGTATGCAGCAGCAGAGAGGCAGCAAACATCATCCAAGAAAGGAAAGGAGGGTTGTGGGGATCCCCAAAAGAAATTAGAGATGTGTGTGGAATCCAAAGCATAATCCCACTGAGGCATGGTGCCAGAGGCAGGTTGTCTAGTGGCAATAGCAAAAATAATCCAAAGAAAAAGGGGGGAAATTTTCCCCCATCAAAAAAAAAAAAAAACAACAAGAATAAAAGGCAAAAAAGGAAAAGAACAGTTATGAAGTAACAAAACAATGCAGCTAAGCTGGCACCACAATCCAATACACAGGGAACCAGAAACTTCACACATCCTTAAAGATTGATTGAAGCAAATAAAAAATTACTCCTCACTGTGTTCCAACTAGAGATGGGAACGAATATTTAAAAGGATCAGTTTTTCTGACAAATATAGCTGAATCATCATATATTTGTCGATCCATATTTGTAAAATTTTAAATCAGGACAAATATGGCTTGATGAATATTTCCTTGGTTTTATTCATCAATCCGTTCATATTTGTCTATATTTGTTACCCCTTTTGGGGGCCACTCTGAGCTTGCTAGTGCCAATTCGAAGCTCTAGCCAATCAGGACAGAGATCCTGGATTGGCATGTCCGGCAGCCAATAGCGTTGCTGAAAGGTGGATCTACTTTTACAGACGCTTCATATAAGCTTTTCCCGTCCGGCCATTCCCCACTTCTGTTCGTGCTCTCCGGAGTGAAAACAAGTTGCTGCTCGCTGGCTTGCTGGTGCTCTTGCGGTTTCACTTTTGCAGCAGCAAAGACTTACATTTTTCTTTTCATCATCATTCAACAATCATCACCAGCTTTACTGGGAATTTGGAGAGGGATTTCAGGTAGCTTAGGCTACTTCTTTGGAAGGACTTAATTTCATTTCAAATTCAAATAAATCAAACCTTTTTTTCTTCCTGGAGAGGTGTGTGGAGGGGGGTCTGGAGGGGAGAACTGTCATCGTGTGACTATGGAATCTGTTTTCCTTTATAATCAGTTTTCAAAAGTTCATTTTAGAGAGGTTTGTGTCTCTTATGAAATTTGGTGGGTGGCTGGATCCATCATTCCTTTTTCTTCCAAAACTTACTTGAGTGTGTGTGTGTCTGTCTGACTGACTAACTGAGACTTAGCTGGCAAGGCTTTTCTTTTTGGACTTTTTTTGGCTTTTCTGCCACAGCGGGTCAGGGGAAATTTTCCTAATTACATTATTGGGGGGGGGGGGGGCTTTTGGTTACGCAGGCAGGTCAGATTAATTACACCACTATCATTCTAAAAATAAAATTTACATGCACTCCCTGACCCTCTATTTGTTTCCTTCCTCTATTTCCATTGCTTTATTTGTCTAGTTAGTTTGTTAGGCAGGCAGTACAAAATGAAGGGATTTCTTCAGGGGCAATCCAAGAGGAAGAAGGCTGTGAAGTTACGCAGGCTAATTAGCAGCACCATCATCATGACCACCATGTGCACAACCATCTCTACGATAACCTGTGCTACTGTCCCTCCTCCTGTGGCCCTGAAGGCAGGCATGGAACCAAAGCTTCCAGAGGTGCCAAAAGAACTGCTGCTCCTCTTCCTAGACGGATCTGAGGAGTTACTGGTTTCTGAAGATCCCCAGTCTGATTTGGAACCAGTAATGGCAGGGCAAGCTTCACAGCCGCCGCCACCCTCATCCCCAGAGTCATCTGTTCCCTCCTCCCAGACCAGCAGCACCCCTGGGACACAGAGTTCTTCCCAGGCCAGCAGTCAGGGGCAGGCAGTGGGTCCTCGTTTGGGCAAACATGGCAGAGAGGCCATGTGGGATCATTTCATGGCGCTCAGAGATGACCCATGGGTTATGTATTCCTGGTGGGCTGTTTGTTCCACCTTCTGCCACCCTGCCTGCCTGCTGGGTTACGTAGTCCTGTCAGGCTAAGTTTGTTTCATCTTTTTGCCTCCCTGCTGGGTTACACAGTCCCAGAGGGCTAAGTTTTGCAGAAACCTAGCCCATTGGGTTTTGCAGAACTCCTGACTGGCATGGGTTAAACCAGATCAGCTCTGCAATCTGAAGCCAGGTGATATGGTGATGGGGTGACACAGAGACAGCCTTTGGGTGGGGCAGACCCAGGCTGGCCCTCTTGGCATCCAAGCCTAAACACCCTCTTGGCACACCAAAGCTGATTCTACTCTACTTTGCTGCTGCCAATTTACCTCAGTGCCCCAATGGGTCCCAAAAGCCTGTCCAGGCATCGCCCCATTGCACAGCTTGAGACTGGAGAGTTTATCTTGTGCCAACAACAAACAACATCCCTTTTCTTCATCAATAGCAAAACAAACAACACCATCGCACAGCTTCAGATTCAGACTGCAGAGCTAATCATTTGGTTTTCTTAAGCTGTCCTGGCTTTCCCATGGCAAGAGGGCTGGGCCGACCCAAACCCTCCCTGGTAGTCAAAAACAGCATACTTGACTAAATAATTAATTCTTTCTGGAGGCTTGTCTTTCATATGCCACCTTGATGGCAACGCCACCATCTTGCTCATCGATGTTGAAGATTTCTGCCACTACACACCCAATGGGCAAAGCCTACTTTGCTGCCAATTGCCTCGATGCCTGATGCCTATTAAGACAAGCTTTCCCGCCTACTTTGGAGCCAATTACCTCAGTGCTTGATGTGGCAACACACTCTACGTTGCTGCTGCCCACTACCGCAGTGACCAATGAAGCAACACACTCTACTTTCAGTCCCATGCCAACTCAGTAGGTAGGCAGAAGTTGGAACAACCCAAACAAATTAGCTCAGCTGACCAGCAGCCCCGCGGATTAGCCGCTGCAGTAGCAGTGTGGCCGGGCTCTGCCCCACCCAAAGCCTGTTTGCGGGTCACCCGAACATGTCAAGAGGGCCATCTAACCCTCTTGGCTGGCACACCCAGAGCCGGTCCCAGCACCCCCGAACAAGCAAAGAGGGCCAGCCAGCAATCTTGGCAGACCCAGACTGAGCAGTAAGAAAAATGAATAAATAGTTGCTCTTGTACAACGAAAGTGTACAAGAGCAAAGTGTTCGGTGACACCCCATCGCCCAGCTACAGATTGCAGAACTGATCTGTTTCTGACAGCCCCGTGGCCCCATGGATTAACCACTATTAGTAGCACTGACCCCGTTCATCTGATGGTGCTGCTGGTGCTGTTGGAAGTTGCAACCTCAGCTGCCTCCTGGAGGCAAAAACCTTTCCTTTCCAGGTAAATCTGATGTTGCTGAAGAAGACCAAAGTCTACTCTGCTGCCTTTTGCCTCAGTGCCCCGATGGGGCAAGCCAAGCTACTTTGCTGCTGCCAACTACCTCAGTGCCTGATGGGGCCAAAAAAGCCTGCTTTTCTCCTGCCTTTTACCTCAGTGCCCGATGGGGCAAAAAGAGCCTGCCTTCCTGCTGCCAACTTCCTCAGTGCCCAATGGAGCCCAAAAGCCTGCTGTGCTGCCAAATACCTCATTGCCTCCAGTCCTCCTGAGGACAAAGTCTACTGGCAAATGTAATGTTGTGCTGAGCTGGAGACAAACTCATTGCCTCATGCATGCCTCTGCCAAAGGGACCTCTCATTCTGTTGGGGCTAAATATAACTCCCTCAATGTGCTGTGTGGTAAAGTCTCCTGGGGGGACACAATTTCTGATATCTAATCTTCACTAAAGTTGGCAGGTGTGTTGGGGAAATACATAGGAAGCTCCTTTGTGATTCTGCATACTCTAAGTACCTGGGGGGAGCTTTCCTGGGGGGTCCTCTTTGTGACGATATAACACTGGAGTCCATGATCCAATGTTCACCAGTCTTTCAGGAGTTGTAGAAATGCGTCTGAGAAAGCTATGCAAATTTGGTGTCCCTAGGTCATCAAGGGGCAGTGTTATAGCCATTTAAAGTGCAGATGAATCAACAGATTGATTCATCGAAGACTATTCGCATATTTGTATTTGCTGATTCGTTAACCTTGATGAATAACAGATCAGAATGAATTGCCATTGTTAAAAATCCATCCCCATCTCTAGTTCCAACCAGTCCAGGCTCATTTATAGATCCAAAATTCCTGCTCCCCTCAGACATTGTGATTGGTTGCTGACAGCAGCTCTCGAGATGTTGGGAGGAAAAATTTTCTGGACAATTTGACAAAGGGTGAAAGAAAGGTTGAATGAAAAAGTAGAACAGGAAAGAATGCAAAACTTTTGTGTCCCCTCTTTCATTAACGTGAATTATTCATTTTTTTAAAAAAAATTAAACTTCCAAAACAAATACAAGAATACAAAATACTTACTAATGCAATCTAAACACAGTGCACCCGCCATACCCACGGGACCCTTTGGAGCAATACTTTTATTATGAACCTCCTTTCCAAAATTGCATTGATTGTTGTTTAGAGGCTTTCCTCTTTCCTTTCACTAATACAAATTCAATAAATCTACACCAAATAGCGTAAAAATATTTAAACTTATTTCCCCTCTTTCCATCTTAGGTTCAGTAGTCAATTTATCATTTAACGCAATGTCCCATACTTCATTATACCTATCTTCTAATTTTATATCATTTTTATCTTTCCAGAATCTAGCTATTAATATTCTAGCACTTGTCATAAATTAGAAATCAATTCCTTTGAGCAATAATCAAGTTCTATCTTATAAAAAATTGACAGCAAAGCAATTTTAGAATGAAGTTTGCTCTTTTCCAAATATATCACATATTTCTTTAAAAATCAATTTCCAAAATTTCTGAATCAATTTACACTCCCACCACATATGATAATATTTATTCCCAACAAGCCTTAGAATAGTCTGAATGTATTATGTTCAATTTCACCAGAGTGATGTACCACCTTAAACTAATTTTAATTTTTTCCCCTTTATTCTTACTGACATTAATCTTAAAACTCTCATTTTCCAAATTTTTGTCCAATCCTCTGTTTTAATTTCTGTCTTTAAATCATGTCTTTAAATCATTAAACATGAATTATACATGTTTAGGAGGCTGTTTTTCAGTCATCAATGAAAAAATACAGAAAAAAGTGTGTCTCTTCCTTGAATTTTTTTTCTTTTGTTAAAACATGAAAATCCCACCCTAATGAAGACTCATACGGATTCACAAGCTAGCCTGTGTTTGTGACTTTTAGGTGGGCTAATAAAGGCACTACAGTCTCTTGCTTTCAGTGTAAAGATGCATTTTGGTTGGCCTTCAAAAATATGATTTTGTTAGAGATCCCTTTACTGTTACCTCTTTTAGAGTTTGTGAATCTGTATTTGTAGTCACTATGATCATGATGGTTGAAATAACAAAACGCTTTTCTAACATTTGAAATTCTATTTTATCTTGTTATTTAAAGTCATGTTTTTCTCATGTCAATATTCATAATCTTACACAGAGGTCCGAATGATACAGCTGCTCGTCTTTTCATTATTAATTGTTCTTACATCATAGTCAGGAGCACCAGGTGTTTTATTTCCCAGTTAATGAGCTGAGTAAAATTCTTGGGTATACTGGAAACACAGCACTGAAGAGCAGACATGTTAAATAGGAAAGTAACTGTACTGTGTATACAAATGATTATTCTACCTGGGCTGCCATGACAACCATGGGGCTGGCCCAGGATGTCTCAGAACCTACACATAAATCAGGTTCCATACTTGGTTTTCGCTACTTCCCAGAGTAATAGTAGCCTGGGATGTGGGAGTTATCAATAATCACATTGCCACTAATTCAGTGGTGATGTGCAAGCCCCATCTAGCTGTACTCAAAGCATGTAAAGACCACTTACAAGAAGAGAACTAATTACCCCTTTCTCCTTGTTATCACTTTCTATATTTATTTATTTTATTTATTTATTTGATTTATACCCCGCCTATCTGGTCTACTTGACCACTCGATGTAAAAGCAACTGTTTGTAGAAGGGGAGATTTTCCATATGAGCCAAAATCACAGTTCTTTCACATTCCGGCTCACATGAAGAATCTATGCAGCTGCCCCACCTTCTTTGGACTGTTATTTTCATGAAAGCAACTACAGAGGGAGTGGAATTAACACACTACCCTCGTCACATGTGCTTTCTACATGTTTTGGGGATGCCTGAACTGTGAATAGTACAGTTACTCTTAGTCTTTATAAAGCAGGAGGATAGGTTAAACTGGTATTAATGGGGAGTTTCCTCCCAATGCAAACACAAGTTTCAAATATATTTTTTATTCTTGAGGAAGAAAGGGTTAAACTTCCCCTCCATGCCTACTTCAATTCTGTTACCAGACCTACTCAAATGATGTGAACCCACAAGTACAATAAAAAAAATATTTGTCTTACCTAGTGGCCTTTGGCTCTTTCCACAGTGACAGCTATTGCCTTTCCAATGTAATCTCTTTTTCTATTTTAAAAAAATTACATTAAAAACGTACTGTTCAATTTCTTTGCAGAGCTGTGGAGGGAGTTTGCAGTCCATGAGGTTTTTCCATTCTTCTGCTGTACAAACACTATGATAGGAAAGCTTCTCCATAGTTACACGGTAAATACACTCTGAATGGCGAATTCTGTGGTACATCTAAAATATAAGACCATTGTGGTTAAACATTATGATTAAACTAAACATTTTTTACTCCTTAAGACCACTTAGAAATGTTATTTTTGAAGGATAATTGAGGATACTTTAAAATAATGAATACACAGATTTGGTGAAATGAAAATATAATCTTCTAATATTATGAACAGAATCAGTTTAGTGTGTGTCAATTCTCAACATAATGGCTATTGACATCTAAATTAGTGCAATTATTTTGGCTAAATAAATCCCAAACAGAGTAGTATTTTATAAAACCAATTAAAACGTATTGATTCACTTTGCTATCTTTATGGAAAGCAACTTACATTAGCACAGTGTAAGGCTAAAGCACAAAAGACCGCAAACATTTTAAAGTTGTTTTCATCAGTTTTAGAGAAGGCACTTCCACTTAATTTGTTCACCATCTGCACAACGCCTATTACACTTCCTCGGCTCACAATAGGCATGCATAAAATGTTCCTGGTGGTGTAGCCTGTGTAGAGATCTACTTCTCTGGAAAATCAAAAGGAAGGGGGAAATGGAAAGAAAATGACAAATAGATGTTCAATTTGTTTTAAATACAAACTTTCTGAACATAAGAGTAGAGAAGTGAAGGCCCAGGGAAGAAGACATGGGGCCAAATCCACTTACCTAGTTATGCTAGCATAGCACAAATGGCTCAAGTTTTGGAGGCAAATTGTCCCAATTAGCATTAACACTGTCCATTGCATACTGAGTTGTGTGACTTCACATACAACTGATAATGTCTATGGAGATTTTAATACTTGGGGCAATTTTGTCTCCAAATGTGATATAATTTGCATAGCTACACTGGAGGATTTTAGCTAATGATTCTGTAAAAATAATAATGATTTTTTCCCTCTTTTTCCTCATCGTGGAAAAAGATCAGTCAAATGTAGGGGAAAACTCTGCAAATTTAGAATTTCATAAAACACTTTTAACACCAGGTTTTACTAATTCGGCACAATGTTATATGCTAAGTCAGGAATGAAGCTAAAGTTTGATATGAAATAAGTATACTGCATATATTTGGATTTTCTCAACAATGTCCGGGTTTTATTTCTGGGGGTAGAAAAGCTGCATGTTTCTTCCCCATGTTTCAAAACCTAGAATCCCGGAAGCCTTCACCACTTGCTGAGCTGGCCAGGATTTCTGGGAGTTGCAGCCCAAGAACACTTGGTGACCCAAGCTTGAGAAGCATTGATCCAGATTATCAACTGGAACTCCACCATGGATTCAGTCAATCCAAGGTGTGAGAATGAATGCTCCCTTCACTAAGTGTTAAAAGAAGAGAGGAGCATCTGGAAATTGTTTCACCTTCCCATCACCTGAAGTCTCTCTGGAAACTTCCATTTATCTGATTCCCAGTTTGGATGGAAAGAGCTATATATTTGCAAAGCCTCCCGTACCACCATTTCTCTGGTGCACAGGAGCTCTTGAATAGTTGCATTCAACTAACACGCCGACCTTTAGAAAGTGACCTGGGACCTCTCTGGGCCCCACTGTGTTGCATAACATGGAATGGGGACCTTGACTGGTAGTTGCCTCAGTAGTGGATTCTCCATTCCATCACCTAACAGATGAGATCTGAAGTAGTGAGGAAAGAGAAGTCCTCTTGGATTCAGCTGATGTGAGGCTTGAACCCATCTGTTCTCTCTCATGCTCAATTTCCAAATTTCATCTCGGAGGTTGTTTTTTTTGGGGGGGGTGTTTTGTTTTTGTTTCTCTATTCTGATTTTGGGCTTTTTGGGGGGGATGTATTTCTCAGCTCCAGGATAGCCTTCCTTGATAATGATAGGGAGTTCACTTAGACTCTCAGGGGAAAAAAAAAACCCCAAATCCTTAGGCAACACTTATTAACCCTCCTTACATGGTCCCAGAGGTGGAATTTCCTTCAACTGAGGGTGCTCTTGCCTATGATGGGAAACAGCTTACAAATGTCCCCATTGGACTCACAGAGCTATTTTTGATCTCAAAAATAAAACACTTGCTTGTGTGAAGCTTTTTGTTTCAACTTGAGGATGAAAATGGGGAAAACAAACATGTTTACCAGGTGTATCTATCACCTGTATCACCCAGATGGTATTCCTTGGTCTTGGGATGCTACCTCCCTTTGCAGCAAGACGAAGAAATTTTGTATGTGTGTTCTGAATGACAGCAAAAAGGAGGCCTAACCAGGCACAAGAATGCAACAGAGAAAATTCCTGTAATCCCATAAGCCCCGCTGGAAATCAGGAGGCAAGGGAAAAGCAGATGAGTGAGTGAGTGTGTATGTGTGAGTGAGTGTGAGAGAACTAGAACTAATGGATTTTGACTGTCTAGGGGCTCCAACCCAAGTAAACAGTTCACTCAGAGTAGTGTGGGAGAACACTGAGGAAGCAGTTTTTCTGGCCTGGCCTACATGCTTTAGAGGGAGGTGCCTTCCCTTCTGGGGAAGTCTCACAAGAACTATACTTACCTCAGTATCCTTTATTTTAAAAGATCAGTTTGCTTTTGAAGTTATTGACAACACTTGAGTTGAAACGAATGTTCCATATTTACATTAGAAGAATACATCATAAGCGGCATTGCAAGCCTGTTGAATTCCTACCTGTTAAAACGTGGATCAGCATAAGCATCAGGAATGTTGAGAACTTCACCTGTTCTTGCTACCTGACCAGCTATTCCTTTTTCAATAGAAAATCTGTGAATAACATAAAAGAGATATGAACATATTAAACAATATGCTTATAAGAAAAAAGGAACATTTGTGTTCAATAAAATTCAGTCCTCTCACAGATATGAGGGAGGAAATTTAGCTTTAGTTGACATCTTCTTACAATATGCTATCAGAATCTAAAGCTAAAATCATTTCTAGGGAGGTTAAATCTTTTTAACACCAGATTGTCAAAGGCTATGAAATAAAATCACAATACAATTAACATATAAAAAGAACAAGATCTCTTGCCCATCATACTGCAGAAAAGTTGGGGTGGGAGTTTGACCTGTTGAACTGCTAAACCACCTTTAGAAAAACAATTTCAATATCCAGAATTAGCATCAAATACATAGAGTGGACAGGAAGACTTGTTACATACATATGAGAAGGACAGGTTGCTTACCTATAACTGCAGTGCTTTGAGTGACCATCTGTGAATTCACACATATAGGTTCCTTTTGTTCCTACATGATGTCCTCAGAAATTTCTAGAGCCTAAGCAAAGAGTTAACACACGCCCTCTCTACCACACATGCTTCCCCACCCTGTATCAAGCCCTCAGTTTTAACACTGGTTTTAAAAAAAGGGAGTCACATAGCAGACCAAGGGGAGGCTAGGTGGGTTGTGTGAATTCACAAATAGTCACTTGAAAAACTACAATTACAGGTAAGCAACCTGTAATCCAAAGGTGTATCCTTGGCAATTTTACTGACTGCTTGTAACAATTTCTCCCACAAGTATGATTTCAAGTGAGACGGTTGGTTCTTGATGGCAACATTTGTAAATTTGTCACAGATGGAGCACCTATGTCTTTGATGTCCCTCACCAAAGCACTACAAACACTTGAATGGCTATCAGTGAGGGAGATTTCGTTCTTACAGTGTAACATACTTTTTGAATGGGCCTGCCAGGGACATAAAAAGATGGGAAGAGCTATTAACAGATTATGACAAAAAAAAACAACTAGGAGAAAAAGTTTCTAACCCCCATTTTTAGGACAAATGATGGAAAACATGGAGAGGGTAAAAGATTTAAAGGTAAAAAATGTATACAAATCAACAAGCTGAGGAAAAATGGTAAAGCTTTGAGAAAGATCCTAGGTGTTCTTTCAGCGGCAGCAAAAAGGGAACTGAAGGCTCCATGCAGGGTGGGGAGGATACGTGTTGAAGAGGGCATGTTTTAACTCTTTACTTAGGCTCTAGAAAGTTCCAAGGGTGTTCATGCAGGTCTGAAAGGAACCCATAGGAGTGATTTCACAGAGACTATGAAGAGGAACAATGGAAATTTATGAAATAAGGATTTATTTCCTTTTGTTTCTTCAGACAGAAGTTGTTCAGCAGTTGGATATTCAAAGCAGTATCTTCCCTGAGCTGACAACATGAATCTCATGTGCTGCCCAGAGAGCCAGCAGCCACTTACTGTCTCAAGAACCTATTTAAAAATGCCGTATCAGCTGAAACAATGGCTATGTCTTTGTAGTGACTTACATGGATGAATTGATTCAAATGGTGTCTCTACCCTAAATGAAATATGCTAGCATACCTCCTATAAAAGGACAAGTCAGATCATATTATTTCTATAGCTATGTGGATAAGTATAAACAGGGACCACACTTTTTGTTATGATTTTGTGTGTGTAAAAAAGGCAGACAAGTTCTCATGTTGTATATGGGGCTTTGTGCATTCAGTGTATGATCCGAGAAACCAACAAAAGTTTAAGATTGCCACTCTTTAGGCAGAGGCAAATGAGAGAAGGAAGGTTAAAAATCTGGAGAATACTTTGTCCCTCTAAAAAAATTTGGAGACATAGCTGTCCATATATTCTACCCTTCCACATCTGTCCTTAGGTTAATGTGTCCTACTGGAAAATGGCTTAGGTAAGACAGGACTTCAGCAAAGGAATGTTCTCTCTTTAAAGCTCTAGAATCTAGAGCGGTCCCCAACCTTTTTTTGGTCCACGGACCGGCTGGGGAAGGAGCATGCGTGAACAAGCGCACATGTTCTCTCACACAGACGTGCGTCCATACGTGCAAGCACCGTGCGGCTGTGCCATGGCACTCACACAGATGGGCACGCTTGTGCACATGTGCAAACAGCAGCACGGTGCTTGTCTGGGCATGCATGTGTTTGTGCGCATGCGCAAACAGTGGTGCAGCGCTTGCACGGGCATGCTGGAGCGCGCACACAGATGCAAATGGGCTATGTAGGAGTGAGTGCATGTGGGGGGGGGGCCAGGAGGTCCGTCTCGGTGGCCCAGTCCAGCTCAGGCCATGGACCGGCACCGGGCCACAGACCAGGGGTTGGGGACCTCTGCTCTAGACAGTCTGAGCTCAAATTCTGCTATGAGCCACCTAACAAAATGTGATCAACCATCTTTTCCTCCAGTACCTGTGGAAGGAATGAAATGCATTCAGTCTCACATGTAATTGCAATACATTCAAATAAAAGAGGAGTATTTTTACAATGGGAACTCTGCATGTTTTCCCTTTTTAAAAAGCAACTGCCAGTGTTAAGATTGGAATTTGGACTGCATTGAGGAGCGATTAATCCTCTACAATCTACATCCATGTCAAATTCTCTCAGAACTTATTTGCCTTATCAGAAAAATCATATAGGTGCCTATATATTTTCCCTAACAGGGAGGTGGCAGCAGCATGACTTAAATTAAGGACATCTCTGCTCTAATCCGAATTGCCTCTGCAATTACTTTTCGAGAAGAGGATGACAAGGACAAGTGCTTGCAATATAATGTGTGGTTTGGTTCTCATTAGTTGTGATACAGGTCTCATTCTGTTTCAGTAGAGGAATACATCCACTCCTTTGGTCCTCTGATAAATATAAGTCTGGGGAGGGAGAAGGAAGCCTGTTGGTCTGTATGACATTAGCAGAGCACCTGAGAGACAGTCACCTAGAGTGCATGTTCCTCAGCCTGTCCCTTCTAACTTGTAAGAGAAGGAGGGGGCCTACAAAGGTTAAAAAGATCATCTGTCTGCTGGATGCCTCTGGCTTGTTTGCCTGCTGTTCCTTGGAGGTCCCTTCCCCCACCAGAACTCTTGAACAGCTCAATAGCAACCCTGCCTCTGTAAAGGCAGGAAGACAAACTGGGCTATGGGGAGATTAGCCCTCCTTGGAAATGTTTTTTAATGCTGCCTTCCAATCTTAGGAATTCTGCCAGAGCTGAATTATCTTTCATCTATGTGGGGGAAATGAATATTTTAGCTACTAAAATACACTAAAATTACTACCAATAATATGATTGCACACTAGGCTATTCTGTGTTAACTTCCCTACAGGGACAAGCTTTAAAGACTGTGAAGAGATGCAGAATAATGCATTAATGATGAAAATATTTACTCTCCTTTGTGGAGAAACAGCACCAATGCCTTCAATATGGACCACAGCACAGCAAATGGTTAGCAGCCCCTTCATGCCATGAATGTCACAGAGACGACCATCTCAACACGCCCTGGACAGTTATTTAAATATAACTTGCATGCCAGTGTTTACTGTATGATCAAAGCCATATCTATCCCAGCCCCCAGTTTTTCAATTAACTGTTTGGCTTAATACTTGAGAACTGTACAATTGGGAAATTACTTTCTCCCTCCACTGCCTCGGTCCATCCCTTCAAAGTGCAACTGCAGTAAAGGTTTGGGTAAATAAGGACCAAAGATAAATAAGAATGCATCATTCTCCATCTTTCAGTGCTTCAAACAAACTTCTATTTGATACTTTCTTCAAAAATGAATAAAATATACTAAACAGTACAACAGATACAAAGACTTAGACATGAAAGCTTCACAACAGAGAGTCAGTAAACACATGTTATATGTTATGAGGATGCCTCTGCAATCCTAACTATCCCATGGGGGTTCCCCACATCTTTTGTAAACCTCTTAAGTGGGTTGTACTATAACAGTCCAGATTGTCAGGAGGACAATGCCTGTGGACAGGAATTTCTAAAAGCTGAGGATCACTCTAGAGACTGATAGTTTTAGGCAGACTTCCTGTGGTCAGTGTACTGCGTCTGTCCCTAATTATGGGAATCCAATATACAGATAATAAACACAATGAGATAGGATCAGTTTAATTAAAAGCACAAATATCCACCCACATGGAGATTACTAATTACTAAGTAACTATGTGTCTTAAGTATGAAAAGTAAAATCATTGTAACGTGGAAAGGGACAAAAATAAAAGAGTACCTCCAAAGTTAGGAGCAATAGCTCCAGCCCCACAAACATGCCTAAAAACTCTACCAAAGAAAGTAACCAGGATGCTGATTCATGAGTGGCTGCTATCTTTATGTTTGCAAAGAAAGGGAATATCCATGCTCCCTTCTTCCCAGTGGCCTTTGGAAGAAGTCATATGGTACGTGCACAATACTCCAACTTACAAAGCCCCATTGAGACTGAGTTTTACTGCAGTTTTGCACTACTCAAAATACCTAGACAAATTAAAGGACTTCTATGCCCTTTTCCTTTTCCATGTTTTTACCTTCTAGTCTGATAAAGAGTTTCAGGGAACACGCAAGTTCACATATTTTGTGAATTTATAGTTGATACTAAAGCCAATGAAAACCCCTGGATTAAAAATTCTAAATTATTTGGATTGGCAAAGACTAATGAAGCTTTGGTCTCAGTGCTTAGAGCAACTCTCATTTAAAGAAAAAGTTAAAAAAAAACTGGGTAGGGCTTAGGGACAAGTACAAATAAGGGAACATGGAGGAGATGTATAACAATATGCATAGCATGAGCAAATCAACATGGAGGAGTTTTGTTCCATCTCTCATAATACCCAAACTTAGGGTCACTTAATGAGGCTAAATGGTGGGACGTTCTGATCACAGAAAAGAAGCACTTCTTTCACATACTGCACAATCAAAATATGGAATTCAGTTCCATGCAATATTGCCTGTGTGGTTTCCCTTCTCATCTTTCAGCCACAACAGTAGTGATGAATGATGTAGTGCCATTTATTAGCAGCTCCTCTCTCAGTATTATAGCTACCCAAAAAAGTTAATTTTACCAGTAGTAGCAGTGGGGCAAAATCCATGTTGCTGTGACAAACGGCGAGACAGAAATTACAAAGAGTAGTTTCTAATTTACACATGGGCTTGGAATGTAACTGAAAGTCCCAGCAGGAAGGACCTTGTTAATTTCCAACAAGAAGGCTTTTTCACTTCCACATGCATAACAAATCAACAGGATTTCAACCACTTCCTCTACATATTGGTGATGGAGTGCAAATAGGGAAGTAGAGATTTGAGGAGTACACTGGTGTTCAATCCATTCCCACTGCACTCCACATTCTGGTAATATTTCCACCAGTTGGGACTGAGAAATCAATGTGAGGTTGGAAAACAGTACTTTCCATCCACTACTGTTCTTTGAAAAGCAACCCATACTTAACACTTTTAGATTTGACGGTTGTTGTGGGTTTTCCGAGCTCTTTGGCCATGTTCTGAAGGTTGTTCTTCCTAACGTTTCACCAGTCTCTGTGGCCGGCATCTTCAGAGGACAGCACTCCCAAGCAAACTACACCAGAGCACAGAGGACAGCACTCTGAAGATACTGACCACAGAAAGTGGTGAAACATTAGGAAGAACAACCTTCAGAACAAGGCCAAAGAGCCCAAAAAACCCACAAAAACCATTAGATCCCGGCTGTGAAAGCCTTTGCAAATACTTTTGGATTTGTAAGACCTCCATTTTAAGCAATGAGAAGTGTTGTTCTAACCCAAACACAGCTCAAAATAAAAGTAAAAAGAGAGGAGAAGCTAAGACTACACATATTCCATTAATAGCTGTCATTATTTCATTTCTGAGGGTTGCCAACATTAAAGGCAGGGAATATGAAAGCCTTCGCAAATACAATATGAAGTTCATTCACCACAAGCTTTTCCTGTAGTCTGCACATGGCAAGGGCTGATGTTGTATGGACCAGGAGTTCTCAGACAAATTAGAGAAAAACCTTGTTAGGCCAAAGGTGCACCAAGGATTTTATATTAGCATAGACACTCTATTGCCACCTTTCCAGTTGGTTTGTTCTGAAAATTCAGTGTGTAGAATGATTTTGCCCATTTGACAAACTAACTATTACTCTAATATTTATTTTTTTACCTACCTTGGAGTAACACTGTTTTTTTAACATGTGGTATCCAAAGGGAAACAGTATTTCAGAGAGAGATATTACAATTTAGACATGTAGTTTTGATATCACCAGAATTACAATTTCCAGAAAAACTAACTTCTAGAATTGCAGGTCCTGGCAGGAATAATGGTATTTGTGACAAAATGCATCATGGGGCCTGTAGCTATGAACAGAGGCTGGGTAATCATCTTTATGTGCAAAAATAACTCACTCCCAGTTCTCACCTTATTTCTTTGGTCTTCTTGAAGACAGGTTTCCCTTCATGTTCTTCCCCAATATCAAATAGGTCTGAATATAACTCATTGTTCTTCTGATCTACCTGGAAGAGTGCACAGCGGTCTGCATTCACCAGGTTTTTTGCATATATCTACAGGCAGAGAGCAAAGCTAAAATTAACCTAAATCGGAGTAAGACAAGGCCTCAATCATGTTTCATGTTTTAAAGTAACCAATATGTAGACTCACATGCTCTCTAAAAACACACAATGACCAAAATCCTATTGAGGAAAACTGGGCACATGAAAGCACGTAAAAACAATCATGCAAGTGGTGTTCCCCTCTGGCTTGCCATGTATTGTGCTGCCAGGTGTGCAGTGGGTGCACAACTTCCATCTGACAGGTCAGTGTAGGGACCATGATGAATGACACAGTCAAGAGACACAACTGCTTGTGTAATATGCCTTATACAATTACCGTATATATAGCAAAAGTTTCTTGCTTTAAACCTGAAGTTATATGGGTGATCGGAATGCTTGTCAGAATGCATGTCCCCAAGAACATTGGCCCACACCACCAAATCCTCACAGGCCATGCTTCTCCAGGTCGATACACTGAGGGAGACCAAGAAAACATCTACTGTAAGTTGGGTCTTCTTAGCTGTGGCATCAGCCCTTTGGAATTGGTTCCTGGTTGAGCTGCACCTAGCTCCTGTTCACACACACACTTAGTCTTAAGAGGTTGCAAAAAACACTGCTCCTCATCCTTTTAATGGCAACCTTATCATTGTATTGATTGTATTGATTGTTAATCACCCAGAATACTGCCTTGTACTAATGGGCATGGTACAAAAGACCAATAAACAAACAAACAAACAAACAAAATGGAAACTCTGGACTTATCTGTGGGTTTCCATTGGGAGAAAGGAGCGTATCAGTTTTGAGTTACACTCCTGTTCTTGGACCAGGAGGGCATAGTTTATGATTTTGGAGTCTGGAAGATGAGGGTTTAGAATTGTTCAAAACCTGGATATAGGCTGAAATCCAGTAACAAGCTGCAACTAGAGAAGGCCCATAGCATCAGTAGAACTTAAGGAAGGAGGCCTATTCTCTTTTGACTTCCTACTGAATTTCAACCATAGTGTCATAATGCAAGAGCAATGATTCTGGCATGTCATTATATGGCATTGCAAACTACAAATTACTTGTGTTTCATATTACAGGGCAGCACAGGAAAGGCTAAATATCATTAAACAGATAATCAGGGATGTCAGTTATGTTGACTCACAGATTATAGAAAATCAGACTTGCTAAGGGATCTTTAATCTTGCAGTTTAGGGGCATTTTCATTCTGGCTCAGCACATGAGCCAGTGTTTAGCTAGGTCCTTCCTGGAGTCACTGATAGCCTCATGGGTTTAATTTAGGGGCTATGCATATAGATATATAAGGGCATCTTTTATTTGATTACAGTGTTAGGTACTCAGAAAATGTTTCACATAATCATGCACAATTACAAGATGGGGAATACTTGGCTCAGTAAGACTGTGAGTGAGAAGGATCTTGGACTTGTTGTCGATCACAAATGGAATATGAGCCAATAGTATAATGTGGCTGCAAAAAAGGCAAATGCCATTTTAGTTTGTAATAACAGATGTGTAGTCTCCAAATCCCGCCCAGAGTAGAATTTGTCTAAAAGGGCGGGATAGAAATCTAATAAATAAATAAATAAATAAATAAATAAATAAATAAATAAATAAATCCTGTGAAGTACCAGTGTCCTTCTATTTAGCACTCATTTGGCTTCATCTAGAGTAGTGTGTCTGGTTCTGGACACTGCACTTTAAGAAGGATGCTGACAAACTGGAACAACCTCAGAGGAGAACAACAAGAATGATCAGGCGAGTAGAATCTGAGTCATATGAGGGAAGACTGAAAAAACTGGCCATGTTTAGCCTTGAGAAAAAAAGACTAAGAAGAAATGACAGCACTTTTCAAATACTTGAAAGGTACATACAGAGGAGAGCCAGGATCTGTTCTTGATCATTCCAGAATTCAGGACAAATAACAATGGTCTCAAGTTACACAAAGCCAGATTTCGGAGGAATATCAGGAAAAACTTCCTACTTTACTGTCAGAGCAGTACGGCAATGGAACCAATTACCTCAAGAGATGGTGAGTGCTCCAGCACTGGAGGCATTTAAAAGAAATTTAGGCAACTACCTGGCAGATATGCTTTGATTTGGATTCCTGCACTAAGCAGGGGGTTGGACTCGATGGCCCTATACGCCCCTTCCAACTCAATTATTCTATGATTCTATGTTTATGTAAGTAATATCTCAAGAAAGAAACCTTGTATTTACAGTTTGCCTTACCAGGAATTTTAGAATGTATTCTATTTCTCCTTTTCATATATGTAACAAAGGTTAACACCTTTGTCAATAAAATCCATTTTGCCCTGTGCCTTTATCTTATCTATTCTGCTCTAAACACAGATGAGTGATGTCCCCCTTGATCCAGTTCACTTGCATGTGTCTAGGAGATGCCTATGTAGAAGCAACTCGGATATCTTTTCTGGGACTTTGTGCCAGCTTTTGCCAAGAGGAAAGAGTCCGTAAAAAGGGAAGAATCTACTTTTCCCTATGGAAAAACAGCACACACTGGAATTTGATCACAGAGAGACACTTGGTGTTTGCTGGCACTGGCACATTCTGTTCTTATTTATTCCTACCACCTTCTCCTCTTCCCAAAATTATTATTTCTTCTTCTATTTCCTTTCTTCCTCATTCCCCAGCCTTCCCCTTCTTATTGGGGTTTGAGCTCTCATTCGCAATAAAATATGAGAGTCCTGAAGAAGCTTGCTGCCTCACAACCCAAGGCAGTAAGAAGTCAAGGAGTTCCAGATTCCAAAATCACTGAGTCTGTATTCTTGACTAGAGAGGAAGGGTCAGTCCAAAGCTAGTTATTTTTCTCTTGAGGAGAGAAGCTTATGCTTTTGGAGGGTCACTGCTTATAATTACACACTGTATTCATATTTTACTACCTCTTTTGATCAAGGAAATGGGATAAGAGATTATTTTCAGCTCCAAGAAGGTAGTTTTTGGAATATCTGACTTTGTGGAGAACTGACAAGATGTAAACTATTTGTCAAAAGAATACACAGAGGCTTTAGGACATCATAGTAAAGTGTGCTAAAAGAACCTTCAGGGTTAAACAAGCATTTTGTTTGAAACATTTAGAACTGTTTTGTATTCTAGTCAAAGAAAACAAAAAAAGTGAATTTTGCAGAAATGTCACTTGCTTGCATATACAGCCATGAATCAGCATGTTTCCCTACTTTGAGTTAATTTTGATTTAATTTTCCTAGGCAAAAACCTGTCCCATCCTTTTCCTAATCATAAACAACTCCAAGGTAAAGGTAAAGGTTCCCCTTGACATTTAGTCCAGTTGTGTCTGACTCTAGGGCACAGTGCTCATCCTTGTTTCCAAGCTGTAGAGCCAGCGTTTGTCCGAAGACAGTTTCCGTAGTCATGTGGCCAGTGCGACTAGACACGGAAAGCTGTTGCCTTCCCACCGAGGTGGTCCCTATTTATCTACTCGTATTTTTACATGCTTTTGAACTACTAGATTGGCAGGAGCTGGGACAAGTGACAGGAGCTCACTCCAATGTGTGGATTCAATCTTACGACTGCTGGTCTTCTGACCTTGCAGCACAGAGGCTTCTGCAGTTTAACCCACAGCGCCACCACATCCCTTATCTCCAAACTTACACCAAAAAGGTTCTCTTCCCTTCCTCTTCCTACAGAATGCACTTCAACCTTTTTCCTGTTCTCTGCAGTAGCCACCCCAACAAGGCTGTGTGACTATATAATGCAGTCAAAATGAAAACCTTTTTCAGTTACAAAAAGCGAAGAAACAGACACTATCAGCTGTCAACATTACTTTCCATATCAAGAAAAAAAAGTTATGAAGAACAATTCCCAATTAAAGAAAGATTAATGAACTGGGAAGCTGCTCTCAATGACTAAAGCTTAGAGCTACATGACAGTAGCTGCCATGACTGAATTGTCCCACTCTGTATGACAAAACAGCCACAGACTAAACTGAATCAATATGCTAATGATCTGAACATTGGGTTATTTTCTCCCTCTTTTCTTCAGCCATAGAATCTTTTTTTCCTTTTTTTTACCAGCCACAGTAGTCTGAAGCCGGCTAGACATCTCAGTGATTTAAGTATCTGGCTGGAGAGCCAGAGGTTTTGGATAGATTCCCCACTCAGTACTGTAGGAGATAAGCTAACCTGTGTAGCTTTGGGTAAGCTGCACCGTCCCAGGGCGCTCTCTGAAGAAGGGAATAGTAAATTACTTCTGTGCATTCTTTACTTGGAAAACCCAGAAAAGAGTCACTATAAGTCAGAATTGACTTGACGGCACATCATCATCATCATCATCATCATCATCATCATCATCATCATCATCATCATCATCATTATTATTATTATTATTATTATTATTATTATTATTATTATTATTATTATTATTATTATTATTATTATTATTATTATTATTCAGTAGGCTGAATATATCGTCTCCCCTCTGGAGCATCTTACCTGAACAGCTTAAGTTATGCCATGCTGGTAACTCACAAGACTTGAGGCTTTTGCCGTGAGAAAGATTCCCCATCCCCCATCCCAGATGTCTGGGAATTTCAAATCAAAACAGCAGCTAGGCATAACTGCTAAATATTCAATAATGCACTTCCTAAGGACTGGTTCGGTCACGTGTTATTTTTAATATTTATTACTTGGACAAATATTTTCAGCCCGCCCAAAGCCCCATAATCAAATATTTTGATGCAAGAGTGATAACTCCATTCATTCCTGCTTCTGTAGTTCCTAAGCATAAGCAAATAAACACAGAGTAGACTAGTAGGTTATAAATTTTGTTTTCCACCCAACCCCCCCCTCAGGCTAACAGTAACTTGGGGGGGGGGGTGTTAAGTGAGACTAGGGCAGGGGTTATTCTTTACCACACAGACTATCCTGAGCAGCTGCTATTTGCTCTTTTTAAAAGTTTCATGCAGCTACACATTCTATGATTACTGTCGTACAAGTGTGTTAAGCTACGAAGGGGTGCTGATAAGTATTGAGCCTCATCCAGAAAAATTGAGCTAGGAAGGTATAAATTGCAGGGTGTATTGGCCAGTTTGTCGGTATTCAACCGTGCAAAAATCAACTACCTATGATTTTAACTTAACTTTCATGTTCAGGTCCAAAGTGAACATGGAGACACCTCCAGAAAAGTTCAATGTGGAAGAGCATAGGACCATAATCAAGTTCCTGTTTCTCCGAGGGAAAGGTGCAAAGTAGATCCATGATGAAATGTCACAAACTATGGGTGACAATAGCCCTTCATATGCAACAGTTAAATGTTGGGTTGTAAATTTTAAAACTGGCCATTTCAGTGTTGAAAGTGAGAAACCCAGTGGAAGGCCTGTTTCTGTCTCTGTGCCTGCAAATGTGAAAGCCATCCATGACATGATCATGGAGGACTGCCGAATATCAGCCAAAAGTATTGCTATACAGTGGTGCCTCGCTTAGCGATTGCTCATTTAACAACAAAATTGCTTACCAATGACTTTTCCGGAGCGTTTTTGCGCTTCATTTAACGATGGTCCCTATGGGCGATTTTCACTTAGCGATGGTTGGGACCATGCTTCGCATAGCGATTAAATTTTGGGTCCCCTGTTTCGCTTAACAATGATTTAAACAGCCTCATGTTTGCTGTTTTTTAAATGTTTTCCTGTTATTTATAAAGTTAACGTTTACTGTTTAAAATGTTTGAAATCATAAAGTGCACTTAATAAATGCTTTGTTAACCAAATCTGACTTTGTTCTGACTCTTTTTAAATTTATTGTTGTATTTTTTCCTCCATTGAGATGCACTGAATAGGTTTCAATGCATTTCAATTGGGGAACCGCATTTCACTTAGGGATGTTTATTATGGGGATTTTCACTTAAGGACAGCAATTCGTTCCTATTGGAACGGATTATCCGGTTTTCAATGCATTTCAATGGGAAACCGCGTTTCGCTTAGTGATGAAATCGCTTAGCAGCGATTTTTTTGGAACGACTTAACATCGCTAAGCGAGGCACCACTGTATATCTGAGAACATCATGTGAGAGAGTTGGTGCCATTATCCACAACAACTGGAAAATGAGAAATCTGGCAGCAAATGGATCCCCAAACTTTCAACAACCGAACAAAAGAGGAAACGTGTGGAGTAATCAGTGGCTGTTTCGGAACATTATGCAAGAAATGAGTCAGATTTCCCGGGCAAACTGGTAACTGGTGATGAGACATGGTTCTACTGTTATGATCCTGACAGAAAGGAACAGTCTAAGGAATGGAGGCACAGTGCTTCCCCCAGGCCAAAGAAGTTCCAAGTGCAAAGGTTGGTGCAGAAGTAAATGGCAACAGGTTTTTTTGGGATAAAAAGCGAGTTCTGCTGGTGGACTACCTCCAACGGGGTTCAATCATAAACGCAAAATATTACTGTGCTTTATTGACGAAGTTGAGGCAAGATATCAAGGAAAGCTTTCCAAAGGTTCCTGTTCCATGACAACGCCTTGTCACACACTACAGGTGAAACAATGGCAAAACTGACGTCCTTAGCATTTCAAGTGATGCCCCATCCACCCTATTCCCCCGGCCTGGCTCCTTCTAACTATTATCTGTTCCCCAAACTCAAAAAACACCTAAAGGGACAACGATTTGGGAGTGTTCTGGAGGCAACTAATGCCGCAAATGAGTGGTTACACCAGCAGTTGGAAGAATTTTATTTGCAGGACACATGTTGCAAGTGCATTGACTTCCTGGAGGAATATGTAGAATAGTGTGTCAGTTACAACTTCTTAGCTCAATTTTTTCTGGGAAAGACTCAATACTTATCAGCACCCCCTCGTATAAGACTCTTAACTACTTTATTAAAGAAAGGCATTGTCTATCAACACTACACACCCTAATTATAATACAGAAATATGAAGTTGTTGTGAATATAGCATTATATAGATACTAAGCATGTTTTTGTTATTGCTTTGAATAGTTGATTATGGCACTCTAAAATTAAATTTAGTGTCTGGTTCCTACTCGCAATGTCTGATCCCTATCAATTCTAAGTTTTACATTCTTTCAGAATTCTCACCATGTAATGGGAATCAAAAGAAGCATTCAGTCACAACCCATTATGTCATACAATGTTACTGCACAAATTATTATCCCATTTCTCAGAAGATTTGGACAATTAATTGTTTTAATTAGCAAATTCAATATATTTATTTATTTGCAAGACACATGGATATGGGGCAAGGGATGGCAAAAAAACAAACAAACAAACATGCTGCATGCTGTATTTTAAAAGGAACAGTGATGTAATTCTGAAATTTCAGTAGAAGTTGTCTTACCATGATATGTTCAAGTAGAGAATCTATTGCAACTATGTTATCAAAATATGTTCTGGGGAAGAAGAAATAATGTCCTTAGATGTTATAACTTGCCAAGAACTTGTGCTGGTTTTTAATTGTCCATACAAACAATGATTATCATCTTTTGGCAAACTGGAATAGACCTAAGAAACCAAAGTTGTCCGCTTTGATAGTGCAGATCACCTGCTCTGGCAGTGGGAATAACGAATCTGGCTTCTCCTTACTAAAGAGGAGCACTGACAAACACCCAGTCTACAGCATGGTAAATTTCACAAGGGCACACACCATGAGATATTTGTCCAACACACTGAAAGATAATGACTAGAGATGGGCACGAACTGAAAAAAATACTAAATTTGTTCAAAAAAACCCACTATTGTATCAATTTGTATTGGTAGAAATCAATGCCCCCAATGAATATGAATCAATGGATTTTTAACACTTTTAGATTTGGTTTATTTAGCTATAAAACAGCCCTCAGAGACACCAACATTGCATGGAAGCTTCCTCTGACTCTCCTACAGGTTTGGTGAAGATTCAGTTTCAGATATCCAAATTATACATCCACAAAGTGGGTCCCACCAGACAAGTGCCCTTTAGCAGCTCGCTTTGTGAAACCAATCTTAAACAAACTTTGTGGGATTGTAGAGGAGAGTCAGAGGAAGCTTTCTGTGATTTTGGTGTCTCTGGGTGCCTGGGGGGACTTTCTGGGGGTAGGCTCTCCTTGTGGGTGTATTACCTGGGCACCTGAAATCCAAACTTCAGCAAACTTTGGGGACGTGTAGCAGAGAGTCAGGGGGAGCTTTCTTATCCATTTGTTGACTCCAGGTGCTTGGGTGTATTTTATAGGGGTTTAAAGTAAAGAACAAATTGATGAATTCATCAGGAAAAACTGTAAATTTGTAATTCATCAACCTTGAAAAATAATTAATCAAAATAATTCACCATTTTTAAAAAATTTCTAATAGTGACTTTCCTAGGGTAACTCAGTGGCTTGAGCCACTGAACTCAGACTTCTCTCATTCAAGTCCCAAATTCCACCTCTTGTAAAGCACTGAACATTTCTCACCTGTAAACATTACTGAACCACCTTTAATCCTGCATATGAAATAGAGGTTCTTTTCAAATCTTATATCCAGACCCACAAGATAAAGAACATATGAGATCAATTTCTAGTTTAGGTATAAAGATCTTTCATTTTGTATCTACTACTAAAACTACTATATATATATATATATACACACACACACACACACACACATATATATACATACATATATATACATACATATATATATATATATATATATATATATATATATATATATATATATATATATATATATATATATATATATATATATATATATATATATATATATATATACACACACACACACACACACATATACATATACATATACATATACATACATGCATACATATCTACCTATCTACCTATCTACCTATCTACCTATCTACCTATCTATCTATATATATATATATATATATATATATATAGCTGTACATTAGCTTTCTATGGGAGTAATACAAGGCCCAAGGTAATTATTTTGAAGAAAATTTCTTGCTTAGCATTTTCATCCACGATTTCATTTTTTACAGTTCCTTTAATGGAAATACAAGTACTAATTTAAATAAACTAGGAAAATAATTATAATTAAGATTATATTACGGGTCACATAACCCTTCTATGCTGATTGGCAATGCACATCAAAAGTGGACAGTAATATGCTCAATGACTTATACCTAGACTTTTGTGAATTTACCTAAAGAAAAGGAAAACAATGGGATTTAAATTCATTATTTAGTCATTATTATTTTCCATTCATTTCAATAGTCTGCTTTTAATGAGACTCAATTTGGATCCAACCAAATCATTCTGAGTCTTTCAAAAAAATTCACAATACAGCTTTACACTAAATAATGATCTTGTGAATTTATTTAGCATATTTATAATTTATGGCTATAGTTAGTATTACCTGTTTGAATCAGAAACAAAAATTGGATAACCACAAAAAATTCCCAAAGAAATGACAAAACAGTGAGGAATAAAAATGTATCTGTTACCTAGAAAAATGCACTTAACACACTCAGATTCCATCTCATTTTAAAACTTACTTTGACACATCAAGAAGGAAGTCATTCAATTCAGTCTGTTTGGCAAGGCCCCTGGATACCTGATTGGAACATTGGAAAAACTATTGCTTACTTAAGCAGAAGATTAGAATCAGAATGAATTTGTGGCACATATATACATATTACTTGTCCAGACTGTTTAGTAGGGAGGAATAAATTAAAATATAATGCCTATACAGTAAATACAAATAAAAGCAACTATGACACACAGCATACTTCAATTTGAGGTACAGATGTGCTAACTGATGATTACCCTATTATTTTATATTGTAAAAAATGACAAATATTATTCAGTCATCTTGAAGACTTCACTACTTGCTTCCTCCTTTAAATTTAAAACTGTGAATGGAAAAACCTAGGACAACCAGGTCACAGCTCACATAAGTCCACAAAATGGAAGTGTTCAACTCTGTTCACCAATGGCTGCCTTTCCCCCACAATTCTCTCATCTTACAAAAACAGTCTATAAGGCAAGCTATGATCAAGGTGGGCAAGTTACATTATCTTCTACCAGTTCAATTTGACAAATAATAGCTACACACTTCGGCATTTTCTCTTTAACAAGAAAGGAGGGAGGAAGAAAAAAGATAACAGGAATGAACTGTTAGATAGTTTGGTGGTTTAGATCTCTGGCTGTAAAGTCAGAGGTTGGGAGTTCACTTCTCCACTGGGTCTCCTTGACAGGGCCTGGACCATTGCAGTGGTAGTGACTTGCAATGTTTATCTTCATGTCTGAGAACAGTACAACGTACATATACAGCAAGTGCAAACTGGTTACACTGTTGGAAGAAAAAGTGAAAGAACTGGAGCAGCAAGGGACCACACTTGGGAACTATAAGAGAAGATGAAGAGTACACGGACAGAACTCTTGAGCAGCAGCAGTCAAGGAAGGGACTGAAATTGTAAGAACAGCAAGACAAAGCAGAGGAGCAGAATGCTGAGGAGAGAACAAATATATCCTGTTTTCCCAAAAATAAGACCTAACCTGAAAATAAGCCCTAGTATGATTTTTCAGGATGCTTGTAATATAAGTCCTGCCCCAAAGCCCCAGTTAAGTGAAACCCCACCCTCTACCATTGTGCAGCAACAAGAAGATGACATTACTGTATTTGAATAAATGTACTGTATTTTTCCATTGATAAGGCTCCCTTACCACTTTTCTAACCCCCAAATTAAGAAAGCTTAGCTTTAAGTATTCAGCCTCTGGGGTCAGAACGCTCGGACATTAGGAGTCCCTGTTGCATCTGAGCCTACAGGCTCCACCTCCAACAAGGTGTGTTCCAATCAGTTTGTTCAGCATCAGCTGATATCAGTTCCATAAGGCTCATGATGCGAGGAAGCTAAGTCTCCTGACTGTAGGAAGCGAAGCCTCATGATTGAAGGAAGCCTGTTTACAGAGGCAAGGTACAGGCAGTTTTGTTCTCTCCATGTTCTCAGCTTACTTCAGTGTATAAGATGCCCGTCAATTTTTAGTGTAATGATTTTAGGAGAAAGTAACATCTTATACCCAGAAAAAGGTGGTGGATTGTCCTTCATGAAAAAAATAAAACATCCCCTGAAAATAAGCCCTAATGCGTTTTTTTAAAGCAAAAATTAACATAATACTCTGTCTTATTTTCAGGGAAACATGTAGTGAAGGAAGCAACATTAAAAAGAGTGACACGAATTCTGGTGTCTATATACGAATGCTAGGAGCATGGAAGCAAACAAGAAGAATTGGAAATCTTAGTTTAGGAGGGTAAATATGGCTTGATAAAGATAACTTGGTGGGCTGACTTCTATGACTAGAATACAGGAACTGAGGGTCATAAATTGTTCAAAAAGGGCAAAAAGAAGAGAAAGAGGAGTTACAGTATATATCAAAAATACATGTGTCTGCAGAGAAATACAGGAGAATGAGTTTGATTGTCCCATCATGGGCATCCGGAAGAATATAATCTGGGTGAAAAATAAAAGAAGTGTTGCAGTTGGAGACTACTAACAACTGCCCAATCAAGGAGAAGATGTGGATGAAACATTTAAAAAACAAACTGCAAGAATTTCAAAGAGAAATGATGTAGTAGTAATGGGAGATTTCAATTATCCTGGCATCTGCTGGGAAACAACATTTGCCAAATATGGCCCTTTCAATAAATTCCTGACTTGTATGGCTGAAAATTTTCTCCTACAAAAAGTGGAGGAAGAAACTAGAGGAGAGGTTGTCCTTGACTTGATTCTAAGCAATAGAGATGACTTCAGGGAAGAAGAGACAGTAAGGAACTCTGGGGGAAAGTGACCTCATTTTTCTTGAGTTCTTGACTTCAAAGGAAACAAGAGCAGAGAGTAGCCACAGAGCACCTTGAGGAACTATGGGAATTGGAGCATGCCATGGCTATACCCATGGCTACAAGAAGTCTCTGCACAATGCCATACATAATGCAGCATTTTGCGACCCCTGTCCATTCTGTGACACACACACGCACCTCTGAAATAAACTTGCAGCACAGCTTCACCAGGTGCCTTCCTTTGTAGTTTTGATGAAGTTAGTAAAAATAAGAATTGTTTAAAGCTGCCTTTTATTTCTGACATTATCTGCAATGTCCAATGTTGTTCTAAAGATAGTTAAACTAATTTAGTGGTTTGTATTTATTCTTTCTTTGATTGGTTTGCTGTAAACTGCCCAGAGTATGCATTGCACTATGGGGCACAGTAAAAGGAAGGAAGGAAAACACATTTAGAAATGTGATGGAGCTGGATTTGGACCAGGATCAAAAAGGAATTATCAAACAACTTTCTTAAAACAGAGTTAATGAAACATGTTTTGGTCATACTGTCCAACTTTTTACATAATTTAGATATTACAGTGCTGCCTGATAATGTTTTACATATGCAAAGGTTATTTTATTGCTTTTCTTACATATCCCCCCGCCCAGCATTTAATCCAGAGATTTACCTCTACTTGATGTATTGCTACTGAGGCCCATGCAAGATTTGCTGTTGCAACCTGAAACACAGAAATTTTTTGGTAAAAAAAACTTTTTTAAACTTCAGGGAGTTCAGTTTGACATGACAAAAATTAATGGAGAATTCATTGCCCTATTAAAAGGCTTGTTCACCCTGGGTCACTTAAGATTAGTACCATGTTTCCCTGAAAATAAGACAGGGTCTTATATTAATTTTTGCTCCAAAAATGCAATAGGGCTTATTTTCAGGGGATCCTTTATTTTACAGTTGCTGCACAATGTGGCACAATGGTGGAGGGCGGGGTTTCACTTAACTGGGACTTATTTTGGGGGGTAGGGCTTCTATTACGAGCATCCTGAAAAATCATACTAGGGCTTATTTTCAGGGAAACAGGGTACTACATTAATTGGATTGTTAAAATCTGTTGAACATGAAGTAAAGCCATAATATTTTTTATTTCATTTATAATCTGCCCCTCAGAAGACATCGAAAAAGAATTACCAAATGGAAGATTAAAACCAAAACACTGAAATAAGACTATTAAATACACCAATATGAAATAACAGTATATTATCAGTCAGCAAATCAAAGGAGATATTCTCATTTTGTTCACTTGGTGATTTATATAGCTTTTTGTAGACTGCAAATAAAGATAATTAAATACAAGGTTCCTGTTATGTTTGTAACTTGCTGATTAGCTCAGTAAAACAAATTTTTAAAAAAGCAACAAGCTAGATCTACCCCAGTGGTTGTCCATGGCATGCATAAAGGTTTCTATGTATTTTGCATGGCAAACATTATGTTTAAGAGGAGACCCACACATGCTTCCTAAACATTTAAACAAGCCAATGCACTGCTAGCAAACTGCCATACAATTTAATAGTGTCCACAGCTGAAGACCAGTAAGGGAGTGAGAAGCAAGACTTCACTGAGTCTGTCCTACTCCAATTCTGAATACACAGCCACCATGCTTAGGTGGATTACTCTTGAGTTCTCAGTTTTTACACATGTGCTATTGGAATGACCACAAAAACATTTTACTGAACTGTTATTGAAGTCTTTTGAGTAGTCAGCCATACAGGGCCCTTGGAAATTACAGTTACAGGTAATTAATCTGTTTCTTTTCTTCACAGTTTTGGCACACTCCAGTAATAATACCACCTATCATTCATCAAAATCACTTTTGACAGGTGTGCCACCCCTGTGAGGTGGGACAAAGGGTCAAGAATCGACCCAGGGCCCTCCTCCTGGGTGGGTGGGGCTTTAGGGTGATGTATGGGGTTGTTGAGGCCACCATAGGCCTATAGGAGGGGTTCATAGACACCGGGGTACCCCATGACCAGAGCATGGCCTCAGGATTGGTTCCCAAAGCAACGAGTTACCCCCGTGGTCCTGTGAGTCAATGGGGCAAGGTTGGAGGGTTTTGGCTAGAAAAGGGGTGGCCATACGGCATGCCTTGGCATGCCCTTAGGCTGCCTGGGGCTGAAACCCCACAGCGGTGGCTTTGGGGGCCTTCTGCACGTGCTTGCCACTCTTTGCAGAGACCAGTGTGGCTTGGAGAAGATGGAGGACAGGGAAGACCAGTGCCCTGGTACCCAGGGGCCCCCAAAAACGGAAAGCCAAAAGGACATGGACACCAAAACCCCAGCCAACCCCAGAAAGTGGTACACAAGTACAGATTCTGAGAATGAGAATATGCATGCTGCATCTCTACAACACCTGGAGGAACCTGAAAGATGGCATAACATGGAAGCTCCCTTTAATATAGAGAAATATTCTGAAACACCGGTATGTAATCATTTGTGGAAGGGTGGCACCAGAGAGATGTTATATATGATTACTCTGTGTATGTGTTTGTTAAAACCCCTCTTTGATTTTTCAGGAACCATCCCATTTACAAGTAAGTGGAACACCCCTGACAAAAGGAAAGGCCATGAGATCCATTGTAAGGGCAAGCCTTTATGGAATTCCGAAACACTGTCTGATTGGCTATATGAAAGCAGTGTGTGAGGGAATGCACCTGGAAATGACTGGTGAAGAGGTCCACGTCTGTCTGTCCTGGGGCGCACACAGCCTTTCAAGAATGCTGTGAATGTTATGTGGAAAAATCTGTTTTAAGACTTCTTTTTATGTTCTTACAGTGGTTGCTTATCAGCATCATGTTGTCTGCATCACTAGAACTGTGGATTATATCTGAGCTTTTAAAAATGTAACAAATTTTAGTAATACCTATTATTTTTTTAAAAAAAGTTACTGAGAAAATCAGATCAGAGTTTTCTAGAGACTGTGTTAACCGGGCTTAAAGGTTATCACTATAAAACTTTTCTCTGTCAAGCTCGTAAAATTTGAATAAAAATAATACTTTTAAAAGGCAACAATTTATATTTCATTATATCTGGTTCCACACTGCTGCTACATACAGTCTGGGCCTGTATTTATAAAAGTCCTCTGTATCCCTCCTTAAGCAGGCTTTGGCAGTTCCCAAAAGCTTTTCCTGCTTAAAATATAAAAGCCTCAGAAAAAGCCCTATTGTAGCCATTAAAGATTATTAACACACACCCCTCAGTTGTTATTCAGAAATATTCTTAGATGTCCTGCTTTTGGGAAATTTACCCCAAAAGTGATCCGGCTATGATGGTTTAGTCCCACTGGACAGATCACCCGTAGGCACAGCAAGAATGTGTTTTATTTGTGTGTGAGTGAGAAGAGACAACACAATTTTACAAAGGGATTGGGAAAAATGTTTACACACCTGAGGAGGCCTTTTGCTTCCCAGGGAAAACACAATTATTGGCATTATTTGATTCCCAGGGAAAACACAATTATGCAAAGAGGCTGGAACGCAGCAGTTCCCAAAAGCTTTTTCCTGCTTAGAATATAACAGCCTCAGAAAAAGCCCTATTGTAGCCATTAAAGATTATTAACACATACCCGAAGCAGTTGTTATTCAGAAATATTCTTAGAAGTCCTGCTTTTGGGTAAATTTATTGGTTTTCAGAGGACCTATATTTATAAAAGACCTCTGTATCCCCCCCTTAAGCAGGCTTCAGCAGAGTTTGTTGTATTGTGGGTGAGAAAAGACAACACAATTATGCAAAAAGATTGGGGGGGGGAAAGGTTTAAACACCTGAGGAGGCCTTTTGCTTCCCAAGGAAAACACAATTATTGGCATTATTTTGATTCCCAAGGAAAATTGTAGGTGCAAAACACAATTATACAAAGGAAAAATATTTTGGCATTATTTTGCTTCCCATGGAAAACTGTATAAAAAAAGTGGGGTCTTCTCTAGAAGATCACCACTCGTTCCCTCTTCTACCATCAATCTGTTGCTGAGAAGTATTTCCTGACAGCTGAAAAATATCACATATGTATCTTACTATCTGCTTCAAATGTAAGATTTTATTTCAGTGTAGTATAGCTTGTATTCCTTTGCTTGTAATCATGCCTTGATCAGAGGTAGGGACTGTCCTTTAGGACCCTACCAACCTTACTTTTTAATGCTTGGGTTGTCTGTTATAGGCATGATAGCTACTTCTCTCTCTGCTCTTTTATAGAAAATGGTCTCCAAAGCCCAGATCCATAAGTCTTCAAATTCTGGCCAAACAGGTACGAGCTTATCTATTTTAAAGACCTTGTTATGTTATGTTCAGAATTAGAAAAAAGCATGTAACTATTGGGGCTTGTTCCTTAAAATAAAGGGGAAATGTAACTTTGGTTTGTTCCCTTGTAGATAGTCAACCCTTAGAAAGACTTATGTTTTAAAATATCACAGTGAGCAGGACAGAGCCTTTGTATATATTTTATTGCAAGACACAGAAAAAGGTTTTAGGTAAAACAAGACCTATTAGCCTTTTGCAGAGTATGGAGAATCTAGAGTATAGTTTCATGTTTGTTAGCACTGTTGATAGGCATCCTTCAGTCTCGAGAGACTATGGAAATGTGCTCTGTATGGAGGACTTGGAACAGCATCTAGTGTGGCTGAGAAGGCCAATTTGAGAGTGGCAATCCCTTTCCGTGTTGATTTGATGCTGTATGTGAAGCTGGAGTGTCCTCTCCAGAGCATGAAGCCTGGGTAAAATAATATGGAAGATAGGCTCTTACCCAAGCAGCAAATTCCCCCTCTTTACATCACTAAAATAGTCCAATGGAAAGGCAAGAGCCAATACAATTGGTTCCAGCCATGTCGCAGGAGTTGCCAGAATGACACTAACTGCCTCCGGGACTCCGGCTCCAGATTTTGCCTCGAGGTTAACTCCTAAAGCCTTTTCCATCAGTGGATATAGTCATAAGGCAGTGGAGGTTTGAAATCAGTTTTCCTTCTCCTTCCAAGGCTGATGAGCCCAACCTACCTGTCCTGCTCCCTAAGAGTGTGGAAGTATGATCTGACCCCTAAAACTTTCCTGACCCCAGGTGTATGTAATGCTATTTGCCTTTCCTATTTACTAGATTAGAGTAAAAAAATAGAATCAGAGAATTTCATTTTGTGCTTCTGCTCGCACTCATTTAAAGCCAAATCCCCGTTACTGAAAGTTAACAATTCTAATGTTTTATGAGGTTTTATACTTATGTGACTGGTCTAAGGACCGTAAATAAACTTATCTTAACCCCCGCCCGCTTAGACCATGTGGTCAGGGAGAGCAAAGGTCTGCCCAGAAAAATATACCATCCCCCCAAAGATATGCTCCCAAGAGAGCTCACTTTCTGCCTCAGCTTCCTCCTCAGGGAAAAGGCTTAATCCTATAGCTCACACTCATTTAAAGCCAAACCCCCATCCTCTTAGACCATGTGGTCAGGGAGAGCAAAGGTCTGCCTAGAAAAATATACCTCCCCCCCCCAAAAAAGGTGTGCTCCCAAGAGAGCTCACCTTCTGCCTCAGCTTCTTCCTCAGGGAAATGTTCTGTCTAACAACAAGCATATTTAGTCCATTTTCCTGCAACACACACACACACAGAGGGGAAAAAGAAAGGTTACTTACCTGTAACGATGGTTCTTCAAGTGGTCATTCTGTGAATTCACACAAAGGGTTAATACCAGCGCCAGCGTTGGGCCTCTCGGAACATTCTCTAGCTGCAAGAGAAAAGTAACAATGTTTAGGACTACCCCTACTGCGCACGCCCAGCCTAACCGTCCCTCAGTTCCATTTGTCCGCCATAGGCACTCGAGTCATAGAGATGCCAGTGACAGACAGACAGAGGGGAGGCCGGGCGGGATTGTGTGAATTCACAGAATGACCACTTGAAGAACCATCGTTACAGGTAAGTAACCTTTCTTTCTTCATCGTGGTCTTCTGTGAATGCACACAAAGGGTGATTAGCACGCTTACTAACCGGATGGTGGGCTGTCACTGAAGAGCCAATGCTAACACTGCCCTCCCGAATCTGGTTTCCTCTCTTGCCCTCATGTCCAATCTGTAGTGGGTTATGAAGGTAGAGGCATTGGACCAGGTAGCAGACCGGCAGATGTCGGGCAGGTCGACGCCACGGAGTAAGGCAGTTGATGAGGCCACAGCCCTGGTGGAGTGTGCCTTAAGTCCTTCTGGAGGATCTTTGTGGTTGAGCTCGTAGGCAAGGGTGATGGTAGATACGAGCCACCTAGAGAGCGTCGACGGCGAGGCCGGACCGCCCTTCTTTGAACCAAAATAACAGAGAAACAGTCTGTTGGCCTGTCTAAAGTCCTTGGTCCTAGAGACATAAAAGGCCAGGGATCGTCGAACATCGAGCATGTGAAGCATGCGTTCAACGTCAGTAGTCGGAGACGGAAACAAGGTTGGTAGAATCAGTGGCTGATTTACATGGAAGTCGGAGACCACCTTCGGTAGAAAAGAGATGTCCAGGTAAAGCATAACCTTGTCCTTAAAGAATTGAAGGAAGGGTTGGTCATAACGGAGAGCTGCCAACTCACTAGCTCGGCGAGCAGACGTGATAGCCACCAGGAACAGCGTTTTTAAAGAAAGCATCTTGAGGTCACAGGTAGCCATAGGTTCAAATGGAGGCCTGGAAAGAGCATGCAGAACCAAATGAAGGGACCACTGTGGGAGTGGTGGACGAACGGGAGGTCGGAGGTTAGAGAGACCCCTCAAGAACATCCGAACGGTAGGGTGAGAGAAGAGCCGGGAAGAGGAAGAAGCCCTGGGTTGGAAGAAGACGACCACAGCAAGGTACACCTTGATAGTAGATATAGACAGGTGGAAATCAAACAGGTAACGGAGATACTGTAGAAGCGTGGAAAGAGAGACAGGGGAGGGAACAAGATCCCTCTGCTGGGTAAATTTCAAAAAACTTCTCCACTTGTAGGTATACAAGCGAGACGTGGAGGGCTTGACGGCGTTAGTCAAGACCTCTTGGATTTCGGGACGATCCTCCACGCCGTCAGATGGAGCGTGTCGAGGTTGGGATGAAGGACTTTGCCTGCTTCCTGGGTCAGCAGGTCCGGCCACAACGGAAGGGTCATGGAGTCCACAGCCATGCTGACTAGAGTGGGGAACCACACCTGGCGAGGCCAAAAGGGTGCAATTAAATGGCCGGAGTCATTGAACGTTGGAGCTTGATTAGGGACCTCTGTATCAACGGAATCGGTGGAAACATGTACAAGAGACCCTGGTTCCATGGAATCATGAATGCGTCGCCGAGCGAATGTAGGCCGAGACCTGCTCGAGACGCGTACCGGGGACATTTCGCATTGAGAGGGGATGCGAACACGTCCAGCACTGGGGTCCCCCATTGGTAGCAAAGGTCGTGGAAGACCCGAGAGTTCAGTTCCCATTCGTGTGTCTGATGTTGAAGCCTGCTCAGAGTGTCCACAACTGTGTTGTCCTCTGTGGCTACATGGATGGCTACCGGGTAGATATGATGACGGTAACACCACTCCCAGAGGAGAATGGAAAGGTACAGGAGTGAGTGAGAGCGAGTTCCTCCCTGCTTGTTGACATAGTGCATTGTGGTAGTGTTGTCCGTCACCAGCTGAACTCCGCGGCCCTGTAGCAGGGGAAGGAAGGACCTGAAGGCCTTGATAACTGCAAGTAACTCCAGGTGATTGATGTGGAGCATGGTTTCCTGTGGGGTCCAGAGGGCATGAATGGTGTGATGGCCGCAGTGCGCCCCCCAGCCGGATGGACTGGCGTCCGTTGTGACTTGAACGGTGAGACGGAGTGGACGAAAGGGCCGGCCAACCGTGAGGTGGGGTGTGTACATCCACCACTGGAGCTGTCTGACTAGCTCCGGGGTGACACGAAGGCGCTTCCTCTGGCTGTCCATCATAGGGTCGAAAAGGGTGAGGAACCATGATTGGAGCGACCGGAGCTTGAGGCGAGCGTGAGCGAGCGCCGGTGTTGTAGAAGACATCAGGCCGAGAAGGTGTTGGGCGTGATGGGCTGTCACCCGAGCACGAGGGTGAAATTTCCTGATGGCTCGTTGAATCTTGTGTATCCTCTCTGGGGGGAGAAATGCTCGACCCTTTACAGCGTCCAAGCAGACCCCTATGTATTGTACTGTTTTGGAGGGAATGAGTTGAGACTTCTGTTTGTTGACAGTGAGACCGAGATTGGAGAGGAGATACAGGATGAATTTTGTGTCTCTCAGGGATTGTCTTCGTGAGGTGGAGACTACGAGCCAATCGTCCAGGTAAGGGTAAACGTGGATGCCTCTGAGACGAAGGTAAGCTGCCACTGGGGCCATGACCTTGGTGAAGGTCCAGGGAGCTGTGGACAGGCCGAATGGCAGGGCCTGGAATTTGTAGATCGTGCCCTGAAAGATGAACCGAAGAAACTTGCGGTGGTCGGGGTGGATAGTGACGTGAAAGTATGCGTCCTTTAGATCTATGAGGACGAACCAGTTGTTCTTCTTCAGCAGGTGCATGATGGACTCTAAGGTGAGCATCCGAAACCGTATGGGTCGCAGGTAAGTGTTTAGGAGTCTTAGATCGAGGATGGGCCTTATGCCTCCTCCTCTTTTTGAGACAGCAAAGTAGCGGGAGTAAAAACCGCGTTGTATGTCGCGGGGTGGTACTGTAGAGATGGCATCTTTTTGCAAGAGAGATGATATTTCTTCCTCTAGCGAGGAGTCGAATGGAGAATGATTTATGAAACCTAGCGGAGGAGATCTTATAAACTCCAGCTGGTAACCGTGCTGAATACTTTTTAGAGCCCAAGTGTCGGTTGTGATGGTAGACCAGTTGTGAAGAAACGGTTGAAGACGGGTGGTAGGCGGTGAATGGGTAAAAATGGGGGGCCGAAAGTCAAAGATACTGTTTTTGTTTTCTGCCAGGTGGCTTAAAGGGTTGGCGGCGATGAGACGGGCGAGGCCGGTATCCCTGATAGCCCTGGACAGAAGAAGAGGACTGGCCAGATCGCTGCTGAGGTAGGTGCTTGTAAGGACGGTACTGTTGAAAGGGCTGATATTGACCATAAGATTTCCGCCATTGGGGTCGTCGCTGTCTAGATTGAGTTTGAACAGAGTAGGACTTGGCGGTCCTCTTGGCCTTGTGAAGGTCTTCTAAATGGGAGTCGGTCTTTTCGTTGAACAGCCCGGTAGCATCAAAGGCGAGGCTCTCAACCTTTGACTTGACGTCCTCCATTATGTCCGCAGAACGGAGCCAAGCGTGGCGCCGGATAGAGATGGCAGACATGAGAACTCTGGCAGAGATCTCTGTTGCATGCCTGATGGAAAGACGCTCATACTTGGATACCGTCTGAGCTTCCTCATATGAGTTTAGGAAAGCTTGCCGGGCGTCTTCAGGAATCAATTTCAGTCCTGGCAAAAGCTTAAGCCATAACTGCTTGTGATAAGCCCCTAGAACAGTCTGATAATTTATGACTCGAAGTAACAGGGTGACAAGGGAGTAGATTTTCCTGCCGATGATTTCAAGTTTTTTACCCTCCTTGTCAACTGGGGTCACGTGAGCCTTGGCCGATGGCCTTGAACAGCTTGTTTCAACAATGAGTGAGTTTGGAATCGGATGCTTGAGTAAAAAGTGAGTGTCAGCCCCATGAATCTTGTAGAAGTGTTCTGTGCGGCGAGGGACATTAGGGGTAGTCGCAGGCTGGGCCCAGAACTCCTTAATGGCCTCCATAACCACAGGCACAAAGGCTATGCTAGGGGGAGCGGTACTGTCTTTCTTGATGTCCCCGAAGAACAAGTCCTCACCCGGAGGCGAAGGGAGATTCAAGTCCAGTTTCAGTGTCTTGGCAAGTCTGGACATCATCTGAGAGTAGGAAGAAAAATCCTCAGATGGAGAAGGGGCGTGAGGATCACCCGTATCCGAAAGCACCACATCACCCGGAGGTAAATCGTGGGGTGGCAGGGGTGGGGGCTGTTCCTGATCGGAGTCAGAAGACTGCTCCGTGGACACCTCATCTGGATCGGAGGAGAAGACATCCCTCTTCTTTTTTGGAGGGGGTTTCTCGATGCCGACCGGCGCTGTCGGGGGTCGAGTCGGGACCGCAGTTGGCACCGAGGTGGAAGGGACCGGTTGCGGTGGAGGGGCAACAGGTAGCGAAGGAGGTTTTTCTCCGACTCGAATAGCTCGGCGTCGACGTCGAGGACGGGTCGACTCCGAGGAAGAAGACAGGTATATGTACCGGATCTTCTTATGGTACCGGTCTCGAGATGCGGACGTCGAAGACGAGGAAAGGGACCTCGAACGCTCACGTCGACGTCGATGGCGCTTACGACGCTTGGGGCGGTCGGAGTTCGCCGAACAGGAAGAAGAGGATCGACGTCGATGTTTGCTACGACGCCGATGGGAGCGGCGCTTCTTCCTAGAGCGTTTGTGCTTAGAAGATTTCGAGTCCGAACGATGGGAAGAGTCGGACTGGGTGGAAGCCCGATGCCTCTTCTTCGACCGCTTCCGTCGAGGAGACTTCAACCTCGAGCGGCCGGAGGAAGGGGACCGACTCGGAGAGCGATGCTTCTCCGTGCGGGAACGTTTGCCTCGAGGAGATTTCGACCTCGAACGCACAGGTGAACGAGGCACCTTGTCTCGAGGAGATCTCGAGTCCGAGTGCACGGACGAGATCGACACAGGAGGCGACCCCTGGCCCGCAGGAAAAGGGCTATGTGGGGCAGAAGTGAGACCAGTAGTGACACCAACTAACTGGCTCGGCGTCGGGGAAGACATTCCCGATGGTGGCACAGCTTCAGTGCGTCGAACCGGAGGAGGAGCGGGTGCCTCGGACGAGGTCTCGAAGCGTCTCGACAACTCCTCGAGAATCGGTGATGGTATCGAGCCCGAGCTCGGAGAGAGTCGAATGGATGTCATTTTAAGCTGGGCGGCTGCCTTGGCTTTAGATGTCTTCGACGGTTTAGCTTTTGGTGGAACAAGAGCTGGGGGCTCGGGATTCGAAGCAGGGGCGGCCGATTTCGACGACGCGGATTTTTTCGACATTTTCGAAACTTTGGAGACGACCGATTGAACAGGACCTGCTCGAGAAGTGGAAGCCATTTCCCCCTCCGAGGGCGCCGTGGAAGACAACGTTGACTCCCACAGATGGAGTTTAAGGCGCTGCTGGCGAGCCTTAAGAGCGGCTTTAGTGAAAGCTTTGCAGTGTGGGCAAGTTTTGGAGTTGTGCGATTCCCCCAAACAATACAGACAAGTATCGTGGCCGTCCTGGTGGGGAATCTTGCGGTCGCACACCACACACCTGCTGAATGGCCCGGAAGGGGACATAGGGCAGTAAGAAAAACCGAAACGACTAGTTTAAGGGAGAAAGCAGAGCAGTCCGTAAACAGTCCGAGTAAAGCCAGGAGAATAGAAGAAACCGAGTCGTCTAGTTGAAGGGAGAAGCGCTAGGGTAGTCCGTGAGCTAAGCGAGGTCAAAACCAAGGAATCAAATCAGGTCGCAAATAGACGCAGCTAAGACGAGAGGCTCCAAACCGCTAGGCGGAAAAATGGAACTGAGGGACGGTTAGGCTGGGCGTGCGCAGTAGGGGTAGTCCTAAACATTGTTACTTTTCTCTTGCAGCTAGAGAATGTTCCGAGAGGCCCAACGCTGGCGCTGGTATTAACCCTTTGTGTGCATTCACAGAAGACCACGATGAAGAAGTAGCATTTATGTCTTTGCAAATTAGCACCCTATCAGTAGAAAACAGACTGGTTTAGAAAAAAATGTCACAATAATGCTGCTTTTCTTTTAGATAAATGGGAGATTTCTGGATGGTACTTACTCAGCTGCCGTTTTGAAGAAGCCACTCTGCTTGGTTCGTCATAATATAGTTTGTCATACACTGTGTCAGAGAATTTAGGTCCTTGCTTGACAGGGTCCTGTAGGATTTCTGCATGGTCTTCACCAGACATCCACAGAATACTAGCATAGTTATGAGGCGGCCCCAGTTAATTTTTCCATCTGCAAATTCATATTGCATCGCTAAGAGGAATGTAGCACAAGCTTCAGCCATGGTACGAATCTGGAGCTGTCTTAAATGAGAGTTGATCTGACCTTCAAAATGAGTTTGAATCAAAGAGTCTATATTTTTTAAAATAGGGCTCATTTCTGGTTTAGGCCATTCATTTTCAGGTTGCTCACATACAATCTCTAGATAGATATGCACTATAGAATAGGTCTGCCTCTCTAGGTTGTCCATAATCTTGCAATATAGTGCTAAAAAGCTGGAAGGTAATGTGAGGCAGGTCCTAACATGCCCTTTTCTTTACTCTTGTAGGGGCGCAGAGCAATGTGGGCGAGGCCTGCTCCCTTTCCCCAGAGGCCCTGGGTAAGTAATTTTACATTTCTGCCATAAGGTATAACCTTTTTGTTAGAGAGGTACACATAGACTTATTGTGCCTTATTGTTACTTAATGCAGACCATGTTCAGCTTTTTAAAATAGTGTACCTTATATAGTTTATGTTTTTATAGAGGTTTCTAAATGGAAAATATCATTTGCTTTTCAGAAAAATACTTTGAAGAAGAGCATATAGACTTATTGCGCCGTATTGTCGCTTAATGCAGACCATGTTCAGTTTTTAAAATAGTGTGCCTTATATAGTTTGTATTTTTATAGAGGTTTCTAAATTGAAAATATAATCTCCTTTCAGAAAAATACTTTGTAGAAGATTTTGTTGCCCCAACGAAGAGACCATCCCCTAAACTTCATAAAGCAATTTCCAAGAAACCAATTCCTGTTAGGGCTCAGCCCCGCATCTACACCTTTAAAAGAAAGAGAAATAACAATGGTATGTTCTCAGCATTTTTATATTGGGGTGTTTGCATGTATGATGTTTTAACAGGGGAATCGCTCCTTTGTCTTATAGAAAATTAAATTACAGTTTTGAGGGGGGGTTTACAGGGATAGACGTCTAGAAAGGTCTTGCCTCGTTGTAATAAATTAATATCTGCACCATGTTTATCTTCACATGTAATCAAAGACAATGTTTCTGTTGTGATTGATTTCAATCACACTGTCAAATACCCCATATAAGCTGCTTACGGGCCTGTTTAGAAATTCACCGCCATGGTCCGTCTGTATTTTGTCAGGTTTTCTTCTGTCTTGTTTGAAAATAGCATCAAAAGCTTTGGCCACTTCTTTGCCTGTTTTGCCTTTGAGAGCTTTTGTCCAGCTGTACTTAGAAAGGACATCAATGCATACCAGGATATACTGGTAGCCCTTGTACTGAGTAAATGGTTGCATATCGACCAAATATGCCTGCCATTGGCAATCTACTTTTGAAACAATGGTCTTCTTTTTAAATGAACTCTAGCCGGTCTATGCAGTGTATAGACATCATGATTAGAAAGCCATTGAGAAACATCCTCTACTTTCAATGTTTTGATCTGCTTTTTGGCTTCCCTAAATAGAGGGTTTAGACCCCCAAAACTCCCCACTGATGAGGATGCATAATAGATATTGTGTAGTATTTTCCCCTGTGCAGCCATCTCAACCGTTAACACAAATATGAACAAGGTATGGTACAATAAATACTCTTTATTAAAAGACAGTATATTACAAGGGTATTGTAAAGCAATCATTTAACCTTCGGGGCAATAGAAACAGGATAGATTACAGGATAGAGTACAAGCTGTATATGTAGAAACACATGCAATACAGGATAGATTTACAGGATGTATATTCATTCTCGTCCTCAGCATCCCGAGTCTTCTCCGGTGGATGAGAATTAAACAACATCGTCTGCTGATTTCAGATCAGTTCTGTTTGGCCCATATCCACAATCGCACTCAAGCTCATCATCCTCATCATCCCGAGCCTTCTCCTGTGGGTGAGAATGAAATAACCCTTTAGTAAGGTTTTTTAAAGACCTTAAACCCCCTAACATGTCCCATATCTATAGCTTTTAGAAAATGCTCTTACCTGGCTAACTTGATGCTCTGCATCACTCTCAAAGACTTCACCTGAAGCCTCTTCCACCATCAGATCCTCAGGGCCATTTGCATTCCCTGCAAAGCCCGGTTTCGCCAGCACACAGCCATCCACGTCCTCTGCTAATTTCAGGGCATCACCAGTTGACTTCTGTAAAGCTCTTTGTGACCATTGTCCACAATCGCACTCGAGCCCATCCTCCTCCTCATCACCCCACATCAGGGTGCAGGCCAACTTTCTTGTGCTTTTCGGCTTCTGCTTTGGCTTTGCGGTAAGTACAAATATGTCTTCTGCAGACCAGTATTTTCTTTTTAGATTTACTGGGTCTTCAGGCAGCATTCCCCTGAGACTTGCAGGGGGTCCTAAGTGGCACAGGGGCTTGGAAAAACCCAAAGGTCCATAGTGGTAACCTTGGGGGTGCAGGCACCTTTTGGCTTTCACTGGGGCCTTTTGGCTTGTCCTAGGGAGCTGGTTTTCCTTGTCCTCCATCTTCTCCAAGCCGCACCAGTCTCTGCAAAGAGCGGCAAGCATGTGCAGAAGGCCCCCCAAACCACTGCTGTGGCATTTCAGCAACTGCTGTGGAGTTTCAGCGCCAGGCAGCCTATGGCCACCCCCTTTCAAGCTAAACCCCTCCAACCTTGCCCCACAGGACCACGGGGGTGACATGTCACTTCAGGGGCCAATCCTGAGCCTGCGCTCTGGTCACGGGGGTCCCCGGCATCTATGAACCCTTCTTATAGGCCCATTGTGGCCTCAACATCACCCTAAAGCCACACCCACCCAGTAGGAGGGACCTGGGTCAATTCTTGACCCTTTCCCCCCCCTTGCAGGGGCAACACACCTGTCAAAAGTGATTTTGATGAATGCTAGGTAGTATTACTACTCACTCTCATATATGAGCAGATTTTGTAGAGGCAAAGCAGATGCTTGGAAGCCAAAGAACTAAGCTCGAGGAACAGTCAGCTTTTTGTGAGACATTTATTCATTTATGATGGTGACCCGATAGCAGGAGGGTGTGTTTCTCCTCCTGCTTGGTCGGGTTTTCTTTCCTATTTGCTTTCTTTTCTTTTGCTTTCTTTGTTTTTTTCTTGGTTTCTTGCATCCTTCCTTTTCTGCAGCTGCTTTTTATTCTCTTATCTCTACTGCAACAGCAACAAACATTACAACTACAATTCTTGCCACCTCCACCACTATCACCGGAGAGTAAGAACAACAGCGCTGTTGCAGGTGTTTGCCACGCTTAGTCTCATGGTTACCCGGGCTTAACGCGCTGGCTGCCTCAGTGTCGTCTGACACTGTGAACTTCTGTGTCATCCTGCACGTTTTCCCCATTCTGCTTGCAGCTTTACTCGGGCAGGTTTCCCAGCAGGGACCCGCGCTCAATGCCTGCTTCCCAACCTCCATTGACACCATTGTGAGGTGGCCTCGTGGAGATCAAGCTCTACTCGTGGTTGGGAGCTGCACTTCATCTGGGAGCGTGTGCAGATCTCACACTGCCACCAGGGCCCTGTGCTGTTCCGCGAGAACCACTACCTGGCATCCAATGCCCTGCATGCGCTACAGCTAATGTGGACAAACCGGGCTTGTGACTGCCTGGTCTTCGAAGTGCTCTCACTGGACATCTACATGCTTGTGTGCAGGCTCTTGGTGACAGGGGGCCCTTAAGACCTGGAAGTCAAGCAAACTCAACATGGGCCTGGCTTTTGGCCACAACAACTATAAGCAACCACTGGCCTATTTCAAGGCTTCCTGCATCTATGACAATTACATCTGAGTCTGGATTTTGCAGTACCTGACACCTAGGTGTGGTTTGCGTAGGGCTGAGAAAATATCAGCACATTTCCCCCACTCTGGCTGCCTTGCATTGGCTGCCCATTCATTTCCGCGTTGATTTCAAAGTGTTAATGATGACATATGAAGCCCTAAACGGTTTAGGACCTCGATATCTAGCGGAACATCTCCTCCCACCTAGATCTACCGGAATCACTTGTTCTAGCCAGGAAGGGCGGCTGAGGGGCCTAACGCCAAGGGAGGCTCAGAGAGAAAGAACTAGAAAATGGGCCTTCTCAGCAGTGGCCCCTCAACTCTGGAACAGTCTGCATGCAGAGATATGCCTGGCTCCCTCGCTGGGTGTTTTTAAGAGCAAACTTAAGACCTGGCTTTTTAGGCAGGCTTTCCATCCTGTTATCACCTGATTACTTTTGCCATCTTGAATTGTATTATTACTGTTGTCTTTATTTTATTATATTGTTTATACTTTTGTCTATTACTGTTAGCCACCCAGAGTAGACTTCAGTCTAGATGGGCGGAGTATAAGTTGAATAAATAAATAAATAATTTAGAATATTTTTACCCTGTCTTTCTCCTAAAAAAGGACCCAAGATGGCTTACATAATTAAAACACAAAATTTAAAGCATACAGCTGTACATCTTGCTGTTAGAACTGAGGCTGCTTCCGTCCTCGGTTCACATCCCAACATGTATAACAAAGCCCTCCTCATGTTGCTGTAGTTGTTTTCATGAAAAGCATCTCCAAGCGACTCTGATGGTAAGAGGAAGATGTATGGGGAAGAAGGCAATTATTCTTCTCATGCTGCCATTTTTTACACAAAATCATATGTGCTTTTCCTTATGTATGCATCTTTACCAGAGAAAATATGCACAGGGGGAAGGAAGCAACTGTGAAGATGCCTGAACATGAAAAGAGTAAAGAGAGAACTCCCTCCCCCTCTCAAAATAACAATTTCTCATGGCTACTTCTCACTACAATATACTCCATTAATACACATTTAAAAATAAAATTTAAAATGTAAATCTGGGCCACAATTACAAAAAGAGCAACACATCAACACATCTTTTAAAACTAACATTTAAACGCTCACTAGTCTGTTTACCTCTTGATGGCTGAGATGGAAGGTGTCATTACCCCAGTGTCGATAGAGCTCCAGGATGCCGATCAAATCACCAAGTGCAGTAACAATTGGTAAACAAAGTACAGACTTTATACGAGTTCCTGATTCCAAACCGGTACCTTTAGGAAACCGCTCATCCTAAAACAAGCAAGCACAATTTTATATTAACAGCACAACATTTTTTCCATCTTGTATTAAACCTGTGCCAATTCTGTGTGTAAATATGGAATATTCTCAGTTGATACCTTAAATACAACCTAGCTTTCACCTTAAACAGCAACTCCCAACTTTGGCTACCCAGGTGTTCTTGGACTAAAACTCCCAGAAGCCTTCACCACTAGCTGTGCTGGCCAGATTGCTGGGAGTTGTAGCTCAAGAACATATGGGAAGTTTGGGAACCACTGATCTTACAGTTCTTGGTCATCACAAGTGAAATATTTATGATTTACCTCAAAATTGTAAAGAGGAATGTCAGAGTAGTGTTATTACTAAAATGTTACTGAAACCATTGACTGCTGACTCTAGATGCAGCACAGAAGCTATTAGCTATGTTGACACATGCACTGGATCTGATCAATCACAGCTGATTCTTACTCTCTTGCATCCTGATCTGGTCAAGCTTTCACTTGAGTAATTCTCGGTGTTCAAATCTGTATAATTATATTTTACCTGATGTTCTTAAATAATGCCCACATTCTTATCAATAGTACATGCTCTTACTAGAAACAGCTGAATATAAATTTAACTGAGAGTGGAATCAGACAGGGTTTTAGATCACATTTTGGAGCATGGCAGATGACATGTTGTAGATTGCGAACCAGACTGATCCTGCTCCATCCCCCTCTTCAGATCTTTTTCGTCAAATGCCAGGGCTCTTCTAATTTGGGGGTGAGCTGGTGCAATCCAGACTGGACAGAAGAGTCACTTTAAAGTGACTTTTAAAAAATTGTACCCTGGAGGGGACCATTTCTGACACAATCCAGTGCAACTTATATGTCCCATCTAATCACAAAATGAGTTGTAGACTGTTGCTCTGATATACACAGTACTGCCAATGTGTTTTGTATGAAGGAAGCATTTGCATAAATTAGACAATGGAATAAATGGGTATTATAATACTAGGGTCCTTCTCAAATGCCATGTGTGGGATGCCTTTACAGTATGAAAGCTTAACTCTACTTGATTCTTTTAAATATATTCTAAAGTAAATTAAATGTAGTGCTGTAAATGTTTACTTGGAATAACTGCCACTGAGTACAATGAACTACCTCTCAGATAAATGCTTAGAGGACCTCTGCTAAAAATCACAGATGTATGAATATCTGCTCAGAAGTCCCACTGACTTTGACAGGGCCTACTCCTCAACAGGCATATACAGAGCTGCAGCTCAATACAGAGGGGACAATAAAAATGCCAGCTCCACACTGATGTATTTCAGGGGTTTGATCTTGGCATCTCCTAAGGAAAATGAAGTCGTTGTTGTTCCAGTAGGTCTAAGGCAGACTCCGGTTTCAAAGAACACATCGTATTATGGATTGCAGTTAAAAAAAAAAAAGAATTAGCAGTATCGTATCTGTACCCACTGAACTCTCTGCAGAGAGACTATGGAACTTTGTGTACTGCGCACTGCTCTGGGAGAATACCTTTGTGCATGGTGGGGAACTCATGTGGTATCTAACTCCACCCCAAACAACAGATCCACAGGTTTGTATTGTTCTGTCCATAAAACATGACCAAAAAAAAAAAAAAAATTACCCCCAAAATATCTTCTACTAATAATGTTTTCCTAGACTTGGCTACATGTGCAGATACTGTGGTGCCAAGCTTAATGGGTCCTACAGGAACAAGTTGTGGTTGTCCATCCTTTATTCCCGGTGGCGTGAACACACAAAGGCTCTGAGGGAGAGAACAAAACAGGACTGCAGTTAAAATATCCGTTTCCACATTAAATCAGTTTTTTAAAAAATGCAAATGTCAACAATGGGGTAATAAATATGTCAGCTCTACACCCATGTATTTGAGGGGGGTCTGGTCTTGGCATCTCTCATGGAAATGAAGTCATTTTTGATCATGTAGGTTTACGGCAGCCTCCAGTCCCCCCCCCCTTTTTTATCTTCCTTTTCACTTCACGGTATTTTTTTTCTATTTCATCACTGATAATCGAAATATCTGAAATGTAGCAATATTAGTAATCATTTTGTAGACTAGCCAAAATATATCATGATCGAAGACAACATGCAAGCCCAAAACTCATGCCAATACCCTACCACGTGTACAATCAATATACTGGAACAACATGTGAGTGTAATTATGTAACCACATTAAACAGAGGGGTAAATTTAAACATGTTTCAAAGTGAGAAGGAACCTGAACAGAAAGTTGTTTTTCACTAGTGTGGGAATAAGATTAATGCTAGCAGAAATGCAATGTACACTGGTGTCTATAAACAATGTCTGAGCACTCTTCTATCATGTTCTTAGAAGTTTTTTTAAGCATACTGCCTTATGGGCCATAAAGTAAGTGCCACATTAGAAAGCTATAATTCTGCTTTCCCACATTATTCTCTGATCCTTCTCAGTAATCAGTTCAAGTCGTGTTTTTTTTTCTGACAGTAATATAGTGTTATCTGAATATCTTCAAGTGATTATTTTTTCACCAATTCTCACTCTTTCTTCCTCTGAATCCAATCCAGCTTTTAAAATATGTTCTACACATAAAGTGAAGTGATGGGGAGGTAATACAGATCCTTGTTTGATACGTTTGCCAATTGGCAAGTGTTCTCTTTCTCCTTAATCTGTCCTAACAGCAGCTTCTTGTGAAGATATTGGCTGCACAATCAAATTTTATAGTACATCCATATCTCTTACAATGATCCACAGCTTTTCATGATCCACACTGGCAAAATTTTTGCTATAATATATAAAGCACACACTGATTTTCTTCTGAAATACAGTGGTGCCGCGGAAGACGATTTTAATTTGTTCCACGAAAATTGTCGTCTTGTGAAAAAATTGTCTTGCGAGGTTCCCTATACATTGGTCTCAAAAAAAAGTCTTGTGAAGCATCGGTCTTAAAAAAAAGTCTTGTGAAGCATCGGTCTTAAAAAAAAGTCTTGTGAAGCACTGGTGTAAAATAAAACGTCTTGCAAAGCACGGTCATAGAAAAAAAAACCTCTTGCGAGGCACCATAATGATCGCAAAAACCAATCATCTTGCAGTTTTTCATCCCACAAGGCAATCATCTAGCAAGGCACCCCTGTACTTTGATATACTGTATTTCAGCAGTCAATGATTAAAATCCTGTTGTAAACAGCTCTTGGTAAGCCCACTGAATTAGTGGATATTTAATGAGTCAACTGTTCCCCAAGTTCCATTGATTCAAATGGACCAACTCTAACTGCAGCTTCTTTTAGCATAGTAAATCACAGTCAGGGTAAGCACATTTGAATCAATGAAACTTATGGGACAGTTGACTCATTAAAAAATAATTGACTCAACTGGCTTACTCTAATGTAATTTACAACCATAAGCAACAGGATTTTGGCCAGTGTTTATTTGCATTACAATTACTTGTGCCTTTTCTGAACCTGATTTAAATATCTGGTGTTCATTTGTATATGTTAAACAACTTTGTTGTAAAATCTTGGCCGCCTAGAGTGGTCCGTTTGGACCAGATAGGCGGGGTATAAATCAAATAAATAAATAAATAAATAAATTGGGCATCACTTAGCTTGTATGGGAAATTAATGCAATGATTATATAGCTCTATTAACTGTGGTCCCACAGTTACTCCAATCCCTTTCTTTGGAACTGAAATGTATAGTGAACATGCTCAATCTGTGGTTTGAGCATGTTGTTGGCAAATTCTGTTAAGACAGATTCAGTCTCTGTAGGCTGGAATAGTTCTACTGGCATCCTGGTAATTTATTCTTCCAACTGCTTTGAAAGCAGCTTTCACTTACCTTTCTAAAACTACCAATGGCTCATTCTTCAAAGAAATCTGTCATTTTTGTAGCTCTTCTGTAATTTTTTTTCACTGTACAGTATTTTTTCTATCTTCCTTTTCACTCCCTCCCCCCCCCCTTCATATAAGATATTCCTCTGATGATCCTTCAGCATCCCTAATCCTTGTTTAAATTTGTCTTTGATTTCTTGGATCTTATATAACAGATCCTGTTTTTCCTTCAATGTTGTTATCTTATACTAATTTCAAATATTATTATAATTCTCTTTGTCCCTCTATGTAAAATGGACATGGTTAAAAAAAAATTGCATATAATTTTCTCGTTTTATTTGTGTCACCTTTTCCTTCTGCTTCTCTTCTGGCTTTAATGACTTCAAGAGAATAATCAGTTATCCATTGTTGGCCATTTTGTAACATCCATGTGTACAACTGACTATTTAGTTACCTGAAGCATACATTTCCAATTAATAACTTGGTAGCTTCACAGAAGTGTGTGATTCACTCTTCCGTTTCATTTCTAACTTCCAGGATGAATATTGTCTGCCTTATTTCCTACTTTTGCACTCCAATTACTGATCATTATCAACACATCCTATTTCAGTATGTGATCAATTTCCTCCTGGGCACTTCATTTGCATCTGTAGTTGGACCATAAGACTGGCTGATAACAAGAGAGTTGGCTGAGAACAAGAGAGTTTTGCAGCACCTTGAGACTAGTAAAGTTTATCTGGTGTAAGGGTCTGTGAACTATACTTCACTTTTTAATGTTACAACTTTAGCAAATAAACATTTATTTATTTGTTTGTTTGTTTGTTTGTTTGTTTGTTTGTTTGTTTGTTTGTTTGTTTGTTTAGCTTATATGCTGCCCACACTAGTGGAAGTAAGAATTAGCAAAATAAAAGATCTGGCATTCTCATAGTCATTCTTTTACCTTACTCTAAGGCAGTGACTGGACAACAGCGGTAAATTACCCCAACTGGGGTAAAAATGAAAATCCTGGGGGTAATGAGTAGAGCGTTACCCCCTCACCTCCACCCCCTGCAGCCAAACCTCACACTGTAAGCCACCTATCCCTGCTACCTTCCTTGGTTGCAGCACTTATAAATCCATTCTTTTAGAGATCGTAGATAAGGCAGCTTTATTGTTTATGGCTGTAGAACAGCCCAGGGCAATCAATCCAGCTTGTGAATAACTACTTCCGCCAGAGGTGACTGCAAGCAGGAGGAGGGAAAGATCCAATTAAGGCAGGAAAGAAGGTGTGAGAGAGGGACAAGTGGCTTCATCAGCTTGTTTAAATGTATGTAGAAAATTGAGAGAGGGAGGGTCTGTGTGTGTATTAGTGTATGTGTGTATGAGAGAGAGACAGACTGACTCAAAACTGAAAAAAGGTACTGATGCAAGGAGGAGGGAAAGCTTCAATTAAGGCGGGAAGGAAGGTGCGAGAGAGGGACAGGTGGCTTCATCAAGCTTGTTTAAATGTAATGAGATAAAAGGGACATACTGAAGTGAAGCAACTGATTGTTGAAAATTGAGGGAGGAAGGGTTTGCTTGTGTGTGTGTGTGTGAGAGAGAGAGAGAGACAGACACAGAGAGACATGACTTTTTCATAAAACCATGAAAAAAAGAACCTTCCAAAGTTAATTTCCACTGCATTTAGCTCTGCAGCTTCTGCTAAGAACAGCAGAAGTCTGAAGTGTGTAGCAATTGCATTTCTCTATTTCTCATCCCCAAAGCAGGCAAGAGTATCATAGTTTATTCCCAAAATCTGAATCCCAGTTTTTCTGCTCCTGGTCCTACACTGACTGCAGCATCAAACAAAAAACTGTGGGTTTCTTTATTGAGTCAATCCATCTCATGTGCAGTCTTCCTCTTTTCCTACTGCATTGCACTTTTTCCTGCATTGCTGCCTTTTCCAGTGAGCTTGTTTTCTTATGATGCCACTGTAGTACAGTACCCTTTGTTTGGTTATTTTAGCTTCAAGTTAAAGTCCACACTTAATTTGCTTCATCTTTCTGACAAGTCATGATATCTTTAAAACTCATTTCCAACGCTAAATTTCAAATAAGTTAAATGAGTGTATACAGTTTATGTAGTGTATAAAATGTGTATTAAAAGTCTGCACTCCAATATACAGCTGTTTTTCTGAGGGTGGTTTACTTTGGAGGAAACAATTCCAGTATTTCAATATACTTGACAAGCTTTATAAATTTTGTTGTTTAATCTTTAAGTTGTGTCCGACTCTTCATGACCCCATGGACCAGAGCATGCCAGGCCCTCTTGTCTTCCACAGCCTCCCAGAGTTTGGTTAAATTCATGTTGGTAGCTTCGGTAACACTCTCCTACCATCTCCTCCTCTGTCATCCCCTTCTCTTGCCTTCACACTTTCTCAACATCAGGGTCTTTTCCAGGGAGTCCTCTCTTCTCATGAGATGGCCAAAGTATTGGAGCCTCAGCTTCAGGATCTGTCCTTCCAGTGAGCACTCAGGGTTGATTTCCTTCAAAATGGATAGGTTTCTTCTTTTTGCAGTCCGGGGGGCTCTCAAGAGTCTCCTCCAGCACCACAATTCAAAAGCATCAATTCTTCGGCCGTCAGCCTTCTTATGGTCCAGCTCTCACTTCCATACATCCCTAGTGGAAAAAAACATAGCTTTGACTATATGGACCTTTGTTGGCAAGGCGATGTCTCTGCTTTTTAAGTTGCTGTCTTATTTCTTCTGGCAATCTTAATTCCAGTTTGGGATTCCTCCAGTCCAGCCTTTCGCATGATGTACTCTGCATATAAATTAAATAAGCAGCCTTGTCATAGTCTTTTCCCAATTGTTGACTATGAGGGCTACTCCAGTTGTTCCATATCCAGTTCTAACTGTTGTTTCCTGTCCCACATATAGGTTCCTCAGGAGGTAGATAAGGTGGTCAGGCACTCCCATTTCTTTAAGAACTTGCCATAGTTTGCTGTGGTCCACACAGTCAAAGGCTTTTGTGTAGTCAATGAAGCAGAAGTAGATGTTTTTCTGGAACTCTCTGGCTTTCTCCATAATCCAGCGCATGTTAGCAATTTGGTCTCGAGTTCCTCTGCCCCTTCGAAATCCAGCTTGTACTTCTGGGAGTTCTTGGTCCACATATTGCTGAAGCCTACCTTGGAGGATTTTGAGCATAACCTTACTAGCATGTGAAATGAGTGCAATTGTACGCTAGTTGGAGCATTCTTTGGCACTGCCCTTCTTTGGGATTAGGATGTAGACTGATCTTTTTCAATCCTCTGGCCACTGCTGACGATAAAAAAATAGTGCACTGGTCCTTTGATGTTGGGCTGTGGCACCAGGGTGGGTGACATGACCTTTAGCCTGGTTTGTTCCTTTTTGCACACCACACACAGAATGATTAAAGTGATAGGAAACCTCCCCTCCCAACTCTGCCTTGGCTGTCTCTAGCAAGCACATCGTTGCTAGCACCACTCTGGCAGCCACTGATGATGATTAAATCCTCTATGAGCTAGCAAAAATTTAATGCAACTTGCTAGGCATGTTGAACACCTTACTACTCCCTATACCACACCATGGCTGGTGAGCGATGTGTTCCAGCAAAAACAGTGCACATCATTATTAAATTTGGTGCATCCTGCTAGTTCGGTACACAGTCTGTGTAGATTCAATAAGATTTTGAATTGAAGTAAGATATGATTTCCTTCCTTTCAAATCAAGGGGGTAATGTCGGTGTATATAATTTTTTTGGGGGGGGGGAAGGTAAAAAAGTTCCCTGATCCCTCCTCTAAGGTCTCCTTTATAAATAAATGTATATAGGAAAATGAGTGACTCTGTCTTGGATCCAAAGTTATATTATGCTAGGACAAAGACAGTTTTAGTCATACATGGCAGTCCTCCTGAAACCTAGAAATTCATTCAGTTCGCTATAGCCCTCATTTCATGATGTTGCAAAAGACTCAAAGTCATGTGCTTCATAGAAAGCTTCACAAGAGAAGAGCCAAAAATGACAGCTTTCTGAAGCAAATAATCTCTGTTATTTAGTTCCAGAAGAGGCAGGATTTGGTTATCTAAAGTTTTAAGCAGAGTCACTAGATGGCACTATCTATCAACCAGAATTAGTTTACACTTCTATATTTTGTTTTCTAAAATAACTTTTCCCAGAAAATATGGACCTTGTCACTCTTCACTACCTTTTTCAGAGGAAAGATCACTTGCCAGGATCTAGTGAAAAATGTTCCTATACAGCATCATCTACACACCTGTTCCTCTATAGTAATATATCCCCAGAATTCTCTTAAAGCAGTGGTTCCCAACCGTGGGTAAGCCAGGTGTTCTTGGACTGCAGTTCCCAGAAGCCTTCACCACCAGTTGTGCTGCCCAGGGTTTCTGGACGCTACAGTCCACTGTGTTAAAGGATAAAGTTATTAACTACCAAATAGAAAATGCTGGTAGAATATTTATTCAAGTGGGTATCTATTCAATAGTTCTACACGGGCTTGGAAGTGAAATCACAAAAGAAAAAAAAAGTTATGAGTAGCACAGTATTAAAAAAAGAGAGGAAGTTGAGACCTGCTTGCCCAACTATCCCTACTCAAGAATTTAGCAATATACACTTACAAAAGCAAAAGGTTTTGGTCTATGAGTGATTATGGTATGTGAAAAGAAAGGAAGATTTTTTGCTGTGGGCTAATTACATTACATGAATTCTTAAACTTCTTCAAATAAAACAAGTATGTGGACCAATGCAAACCAGTGGAAACAATCTCATAAAACATTCCTCAGAAGCTTAAAACCTCTAGGACAAAAAAGTGGATAAGATTAATACTAACCACAGGATAGGAAATGAAGGGTGTTGACAACTAGCCTGTTTTCATAAAAGAAGAGTATGAGTAAATGTAAATGACATGGCCAGCATAATCTTGAGCATGTTAAAGATTTATATCCTGCTGCACTCAACACAGGGTTTGTTTGTTTTGTGTGTGTGTGTGTTTGATAGCAAGGTAGTTTGAAATTGATGCCTAAGCATGCAAGAAAGAGTGAATCCACTATCTCTTGGGGTTCAATAACAGAAGATGGCTAACATTATCAGTCAGAATTGTCTACCTCTTGTTTCTATTGTTGTTATACAGTGTGTAGGGATGGTAATATGAGGAAAATAAGATGCTGATCAGGAATAATTGCTTGACTTAATATAATGCAGATCTGATACAATGAAAAATATGTAATCTATGTTTTTTTACTCATAAATTTCCTTTATTTCTCATACTCTTGTATTCTTTCAACATATCATCAAATAGGCTTCTAGCCACCTCAGAGCCTGGGCACTGGAAGGTCTGTTGGATTATGCTCTTCCTGCCATCTTGCAGGCTTAACAGAACTTAGCCAGAATACTATCAGTGTCTGCATAATGTTTGCATAATTTGCTACAGCCAGTTGTAGCTAAATGGCAAGGTGCTGGGGCACAGATTGATAACACAACCAGATGCATGACCAGGCACACAACCAAGATGTATTTGATAATTTATTACTTAATTAATTGGCCAAAATTAGCCATGATGAGTTATGGCTAATTTGGATTTTGGCTACTATTTATCTGTACAGGAGCTCCCTTTTTGGAAAGGCATGCGCTGCTGTTTAGATTCAAGGCTAGGAAAGATGTTTCAACAACTTAAACAGATGCGCAGACTAGCTTAACACCACAGCTTTCGAAATATAATCACACACACACATATGTAAATGTAACAAATCTGAGGCATCAACAATTGCATCAGCTGCATTTACAGAAATGCATCTATAAAATGTTTAACCAATACACTCTTAACCTTTGCTAAACTTCATGCAATATGTTCTATAAAGTCTCCAGAAAAGGGGCATCCTTAGTATAAGGCATAGCTTTATAAACTTATACTCACATTATTGCAGTCTGCTAGGAAATACAATGCAAATCCATCAGCATTTGTAGCTGCCAAACCAATAATTAAAAAAAAACATTAAGGAGAACAATATACTATTATTGACATTTCTGGGCACCATAATTAGCATACCTACCTACTTTTAATATTTAAAATGTAAGTCACTAAAAATGGGGAACTAAATACAAAATTGCAAAAATAATTCATAAATATGCTACATGAACTTGTAATACAATTTCTATAAAATATGCACAATTATTTCTATTAAAATACTCTATTTGTAAGCTGCTACAAGAAAAATGAGCTGATTATCCAAGTTTCTATCAGCTCACAACAAGCATATTAGTACACTGATCTTGCTTTCTTCCAGGATTAAACAATAGTTTTAATAGAAATGGGAAAACACATTAAACATATACAAGTGCATTCTGAAGAAAACTAGAAAAAACTGAGCAGAACTTCTACTTCTAAAGGGGAAGCTAAGAGACAGTCTATGTGTTCAACAGCTCCATTCCAGGTTAAACTTTCTTGTTTATCACTATCATCCCATCATTACTGTTAACTGTCCTGCAGTTCATCACAATAATTAATTCCTTTTATTCTTTGCATCAAAAATTAGAGACCTCACAGGAAAAAAAATCAGTGAAAACTGGCATCATATGAAGACAATTTCAGATGCAAAATTAATTAGTTGACATAACTTTTTGCATTACTGTTGTTGTTGTTGTCATTGTTAAATTAAACAAACATTTATATCTTTCTATAGCTAAAAAAAACACATTCAAACATCTGTGACTTGTTTTAGCCAATAACCTCAAATGATTTGCAGAGTTCCAACTACATAATCTTGAAGAATGAACATTCTCATAAAAATTTAGGGTTTTAAAAAAACACAGCCAGCCAGAAATGCAGTGATTAGCACCAACCTGGCCACCATGTACTCACTAATAATATAGTCTCTCGGTTGTTGTGGGTTTTTCAGGCTCTTTGGCCATGTTCTGAAGGTTGTTCTTCCTAACATTTCACCAGTCTCTGTGGGCGGCATCCTCAGAGGCCAGCAGTCGGCCACAGAGACTGGCGAAACGTTAGGAAGAGCAACCTTCAGAACACGGCCAAAGAGCCCAAAAAACCCACAACAACCATTAGATCCCAGCCGTGAACACAAATGCAATATAATCTCTTTCTTTCTCTCTCTGTTTTAATTCCTGCTGCTCTCATGTAATCTGCCTGGCATAGATTATGATCTACAACTCTATATTCATTCTCTAACATTGTTACTGGTGGAGATATTTTGCCCAAATGCACAACAGTTATATAGCAAATTATGAGTGTAGTGCAAGATCTGAGAACTCAACTTCAACATTTGTGTTTTAGTAAGCTTGGGTACAAACAAACTCTTGGTACATTATTAGTATAACAAATAATGAAACATTAGGACAGCTTTAACATCACTCTGTAATCAAACAGCATTTATAAATACACAGCAAGCATTTCATATTCCTTTGTAACAGTATCTAATAATCAGAGTTTTAGTGAAAAGTCTAAAATGGAAGAATAAGGGTAAACATAATAATCATAAAATCAGTGGGTGCCTGCAAATTTAAAAAAAATTAAAACTGGCTAAAACTTATGGCTCACAGTTAAGTTACACACACATTGGCCAAATCATCTTGTGTAGCTATGCAAATAGCATAACATTTGGAGGCAAACTGCTCCAAGTTAATAAGTCACTGTAGGCACACTGAGTCACAGAACTCTGCACGTAACTGATAATGTCTATGTTGATTTCTTAGCTTGAGGAAATTTACCTCCAAAAGTCAGGTCATCTGTGCTATGCTAAAATAAGCCGGTCAGAGGATTTGGGCCATTTTTTTCCAGTTATAACAGCCAACTATACTTGCCACAAAATTACTTTTTTTTTTCAAAGTATACAAAATTAGAATTTCATTTTTAGTGGGAAAAAAAAACACTTCAGCACATTTATTTCACTATAGAGCACAATGAGGGAAGAACTCTGTTTTCCATTTTTATAAAGTGCTCTGCACTATTGTTTGAAAAGGCCTTCAGGAACGTTTTCCCCCCTCAGGTAGTAGGCTTGACCCGTGGTTTTAATTCTATCAAAGATGGGTATTGCCACTACTTGTATATTAATTCAATTATTTAGTTATTTAGGTTAATGTTTTGAGTTTGTTTTATCTTTGTGTCTTTTTATCTGGAAGGTGGAATGGTTTGTGGGGGTTTGTTTCTTTGTTGTTTTTGTCTTGATCATTTATGGTTTTGTATATGACCACCTAGAATTGTAGATTTTCACTATGTGGGGCAGTATAAAATAGATTGATTAAATAAATAAATAAATAAATAAATAGTAGAGCTCTCTAGCTTTACCTTCTGAGTAGTCTGAATTACTATGGATATTTATTCTAAAGTGAGATCATTTAGGGAAATATATTTGACTTATATATAATACTATTGTAGTATTACTGTAGAGGAGCTTTTTGGCTCTGATTCCATTTTGAGTTAAGATCCAGGGTACATACAGCCTTTCTTTAATAATACAGTAAATATATTATCAAAACAAACAAAAAACACTGCACAGCTTACTTTGAACACAGAATTATTTTCTTACCCATTCGAATGATACTACTCAATTCATATAATAATAGTTGATTGTTCCCTCCTATATCCAACCGTTGTTCTATATAGCTGTTCAATTCATATACCACTCCTTGCATATCAGAATTCTGGTACTAGTAAAAAGAAACACATATTTTAGAACTACCAATCATATTTTATGCCAAGTATAGTGTATCCAGTATTATAGTAACAACTATAAGCATTGCAAGGATGAAACGGCAATTCAAATTATGTACTCCAAAACCCTAATCCTCTACACTGTCTTTTCCAAAGCATGCATATCCTCTCGGCTTCTGCTTTGTTAATACTGTCAATGATTCTAGAATTACTATGGTTATACTTGCAACTATGTACATGGAGGTGGCAATGCTAGCTAAAAACTTATATTTGTTTCAAGAATGGCAGGATTTCTATACCAGTTTTTAGACTGAATACTGACCAGAAAAGGTCAGTACTGTATTCCTAAAAAGACGCAACAATATTTTCTTGAACTGTACAGGTTTAACTGTAAGCTGATACAAGCTAAGAAAGATAAAAGTCAAAACTAATCTAAGATTTATTGAAAAAAGAAGCACAAGAATAACAACTTTTCTGAATGCAAAATTTTAAACTACCTGTACTCTTCTAATTATTAGAATATATTATTGAAAAGTGATTTTTAAAATTATATTTCCATTTTAGCATGATTTAAATAAAACACTGCATTTTTAGCACCTGGTTTCTTTGCAGTTTTATAACAATGTGACAAAAGTTCTTTGAAGTTCATAACCATGATATAATTATAGCAATTGAGCCACCTGAGATTTAAATTCATAAATTAAAATTAAGAATGCTTTTAACAAATGACAGCAGAACAAAGACTGAAAGCTAAGATTTTTTTAAAATGACAGTTTTCAACTTAACAAAAAGATGTTGATTTCATTTAAAGGCTAATAAGAGAGAGATGGGGCAAGTTTAGAACTCTAAATTTAGAGCTTAGGGTAAGGTGAAGTGGCCTTCAACTATGCTACCATTATATATAGTATTAAGATAAAGAATTTTAGGATTGTAAAGCCCATGTTTCCCATGTACTCCAATAATAATTTGTCTCTCTTTCTCTCCAAGACTTATTGTCCTGTCAGCTAGCTGTGGAACCATTATGGGTTTTCATTCAAGTTTTGTTTCGTTGTGATTGTTCAGAGTCACACCCAGGAACCGTTGAATGGAGAAGCCTTGGGGAGGTCAAGCCAGTATCATTACATTCATTCATTCATTCCATTCATACCCAGCCTATCTGTTCATCGCGAACACTCTAGGCGGCTTACAACATAACATATAAAACAAGCATATATATAACATAATTAACATAATTAGAAAAAAGAAATTTTTCTCCAAGATGGCGAGAGAACAAGATAAATTATAATAGACAAAAAGGGAAGAAAAATTAAGAATTAACTGGAAGGTGGGGAAGGCCTGCCTAAACATCCATGGTTTCAGTTGTTTCTTAAAACTACTCAGCGAACCTGCTAACTAACTACTGTACCAGCTATTGATGTGGGGATCCCAGGCTTCTCCATGAGAACTGTATGTCTCTCTGGAACTGGAAGGTCAATTGGAATGTCAGAGCAGTTCTTTTTTAAAGTCTGGATACCTCACAAATTGAGGAGGTGAGTGGATGGATATATTCATATTTCAAAAATGGGGGAAGCTGTTCTTGTCCTCAAATGCTGGTGTAATTTCTGGGGGTGCAAATAGCAAAAAGGAGTCTAGGAAGGGCCACTTCAGTGAAGACAATGAGGCATAAAACTAATGTCAGAGACCAAATTCATTAAGAATAAATGGCATGGAATGGAAGAACACAGCTCTTCACTTCTCATTCTTTTGAGTCCTCACATCCTTTCCCCACAGTGTGAAACTGGTAACTGGCTTTTGTGAAAGAAGAACATCAGCTCAAGAATTAAGCAAGTGTTCACCGGAAAATTATTGAATAGACAAGTATGTGCAGTATAAATGCATTATTAATAGGCATGATAAGTTGTACAGAATAGGCAAAGTTTCTACACTTACAGGCTAAATACTAAAAAGAATGGGTAAAAGCCAAGCAGGAAACCTGAAGAGTAAATATGTCTGAAAGCCAAGGAGGAGAAGTTAAGCAAGCAGACAGAACTAAATCAGTGATTTGTAACTCTAAACAGTGCATATAGATATGCCTTCAGCATGAATTAAAATAAGCAACATCAATCTTTAATTTGTCTTACTTTTATTTCAAATAATATTTTTGTTGCCTTGGGACTCATTTAAATGGAAAAAAACACTCTTGTAGATTTTTCTGGAAAAGAACTCGTTTCTGTGATTGTCACAAAGAATTCTCTATACTTCAAAGGACTATAATTGCATGTTTCCTTGAAGAAGATATAGCATCTAAACATTTATAGTGTGTGTGTGCTAGGTTAGAATGTCTTCTTCCCTCTAATTTTTCTGCTGTCAAGCAAAAAACTAGTTACTCAGGCAGGCCTTTGGTAACTGACCTCACTTGCTGAGGAAGGGGATTTTAACTGGATGGATACTGACTTTTAATTTATTAGAAGCTAAAAAAAATCTTACTCATTTTATGTTTTAATTGCACTTGTTTTTATTTGTTAGCTGCCCTGTACTTGTTCCTGGGGAAAAACTACTACTTTTATTAAAAGTATATTTTTCTGCTATCTCTTTAAGACTACTTTTATTACATAAATAAAATTAATTAATAAATAAATACATTATTAAATAAATAAAAGTAGTCTTAAAGACACAGCAGAAAAATATGTGAGAAAACAGTGAGACAAGTGCACCAACAGATAATCATATTTTATTGCAAGCACATAAATAACCACAGGCATGCTGGAATAGTTTTATTGTTTACAAAGAATTTGGCAATGGCAAACCAGAACCAGGATTATAGGAAATACAATACCAGTGTTCAATGACTGAATTTCACTGCACTGTATCTCAACACACAACATCAGTTCAGAGGCATGTCTGTTAAAATGCCTGCCCTATCAAAGAATCATATAAAATAAAGATGTGTGCTGACTTTTCCTGCCCAAATGCATTTATTTACTACAATTCTATACTATTCAATAGCCAGAATTCTCTAGGAAAGTCACAGAACAGGTGAAGCCATTGAATACAAGAATAAAATACAAGTGAATTTTATCTTCGTATTCGTTAAGGCTTTCACGGCCGGGATCCAATGGTTGTTGTGGGTTTTATGGGCTCTTTGGCCGTGTTGTTCTTCCTTACGTTTTGCCAGTCTCTGTGGCCAGCATCTTCAGAGGACAGCACTCTGAAGATGCCGGCCACAGAGACTGGCGAAACGTTAGGAAGAACAACCTTCAGAACACGGCCAAAGAGCCCGAAAAACCCACAACAACCAATTTAATATTCACGTGCAAGAACACACCAAAAAGATAATCCTTAGGTGTGAACAAAGATCCATCCATAAATAATCCTGGGGGCAAAGTAGAGAAAGGAATAATGAAGGTGGAATATAAAATGTGACAAGAAAAAAGGGGAAGGGTCCACAACTCCCACTTCCCACCTCATTGCTTGTTATATGTAAGCACCCTTTCCTCGAAAAGAACAAGTTTGGATTATCAAGAAAACTTCCTGCAACTATTTTCCATTTTTGAGGATTTGTATTTTACACTATTTTGGCAAATCTGTACAAGGCACTCTTGCAGCTCAGAGGAACACTGGTATCAGAATAATAGAGCAAGAAACTACTTAAATGAACTCACACTAGAGATTATTAGAGGGCATTTAAATTTCATCAAATCCAGAAATCTGCTATTAAGGGTTTTTTTTTAATCATACATGAGAAAATGGTTTAGCTAGGAAAAAAACGAAGTACATTTCCATTTTAAAACTTTAAATTATTTAAGGTATTTCCAACTATCAGTTGATTTTCATAACATTAAGATACTTTCTATTCATAACTGAGCAGGTTATACATCCCTCAGGAAAGTGATTAGAAACTGACAGTTTCTCCAGCACCATAAATGTACCATCTTATGTGACCAAATCATAACATAAGAATTATTATAAAGAATTATTTATATACTATAAATGACAAGAAATAAAAATTACAGAGTTTGGGGCTTCTGCGCAAACATGGTAAAGTACCAACAGAAATTTCTTTCTCTTCAGTAAAGTGACAACATATATATTTCAAAGTTCAACAATGTGGGCATTCTACTTGTACAGCTCTCTACCTCCAAACCAGGGAAGACCACTTGAGATGTGGAGCCAGCCACATACACCTTCACCAAGAGGTTAAGATAATTCCTTCCACATTATAGCATCTGAACAAGGGTGTAACAGCTAAATATGAGGCACATTTTTGAAAGGTGGCTGGGAGATTGGAATGCTAACTCCTCCCTGCTTAAAAACATAAAGAGCTAGTTCCACTTTGAGCAGGATCCATTCCCTCTCCTAAACATCTCTCAGACACTCTAAAGTCCCCAATGAACACCTTTGTTTAGAGGAGATGAGGACTGGCAACAGAGGGCAGGGGTACGGAAAGAGCAGAGAAACGTGGGGAGGCTGGACGTTGTCCTTTTCAAGCATTCAGCTTAGCACTCAAAATGTTTTACTAATTTTCAAGTTGAGCTGGAGGTGGTTTACTCATCCCTATTACTCATCCCTATTAAAGAGCTTCACCAAGCAGGGCATTATGCTCTTAATTTACATCCTAATACTCCAAATTTTGATACTTTAAATGCTCCGAAAGTTATGAGTGTGCTCACCAGCAGTTTTTCTGAAGCTATTCAGTGAATGAAGTACAAATCATAAAGAAGTCATTTGAGAACACTATTTTACCTTCTGGGGAACAGAGGCAGAACTGTACAATACTTACCCTGCTGACGGGTTTAGGAGTTGACTCATCTATGAGAAAAAGAAGAAAACAATTAGATGCTCTTCAAAAGTTATGGGCTAATCTTAGAATAAAAATCCTGTTTTGTTTGGCAAAATAACACAACACATTGCACAATCCTACCTCTGCTTTCATGAACAGTCTAACAGGTCCATTGCACAACAGTATTTTCAGTACTTTTTTTTTCTCCAAAGAGGTTTTAAGAATGAAAATCTATTCAACACATTAATGAATCAGACTCATATTAACTACTTTCTGTTTGTGCTAAGAAGGAAAAGCATGGTTCATGTGTGATACACAAGCACCATAGCTCTCTGAACTGTCCTTCCTGAAACATATTATCTAATATGAAGGGTAATAGTCATGCAGGGGATGCTGCAAGAGCTACTCTTCATATGATTCTCAGGGAAGTACTGATCTTGTACTTGCGTCCTATTAAAGTAGGTTCCACAAACCTGGTTTATCCCATCGAAACAAATTTACATTCCTGCCTGCCTCAATTTGTGGCATCATCAGATCTGCAGCCCGCTAAGCCAGAAACAAAACCACGTAACAGCATTGAGGTTGGAGTAAGCCATATTTACACTGCAGAGTATATTGAAACAACACTCTCATAATTTCACACAGTCCTCTTTCTTTACTTAGCAGATCCAGAAGAAGCAATGAACTGCTTAATCTGCACGTTGCCACTGCAATAGACTGCATTGGACTACAAACATGAGGCAGGAACAAAAAATGCAAAACATTCTTCTTGCGAAGCACGGCCATAGGAGTATTTGTCTTGCGAGTCATCAACCCCCATGGCCAAAACCATTTGTCTTGCAAGTTTTTTGTCCTGAGAGGCATTTGCCTTGCGAGGCACCACTGTATTTAGGCATTTGGCCTAACACAAGCAAAGCTTAAAGAGGGAACTTGTGTGCACACATAAACTCCAACTGCAAAAACTGGGATGTATGCATGCTCAAAAGCCTGATGGTGCCACTTTGCTCTAGCACCCCTGAACCTTTCACATTCAGCATACAGTTTTGAAGAATTATGTTAATTGTGTTTGGCTAAGTGCAGTTACAGAACTGGAATGATTTGAAGGCCAAGTCCTGAAGCTCTAGAATGCTGAGTGATAAGATCCCATTCAGGAATGGGGCCATTTGTTTGTTTGTTTTAAAATAGTGATATACCATCTTTCTCTGAAAGAATCTAAGTAGGCTTACAGTGTTAAAAGACACAAAGTTAAATGCTAAATATTACAATATTTTAAAAAGCATTACACAGATATCCTATTAAAATTCCTAATAAGAGTACACTGTAATATTAAAAATAAAAGTAAAACAGAGAATAAAATGCTCCCTTTAAAAAATCCCCTTGGTCAAACCAGTCATTTAAAGGAATGCCTGCATGAAAAGATCTTCATCTGCTTGAGGAAGGACAGCAAAGATGGGGCCAGTCTAGGTGCAGGGACAGAGAAGACCCTCTCTCACGTCCTCACCAAACACACCTGTGAGAGTGGTGGGAACAAGAGAAAAGCCCCTCCTGGTGTTCTTAAAAACCAGATAGGCTCAACAAAGGGAGATACAATCTTTTAAATAGCTTGGACCCAAAACATTAAGGGCTTCATTGGTTAGTAACTTTTTACAGTGGTGCCTCGCTTAACGGTGATAATCCGTTCCAGGAAAATCGCCGTTAAGCGAAATCATCGTAAAGCGAAAAAAACCCATTGAAATGCATTGAAACCCCTTCAATGCGTTCCAATGGGGTCAAAACTCACCGTCCAGCGAAGATCCTCCATAGGGCAGCTGTTTTTGCTGCCTGTCTTGTGGGGAATTCGTCCCAGAAAACAGCAGGGAGCCATTTTGTTTACCCGGTGGCCATTTTGAAACTGCCAATCAGCTATTTTAAAATCGTTGTTTTGCGAAGAATCGGTTCACGAAGCAGGGAGCCGATCATCACAAAGCAGAAAAAACCCATTTAGACCATCGTTTTGTGATTGCAATTGTGATCGCAAAAAGATCATTGTAATGCGGTTTTGTTGTAATGTGGGGCAATCGTAAAGCAAGGCATGACTGTATTGTGCCAGGAAATGGATTGGCAGCCAATGAAGCTGCTGTAACAGGGGACTTATATGTTCCTTGTAACCAGCTCCAGTTAATAATCAGCAGCCTTGCTGGAATTTCCAAATACTTTACAGAGGCAATCCCATATACAGTGGTGCCCCGCATTATGACAACCCCGCATGATGATGAAATCGCTTGACGACTTTTTTGCAATCGCTATAGCAATCACAAAACGATGGTTCCTATGGGTTTTTTCACTTTACGTTGATTAGGTCCCTGCTTCACGAACCGTTTGTTCGCAAAACGATGATTTTGCCGGCTCTGCAAAATGGTTTCCCTTTGTAAAATGGCTGTTTTCCAGACAGAAGTTTTGCAAAACAGCAATTTTAAACAGCTGATCAGTGGTTCTCTATGGGCGATCTTCACTGGACAATGAGGTATTTCCCCATTGGAACGCATTAACCGGTTTTCAATGCATTCCAATGGTTTTTTTCTGCATGACGACGATTTCGCTGTATAGTGATTTCAACAGATCGGATTATCGTCGTCATGTGGGGCACCACTGCAGAGTGCCTTACAGTAATCCAGCCAGTATATAATTAAGCCATGTGTCACCAAGGCCAGATCAGACCTCTCAAGGGAGAAGCAGAGTTGGTGCACTAGTTTTTACTGTACAAAGGCACTCCTGGCTACCACCAAAACCTGGGCATCCAGACTCAGAGAGAGATCCAGGAACAGTCCCAAGCTAAGCCATCAGTTGTTGAAACTTACCAGGTGATCATCTATCCATGACAATGGACATTCCCACAATATGCCCTGCTGATGCAAATGCCTGAACAAGGCTAAGAAGGGTCAACAAACTGAAGCTCCATCCAAACACAATAAGAAGTATTGTTGTGGGGTGGCTCCATTCTCCATGTTGCTGATCCATGGTGTTCAGCCTGTTCTTAACAGGGTCACACTCCCTATGACTCAATGGTTCTCAACTACAGATGGGCATAAATCAGAAAAAATGGTAATTTGTTTTGATTCATGATTCAGAGATTATTGAATCATGAATAACAAATTTACAAATTTTTGTTGACAAATAAATCAATTTATTGATTCATTGTTTTTTGCCTTTAAGACACTATAAAACAACTCCCAAGCACCCAGAGACACCAGCATTGCAGAGAATCTTCCCCTGACTCTCCTCTACAATACCTCTGAGTTTGGTGAAGATTGGGTTTCGGACACCAGAGATATACATCCACAAAGGGGCTCTCCCGCAGGACGCTGCTATTTAGCAGCTGGATTGTGGAAACCCAATCTTCAACAAACTTGGAGAGATTGTAGAGGAGCATTAGAAGAAGCTGTTCTACAATTTTGGTGTCTCCAAGTGCCTTGGGGGCAGTTTTATAACCCAATGAATTGACAAATCAAAAATCACTACTATTGTTGATTCGTATTTGTTGGGGGCATTGATTCGTATGAATAAACATCAACAAATCAGCATTTTTGAATGAATCTGGTGATTCATTTTTAAATTTGTGCCCACGTCCATTTTGAACCATTTATTTCTTACCTCCCAACAAATCACTCTACCAAAGAACCTGGATCCTAAGCATGAGAGAAACGAAAACTGTTTTCTTCCAAAAAGGACATTTTTATACTTACAGGCACTCTTGTATTATAGTCATAATTTATTCTGAGTTTTAAGAGCATGAAAATTGTAGTAACATTTGTTAGAAGTAAGCACAAATAAATGAAAGCAAAATAAAAAACATGAATTCTATTACTAGTTGGAGTTTTCAATAATACTTTGGAGCTTAGAATTCATTATTATGGTACCTGCAAAACATAGAGTTTTCAATTCTTAGTAATTCTTATGAAAACCCTGCTTCACTTGAGCCTGATTATTTCTACATACCACTGCATATCACTACATAGATCTACGTACCACCAACTAAGAACCACAGCCATAACTGATGATGTTTCACCATTTGGGGACGCTTATTTTTTAATCCTTGTCATTAGCAGCACACACAGCTGGTGAAAAACCTTTAACCAATAATGTGGAATAGAATCAACTGTGATATAAAGCACTGCACAATGTTTACTATATCATAGTTCATTCTTGGCCCAACTCAAAGTGCTGGTTTTAATTCTGCAAAACTCTTCACAGCATTGGGGACGTCTTCCCACACTTTGTGACCCACATCCTGCAATCATCATCAAAGCCCCTACCGAATGACCACTCCATTTAGATGCAACAAGTGACCATGCATGAGAGGTATTTCTCAGCAGATTTGTCCCTACTTCCCCCCCACACACCCCGCAGCTTTGGAATGCTGTTGCCAGATGGACCACTTTGTCTCTTTCTCAGTATGTTTTTGGCAATAGACCGTCACCTTTTTATTTTCACAGGCTTTACATAAGCCTGCCAGAGGTATTTTAAAGCAACTTAAGCTATGCAAAACTTTTTCTCTTGTAGTACAGTACTTAACCCCAATTATGTTTTAGTTTCTCTGGTGATTTTAACTAGATCTTTTGGCGTGGCTTTGATGTTGACTTTCACTTGTTTTTAATTCACATTTATGTAAATTGCCCTGAGAACACATTTATTATAGGGTGAATAATAAACAGAAGAGTAAACTTGAATTTGAAATACTTGTCAAAATGGATTATTTACAATTTTAAAAGGCAGAAACTCATGCTTGCAGTAAATGCTTGTTTTATTTCTTTTTTATATGCCTCCCACACTACCCAAAGCTCTCTGGGCTGCTTACAACAATTTAAATACAATAAAAAGATAAAACAATTAAATTACAAGTAAAAATACATCACTTTCTACCATCACTATCTTAGCAAGAAAATCAACACACTATACAAGTACCCCTTTATTCCAAGATAGATCTAAGACAAAAATTCCTAATCATGTTGATTGTCTTCCACAACAAATTTCAGATCAATCTTTAGTGAGCAGGTTAAGAAACAGCTATAGTTGAAGAGCTGATAATACCAGAGACTCTTGGTTTTTTTTTTCTCATATCAGGGAAATATCAAAGTTTCAATAAGAAATCTTAGTGTGCAAGATGATTGACAGTTAATGAAACAGTATACATTATCAGTGTGTTTACCACATTTTGACTATGCAAAAGCCTTTGACTGTGTGGACAACAACAAACTATGGCAAGTTCTTAAAGAAATGGGAGTGCCTGACCACCTTATCTACCTCCTGAGCAATCTATATGTGGGACAGGAAGCAACAGTTAGAACTGGATATAGAACAACTGATTAGTTCAAAATTGGGAAAGGAGAACGACAATGCTGTATATTGTCTCCCTGCTTGTTTAACTTATATGCAGAATACAGTGGTGCCTCGCATAGTGACGATAATCCGTGCCGCCAAAATTGTCACTATACAGATTCGTCACTTTGGGAAATAAAAACCCGTTTAATGCGTTCCTATGGGCAAAAAACTCACCTTTATGCGAAAATCCTCCATACGGCCGCCATTTTCGCTGCCCGGTAAGCGAGGAATCTGGGCGAAAACACAGCGGACAGCTGTTTTTTTTACCCGGCGGCCATTTTGGAACCGCCGATCAGCTGTTGGGAAATCTTCGTTATGCGAAAAACGCAAAGCGATTTTTTCCCATTAGAAACATCGCAATGCGATCGCAAAAACAATCGCAAAAATCCATTGCTATGCGGATTCGTTGTTAAACGGGGCGCCCGTTAAGCGAGGCACCACTGTACATCATGCAAAAAGCTGGACTGGATGAATCCCAAGCAGGAATCAAGATTGCCAGAAGAAATATCAACAACCTCTGATATGTAGATGATACCACTCTGATGGCAGAAAGTGAGGAGGAATTAAAGAACCTCTTAATTAGGATGAAAGAGGAGAGCACAAAAAATGGTCTGAAGCTCAACATCAAAAAAACTAAGATCATGGCCAGTGGTCCCATCACCTCCTGGCAAATAGAAGGGGAAGATATGAAGGCAGTGACAGATTTTAGTTTCTTCGGCTCCATGATCAGAGCAGATAGTGACAGCAGGTATGAAATTAAAAGACGCCTGCTTCATGGGAGGAAAGTGATGACAAACCTAGACAGCATCTTCAAAAGCAGAGACATCACCTTGCCGACAAAGGTCCGCATAGTCAAAGCTATGATTTTTTCCAGTAGCGATGTATGGAATTGAGAACTGGACCATAAAGAAGGCTGACCACCAAAGAATTGATGCTTTTGAATTGTAGTGCCGGAGGAGACTCTTGAGAGTCCCCTGGACTGCGAGGAGAACAAACTTATCCATACTGAAGGAAATCAACCCTGAGTACTCACTGGGAGGACAGATCCTGAAGCTGAGGCTCCAGTACTTTGGCCATCTCATGAGAAAAGAAGACTCCCTGGAAAAGACGGTGATGGTAGGAAAGTGTGAGGGCAAGAGGAGAAGGGGATGACAGAGGATGAGACAGAGGACAGTGTCATTGAAGCTACCAACATGAATCTGACCAAACTCCGCGAGGCTGTGGAAGGACAGGAGAGCTGGTGTGCTCTGGTCCATGGGGTCACAAAGAGTCAGACACGACTAAATGACTAAACACAATGATTTCCACATTTGCTTACAAGGAAACCCAAGAAGCCAGAAATAAGTTACGTCTCTAGATTTGGGTGACATGGTCCAGCACTAAGAATGAAAGGATTCATGTATATTCATGTAAAGAGGGTAAATTGGTTCTCTGGCTCCTGTCTAAAGACACACATAAAATCTCATGAGGGACTGAGCTGAGAAGCTTTCTGTCCCCTACCAACACTCTAAATCTCCAGAGGTCTGACTAATTCCAAAATCCACCATCATGGAGCAAATTCATGCACATTTTTATACATATGATAGACTGAATATATGTGTGGAAGAATAAGTTTTCAAACAAGTTAGTGTTTGATGGGCTGGGATAATATTGAAAGGAGCATTAAGTTATTAAGGACTAGTTGTTCACAGGCCAGCCAAACTCCACGGATTTGGCTCAGTAACACAGGAACAATTTGTAACAGTTGCTGTGTTTGTTTTCATTATACTTAAATCTTTGGAAAGATTTCAAACTGTATGCAAACCCGTTTTCTTTACATTTGCCTTTCATCAAGTAACTGGCTGCCCTGACTGTTGCATTTTTTGTTGTTGTTGTTGACATTTTTATCTGTATGCACTGAGTTTTCTTTTACAAACACACACACAAAATAAAAGCAAGAACTCTAAAAAAAACTTACAAGACAAGGAAAATAATGAAAGTAAGCCCCATGAATTCTCTAATTCTGGTGCTAATCTTCCATAGAATATGACAATATATTGTTTTACAGGCTCATTTTCTTGTTTCTGTGTTCCTAAATGCCTTGAAAACAAACAGATTTTGCTGAATTCTGCAGTGCAATCCTTAACATTTGCAGAGAAGTCAAGACAGAGCAGTGCTCTTTTCAGACCAGCTGACAAGGGAAACAAAAGAAAATGCCCCTTGGGAACTGTCTGCTAACGTCAATAAGGGTAAGGGGATCATTAGCTGTAGAAATGATAGGTTACCACATGGGAGACAGCAATAATCCAACATGGAACAGATTTACGTCAAGGGAACTATTTCATTCCCTCCAAAGGAGCCCTAGTGTAACTACAACATACGTACATTTCTTCTAGAGACGTATTTTATTTATTGTACTCTAGGGGATGAAAGTATTACACTGAGAAAAACGTTTTAAGTATCCTCAGGACAAATATGAGCTTTGGAAAAATGACAGGAACATATGCTCCTTCTTCTTTTCAAGATATTTGAACAAATCTGTTTGAAATCATATTCTACCTTCTAAGTAAGGTTCCACGTCTTCTCCATTCATGCATAAAGTAGAAAGTAGGGAATGCAATTTTTAGAGCAAAATGAACCACAAGGTACATTCCTTACCATCTCCAGGGAATATTAAATCCTCCTTCAACCACTAGTTTATCATTCTGAAGTTTCTCAACATAGGTCCTTCTTTCCTCAGCCAAACTGAAATACCACTTCAGCTGACAAAAAAGTGCTTACATGCAGGACCTATGGAGGGGTAAAAGCAGGTTGCTTACCTGTAACTATAATTCTGAGAGTGATCATCCATGAATTCACATAGTTGGGCTTCTATGCCTGCTCAGAAGCCCAGTCAGAATGTTCTATTTGACAAAGGTTGATGGTTTGGACCACATAGCTGCTTTACAAATGTCCTGAATTCCCTTAAAAAACTTTTGAAGTACAGTAATGAGAACTCTAGTTGAATGACCCTTAACTGCAGACAGTAAAGGGATATTGCTGTATCACAAGCCAATTTGATTGCAGATACCATCCTATTTGACAAATAGTGTGTAGAAACAGATTGATTCTTTCTGAGACCATGGTAACAGAAAACACATCTAACCATTCTAGAAAGAGAACACTGAAGGAGAGCAGAGTTCTTTCCAGTGATAACTGAGAAGAAAGAAAACTTTCAGAGAATAATAGGATGTGTGAAATGGGAAATGGACATGGCATTAGGTAAGAAATCCATGTCAAGATACAACATTACTTTATCTGGATGAAGCTGTAAAAGTAGGTCTGAAAAAGTGTCCATGACTTGTCCATGAAAGCTCACATTAAAATATAGCAGGTTGTCTTTAAGTTGCCACAACATGTTTGTCTTTTTTCTGTGTGCCTGATATGTTACAATGGGAAGTAAGACCTAAAGGCACAAATCTCACGGATTCTTCTAGCTGAAGTTACAGCAAACAAAAACACTGTCTTCAAAGTCAAGAGTCTGAGGTTTGTATTCACCAAAGGGTCAAGCAGTAGTTTTGTTAACTGGTTTAAAGCCTGAGAGAGAGACTAAGATATAATAGATGTACATAAATTAGGCTACACATTTCACAAGCCTCTTAGAAACTTTTTAACATACAGTTCTGGAATGACTTGCTAGCTGCGTCACTTGATGGCTGATAGGTTACTATGGATGCAAGGTGTACCTTCAACAAAGAATATGCCAAACCAGATTCCTTTAAATTGAGAAGGAATCCAAGCACTGTGTGAAGCACCACTGATTGTGACTTTGCCTGAACTTAATTCATAAACTGTTGAAATCTTTTCCATTTACAATATTTTGTAAAGACCAATTAGTAGATGTTTTTCTAGAGGACTGTTATGATCATCCTTAATCTTTCATATTGTCAGCTTTAGTCTATGTCTGGATGTCATATTTGATGTCTGTGGAGTGTGAGGAGATGGCTCCACAATGGGAGGAGAAAACATGGGCCCACCATGGCATCAGTAGGATTGAATCAGCCTTGTCCTGTCTAAAATTTCATGGTGAATTAGAGGAAAGGGAGGGAAAAGGTATTTCCAGATCATGGTGAATGTGTCTCTCATGGAATCTGTTTCCTTTCCAGCCCTGAAACAACAATGACATTTCCAACTGATCCTTCAAGTGAACATGTCTATGTGAGGCATTCCCTATCTGGGAGTTATTTTGAAAGTTTCTGGTGCTGATTCCTATTCAAGGGATTGTGAAGACTTTCTGCTGAGAATGTCTGACTGGGTCTCATTTTCCTGCTATAGGATGTACATGTCTGAGTATGCACTACTCCCATCAAAGGCTTGTGAAATAAGGAAGAGCTGTAGAATGAGTGCCTCCTTGTTTGTTTATATAAAGAAGTGTGGTGGTGTCGTCCATCACAATCTATACAATTTTTCTCATCACAGGCAGCTCAAAAGCTCCCAAGGTTTTGAAAATCACTAGGAATTCCAAATATTTGGTGTGATTGCTCTTTTCCTGAGGAAACTATTGCATGAACAGAAATGTTCTGATAATGGGCTGTGGCGGACAGCCCACACGTCACTCCTGTCAGTCATTTTAGAGCTCTAGTACAGGAATCTATGACAGGATAGGAGGGGCGGAGTCAAGAGAACTGGGAGTGCCAGAGAGGCAGTTAGGAAAAAGATGGGGAAGTGTTTAGACAAGATATTGGACAGTTGGTTATTTAGAGAATATTAAAGAGTTAAATGGAATTAGAAGTACATTGACAGTCAGAAAATATTGAGATCTTGATTATAATAAATGAGTATAAGCAAGCTTATAAGTAATCAAATCCATGTTTAATGAATGAATGACAATAGAACATCCATGATTTTCTTTCTGTGATTCACTTATTTATCCTTAAATAAACCTTGTTTTGTTTGGCAGCAAAAGTGTGAGACTCATAATTGATATAGTGAGGATAATATCCTCTGGTGGCAGCAAAAAAGAGGTAAAGTTGTGTCCGAAGGTGAACCTAGGCGAGGGGGAAAACACACAGGGGTCACTGGGGTTGTGCGACATGAACTTTCCATTTTAAGTCTCTGGAATCCATGGTCAGTAGGACAGATAGCTACAGTTGCTTGAATGAGATTCCCATAGACAAACTGGGCAGGAACGTCCACCAAGAACCACCAGAAGTACTTGACATGGATGTGGTAAAGAAACCATACCTGAAGAGGTCTCATTCCCAGTCAGAAGTGTCTGGCAACTTCTGTGGTTGAAGCCATCAATCCCAAAATACTTTGGATCAAACATGCTGGTACTGAGTGATGACGAATCATCTCCTGTAGTTCTTAAGAATTATCTTGCCACTATAGACTTTAGAACAACACCTATGTATTTTATTTCTCTGGCAGGTATCAGAAATGACTTCTTGAGATTGACACAGGGACTGGACACAGGTTGAGTTTAAATGCTGTATTTCTCTCCAGGGGGCTGTGTGACTCTAAAAACAAGAGATGGTCATCTATATGTGGGAAGATGGCAATCCCTATGACTCTTGCTGCCACTACAGCCATGCATTTCATTAAAACCCATAGCTATAAATAGGCGAAAATGAAGCACCTTGAATTCAAAGATCTTGAAGGAAAGATCAATGATCTTGCCTGATGGCTATGTGAAAATAATCATTCCTCAAGTCTATGATGGCAAACCAATTTCCTTTCCTCAGCAATGGAAAGACAGTAGACAGTGTCACCATGTGAAATGTCTTTGCTACTATATATTCATTGACCACAAGTAGATCCATGATAAGACATAATCCTCCATCCTTCTGGGGACTGTAAAGGGGCTGGACTCAATTATCCATAGCTTGTCTTCCAGAAATTTAGATCCAAGTTGTTGAAGATAATTATAAAGTACCTTGAATAAAATCCATTCTGAACTTCTGTTAATGGAACTGGGTCTGTTGCATCCTTTGTAGCAAAGTCAGTATCTCCTCTTGCAGAACCTAGGATGGTTTTGTTCTGTGAATTTTGCCATTAGGAGACTGGCAAACTCTACTACACAACCTTGGGAGATAATGGAAAAAACCCAAGAAGCACTGGTGACCCTGCATCAAATGGTGATAAACAGCATGAGTCCCACTTCTGGGAGCAGAAACTGGAGGTTGAGAAAGTATGACATGGCCTGTTTCAGTCACAGGAGTCCCAAATGTTGTTTTGTTTTCCTGTCATGTTTCTCTGAGGCAGAAGTAGATCTGGGTTTGTTGTATTTAGTTTGGTAACAGTAGAATTGATGTGTGGACCAGTTCGATGCTCTAAATTGTTCTGATGGAAACGTGTTTTTAAAGTAAAATTGGTAACGCCTCCCCAATGGTCTAGTTTATCTTTGGCTATGTTGACAATTTTGAGATGAGTCACCCATACATTTTTTTGTTGTTCTCATTTTCTTACCAGGTCCTCCATCAGTTTGTCTGTTTTTGTACTGAAGACACTCTTCCCATCAAAGAGAAGATCCTCTATCCTTGGCTTGGAATCATGAGAGACCACCAGTGATCTTATCCATGTGTGACATCTCAGAGCCACAGCAGAGTGCCATCCTATTTTCTGTTGTGCCTGCTTGGCTTATGCATGTTCACACTTTATCCATTCAGCTGTTTGTTTGTTTGTTCCACGCATTCCTATAGAGCTCACATACTGCAAAACACTACTCTAAGTGACCCAAACACCCAACATGAAATATTTCAAATAAAACAAACAATAGATACAAACCCACAATAATGGTGACACCAGGAACACACATAGGGTAGCTCAAGATTTGAATACCTCTTAAAACAGGACTATCTTTCTTGTTGTTGTTTAGTCATTAACTCATGTCTGACTCTTCATGAACCCATGGAGCAGAGAACGCCAAGGCCCTCCTGTCTTCCACTGCCTCCCGGAGTTGGGTCAAATTCATGTTGGTGGCTTCAATGACACTGTCCAACCATCTCATCCTCTATCATCACCTCTCCGCTTTGACTATGCGGACCTTTGTCGGCAGGGTGATGTCTCTGCTTTTGAAGATACTGTCTAGGTTTGTGATTGCTTTCCTCCCAAGAAACAGGCGTCTTTTAATTTCGTGGATGCTGTCACCATCTGCAGTTATCATGGAGCCCAAGAAGGTAAAATCTGTCACTGCCTCCCTTCTGTTTGCCAGGAGGTTTCTGTGTGAATTTCGTTGTATGGATATACTATGTATATACTTACAATGATAATAATTTTTTTTGATTTGAGGTGATGGGACCAGTGGCCATGATCTTAGTTTTTTTATGTTGAGTTTCAGACCATTTTTGGCGCTCTCCTCTTTCACCCTCATTAAGAGGTTCCTTAATTCCTCCTCACGCTTTGCCATCATATCTGAGGTTGTTGATATTTCTTCCAGCAATCTTAATTCTGGCTGGGGATTCCTCCAGTCCAGCCTTTTGCATGATGTATTCTGCATATAAGTTAAATAAGCAGGGAGACAATATACAGCCTTGTCATATTCCTTTCCCAACTGTAGACTATGAGGGCTACTTCAGTTGTTCCATATCCAGTTCTAACTGTTGCTTTCTGTCCCACATATAGATTTCTCAAGAGATAGATAAGGTGGTCAGGCACTCCCATTTCTTTAAGAACTTGCCATAGTTTGCTCTGGTATACACAGTTTTGTGTAGTCAGTGATGCAAGAGTAGATGTTTTTCTGGAACTCTCTGGCTTTCTCCATAATCCAGCGCATGTTAGCAATTTGGCCTCTAGTTCCTCTGCCCCTTCGAAATCCAGCTTGTACTTCTGGGAGTTCTCAGTCCACATACTGCTGAAGCCTACCTTGGAGGATTTTGAGCATAACCTTGTTAGTCTGTGAAATGAGTGCAATTGTATAGTAGTTGGAGCATTCTTTGGCACTGCCCTTCTTTGGCATTGAGATGTAGACTGATCTTTTCCAATCCTCTGGCCACTGCTGAATTTTCCATACTTGCTGGCATATTGAGTCTAGCACCTTAACAGTGTCATATTTTAAGATTTTAAATAGTTCAACTGGAATGCCATCACCTCCACTGTCCTTGTTGTTAGCCATGCTTTCTAAGGCCCACTTGACTTCACTCACCAGAATATCTGGCTCAAGGTCAGCAGCCACACTATCTGGGTTGTTCGGGACATCCAAGTCTTTCTGGTATAATTCCTCTACGTATTCTTGCCACCTCTTCTTGATTGTATCCCAGTACAGCTTTTCCCGCTCTTTTGTTGACTATGAGATCTATTCCATTTCTTCTACGGGATTCTTGCCCACAATAGTAGATATGATAATTGTCTAAACTGAATTTACCAATTCCCGTCCATTTTAGTTCACTGACGCCCAGGATGTCAATGTTTATTCTCCTGTTTGATCACATCCAGCTTACCAAGGTTCATAGATCTTACATTCCAGGTTCCTATGCAGTATTTTTCTTTGCAGCATCAGACTTTCCTCTCACTTCCATGAATGTCCGCAGCTGAGTGTCCTGTCGGCTTTGGCCCAACCACTTCATTAGCTCTGGAGCTACTTGTAGTTGTCCTCCACTCTTCCTCAGTAGCATGTTGGATGCCTTCCGATGTGAGCGGCTCATCTTCCAGCGTCATATCTTTTAGCTTTTTTTCTGTTCATGGAGTTTTCTTGGCAAAGATACTGGAGTGGCTTGCCAATTCCTGCTCCAGGTGGATTGTTTTTAGTCAGAACTCTCCACTATGACCTGTCCGTCTTGGGTATCCCTGCACAGCATAGCCTATAGCTTCTCTGAATTAATCAAGCCCCTTCGCCACAACAAAGCAGCAATCCATGAAGGGGAGGTCAATCTTTAGCATCCTCTTAAAGGATGGAGGAGAGGAGGTCAGATGTACTGCTGGGAGCCCATTCTATAAAGATGAGCCCACAACCAAGAAGATGCAATTTCTGATAACAAGTCTTTGTTGTCTCTCTCAGCATGGCAACCGGGAGAAGTACAGCCTAAGAAGAACAGGTGGTATGGAGTGATGTCATCAGGGAAATACTATACGATATCTATTATACACCCTCAACAGAGGGGAGTTTTGGCATCTGAACCCTCTATTTAGGGAAGCCAAAAAGCAGATCAAAACACTGAAGTAAAAGATGTTTCTCAATGGCTTTCTGATCAGGGTGCCTATACATTGCATAGACTGGCTAGAGTTCATTTAAAAAGAAATAAGACCATTGTTTCCAAAGTAGATGCTCAATGGCAGGCAGATTTGGTCAATATGCAACCATTCACTCAGTACAACAAGGGCTATAAGTATATCCTGGTATGCATCGACATCCTTCCTAAGCACAGCTGGGCAAAAGCTCTCAAAGGCAAAACAGATAAAGAAGTGGCGAAAGCTTTTGACGCTATTTTCAAATAAGACGGAAGAAAAACTGACAAAATGCAAATGGACCAAGGAAGTGAATTTCTAAACAGGCCTATAAGCAGCATATTCAAGAAATGCGGAATACACCATTTTGTCACCAATAATGAGGTCAAAGAGGGAGTGGTGGAGAGGTTTAACAGAACATTAAAAACAAAAATGTGGAAGTATTTCATGGCTAATAATACCTACAGGTATGTGGATGTATTACCAGAGTTCCTTAAAACTTATAACTACAGCATTCATAGTTTATTAAATGTAGACCTGTAGATGTGAATCATCACAATGCTCTGGCCGTCTGGAAAAGGGTCTATGGGGCCTCTGCTGAAACAAAAAAAAAGAGGTACCAAGACTCAGAAAACGAGACCCTGTGAGAGTTTCTAAAACAAAGGGGGTATTTGATAAGGGATATGAACAGAATTTCACCACTGAAATACTTATAGTGGATGGGGTTATCAAAGGAGCAGAAAGGCCTGTATACCAGTTAACAGATTATGATGGGGAGACCATAGTCCGGACTTTCTATCCTGAAGAACTGCAGAAGATCAATGACTGGGAAGACAGATTGTACAGAATTGAAAAGATTTTGGACACAAAAGGCAGGGGCACAAAAAAGCTTCACCTAGTGAAACGGTTAGGTTGGCCTAGGAAGTTCAACAGCTGGGTGTCTGTCTCTGAAGTTTCTGAGGTCTTATAGGACAGAGAAGCAAAAAGAGCGATCATGTTTTTACATCACACTCCCCAACAACTATTGTAAGAAAGTATTTCCTCAAAATACAAATGCCAGCTTTACAACAACGCTATCCCAGTCCTTAGATTTGAACAGGGTTTGGGAAGTTGGCCTAGCTGAGATACAGTATCCTCAGAGCTGGTACACAATCCTTAAAAATGCCCTGTTTTCCATTTCTGAGGGTACCAATAAATGGACCTTTCAGCTACACAGGGGCTATTACAAGGACAATTCAGATGTTCTGAACATGAATTATATTATGAAACAAGCTATAGGCCTGCAATAAGCGTGGTAGGCCTATGACCTGGTCATGGGAAAAGTTAGGTTCACAGGCCCTGAAAGTTACTTCTTTTCAGCTGGTGCTGAGTTAACCAGCAGTTTGTGGGTCCCTCCGGATGAACCTGTCAGAAAAATACCTCATGCTGCAGACCTTACCGGAGGTTTCAGCTCCAAGGATACTGTATCTCACTGTAGAAAAATATAAACCCCAAGCAAAGAGCACACCAACTGCTCCTGGCAGCGAAGACCAACCAATACATAATGAAAATAAAACAGCAAAGAGATACTCAGAGAGACCACCACAGTCATTATGGTACCAAAATATGCCAAAATGGGATCAAACAGAAGGAAGCTTAGCACACATGAATAGCAAACGCTTACTGATCTATCAACCACACCACCTAAAACTTAGAAATGCCTTGTACATAAGATACATAAGACAGGAGATGGGCATCTCTATTCCATCAAGTCTGAGGTGAAAAATCATGCAAGTCTATTGTTCACTACTAGTAAAGGTCATGAGTTAATGCTTGCTGACCCAATAATATTGTTTTGTGGCTATCAGCTAACAGAGTTTTTCTGTAATCTGTACAGTATTTGAAGAAGAGAGGCCAGGCCAAAATGCAATAGTTAAAATAAATTGTGCAAAAAGCCTTACTACATGTAACTGGTGTGATAGATGAAGGAGAACTGACAGGCAGCAAGTGTAGACAAAGTTACCACCAAAGGCCAGGGATTACCACCCAAACTTCTGATGCTACAGAGTTCTGGGGCATCAGCTGACCCATACAAGTCATGCACAGAAGCAAAGAACAGAGAATGTATACTGCAGACTTACATGTGAGCAGCGGGGGGAGGGGCAGTGTTTCTACCACCTCTCTTCATCTCCCTCCCTCACAGTTCTGTAAGTTTGGGGAGGGGGACACCACAGCACTGCCTATTTTCTTCCTCCTCTACTGAAGGAAATCACATCAACAGAAAGGAAGAGATCTGCAGTGCTTGAATACCTGCTCCTGCCTGCTACCAATTTGAAGGAAACTGGATTTCCCCTTCAGCTCAGAGTCATGAAGACCAGACAATCCTTGGTCCAGTTCTTGCCTCCATTACCATTATCTTCAACTACACCAGTACCCTCTTGCTACCCTTTCCTAAAATGTCTTGTCTGGATCCTCCTGCCTCCTCTTGGATATTTTTTTCATGTCCTCCAGTTTGAGAAACAGTGTTCTGCAGTTTCTAAGAAACGAATAAAATGTTTTTGCTCAGAGGACAGGAAAATTCACATGCCTTTTTTTGCATATGCTCTTACTAAAAAGCTTCTGCATCTCTTTCCAATGCACCTTGATTTTCAGAAAAATAATTCAGTCCTGGGTTCCTTTGACGAAAGGAAGTGGAATAAAAATATAATCATTCAATCAGACTATAGTCAAGCTGGATCTACCTTCATACTGTTAGCGTTGTATATGGCTGCAACCATTTTTCCTCAAGCTGTCACAATAAAAGAACACTACCAGCAGCAGGGGGAGGGGTGACTAGGTATATAGAGTTTAACTAAGTTGGACTCTAAATGAAAAGAGTTGGCAACATGCAGCAATGCCAATGTTGATATAAACCCCTCCACATCAGAGGCCCAGCACAATTGCTCTTCTGCCTTGTCCCTTAAGAATAGAGTTGCCAGATATATGGGTACCAAAAGAAGGACATAGAAAGACAGAAAAGAGGGCAGAGGATGTATTTAATGTTCCACTTGAATAGTTCTGGATTAAACCCACAATCAATACAATTTTATCACAATAGCTGCCAATAAATGTCTCTTAGTGAACCAACCAAGAAACAGTCATGTTAAAAAATAAAAATAAATTCAATGGAGGCTTTTTTTTTTCAAAATACCAAGAAGCGTTATTTAAACAGCCAATTGTACAATTACAGTGGTAATTAAGAACTTAAGAACTTAATCCGTATTGGGACTGTGTTCTTAAGTTGAAAAATTCTTGAGTCGAAGCACCATTTCCCATAGGAATGCATTGAAAACCATTTACTCCGTATCTGCTGTTTTTCGTTCTTAAATTGAGGCGCTGTTCTTAAATCGAAGCATTAGTTCCCATAGGAACTAATACAAAGCCGGTTAATCCGTATCTACCACTAAGGGGTTATTTTTTCTTCTTCTTTTGACCTAAAGTGAACCTAGGTCAAAAAAAAGGGGGCAGGAAAGTCATGTGTGTTTTTTTCCCTTTTTTGTTCTTAAGTCGAGGCTCCGTTCTCAAGTTGAAGCAACTTTTTGCAAACGAAGCCGTTCTTAGCTCAAATCGTTCTTATGTAGGGACGTTCTCAAGTCAAGGTACCACTGTATTATATTATAATCTTTATTAATTACACGACATATCCCGGTGCCTGTTGTCGTTGCTCCTTCGCTTGTGCCAGGTCAAGCTCTGCGAGAAGGTTCCCCTTTCTTTCCGGCCTCGTTTTGCTGCTGCAACTGCCGCCTCTTCTCCCTCTCCTTCTTTCTCTGGCAGGCGCTTGGCGCTGAGCCCCACTCTTGCTCTGGCTCCCCTTGCCTGCAGTTTCACTTCTTCTCTGCCAGCCTTCCGCAATCTTTTCTAGCCGCCACCATCTCTCTTTTCTCAACTCCTGCTGCTTGCTTGAATACCTCCGGGCAAACGCACAAACTTTTTCCCCTTTAAAAAAAAGATCCTGCCCTTCTCCAGCTACTGCTCTCTCTCAACTCTCTCCTTTTGTTTTGCCCGTTCCCTCTCACTCGTGGTGTGTGTGTATATATGTGTGTATCTGTGTCTGTGTCTCTGTGTGTGTATCTTGCTCTCCTTTCCTTGCTAATCATTATGCGCAGCTTGATTAAAACGAAGCAGGAAGCCACCTCCAGAAACAAAGGCTCCATGTGGGCATGGCTGATTTACAGCCCAAAGGGGTGTCTTAGATTGTGACTCCTTCAGAGACTGATTTCCACCTTCCACCCCTCATACTCCCATCCAAAATTATAACATAAAATACAGTGGCACCTCGACTTACGAACGTAATCCATATTGGAATGCCGTTCGTAAATCGAAATGTTCGTAAGTCGAAGCACCATTTCCCATTGAAATGCATGGGGATGGGATTAATCTGTTCCAGCACTTAAAAAAATACCAAAAATAAAAACAAAAATACAACAGAGCAAGTCCCATGCTGGGATTGCAAAAAGAAAAAACTACAAACACAAATCCAAAAATGAGACAACATAGCACAGAAACATAACCCCCCTGTCCAAACCCACCCTCCAAACCCCACCGAGAACAGTTTTTAAAAAGGAGTACTGTACCCATCCAAAGGGTGCTCTCCTGGCCTTCTGACCGCCACCACTGGGAGGCTTGAGCCTGGCTGGGTTTCTTCGGCTGCTCACTTCCCAGCTCACCTTCGACTTGCTCAGCGCCAACCTCCGTGATGGTGGGAAATTCAAATGGCAGAGGGCGGCGAGGAGTGAGCAGGAGGCGAGCAGCCAAAGAAACCCGGCCAGCTCAAGCCTTCTGGCGCTCCACTGCCTCCGCCGCCCCCGCCAGAGCAGCTAGGAGGCTCCAGCCTCCTGGGCACTCTGGTCACCCTTGCCGCCCGCCACACCCACCAAGCAGCCAGGAGGCTCAAGCCTCCTGGCTCTGGGTTACCCCCACCGCATCCCTTTCCCTAACTGTTGGGGCAAAAGCACTAAAAAGCAGCCACCTCTTCATCACCAACAGTTCAGTAAATTCAAATTTCCCGCCCTTTCCCCCTGCCTTTTTGTGTTTGTAAATCGAGGTTCTGTTCACAAGTCAAAACAACATTTTGCGAACGGAGCCATTCGTAACTCAAAATGTTCATAAGTGGAGACGTTCATAAGTCGAGGTACCACTGTATTACAAAAGCCGGACACTTTAAAGGTTTTTAGCTTTGCCTGCCAGACGGAGGACATTAGGCTAAAAAGGAGGACATGTCATCTTTTGTTGGACGTCTGGCAATCCTACTTAAGACGGCCCTGGATATTTTTGACTCATTGAATATAAAATGCAAACAAATTGTACACACAAACAAATTACTGTTACATGGTGGACAGCTCTGTCCATAAACATACTAAATACGAAGACTGTATTTCTCTGATTAACAAGCACATTAAAAGAATGAAAACCCATTTGTGAAATAAGAAAGCTTGCAGGTGCAGTCACAATGGTTAATTTGTATATCATGCCTATTCCATCTAAAGCCTATTCCATTTCATCTGGCTTTCCCGCTTTCCTATTCAATTAATTTGTGAGCAATGCATAGCTTAGGCAGATGAGGCACTGCTGGTATGTACTATTCCGCTCCCTTCTAAGTGGTTCTTTTCAAAGCAAAACAGATCATGCTATCTGTAAAAGATGAACTCAAATCCTTTGGCTATTGTCAACACTGACACATAGACTTCCCATCACACTAGAAAAACAGTGTCTTGGTCTGTTTACTGAACTAGCAGGATGTTTATTTATTTACTTTTAAGTAGATAAGGTTAATGAAAGAACTTTCATCCATATTTAATAATATGCATTCCTAAGACTTCTTAATTTAGGCCTCCTGAGAGAGCAGAAGGAACGCTTTGGTAAAAATATATCTTGATCTCAGATTTAGACTCATTCAAGTGAATGAAACATAAGGAATATTATAAAGATCCAAGTGTTATTATGAACAACTAGCTATCAACTAGCATAAAACCTAAAGGATTATTCAGGCAATTTGCACTACACATGTTTTGAACCATTACAACATGTACCAAACACTGAGTTTTATAGGACAGTGTTCATTAAGATTTTTCACGATGATTGTGTATTTCGTTATTCTTTGGTATCTCTGCTCCTTATGCCCTAAGAAATGACAGCAAAAAGAAAAAAAATTCCAACGTTAGTCGAAAGAAGTTTCTTCAAAGAGCTTACCTTCCTGTGTGTTGTGTTTCCTTCTGAGCCATTTTTCTACTGTCTCAGCACTCACGCTTTCTGATACAAATTCATCCAGTACCTGGGGGTGAAGAGAAAGATAGGCCTTCACTTTTTCATCTGTCAAACCTGCAAAAGAGAACACCACTTTTTTTACATTATTGTTATTTTAACCAAAATAAATAAAATAAATGAAACGAGTTTACGATTAACACACACCCAAAATCAGGAACAGGCTCTGTTGTATCAAGAAGAGCAGAATTATTTGGCTTTGAGTATTTAATTCAAAGTGCAGTAGACAGAAAATTATGATAGAGGAATATACTCTGTTCAAAAATACAAGTACAAGGTTGGATATAGAACTGCTCAAGGCTTGCTATGAAAGGGAAATGCCAGCAGGAAACTAAAGGTGAATAAACGGGTCTGGAGCCTCTGACAAATGAAAACAAAAATGGCTAAATATGAAGGGCCAAGTGTTTGAAGAATATGAAAGGGAGCTTCTGTTAAATAGATAAAGGAATGGGTGAGGAAACCACAGCCATGGTTGTGTGGGGGGAAGGTGAAGGAATCCAAGTAAAAGCAATCAACAAATTAACTTTAGAAAATGTATCTCATTAAATTAGAAACAGACTAGTGTTTGCACCAAGCTGAGAAAGAGACACTTTAATGATTTTACATACAAAATCCTTCCTTTCTTTCTGCCAACAGGTACAAACATACCTCTTTAAAGAGCCTTTTGGGGAGCCAGCAGGCAACCGAGATGGGGAGGTCTTCTTAAAAAGTGTAGTCATTAAATAATGCTTTAAATATATACATACTATGTTTTTAAATCTAAATTAATTTGTCTTGACTAATTCTTGATTCTAAAAATTTTCAGTGCTGCTTACTAGGTGAGAAAGGTGAAATAAAAATCAAACAAATACAAGAAAACATGAATAAATGAGTAGCAAAAGGTAAGAGAAGGTTAAATATAAGACTTCCAGATGTCCATTTCCTCCCACTCACATCGCCCTGCACTGTTATCAGATGATATTAACTGAAGAAATAATAATACATACAAGTGAGATGAAAACAGTACTAAGTTGCTGCTTCTCACTGATGGCTAACATGGCACACACTTGTGATGTGTGTCAAGATTCAATCATGCTCATTTTTACCTTGCAAAAAGTTCTATCTCCAACAATTGCTTGCAACCTCACATATACAGTTGGGGTGATGAAAAGGGAGAAGAAAGGGGAATTGATCAAAAGCATCCATCCTTCTGGACTGTGGTTTGAACTAGCAGAAAGAGGAGAAATCTAAAAGAAACGTGGGCAATGCAAAGACTAGAGACGCTAACTGGAAAAGGAACATCATTTTGGTAACAAAGACATATGACATTCACTGTATCGTAGATCACTCCCCTTTAATGGCTACTTCAAAATAAATGATGCCACAATTCCCAACCCATCTTGGTAAAAAACTGGAAGAGACTACATTGTGCAATCTCCAACATGAAGAAAAAATTTGCAAATTGTCTTGTTTTTCAGCAAGACCTTGGCTCCTCTCCTGAAACTGCCAATTTGAAACAAAAATGGAAGTCCATGGAGCCTCATAAGAATTCAGTGAAGTACATACCTTACAGTTAAGTATGACCAAGTAAGTATGGTCATAGTCCTTTGGCTATTCCAGTTTATTGCTTAGACCAGTGGTTCTTAACCTTTGTTACTCGGATGCTTTTGAACTGCAACTCCCAGAAACCCCAGTCAGGACAGCTGGTGATGAAGGCTTCTGGGAGTTGCATTCCAAAACTCCTGAGTAACCCAAGGTTAAGAACCAGTGGCTTAGACCAGCTAGCAGATTGTATTAAGGAATGTATCTTTTCCACACTGAATACCAAACTTTGTGAGGATGTCATGCTGCGTCTTGTGCAGCATAAACATTAAGCCTGTCACTTTAAGGACAATAAGCTAACAGCAGTAGTGTTGTGTACGTCAATGCATTAATACTCTCATAACTAAAAGTAATAATAGCATCCTAACAGACATGACAGAATTTTAAACATAAAATATTAGTATCTATGACACAATTTCATTATACATGGTTGTCCTCTTCCATTCTTGCTTAATTCCTACTGATGTCTGTGGAGTTGCTTATGCATATCAATGCAGGATCACTTCCACAGAGGTTAAATAAGCATTATCTTCCATGTTTTCCAGTAGAAAACCAGCAGCTTGCATTTTAAAAACTCAGTTCTCAGCACTTTTAGAACTCTGTAAGCTTTGATAGTCAAGATTTCCCCGATTTTTCCAAGTCCTGCACTGAAAAAAAAAAATCCTCTTCCCATCTTTAAGACAGGTATGATACAAATGTTTTTCAAAGTTGTATCAGAAACCAACACAGCAAATTGTCCAGAGGGAACAAGTTACATGTTTTCACAAACACACTGAATACAGCAGTGCTAATTAGTTCTGCTGGGGACAGAACTACCTACGATAGCTCCTTAACTCTTGTCTCTCATTGCAATGAATGGATGAGAAACTTTATTTCCATTCTCTAGTTATTCACTACCACTGCTGCAAATTTTATATGGTTCAAAGCATTAGCAAAACAATCCTGTAGGACATAGAGTCTGTTGTAAGCCACCTAGAGTGGTCCTGAGGGACTAGATAGGCGGGATATAAAATAAATAAATAAATAAAATAAATAGAGTTCTATTATATTTATTGCCTTCAAAAACCAAGGATGGAGTCATAAACCTCTGATAGAAAACAAGAAGATATCCTGGAAGACATATGCAAAGCCTTCTGGGTATACAAATAAAGGGTGGCTTTGTAATTTCTTCTACTGTGCAGGTGCAGAAAACTTGTACTGTATCTGTTATATAATATCAGTCAATGTTTTTAGAATGTTGGCTATGCCTTGGTGGTTTATAATAATAATAATAATAATAATAATAATAATAATAATAATAATAATAATAATAATAATAATAATAATAATAATAATAATAATAATAATAATAATAATAATAATAATAATAACAATAACAATAATAATAATAATAATAATAATAATAATAATAATAATTTTCAGCTATGCCTGAAGCAAAAGGAAACACAAAGCAACAGTAGATTCACTGCATACAGAGGATGGAGAATTACTTAGAGGCAACAAACAGAAGTCAGAACTAGAGATGGGGACGAATATAAAAATGGATCGGCTTTTTCGACCAAAACAGCCAATTCGTTAACCTAACGTTTCAAAAACATTTTTCCTGTGATTACATATAGTTTGCTGTATAAATTTAAATTGCAGTGTTAATTACATTAACTCTGCATGAGTAGAGAGAAGATTATTTCATGTATTCACAGTGATTATTCAAGAAGCAGCTCAACGTCTTCATAAAATATGCCATATCTATCTTACAATATTCAACAGCAACCTCAAGTTTATAAATGAAATGCTTCTATTGCTCTGTTCTGTTTGTTAGGCTTTACCAAAAGGGGGAGAACAACTAAATAAAAAGCTTCACACTCAGTTATTCAAGTTTTAATAATAATAATAATAATAATAATAATAATAATAATAATAATAATAATAATAATAATAATAATAATAATAATAATAATAATAATATTATTATTATTATTATTATTATTATTATTATTATTATTATTATTATTATTATTATTATTATTATTATTATTATTAAAGTTTGAATAACTGGTAAGGAAAACTTTTAAAGGAAAAAAATTACCGTATTTTTTGCTCCATAAGATGCACTCCCCCCCCCCAGGCAGACAAGGATTGCTAGCAAGAGATGGCTTGCATCTAACAAGGACTGGGCAGAATGTGTTTGCCCACAGCATGAAGAATTTCATCAGGATGGCTTTAAACTGAATCAGAAAGGGGAGGGAGATGCAAGCACAGAGTTAGGGGTATATGAAGCCTTACACACAATTAGAGGAATGGACCAAACTGATCAAAAGGGCAACAATAATAACATTAACAATAATAATCACAGTAATAAACTATCGACCACCCAATCAAAGAGAGGAAGCAGACAAAACTTTTGAAAAACAAACTGCAGGGTTTTCAGAGACACGACGTAGTAGTGATGGGTGATTTCAATTATCCAGATATATGTTGGCAGGCAAATTCTGCCAAGTATGGCCCTTCCAAGAAACTCCTGGTTTGTGTGGCTGATAATTTTCTCCTACAAAAAGTGGAGAAAGAAACTAGAGGATTTGCTATCCTTGATTCTGACCAACAAAGATGACTTGGTGGGGGAAGTGGCAGTAAGGGGAACTCTACATGAGAGTGACCATGTCCTTCTAGAATCCTTGATTTCAAAGGAAACAAAAACACAGTGTAGCCACACAAGTCTACTGGATTTTTTAAAAGCCAATTTTAATAATCTCAGAACATAATCTCAGAACAAAGTCCCATGGCAGGAGATCCTAACAAGAAAAAGAGTCCAAGATGGCATTAAGGAAGGCAAAAGCTGAGAATGAGCTGAGGTTAGTTAGAAACACTGTGCTTTTCAGAAGAAAGGCCAGGCTTTGCAGCTTCGGGCAAGCTACACACTCCCAGTGTACCACCAGAAGTTGGGAATGGTAAATTATTTCTAAGTTCTTTACACGTAGAAACCCTTGGAAAGTTCACCATAAGTTGGAATTGACTAGATGTTATGTAATCATTATTTTTATTATAAAGAAAACTCTTCTGAAAATCATTGCTACATATAAACAGAAACTAGCCCCAAATGTGCCACTATATGACTGTTTCACACACACCGTACTTTCAGACTTAAAATGCCCTGCCAAACTAACTGGGCATCCTATTTATAAATGTTCACCTTTGTAGTGATCATTAAGGAAAAATATACTTTTTATAGTCACTGCTCTTCTGCTCCACTTGCTCTTAAGAGAATTAAACTTGAATGAAATTACAGAAAAGCTACCTACCAAAAGTGCTACAGAGACTACATCCAAGCCTCTAAATCTACATTTACCAAGAATCCTCGAACAAAAATCTGCTTCTAACAATTCCTTTGAAATACAAAGGCTTTTCCTTCCAGGGAGGGGAACTGTATGCATCTAAGAAAACTATGTAGGAAAAACAGCCATTGTGTTGTTCCTGATCCCAACATGATTATATGGATACTTATTTTTCACCCCTTATAGTAACTGTGTGTGTGTGGGGGGGGTTGTTTAATGGTTAATTCTTTCAAAGATACTTGCCAAGCACTGCTGCAGTTTGCGCTGCTGCAATTTACCTGAAACCCCTGTGGATACTGTTTGTGCCAAAATTACGTGCAGTGTTTCAGCATTTAAATATATCTTTTAAAAACTGTCTCTGTTGGGTGAAAGATGGAAAATAAACGAAAAGAACAAAAATGAATGAGTAATTTGACCTTCGGTTTACTAACAGCCTACAATATCAAGAATTATTAAGTGATAATACTACAAAATATGCATGTGAAAAATATTTGCTATATTCGTTGCTCTTCTCACTTCAGACTACACTGACATGATAGGGCATTCAACAAGGATTAATTTGAGAGACTTCTGAGCTCCAGAGTAAGAGCAAGACAAGGGCAACTTTTCCCCCTTTTAAATAATTCTGCAATTTGTGCAAAATGCCTTTGCAGGAAGCTGCACAAATCTAACCCTGCCCCTTCCCCTTCAAGAAGCAGAACATGTATGTGTATGCACACAGAGAGAGTCGTATGTAAATTGCACAAAATCATTATAACAATTAAATCAATAGCACCAGAAATATCTCGCCCTTTCAAAGGTTAAAATAAATATATTTTTTCAATTTTCCATCTGTAGCTGTTTGGATTAGAGAAGCAAGGATTTGCACTCCAATGGTCTAGACATGGTCTAGGGGGCGGGGTAAAAATCAAATAAATAAATAAATAAATAAATAAATTACCTTTAGTACAGGCAGAAAAAAGGGGCAAAAATGAATAGTGAGTATTTGAGAAGAATCTGTTACTAAAGACCGTAAGAACTGAAGAAGCAGATACGCCACATAGCAAACATTCACAGAAAGCAATATTAAACTGAATTTGGGAAGTCTTATCTCTCAACTGAGCAAGTTCCTGTCAAAAGTTAGCCTTTAAATTTTGAAAAGTTAGGCAACAGTTTTTTGATTGTGCAAAACATGTCAGAAATTGTATTAACTTTAGGTCATTAAATGTTGTTGACTTATTTGCTTTTTTGTTTCAATACAAAATGGAACATATACTGTATCTACATATATGTTCATAGTATTTTTTAAAACAAAAAGAACTTGGGGAATAGCTAAATCCTCTCAAATGATAAGGTGACAGGTATTGTATCTAACCTCTTGTTTTCACTCTAGCACAAACTGATGTGACTTGTGATCTCCTTGGCAGCATAACATTTCAGAAGCAAACCATTATTAAATTTTAAAAGCACTCTGATGCCTATATAGCATTGTAGCCTAACATGTTTTTCTTATTTCAGAAGATATCTGTAGGAAGGAAATAAAGACCACTCTCATTTAAAACTTCAGATTTACATAAAAATAAAAATATTGAAGAAATTTGTATTGCTTTAAATACATATTTGATATCAAAGCCTACCTCCCTACAATACTTACCATCTACTAACTGATGTCATGTAATGGCTAAGACCACTTAACCTTGTTGAAGTTTGGGAAAATCAACCGACATGCTTGTAAAAGACTAAACAATATAGTCTATTCTAGTAACCTAACAGAATATACAATACTGATTTGTGATGTAGCTACATAATTTTACCTTGATCCAGGGAATGACTGATACCAGCCCTATATGTAAACCACACATAATGTCACTTTCTGACTTGATTCTTCTACAAATGTTCAACAAAACAGTTTTCAAGTAGCCCTTGAATTGTGGGACTTTCTTTGTATTTCTGTGGATCAAGTATCCTGATTAGAGATGGGGACGAATATAAAAACAGATCAGCTTTATTGACAAAAATAACCGTTTTGTTAAATATTCATCCCTTCATATTAGTGGGGTCCAGAGACCCCCCATGAATATGAAGGGACAAATATTTACCTGTTTTTATTTGTCCTTCTTATTATGAAACAAAAAAAACCATTCTGCCTACTGGTTGCTGATTGGTGGTGGTAGGCAGCCACATATCCAACAGCCACCCAACCCCACAGCCTACCCCCACCCCCTTCCTCTCCCTACCTTAGCCTCCCATCCCGCCAACATCCCCTTCCTATTAAAAAAAACACAAAAACATAATTTTGCCTACCAGCTGCCTATCAGCTGATCAGCGGCAAATAGGCAGCCACCCAACCCCACAGCCTACCCACCCCCACCCCCTTTCTCTCCATATCTTAGCCCCCACCGACACCCCTTTACCTTAGTGGCTGCTGCTGAGGTCTCCTTCTGGCCTCCTAGCCACAGCATGTAAAAAGGAAATTGGCTGCCCTTTTCAAAGATGACAGCTGTGGCTTCATTTAGGGTAGGGAAGCTCAGCTGCCATCTTTGCAAAGGGCAGCCTGGATTCCCTCAGCCTGCCTTAAGGGTGGCTTTGGGGTTGGGTGGCTGTCTATTGCCACCAATCGGCTGATCGGTGGCAGGTAGGCAGAATGGTGTTTTTTGTTTTATTAATTTTTTTTCAATAACCCCCCACAAATCAATGAATAACTTCATTTTTCATTGCTTCATGGGGGCAACTTCATGCTTCGTGAGTCGTCAACTTTTAACCACTCACAAAGCGGGGTGACTCGCCAAAATGATGAGTCTCCCCATCTCTAATCCTGATCCATCTTTTTTCCATTTAGCTGCAGACTTATTGTAGTCATGTGGCAGAAAATGGGTCAAGAAACATCATACTATGGTATCATTTGAACTATACCAAATTTAGTTATTAAAATCATTAATTCTACACCCCAGAAGAGGCTGCTTCACATGCAACATGTTATCTCCATAGATATCATGTTTGTGTACAAAACTAAATGCACCACAAATGTATGCCATTCATCATACATGAGACAGTATTTGTACAGGTTATCTGCCATGTACACATGCAGAAAAAGTGATACATATTTCCTTACAAGTTCCCATGCACATTGGGTCCAGATAGATTCCCATATAGAGTTAATATCAATGTAGCAATTTTGTCATGTGCAAAACATCCTTTGCTAGTTTAACAGGAATACAAATATCAAATAGAAATATTTTCAAAACCTTTTTCCAGACTTTTACAAACATTTTAATCATTTGTCTTTGCCTACAAACTCCCTCTCTGCCTTCCTTGCTAAGCCATTTGCTTATGACTCCTTCCTTTTCTTCCCCTCCTCCCGCAACTTCTATGAATGTCATTAAAAGGAACTCTTCATTTATAGATGGCACTGTCTTAGTGCAAGTCTACTGAACAGGAATCATGATAAAGTCCTTATTGGTCAGACCAAAAATTTACTGGATCCAACATTCTGCTTACTTGTGAACAACAAAACGGCTATGGGAAGTTCACAAGCAATACAGGAGTATAACTGAATCATCCATTTCACATTCTCAAGCTACTGATACACAGAGGTCTGTTGTCTCTGAACTGCAGGTGATAACATAGCTACCAGTAGTCACTGGTAGCTCTAACAACCTCTATGAAATATCTAAGCCCCTTTCAAAGCTGTTCAAATTGATACTCATCAGCATGTAACTACCTGTATTACATCAACAGGCATTTAATGCTGCTGCTATTTTTAAAAAATACTCTTTCAAAATCAATGCCACCTTAAATGAAAGTTCAATGATAGAGAACACACTTTGCACACAGAAGATTCTATGCTCAATCCATAGCACCTATAGCAAAATGAACGATGAATAGCATAATTGAACCTCTTGCAGAGCTGGCATCAAAAGGTGAGAAATCTAAGCTAAAGGGGCCACCGTTCTCAGGCTCAATATAAAGCAGATTTGTATATTCAAACTACAGACCCAGTATCTAATGGAAAATTTATTCACTCTATATTACTTACTTTCTGTATTGCTTCAACTCTTCCTTAAATGGTCTGAAATCTACATGCTACAGTGCAGGAAGTTCAGAATGTTATGAATACCAATCTGCTTTTATTCTACAAATCAGAGGGTTCCCATTTCTCATACCACTTTCTTATATTAGCTTCTTAAAGCAATATAATTTTCAAGGTATTTGTCTTCCTTGTTTGAGTTACTGCACCAAATGTCTCTCTACTTATCTTTTCTGTTAATTCAGCATATTTCTTAATATTACCGCATACAGTAAAGTGAGAAAATAGTAATTATGATTCAGAAAAAATTAGGAATTTTCTCTTCCCGAACCAGTTTGCACATCTGCTATAACCTAAGTATGTGTGTGTTCTTTATCAAGATGCAACTCACTGTCCCATATAACTAGTTTGTGGTGACAATTAAAATATTAATGAAAACTATTAATGCATGTAAAGCAGAATAGCACATGCCCCAATTACAGAAGGGCCTCCCCAGGATTTGAGAAGAGGTGTCTGCCTTCCACAACCTAACTAGATTTCAAAATATTTAATGTACTGTATTCTCAAAGGCTTTCATGGCCGGAATCAGATGGTTCCCTGTGCAGCCATTGAAATCCACAAACACAAGCAGAGCTTCAACAAAAAAGACACTCTAAAACTCAACAAAGCCTGGTTCCCAGCACTGAAAAATTGTGAGATGGAAGGTGAGAGAATGAAGCCTCTCGCAGGAGTGCTGTGCCTTCCACCAACTACAGAAAGGGAGATACAGACCTCGCCCACTCCATCCCCTATTAGGAAAGAACAAAGGAGTACCGATACCTGGGATATGGAAGTCAAAAGAACTTCCTGAAGGAAAAGTAGAGCTGTTTGCAGAGAAGTCAATGGTTAAGGGTAGCCATTCAAACTGAGGACCATTTGGCGGGAACGGGTAGGCAAAGGAGGGTGGAGATTGAGGTGGGGACAGCAGAGATAAAAAGGGGTGAGAAAGGGTTGCCTTCAGGTTGAGAGCAAATCTGGGACCAAGATCCTTGGACTGGAGAGTGGGAATGACTCCGGGTGCCCAGAGAAGAGGCGACTACTGCTGGAGGTGAGAGATTCCCCCACAACTGTCATACTGGGGTGAAGCTGAGGCTTGCGAGTGGCGGAGGCGGCTAAGGGAGGAGAAAGAAAAGGTAGAAAGGGAAAAACAAGAAAGATTGAGATAGAGGGTGGAGGAGGCGAAGAGGAGAGATTCTCAAGAAGACCCTGGACATTATTCACAGACACCCGGGATGATAAGTGGCTCAGAACCAGTGAGGACGAGACCGTTCCCTTACTGGAAGGAGAGGATGCAGAGATATTAAAAGATGATCCCCTCCATGGATGGCCGGGCCCCTGGAATCCTGAGGAAACAAATCCATTCCTGAATGATGCAAAGATGCCCCTTAATATTTGAGCAGGCTCATGAAGGGAGATACGGTCCTTGAGACAACTTGTGTCCAAATGAATTGTGCCTGTAAATGAATTAGCAGCCAATGGAGCCACTTTAACAGGAGGGCTTTGTAATCCCTGTGACAAACCCTAGTTAGCATCTGGCTGCAGCATTTTGGACCAGGTGAAGTTTCCGAACACTTTCCAGAGGCAACTCCATGTAGAGCATGTTACAATAATCCAACCAAGATGTAACTAAGGCATGTGTCACTATGGCTCAATCAGACCTTTCCAGGTACAGGTGCAGCAAGCTGAGACATACGTTTTAATTGTGCAAGTACACTCCTGGCCAATTCCAAAACTTAGGCATCCTGTCTCAGAGAGGAATCCAGGAGGACCCCCCAAGCTGTGTTTTCAGTGGAACTGTAACCCCATACAGCACAGGCTGCACCCATACCTTTGTCTTGTTTTGGATTAAGTTTTAGTGTATTAATCCTCATGCAGCCCATTAATAATACCAGACACAGATCTACAGCCAAAACAGTTTCCTCAGATGTAGATGGAATTATAGAGTTGGGTGTCATTCACATACTAGTGACACCAAACCTCAAAATGTCAGCAAACCTATCCCAGTAGCTTCATGTAGATTTTAAATAACATACTGTAGGAGAAAAAAAACAGAACCCTGACAGATCCCACAGTACCATTCTGCCTGTGCAACAATATATTTTAAAATCAAAATCACAGAACAATGTTCCTGAGTCTCAAAATAGCAAAATAAAAACATTTGTAAATCCCAGAATTTATTTATTTGTTTTCCAACATTTTCACCAAACGTAGAATTGGATGAAAAGCTCAGGCAAAAATCATGATGAGGTAACTCTATACATATACATACCGTGTACATATACATATACATATACATATATACATACATATATATATATTAGAGAGAGAGAGAGAGAGAGAGAGAGAGAGATCTGAGATCTGGACAGCTTACTTAAGCAGTGCTAAATGTGGATCAGTCAAATCCAATGTTGCGTTCCCTGTAATTTTCTGGGGCACTGGGTGGATGCCCCATGCATGCAGGGTTTCAGCTGCAACCGGAAGCAAATGGGCAGCAACACTGGCTCAGCTGAATAGTGATGCAAGGCTGCACAGCCACACAGCTTAGAGGGAACTTTGATCAAATCTGACCTACCAAACGTAAGCACGGTGCAGCTAAATTGAAACCATTCTGAATCACAGTAATTTCAGCTGGAAAATTAATCACAGATGTTTTAAGAAAATCAAAGAAAAATAGAATGTTTGTGATAATTTTTGACAGTAGTAGTACTTAACAGTAAGCATGAATATTAAAATTCCTTAAAAAATACTAAAGTACAGGGGTATAAATATGACTTATTTTTGTTTCATTGCAGAAGAATATTGACTAAAGGTATCATTAGAGCTGCATTTAAACACCAGCTCATAGTCACTAAAGCCCTAGATGCACCAGGAAGAACTTAGTATAAACAGAAAAAATGGCATACAAGCAAATGTACTGCTAAAACATTTAAACAGTTCAAAACATTATTTACAAATGATGACACATGTGTTATCTTGAACAAAACTATGTGCAGTATCTGTCTTTTCTGGCACAATTCACAGGCTTGTACCCAAGTTCTACTGTCCTCTACTTGGACAGTAGAACTTAACTCATGTTTTGCTCTCACTGGCACAAGAGGAAAGGATACAACTGATTTCTTATACCTGGCTAGAGCCCCTGAGGTTCCTGAAAATATGCTCTGGAGTTGATACAGACCCCTCCATATCAAATGAGTGCATAGAGAGAAAGGGATGGACAAATACTGCCTCCCTTTCCACCCTACTTATACCAATCACAGCTTCTGAGATATCAGAATTCTTTCTATGAATAGAAGCAGACTTTCTATTCATGTTATGTGCAATTCAGGATCCAAGCCATTGTTATTTTGTAAGGCAAACCTCAAAGCTTACAAACAGTTTTGTTCAACTATTCAGACCTTAGTTAAATCTTCCTATTTTGCAAACATGGCACGTTGCATTCGCTATCTGATTCTAATAGCACATTGAAGTAAATACCACACATAATGAATTATACACTATTCTACTGGACGTGTATTCCTGCCAAGTAATTTAGAAATAATACTAAATAGTTCGAACAGACAGGACTCTGGCTTTGAATCAAGGAAAGCAGTAAGATGTTTAAAAAAAATACCTCAACAGAACTGCCTTTTTCAGACAAAGAACCTTTCTTCCCCTCTGGCACACAAGTTTGGGAAAAGAGCCAAGGTGCTACTTATCAGCTGTTTGACATCAGGGGAGAACTGTGTGCGTCATTAGGCCCAGTGGGGACTCCTGGCTTATGGCAATAGACCATGTGGTTCTTATCAGTTTGTAAAGTCTGGCACTTCAACCCTTACAGTGTGAAAAAAGAGAGAAGGAGGGCGCAGTGAGGAAGGGTACTTGTAAATGAAAGTGAAGATTTTAAGCGTTTCCCAGGCTAGCACAGGCAAATGTATGAGTATATAACCTTTTTTTTTAAAAAAAATACACATCCGTCTCATAATTTTATGAGGACACAGGGAGGATGATCACTATTTCCAGAATACGTTGGTTGTATAGTAATAATAATAATAACAACCACATGCTGTCAAGTCAATTCTGACATAAAGCAACCCTTTCCAGGGTTTTCCAGGTAGAGTACTCAGAAGTGGTTTACCATTCTTGTGGGGGTGCCCTGGAAGTGGGAAGCTTGCCCATGGCTAAAGAGATTGGCTCTTTTCCCAGGAGGCACAGTGGAGAATGGAACTCCAAACCTCTGGCTCCATAGCCAGATACCTAAACCAGTCATCTTTCTGTACTGTAATTGGAATATGTAATCTCATGACATGTGTCAAAGAGACGGGCTGTTAAGTAAATACCCTAATTCCCTTAATATATACCTATAACATGCATGAGTAGTCTCGACTTCACAAAGGTTGTCATGTTAGTTTTACTTTTATTTATTTTTTTATTCCAAGGCTGTATATGTTTAATCTGCCCTTTGTTTAACACTACACTGATTGTTTACTTGTTTACTGGAATGAGCAATTTTCACTAATGTTCTTACAGATGGGAATGAGACGTTTCAACAGTTCTATGCCTGCTAGGCAAAACCCCAAGATTTTTGGAAGTGGGGTCTTTTTTATGCTGGAAAAATGCCTATATTTTGTACAGAAAACATTATACTTTTCACAGAAAACATACTTTACACACAATACAAAGCAAAACAGTTGGCCTTTTGGGGAGGGCATTGATACCCTTTTTCATTGAAGACTACAAAATCTGCAGTCATTAGCTCTTCTTAATTTTCATATTAGTATTTATGGTATACAAGGACCAGATACAATGACAACCATTGAATAACGCCAATGGAAAAAAAAGGATTATTCCCTTTGCACTTGCTTGCTAAGGGATGCAACAGTATCTAGGAGTGACGGTGACAGCAACATGAAAACAAAATGGAAACATTTGCTGCCTCACTAATACATTACAAAGATCACTTCCCAAATTATTTAAAGAGCTAGGAGATAATTTTTAAAAAAGCAGAAATAATTTTGAATAACTCAAGTAATTCCACTTTAGTTGAATCTTTAATTAGATTTTTAGACCATTTAACCTTCTCCCAGTGTTTACTTTCAACACATTTGGCAAAAATTTTGCTATGTTTTGCTTTCTATCTTATTGGTGAATGACGTGTACCTTCATATCTGCAGCAAAACAAAGCAATTTTTTATCCAAGTAACATAATTCCTAATCCCTTTGTCTCTTCGTAGGAACACTTAGTCCAAAATCACTAAACTAGCATTGCCTGCCAATCTAGTTTTCCTTTTCAAAAACTAATCTTTTTTTTAATGAAGAAATTCAGAAGTTCACAGTTGTAGCACTCTGAACATTCACTGATCCAACCAAAGAGACTGCCTTTCCCCTCTCTATTTTGTTCTTGTTGTTTAGCAAAACCAACATACCTACCACAAAATGTGACTATGGCTGTAACTACACTGCAGCTTGATTCACTGCCTAGTCTACACTTCTACTAAGATGCGGTGATCACATGGAGAACTTGGATTGTTTCAATGCCAGTATCCACACTGGCCTCTCAATCCTATGCAGTTCACTCCAGGCCACAGCCCACAGGCCTCCTTCATTTTCTCTCACCCTCCTACAATCCCTGGCTCTTCTTGTAAAACCAGTGAGCTGTTTAAAGTATCTCATGGTGTTGGGGAAAAAGACAGTTTTCCAAAGTTCTCCATAACATAAAAATACATACACATTTACTGTGGAAACATAGTTGTCTGCTGCAACTTGTCAGCATTATTTTTATTTCATATAAATTGTTATATCTTCTGTGCAAAGGTGATATAGTGCTAGATATTCTGTCTAGAACAAGGATAGGAAACTTCGCAGTGGCAGAAGGTCACATAAGATCCTTCCTCAATCTACTGGGAGCCCCACTGCCTTCTCACTGATGCAGATGTTCCCACTGCAGTAGCCATCAGATTACAATTTATTATACAGGGCTGCACACTGACCCCCGCCCTCCAGCAAGCTGGGTACTCATTTTGCTGACCTGGGAAGGTTGGAAGACTGAGCAAATGTGGAGCCAGCTGCCAGAATCCACTGGGATTGAATGCTGACCATGAGCAGAGTTTTGACTGTTATATTACAATTTAACCACTGCACCACGAGCCTCCTCATGCCCTCAAGTACTTTCAGACCTGGGCAAAGTGCGGCCATCCAGATGTTCCTGAACTGCAAATCCCAACATTCCTCACTGTGTGGGCTAGGCCCAACTCTCCTCACACTATTGGCTGTGTGGGCTAGGCCCAAATCTCCTCACTATTGGCTGTGTGGGCTAGGAATTATGGGAGTTGCAGTTCAGCAACATCTGGAGGGCCGCATTTTGCTCACCCCTGCCACAAGTAATCACAAATATTTTAAATAAGGTGGGAGCTTCAAAGTTCTATCATTGTCAATAAACTTCCTGAAAGCAGAACATCTTCTACCAGCTACAGCTGCTATACTGGCTACAAACTCTCATGAACAAATAAATCCTTGTGATAATAATCTATGTTCTAGTAATCATGCTTCTATACTGTGTTGTACACGACACTGCCTTTGAAGACTGTTCAGGAATTTCAGTGATGGTTGACTCTGAACTGTGAGGGGAGATCTTTAGGTTTCTCCTCCAGAACATTTTCTTCAATTTATGTAAACTCTAGGAATCCCCCTAGGCATACTGATACTCCCTCTAAAACACAGAATCTAAGTTTTAAAAAAATATTTTATTTCATATTGTTTTGTTTTATTGAATTTCCATACTGCCCAACAGTTGAAACTCTTTGGATCATCCACAAATTAAGCTTAAAACCATTCACACCTTCAACAGATGCTAATTAGAGATGGGCACAAATCAGAAAAATTGTGATTTGTTTTTATTCGTGATTTGTCAAGGTTAACAAATCACAAATTACATGTTTTCTGACATCGATATATTGATTCATCAATTCATTTTTTACTTTAAAACCCTATAAAGTGGCCTTCCAAGCACCTAGAGACACCAAATTCACAGGGAAGCTTCCACTGGCCCTCCTCTACAAGCCTTGCAAATTTGGTGAAGTTTGGGTTTTGGACATCTGAGCTATACACCTACAAAAAGTCCCCCCAGAAAAGCTCCCCCCCCCCCAGGATCCTAGAGACATCAAAATCGCAGAAGCTTCCCTTCCCTCCAAGTCTGGAGAAGATTGGGTTTCCCCTAGTCAGCAGATATAGGGCACTTTCCTGGGGGGGGGGGGGTGACCAACCTTGGATGTCTGAAACCCAATCTTCTGTGATTTTAGTGTCTCTAGATGTTGGGGGGGGGGGCTTTCCTGAATGGGGCTCCTTGTGAGTGTATAACTCGGACATCTGAAACCCAATCTTCACCAAACCTGGAGAGATTGTAGAGGAGAGCCAGGGGGAGCTTTGTTTGTGGTTTCAAGCTGCTTTTGCAAGAAACACTGCATATTTCTCTACTAACTAAAGTTTTGGATCAATATCAAATGCAGACTCTCATAAAGCAGTAACAACAATCAACAGTGAATAAAAATCAAAGATGAACAAAAAGAAGAAAAATAAATTTTCAAATTTAAGTTAAACGTTTTTTCATTTTTATTGCTAACATACTTTCTACATATTAAAGTTTGTAACTTAAAATATTTTTAACTTAAAATTATAAACTCTAATTCCCTGATATGCCACAATATATTCATGTAAACTTTTCTAATGGATGTTGTAAATATGATTCAATAGGATAAAAATGGAATGGGGATACCACGTACATTGCTTCATGAGCCCTGGGAAATGGCTGTGGGTTATAAATGTACACTATTATTACTAACTATACTATTTCAATAAGCAACTAAATGGTCCAAATGTTATCTTGAATATAGCTCACCCAATCTTCTCTCTGCCACACAGAAAGATTCTGCAAGTTTACCTCTGAGACTGGTTCTACTCTCTATTATTAATGTATCTGGCAATTTGGGTGAAGTTCTTCTAGGTGGCGACTTGGTTGTTTTCACAACTGATTCATCCATGTTTTCAGAACAAAGCACCCAACAGGATTAAAAATGGCTGGACTATCAAAACATAGTAGAGCACAAGACACCTAACATTCATATACTAACTCAAAATAGTACCAAGAAATGCCTTGGACTGAAAGAGGTTGTGTCCTCACTGCATTGTAGACATACAGATAAAGCTATGAACAACAGATCTGTGTGCCTGCAACTGACATACTAGATCTTCTTAGAATGTTCACCCCTTCATCTCTATGACATCACTTCAAATGTACTTCAGGCACTTCATTTTCTCTCAGCTCACACCTTTTTTAATTGAGAAAGTAATCTAGACTATTTGTCCCCTTTCACAGTCATCTCACAACCATAAAAATTAGACATTCTATGTAGGCATCCATCAGTCTCAAGAGACTATGGTAACATGCTCTAAATCAGGCTTGTCCAACCTGCGGCCCGAGGGCCGCATGCAGCCCAGGTCGGCTCATAATGCGGCCCAGTGCAATTTTTTATTTTTAAAGAAATTCCAAAGTTTCAAGTTACACTGCCGGCACTTGCGGCCCAAATGTGGCTGGGGCACGTCACAACGGTGGGGGGGAGAGAGGGAAGGAAGGAGCGGGAGGGGAGGGGAGCTGCATGACTGCATTGCGCTGTCCCCGTCAATAGGTGGACCCCCTCCCGGCCCCATAAAACCACCGGAGTCAAAGCTGGCAGCCTCTGCTGTCTGAGATCGCAGCTGCCGGTAAGCGTGCTTGGAGCGGGGCTGCAGAGAACTGCTAGGGCTGCCCCCCCATGCAGACCAAACCAAATTTATGTGCGGCCCAAACCAAATTTTCATCTTCTAATGTGGCCTAGGGAAGGTGAAAGGTCAGACACCCCTGCTCTAAATAGTCTTGGAACAGCATCTAGTGTGGCTGAGAAGGCCAATTCAAGAGTGACAATCCCTTCCACACTGAAGACAAATACAACCTGTCTCTGTCCAGCTCCTTGATTTTGCTCGTTTCGGGACTGCCTCTTTGCCTCGGCCTGCTGGACAAGGGTCTCTTCAAATTGGGAGAAGCCATGCTGTACCGCCTGCCTCCAGGCTGAACGCTCAGATGTCAATGTTTCCCATCTGTTGAGGTCCATTCCTAAGGCCTTCAGATCATTCCTAAGGCTTGCAGGTATCCTTGTATCGCAGCTGTAGTGTCCCTCTGGGGCACTTTCCCTGCACTAATTCTCCATACAGGAGATCATTTTAGACATTTAGACATTTTATATAATCAAAGAATCAACACGTGTCTTCTCACACATAAAAGAAAACAATTTTAAAAAACCTTAAGGGCCCTGATAGCTACTCTGAAGCTGAGCAGTATGAAGATACATCTACTGATCTCTACATGAGTCTAAATAAAAGCCAGACAAGGTAATCCAGCAGTAGTCATAGTCCAGCTATATCAGACTACAACAAACGTTGCTTCACACTGTCTATGCAGAACTGATTATGAAATTGTTCTCTTATGTAACAGAGTTGGCTTCACAGCCCTCTGAAATATCTGCACCCACAGAATGCCATCTATGACACATGTAGCTTTGATGTATTGAACACATTAATGCAGATAGGCAAATAAAATGCCTACTCACCTTGGGCAAGAAGGTATTGTTCCTTCTAAAACTCAAGGCTTCTGCAATGAAGTTTCTCAGTTCAATAGAATTTCTTTCAAAGTTTAAAAAAACTGACAGTGCTCCTTATAGCTCTTATGTCTATGAACTATAATGAATGTTTCTGCACCAATCGGAGCTTCTAGATTTGTTTGTCATTAGAATGATCTTACTTTCCACTTGTAGTTTTCTAATTCTTTCTTTAATGCAAAATGCATTTGCATGTACATCATAAAGTACTATAGAGATGTTAATTTTCCTCTGCTTTTTCCTCCTGCATTTGCCAGAATTGTTTAACAAAAACAAAAAAAGAAAAAAAGAAAAAACATTCTTGAGTGCTAAATTGGAGTCCATTATCTTCTCTCTAGAATTACCTACTTTCATAGTGTTTTTGACATAAAAGTATTCAGAAGTGATTTACCATTGTCTTTTTCTGCATACTATTAATAAAAGTAACTTGATTGTCTCTAATGCTGACTTTTGAAAGAACCTCTTCCTTCCATTATTACAGCTGCCCAGTAGCGCCATTCTAGGATTTAACTGCCTCTATCGCCCATGAAACGATCCATTCTATTGAGCAGATGTGGACATTTATTCTTGAAAAGGATGGATGCATATTAGTCTGGAGCCTCATCAATTATCATTACACCATGGATGACCCTCCCAGAGGTCTAGACTAGAGATGGGGTTATTGGTATTCATATACGAATAAGAATATCCCCGCACATGTGGCGTTAATGAGGGTCCAGCCCCATTGGTCTGGACCATAGGTTCCCAAAGTGGTCTATATGGACCCCCCAGGGGTCGATTTCAACTTGCAGGGGGTCCACGTCAGAGAGACAAAAATGGGGGTGCAAGTTTAGACTTGTATCAAAGCTTTGCAGGGGGCATGGGGTATACAGAAAACAAACAAGTCAGCAAGTGGTCTACAGGGCAAAGAAGTCTGGGAACCGCTGGTGGACGGTCCACTCACCAATCGGACATGGACAGTGCCTTTCTACCAATGGTTCCGCAGTGTGTGATCTGCTCGCCACTCCTGGCAGGAGGCGGGAGGACAAGGCTCGCTGCAAGGTCAAAGAGTGCAGAGTGGATCGTCTGCTGTGGAGCCACCTGTGCAGGGATATTCATATCTGTATACGAATACCCTCATCTCTAGTCTAGACATATCATACAGTTTGGTCCTCTGATTGCTCTCAACATCCTTGACACACACAAATATTGCACCATATTAAGGTGTGCATCTGAGGGGTGGGACTGCAGCCAACAACTCAGATGAAGAAAAATATTTGGAAATATATTTCCAAAAAAAATATTTAGAAATATATTTCCAAAAAAATATTTGGAAATGCAACAATGAAAAAAGCAGGGGGGAAATCCCAACATTTGAGAATATATTAGTGAAGGCCAAGGCCAAGAACATCCATATTCTGGTATTCCCATGTACAGTGCAAAAGACATGTAAGTTGGACAGTGAAGAACATTGAGAGGAAAAATATTGATTCATCTGAAAATTGGTATTGGAGGATGATTTTATTATACCATGGATTACCAGAATGATAAATAAATAGGTTACTGGGAAGGAAATTTCCAGTCAGGAACATGATCAGCAGCTAAACCATGAAACTCCCATATCTCTGAAAGAAGATTAATAAATATTCTGCTACACATAGCCATGAAACTGAGATATATATATTTTTTGTAAGAGAAAGAAATACAGTTTAATAGGAACTATCAAGTACATACAGTTCAATTCATTATACTGCTTTAAAAATGAAACTTTGATGCACACTCATTCCCTGAAAAGTAACTACATATAGTTATGTCACTTGTAACTCCTTTTAAGTCCTTGTGTAGGTGAGAAGAGATCACAGAATCACAGAATAGCTGAGTTGGAGGATGCCTATAAGGCCATCAAGTCCAAAACCCTGCTCAAGGCAGGAATCTAAATAAAAATAGATCTGACAGATGGTTGTCCAGTTTTCTCTTTAATGGCTAAAGAGTTGGAGCGCTCACTACAAGCCAAGGTAATTGGTTCCGTTGTTATACTGTGCTAACAGTTATGAAGTTTTCCCTGCTATTCAACCCAAGTCTGGCTTCCTGTGTCCTGAACTCTGGGATGATCAAGAACAGATCCCTCCCCTCCGCTGTATGACTACCTTTCAAGTATTAGAAAAGTGCTGTCATAGCTCCCTTCAGACTTCTTTTCTGAAGGCTAAACATGCCCAGTTCGTTCAGTCTTTTCTCGTAAGGCTTGGATTCCAGCCCCATGATCATCCTTTTTGCCTTCCTGAGAGATTGCTCGTTTGTTCGCATCCTTCTTCAAGTGTGGTGACCAGAAGTGGACACATTTCTCTAGATCTGGCCTAACCAATGCTGAAGAGAGAGGAACTAGTATCTCATGGGATTTTGAGACTATACTTCTGTTAAAGAATCTTAAAATTACATTTGCCTTTTTTGCAGCCACATCATACTGTTAGCTCAGATTCAGTTTTTGATCAGCAAAAAAATCTAGGATCCTTCTCAATTGTAGTATAATTAAGCCAAGTATCCCCCCCCCCTTATAACTGTGTGTGAAATCTTTCCACACATTACTTCATTGCATGGAGTTGCTTGGAGCTCTTTTCTTCCCAGGCTGGCTTTCATAACATGGGAGATGAGCTAAGAGATGCAAGGGGGGAAGTAATTCAGCTCCCCTCACCCATATGCTAATTTTCCAGCAAAACACAAGTCTCATAATCCACTTCAGAAATACAAAAAGCAGATCAAATCCAGGAAAAGCAGTTGGTCCAGGCACATCCAGTTTAGCAATTAGTAATAATAATTCTACTACCTTCTCTTTCTATATGACAATTCAGAGCAGAGTGAAAGCCTCTTCTGAGACAGAAGCAGGTGTGCTGCCTCATCTCTATCAGGGATTCTTTGTATTTGGGACTGGAGCTTCAGGAAGAATGGCAGCTTAACTAGAACAAGGAGGGAGGAGGACTGTAATAAAGATGGGATGAAACTTCATATTCTAAGGAGATTAATATATACTAATAAAAGGAGAAATACATTTACATCAACAAAGGAGAACGTTCTATTTCTGCCTTCTCATCTGTGCTGCGAGCACCAACACCCCCCACACAAGCAGACAATAACTCTGTATCAGCCTCCCTGTATCTAGTGTCCTCCAGATATGTTGGATCACAAACCCCCATCATCCCATGCCAAAAAGGCATTCTGAATGAGGATAATAGGGGTTGTAGTATAATACATCTCGTGGTGCAGTGGTTAAACTGCTGTACTGCAGCCAAAACTGTGCTCACGACCTGGGGTTCAAATCCCAGGTAGCCGGCTCAAGGTTGACTCAGCCTTCTATCCTTCCAAGGTCGGTAAAATGAGTACCCAGCTTGCTGGAGGGGGGGATGTGTAGCCTGCATAATTAACCTGTAAACCACCCAGAGAGTGCTTGAAGCACTATGGGGCAGTATAGAAGCAGCACGCTTTTGCTTTCCATCATTATCAAATGGTTACAGGCCTTAGGTTCTGTTACACCAGTAAAGCAGCCTCCCCTGACCTAGTGCTCTCTAGATGACTAATACTGACCAGGGATTATGGAAGCTGTCATCTATCTAATATATCGACAGCAGTTCCCAGTCTTGAACAACCCAGGTGTTCTTGGATTGCAATTCCCAGAAATCTTCAGTACCAGTTGTGCTGGCTGGGGTTTCTGGAAATTGCTGTCCAAGAACAGCTGGGTTATTCAAAGGTTGGGAACCACTGATTTAGAAGGAACCAAGACGGGAAAACCAAGGCAGGTTTAAAAAGAGAATTCAACTGTAGACTGTCAAGTATAGAATAATGAAGTACATATGGATTCAAGGCAACTTTAACCTTGATAGGGTTTTTCCCCATCTTAATTGTGGTGGAATTTAAAGTCAAAATTCATTATTATGGTTCCTAATTCAAAAGCACATTGGCGTCAGTTACAGCCATTTCCCCAAACAGTGGGGAATTGAACTCCCGATGTCTGGCTGCACAGCCTGACACCTAAACCACTAAACATGTTTTCTTGCATTTACTGTAAGGTGAAGAACAATAAATACCAGTGTAGAGATTGAACTGTGGGACTGGTATCTGGGCTGGCATATCCAAGGTCAACTCTGGCATACTTAGGCTCAACTCCCCAGTCAGTCAAGGAACTCGCAAAGTGTTGTCATTTTCACTCAAACTAACTTAGCTCATAGGGTTGTTGCGAAGATGAACAGAAAGTAAAGCCCTGTGCACCATCTTGAGCACATTCAGCACAGTAGATTCCCGAATCTAGATGGGTGGGATAAAAATTGAACAAACAAACAAATAAATAAATTCAAGACAAAACAAAAATGTAAAAAAAATAATTAATATAACATGCCAATGTATCCCCAACCTCCTTAAAGGCCTAGAATTTTCAGAGGAAAAAAGGTTGCATTCTGATAAAACACTAAACTTTTATTCAGTGAGATATGAACAAACTTAAGACACACATGGGCTGAAATCCTCTCCTCCCTCCTCTATCACATCTGCAAGGAAGAGCTCAGAAACTTTCACTTCTACTTTTCCTTATATAATCTCTGCCATGTCAAACTATGGTCTATGATGCAGGTTTGCTTAAACCAGGAGTAGACAACTGGCCACACTCCAGATGTTGCTGGATTGCAAGTGCCATCGCCTTTTACTACATAAACTAAAGATGACAGACATTTCAGTCCAACTACCTATCCTGGTGTAATCTCACAACAGTAAAGATGAATGATCACCATCTATGAGCTCAGTAGGATAAGAGACATTAAGCAAAAAGCAGAAGTACAAGGCATGAGCCCTCCCATGCACCAGCACTCATGTACGCATGCACACATCATGCAAGAAAACAAGGAACAGCACATGAGTGCAGGAGTAAACTAAGATCACTCACCTCTTGCTGAACTCTGGTATAGCAAGAGGAAATGTTTTAGCCAGTATTGTGATAATACAGCCTTCAATATTTTTAAAGCTTTTATGCCAAAGAAGTTTGAACATATGCTTGCAAAGCTAGAAGTCAGGAACAAAATAGCAAGAATGCAACCCTTAATTACATTTACACATCTTAAACATGTTAGCTATATTCTACTGAATTCAGTCAGGCTTACTCTAAAACAAAGTCATTACAGTACACACTGCATTAATGTACTTGCTTCCATGTTTAGACAATAGCTGAAATCTTATTGTTTAGCATAAGAAAATCTGTAATATTCAAACCGTTCCTAACTGGCAAATAAAAAGTCCTTGCTGTGATTCTCAGTGGCACATCCATCAAGGCAGAGTATGTGCACACCCTAGGAATTGTGGCAAGGATTCTTTATTTAATGACTAGAAACAGACTAAAAGTTATGCATTTTCTCATGCTAAGCAATAGTTTTTCAGCCAACAAGAGGTGTAGAAAGATATCAACTTCTTGAAAATCAGACTGCAGTAACATGCTCCAAAAATAAGTTGCCTGAATATCAGCCCCAGCCCAAGAGCCAGTTCAAGACCTGAATCATATGTTCCAATTCTTGTTGTTAAATTATCAAGATGCACGGTTACAACAAACCCTATGTTCTACAGAAAAAGTTCAATCAGTACTTTTTTTTTACTTCGGTTGCATAATAATGTAGGTGTGCCATATGAAACATGATTAAACACTAGCAGGCTTGATTCAATAAGCAAAACAAATAGGATATATGCGTCAAAGTTGTTTAAAGACACTACACTAACTTTACTTTGTTGAGAGTTATTATTTTATTCTGCTTAAAACCAGTACAAATCCTTACTGTTCTTTCATGTCCTTATCAACAATGCCTCTCATTACAAAGAAAAAACAACTGATACTTATCTGTGTATATGCACACGTAGTAAAAATACATAACAAACAAAACAAACTAGTGACAAAATTCTAATATTTAAAATGTTTCTCATGTAATTCTTTAATTTATTCTGCTCCCCCATAGATTTGGAAGGCCAGCATATATTTGTACAACTTTAAATACAGCAGCCAGCTGAGCTATTTGCATGGGGGCAGCAGGGTTGCGCAGAGGCTTCCTGCATGTGCCACCCGGGCCCTTCAAGCAGAACAAAACCACTCAGCTTGACAGAAACGCTTATTTGTATACATCGTGCCGTTCAGCTACGTAATCTATGATCACTTGAGGACATATCAGCTTCACTCCTTCGTGATCAAGGATTTCAAGACCAAAACCAAATTCATCTTCCATGGTCATAATGATCTCCACTTGGTCCAAGCTATCCAAGCCCAGATCTTTCATAAAGTGGGAATCTACTGTGAGCTTTTCTGGATCTATCTTATTGTACAATTTCAAAACATAGAGCACCTGTACCTTGATGCTACAGGTTCCCCCAAAGAATGACAAATGAACTGCAGGAAGGTACCAGAGACCTGCAGCAGGAGCCTGCAGGTCTGCAGCTGCGGGAACAAGGGTAGCGGCTGTGGGAGGGCACCCAGGCAAGCTTTGAGGATGGCAGTGGTGCTGGTGGCAGGGCCCACAGGAGGCACTGCAGGGGCGAACATGTAATTTTGACACTGACTTGAGTATAAGCAAGGGGGTGCTTTTTCAGCAAAAAAAAAAATTGCTGAAAAACTATACTTATACTCGAGTATATACAGTAATTAGTTTTTCCAGTTAAGGACTGAGAGTAATGCACATATAGTGGCTGAAATCCTGCTCAGATTGTTGAGACCTGAGATTTTGCTGGTGTCAACAACCTACTTCTCCGGATGCTTATACCTGGAATATGTTTATACATGAATGCAACTTTGAATCCTTAATTTGTTAAAGTAAATAATAAGAGAGTTCTATCATAATATTCTTCTAATTATTTAAATGTAACTCTAGTACACTGTGTGGTTTTTAAATTGAAACCAGAATGTTACAAGACATTGACCTATGATACAAAACACACCTAAGTACAGTAGTTAGGCCATGCACCCCCATAACTGTAAAAATAACAAAAGCAGTTGAACTTACACTGTGGAAGAAAAGAACTTATTTCTTATATTACAATCATAATGAAGCTTAGCCACTTTTTGGTTATTAGAAAGAATAATTCATTTCATGAAACTCGTTTGTAAGGTTGACATTTAAGAATTTACTTCAATGACCTCCATCCACGACAATACATGATTCATACCAAACTCTAGATACTAATCATGCCATTATGTGTACCTTTTCCCTTTTGCCTGCTTTTCTGTGAACCAACACAAAATTTGCTTTTTTGAGGGTTAGTTACTTTTTTAAATTGAAAAGGAAGCCGCTTTGATAAGAATTTCGTATTAACTGTGTGTATTCAAGAGTCCCTGTTTCTCACTCAGAACTTTCATAGCCAACAGAAACCAAAGTTATCACAAAGCTAAACATTTTCCATTTCTGAGGGACTCAGCAGAGGATTTAAACACAACATGAATGATCACAAATAAAGTGAACAGCTCTTAAATGGGAGACAAGAATAAAATTAATTGCCAGTACTAAATCAGTACTAGAACCATGTTAATCATTCAGTATTCAATAGTAGTATATAACTTGTAAGGATTAATGAGAAGATATGTATTCTCGATTCAGGAAAATCACAAATCCAATTGTGCCAATACTGACAGATCTGAGAGACAGCCATACACCTGCTGCATATTTAAGGGCTGAAGTGGGATTACTCCCAACTGAAACACATTAACACATTGCATTTGCCATGTAATGTCTGAAATTGCCCTGAATGAGCAATTTTCGCCTTCCTAAGAAGTGTTATAAAGAACAAATCCAGAGTCGATTTTGAGAATGCTGGGTAAAATCAGTTAGGCCCATTTTACAGAGTCCCTGCTTATCTTTACCTCTAAAAGAGATAAGCAGCCGGTTAAAGAAAAGGAAATCTGTCTCTAATTGGATGAATTTATTTAACATCTCACAAATGTCATATTCTTCTTGGTTCCCCCTATACAAAACAACATCTGGTTTGGAAAATTATTTTGTCACTCTAACTATAGCCCCTTTAAGAAAACATTCACAGCCCTGCACTTTCAGCATATGCCATCAGCTTTTCTGGAGGGGAGATCCAATAATGTCCCATTGCATCAAAGACACTGTATTTTGGATCAGAAGATGGTGAAGGTGTTTTCCATTATTTATTAAGTTGTCCTTTATATGAGCAACCCAGAAGTCAATTTCTGGATGGCATTTTTACATCTTTGTGCAATAGATCCCCCTTGGCTCAGCTTTGTATGCTGCTTGTGGGTAGGGATGCAACCACTTCCTATCAAATAGCAAAATTTGGTGCAGCAGCAAAAGAAGACACATGCCAAGCATCAAAAGCCTTAAGGAAGAAGGAAAGCTATGTCACTTTATATATGTGTGCAAATACATGATGTAAGTGCCATATATGTTTTGTGCTGATTATATATTGTGATGACCTATGGTTTTAAGCAATAAAGCTTGTCTGATGGGTATGCACAATGCAAGCTTCTCTGACACTTTTGCTAATTGAATCTCATTCTGTTTCTTCTTATTTTCTCCTAACAACAACCTCTCCTCCAGATTATAAATTATATACTGTATCAAGAAAGTCATATCTTGTGGCACCCTCAATGCTTTTAAGACAAACTGTAGATTTTTATGATCCATTCATCCAAAGGCTGTCGTACAATCACTACCGATATTTTCTTCTGAAATTCTTTGGCATGCTCCAGTAGCCAATATACATATTTGCAATATGGTATCTCATGCCTCCTTCTTTTCTGAATCCAACTTAAACATCTGGCAATTCCTGTACCATATACGTTTATGGGTTTAAAAAGAAAGACACAGGGCAGAAATACCTCACTTATGCAGTCAGGTTATGAATGGTTCAAACTATTGCAGCAAGTTGCCTGCATTTACAACTAAACAGCATAGACATCTATTTTCCACAGGGCAATACTGTCATGACTGTAATTGCCAGTCCTTGCTTCTGAAATAGTATGGATTATAAGGCACATTCAAGTACATCCAGCTGTCTTCAGACAGATCCTCCTTGCCATGTCTTCAAGGTTCCCTCTAAGCTGGGCAGGCTCAGCAATATTTTTAAAGAAAATGTCCTTGCATATATGCGTTGCAGTGATTTATAAGAAATGTGATGATTCCATTTGTTGCATATAAAAACATGTAGGTTAAACAAACATGAAAACAGAGCTTGGAAATGTTTTTAGTTTAGTTTTGTTTTTGTTCTGAACTCAGCTTTTCGAATAACACAGTAGCACGACCATGCTAGCTGGAGGACTATAGCATCTGTACTGTATTTACTTTTCCAGACACTGCATGGAATACTTTCAAAAGGTTGGTCACAAAACATTTTTCTACGATTTCTAGTTTTCAGTGGGAGTGCACAGTACTCTACCTTTCAGGACAAAGTGCAAAACAAGATATAGAATGCAGAGGTCAAAATCCTGATGCATACCTCTGCCTGCATACCTTGAAGCTGCACAAGCCACTTCAAAATTTGAACCAAGGCAGAAGTCATATCCAGAAAATAGTTCCACAGGCACAGATACATAACTGGTTGGGCAATCAGACTCACTGATCTCCTGGGAATAATTCCCCACAAATACTTCACATGATGACAGGTACAATAAAATTTCAAGTTGTGCCACTTGCAAATTAAACTAATCAAAATAATTAAAAATTGCCGTTAAGAAGAATAATTTTTAAAGTTACATATGAATAATGAAAAAGTAAAAAATAACCTCACCACCATTAAAAAGCACTATCATGGGCAGGCCAAACAAAAGAAATCAGTGCATTTCCAGAGTCTCAGGAAAAAGATTAAGGAGGTGTAGATTAATGAAATATGTAAGCCTTAACGTACTATGTTTAAAGAACACATTTAGTACAACTTTTGTGTAAGATTTCATGTGGGAGTTTATGCTGGTTGCAGTATGATTAGAAGAAAAGGAAATAATGACTTCATATTTTGTCTTTTTAAATTTTACAGTAATCCTATGGAGCTGGATGTGTTCTTCCTTCAGAAGAAATGAGTTGTTTCTACCAACAAACTAAAATACACTGAAGTGAATTTTAAAATATATGCAACCCATAGAAATATCCCAGGTGACAGTTGGGCAACTAATGCAGTTTATTTTCCAAGAATGCAAAGTCTAGATAAATAAATACCAGAAGGGAACACTCTGTCTTCTTTGTCAAAAAGCGTGTTGTTTTTTAATGTTAGAGATTTTCCATGAATTAGCAAGGTACTTCTTTTACTGTAGAGATTAAATATTTATTCTATTTACCGGACTGAAAGACTTTGTGCATTTTAAAGAGACATTACATACAAATCATTTACACAGGATTCTCAACTCTCAGTATAACAAAACACACACACAGACACACACAGAGAGAGAGAGAGAGAGAGATTGCTCATGACTGAAAATCTGCTTGCATTTTTAAGCAACCAAGCCATGTCACATGTAAAAGTGCAATTACTAGCACAATCATTACCTAATTCCTTAATTCAGTCATACTTTCAAAATGGTTGCAATTCTAGGTGACAAAAGTAGTAAGAACCCTCTTTAGATTATTTCTCACATGAAAAGGAGAATGGGTAGAAACACCAGCTGGCCCCATCCCCTCCATCATGCCCACGTCACCCTGAGTGCACAGTAAGGCAGAGGTTTGCAGGAAGAGGCTTGCTCTACAGTCCTCCCCACACAATTTAGAACTGGGTTCCTACAGGGTTATGAACAGTGTAGTAGGGTGTCTAGACATATATAGCATCAGGCTTCCCCCACAAACCTTCACTCCCTAACACACCTGATCACATCAAAAGTCCTTCTTGCTTTCCATCAATTTGTTTATGCACTGTTGCATACTACTAATCTGTTAATGAGAAAAAAACATGGACTGAAGGTAGCTAAATGTGCACAGGACAATTCTCAAAGTTACAATAAAAGCGGACTACTTTTATTGTAAAGTATCTCTAAAAGCTGAGAGCAAATCCACAGGAAAAATAAGTGACTGCAATTGTAAACCCATCCATTTCTAGATGCAAAACTACTGGTTTTGAAGAGAAGGTAAAAGACTTTATGGTCATATGAAGCAGTGAGTGTGCATGTGAGGAGCATATTCTGAGAGCAAACAATTAACACATTTATATACAAGGATTCAGGGGAAATGATGATTATAGGAAAATGATTAATGTTTTTAAGAGTTTTGTTCATTTGAAATTTTGCTTCAGATGGGTCTCACATGAGATAGTACAGTGGTGCCTTGCAAGACAAATGTAATTTGTTCCGCGAGAAGTGCTGTCTTGCGAAAAAATCATCTTGTGAAAAGCGGCTTCACATAGGAATGCATTGCAATGCATTCCTATGGGAACCTCGCAAGACAAATGAATTTTTTTCGTCTTGCGGGGGCATTGGTCTTGAAAAAGAAATGTCTTGTGAAGCACAGCCATAGAAGAAGCCATCTTAGGAGGCACCATAGCATTTCAAAAAACCATTCGTCTTGCATTTTTTTTTGTAACATGAGGCATTCATCTTGTGAGGCACCACTGTATTGGCAAGACTTTTGAAATGATAGCAGATGAAGGTTTTAATCTATGTTGCCACAATGAACCCTGTCAACTAAAGGTCAGATTACATGTGTCACTCCTATTATTTTAATTTTTGGCCAACTATTTATGAGGAAGGCCTTAAAAAAAGTAAATGACAAGGAAGGAACTAGTATCAAAAAAACATAACATAAAAACAACTTTTAAAATCACAGCAACAGAACACAGTAGCTTGGGCAGCAGAACACAAGTCATCAAGCAACTTTCTTCTGTGAGGCACCACAAATCTGACTGAGTAGCAACCTCAAGAGAATGGAGGTGCTTAGATCAAGAGACAGTGACACTGGACAAACATTCTTCATAGGATTGTAATGAGAATAAAATGGATAGTGCACTTCTAAGTGCCTTGGAAAAATTTGGCTCTGGCTCTACCAAAAAAAAAAAAACCAAACACCTATTGCACACATTTGCACCAAATGTCCCCTTGCACTTTGTGACAAAAATAATCCCTCCTCAGGGCCATTCCCACATACAGAAGAAAGAAAATGGTTACGTGTAGGTCGATCTGTGGTACTTATATTCTAGAATTCCACTCCCTCAAAATATTCTTTTTTTCCAGTAAACAAGCATTTGAAGTTACAGATAATACTGAACTGAATTTTTCAAGTCCTAAATAATTGTCAAAATAAACTTACTTTGATTTCCTCTTCTTTTTAATTTACAGATATTTAGTATCCATACATCTTTCAGAGGGTCTTAAGGCCTCAGCAGAAACTGGTACAAACTACAAAATCATTATCAGGAATAATTATTAGCAGTCTCCACACTCTGGCAATTTAAATAAATCCACATATTATTTTGTTGTTGTTCTTTAGTCATTAAGTCGTGTCTGACTCTTTGTGACCGCATGGACCAGAGCATTCCAGGCCCTCCTGTCTTCCACTGCCTTCTGGAGTTTGGTCAAATTCATGTTGGTACCTTCAATGACGCTGCCCAATCATCTCGTCCTCTGTCATCCCCTTCTCCTCTTGCCCTCACACTTTCCCAACATCAGGGTCTTTTCCAGGGAGTCTTCTCTTCTCATGAGATGGCCAAGTGCTGGAGCCTCAGCTTCAGGGTCTGTCCTTCCAGTGAGCATTCAGGGTTGATTTCCTTCAAAATCGATAGGTTTCTTCTCTTTACAGTCCAGGGGACGCTCAAGAGTCTCCTCCAGCACCACAATTCAAAAACATTAATTCTTCAGCGGTCAGCCTTCTTTATGGTCCAGCTCTCACTTCCATACATCACTGAAAAACCACAGCTTTGACTATACGGACCTTTGTCGGCAAGGTGATGTCTCTGCTTTTGAAGATGCTGTCTAGGTTTGTCATCACTTTCCTCCCAGGAAGCAGGCGTCTTTTAATTTCATTTTAATTTCATATCTGCTGTCACCATCTGCTGTGATCATGGAGCCCAAGAAAGTAAAATCTGTCGCTGCCTCCATATCTTCCCCTTCTGTTTGCCAAGAGGTGATGGGACCAGTGGCCATGATCTTAGTTTTTGTTTTTTTTTAATGGTGAGCTTCAGACCATTTTGGCACTCTCCTCTTTCACCCTCATTAAGAGGTTCTTTAATTCCTCCTCATTTCCTGCCATCAGAGTGGTATCATCTAAATATCTGAGGTTGTTTATATTTCTTCCGGCAGTCTTAATTCCGGCTTGGGATTCATCCAGTCCTGCCTTTCGCATGATGTATTCTGCATAGAAATTAAATAAGCAAGGAGATAATATGCAACCTTGTCGTACTCCTTCTCAATTTTCAACCAATCAGTTGTTCCATATCCAGTTCTAACTGTTGCTTCCTGTCCCACATATAGAATTCTCAGGAGATAGATAAAGTGGTCAGGCACTCCCATTTCTTTAAGAACTTGCCATAATTTTCTATGGCCCACAAAGTCAAAGTCTTCTGCGTAGTCAATGAAGGAGAAGTAGATGTTTTTCTGGAACTCTCTGGCTTTCTCCATAATCCAGCGTATGTTAGCAATTTGGTCTCAAGTTCCTCTGCCCCTTCAAAATTCAGCTTGTACTTCTGGGAGTTCTTGGTCCACATACTGCTGAAGCCTACCTTGTAAGATTTTGAGCATAACCTTGCTAGCGTGTGAAATGAGTGCAATTGTATGGTAGCTGAAGCATTCTTTGGACTGCCCTTCTTTGGGATTGGGATGTAGACTGATCTTTTCCAATCCTCTGGCCACTGCTGAGTTTTCCAAACTTGCTGGCATATTGAGTCTAGCACCTTAACAGCGTGATCTTTTAAGATTTTAAAACAGTTCGATTGGAATGCCATCATTTCTACTGGCCTTGTTGTTAGCTATGCTTTCTAAGGCCCACTTCACTCTCCAGGATCTCTGGCTCAAGGTCAGCAACCACACTATCTGGGTTGTCCGGGGCATCAAAATCTTTCTGGTATAATTCCTCTGTGTATTCTTGCCACCCCTTGTTGATGTCTTCTGCTTCTATTAGGTCCCTACCATTTTTGTCCTTTATCATGTCCATCTTTGCACAAAACGTTCCTTTAATATCTCCAGTTTTCTTGAACAGATCTCTGTTTTTTTCCCTTTCTATTATTTTCCTCTTTGCACTGTTCATTTAAGAAAGCCCTCTTGTCTCTCCTTGCTATTCTTTGGAAGTTTGCATTCCATTTTCTGTAACTTTCCCTATCTCCCTTCTATCTTGTTTCCCTTTTCTTATCTGCATTTGTAAGGCCTTGTTGGACAGCCACTTGGCTTTCTTGCATTTCTTTTTTTGGGGGATGGTTTTTGTTGCTGCCTCCTGTACAACGTTAAGAGCCTCCATCCATAGTTCTTCAGGCACTCTGTCCACCAAATCGAGTTCCTTAAATCTGTTCTTCACTTCCACTGTATATTCATAAGGGATTTGGTTTAGATTATATCTGACTAGCCCAGTGGTTTTTCCTACATTCTTCAGTTTAAGCTTGAATTTTGCTATGAGAAGCTGATGATCAGAGCCACAATCAGCTCCAGGTCTTGTTTTTGCTGACTGTATAGAGCTTCTCCATCTTTGGCTGCAGAGAATATAATCAATCTGATTTCGGTACTGCCCATCTGGTGATGTCCATGTGTAGAGTTGTCTCTTGTGTTGTTGGAAAAGAGTGTTTGTGATGACCAGCTTGTTCTCTAGACAAAACTCTTTTAGCCTTTACCCTGCTTCGTTTTGAACTGCAAGGCCAAACTTATCTGTTGTTCCTTTTATCTTTTCACTTCCTACTTTAGCATTCCAGTCCCCTATAATGAGAAGAACATCTTTCTTTGGTGTCAGTTCTAGAAGGTGTTGCAAGTCTTCAGAGAACTGGTCAATTTCCGCATCAACACAGATTAGGAATAGAGTAAATATACAAAAGGAAACACTTGCAGAAAATAATTTACAAAACCTTTCAGAAATGGGAAGGTATCTATGGGAAAACAAATTATTCAAGTAAGAGAGACAACACATATTCATGCAGTTACAGAGAGGTTACTTACCTGTAACTCTGTTTTGTTTTGTTTGTTGTTGGGTTTTTTTGTTTTTTTTTTTTTGGAGTGGTCATCTGTGAACTCACACTATAGAGTTTAATCTACGCTTGTGCAGAGGTTTCTGGAATAATCTAGAGCTTTATCACGCATTCGCCAGAACCGCCCCCTTAGTAAAAGCCCATACGGAGCAGTGGTGTCTGGTCCTCGTTAATGTCCTCATGCACCTTATCGGATTCAGACTGGGTTGGTCGCTGGACATCAAGATCCATGGCTTTAGCTAAGCAAAGCACTAGCTGTGAGTAGGATGAGAAATCATCCAAAGGCGAGGGAGGGGTGATGTCTGCTACATCCAAGTCTGGTGTGGGCAGATTAGGGGGGAACTCCTGTGGTGGTAAGAAGTCAGAGGCATCTGAATCAGAAAATTGTGGAGACGATGTTTGAGAAGCATGATGATACAGAGTAACAGAGGTATTGGGACAAAGCTCTGATAGGAAATGGGTAGGCTTGTCAAGAGCTTGTTTAGCCGGGATGGATCGAGTTGTAGACTGATGAGATTTAAAGTGTCTCTTCTGACGAGGCTGAGCGGTACCAAGAGGCGCAGGTGGTGGTCTAGCATATGTAGTTGTTACTTGTAATGAAGAAGCCTGAACCAGTGAGAATGTAGCGGGCTTAGTAGCCGAAAGTGGAGCTTTAACTGATGAGTGAGATCGCTTTGGTACCATCAGTTGTTGTTCTATGAGGAAGATGGTTCCTCTTGCGAGAGGATCTCTGAGGTTTTGGTACCATAGGTAAAGGTGCAATGTCATCCTCGGATGAGGTATAGTAGTAGCCATGGGACCGCAGCTGGTACTGAGGAGAAGGTGAATCAGATGGATAGTAATATCCATATTGTGAGCGTTTAGGCTCAATGTAAAGTTCAGTATTGGGTTGCCAATATCAATATGCTTGATGTCGATAGCGCTTGGGTGGAGGCTCATAATAAGTTGGTAGTTCATAGAGCGTGACCCATTTTGGGTGACGATATCGAGTCAAAGACTCATGGGATGCCAACAACCCATGAGAAGTCGGAGGTTGTGCAGGATCGGCATCAGATCAGCAAGTTTCTGGCATGTGGTGAGTCTTCCTTGACCACTTACGCAGAGGTGATGGGCCAGGTACGGCAGACACTGACTCTGAATTGCAAACAGAGACCGAGCAACCCATGGATTTGGGGCTCAAATGTGCTGATGGGGAGATGACTGTCACCTCAATCAAGGTGTTAGCCCAAGATGGAGACTGGACAAGCAGTGGAGATGGTGGTTAACTGGAAGTTGGTGGCAGGAAATCATCATCTCAAGAGTCAAGGCAAACAGTAGGTTGGTCTTGCAAAGGAATTGTCGGAGTAGTCTTGTAGGGTACTGTACACCTTTTATCGGACTGGGAATCCGAAGACGATTTCTTAGTCTTCTTAGATTTGGAGTGTTCCGGTACTGAAGGAAGGTTTGGTACCGGTATCGACTTGATGTTGAAGATTTAGATTTAGAATTGGACTTAGATTTGGATTTCGAAGCTGGTAGCTTAGTTTTCAGAGAAGCGGTGGACATCTCAGGTAATACTTTATGGCGCTGAGAAGTTTAGGAAGCCTCCATAGTTTGTGTTGGGCATAAAGAATGTTCCCAAAGAATGGATCTAAGACATTGTTGTCTGCATTTCAGAGTAAAGTTCTTGCAAAAATGGCACATAGATGGCTGGTGAGACTCCCCGAGGCAAAATAGGCAAAGATCGTGTCCATCTGAGAGGCAGATCTTGTTGGAGCACAAATGCACCTTTTAAACAGTGGTACAGGGGCCATAATGGCGCATGGGAGGGGGGGAGAAAGGAAATGGAAAGGGGTGATCAAAAGAGGGAGAAATAGCTCAAAAAGTCTCTTACAATTTTCCCTCTGTTATTTTTATTGCAGGAAGAAAACGAAAGCAGTGGTGAACAGAGAGCTCGACAAGAGGTAAAACCTCAGCGGCGGCAAAAAGGAACTCAAAGAATCGCCAGGATGGGCGGACCAAATGTACTAGGGGGCAGTCCTGGCTAACGCATGATAAAGCTCTAGAATATTTTGGAAACCTCTGCGCAAGCACAGATTAAACCCTAGAGTGTGCATTCACAGAGACCACAAAGAAGAACCTTTACTATAAATGCATCTACCTCCTGGTAAAACTAAGAAATTATTTTCTTTTTTTACATTGGCGACTATAGTCTTATGTCTGCACTTACATGCACAACATCTAAATTACAATTGCTGAAATCGTGTAGCAACTGAAACTAGAATAAGTGCACTGAATCAACAGAATGTATGGAGGAGTCGTCTCTTCAAATCAATACTAATTCACTGGGCTTGGCTCTAGTTGCAAACTACTACTGGATTTTAGCCACTGTCTTCTATTTCCACATATTGTTTGGCACTACCTTATCCCACCTCTTATTTTGGTAACAAGAACAACCTAACTATTTTTGCCACCAAAAGCCAATCAGCCAATGCTTAAAATAGGAGAACCAAAAGCAATCCTGTTTTTTGGCACTACAAAATGGTCAGCTGCTTTGCTTCAGGATGATTTAAAAATGGTTTTCAGCAAAGAAAAAAGAAGGAAAAACCATTTCCAAACGTCACATGGAAATTAATGTTTCTGCAATGGAATTTCAATTTTTAAACAACAAACACCAATCAAAGGCTGCCTGGGGTTATTCTAAGCAGCCTTTACTCAAGCATTTTTTTTGCAACAGATACATCTTTCATTAAAATTCAAAGAGTGTGCTGCACCTCCTCCAAAACCAGTTAAACCAATCTATGTGAAAAAAGAGTGTACTATTGTCCAGATGTGATCCAGCTATGCAGAAAAAATGTGATAAGCTATTAAAAAGTAAGGCTTCAAATTTAGATAGGATGAGGAAAATGTACATGTGGTTACTGCGTTTCATATGATCAAGTTTGTTGTTGCAAGAACATAAATAAGACTTGAGATTAGCTATCTGACTTGAGATTAGCTACCCTTCTGTTCAGACAATGGCCCTTCAATTCACTACTGTATACCACTGCCCAATTATAGTTTATCTCAACATGTTATTATACACCTTCTTCTCAAAAATAACTTTCCCAGCTCCAGAACTGTGGTTTTGCCTCTACTGTAAGGAAGATGATGCTTCAACTGTGTTGTACACAATCATTTTACATTTCCTTTAATAACAAATAGATAGCAACTGGACACAACCAGGATTGCTTTTACGTTTCCACCACAACAGTCAAATGGCATCAAACAGGAAAGGGATCAGCAAGCTAGGACTACATCATCCTTCAATCTTCCCTGCGTGCTTATTCATAACTTCATCCAAGGAATGACTAAAATTTTCCAAATCTAAACTTTCTAGCATGCTGATTGTCACACAGATATACTGACCAATCTTTTACAATGAATTGACAACCTATTGTTTGTTTACTTTCAAACATTATCAACTGTTCCATGCAGCCAAAAATAGCACTCCATGGATAGTAGCAACTTTTTAAAAAATATACTATTGTGCCGTTTGTTTTCATTTAAAATATATGTTTTATATGCCACATTTTGTGCAATGTTAGAACAGAACATCGTGTTTTAACAGTCACATATGAAACTATCAGCACAGGAAAATGTCTATAAAAAGTAGAAGAATCACTAGATTCCAAGACAGTTTGAGGCAGGGACACTGCAACAACACATAGCAGTTTGTCAAGGAAAAGAAGGGGTCAGCAGGCTATGACTACATCATCCTTCAACCCTTTCCTACCTGCTCATCTCGTATAACCTTATTCAAGATACATTGTCAAGGTGTCATTAGCCAAAGCAGATCCTCTATTCATCTGAGAAGTTGGAAAAATTGGCCCCACAATCTCCAGGTCAGGGGAGTTATAAACCCGAATATCAAAGTGCTGATCTGCTATAACTGTAACACTCTTCTAACATAAAATAGAATTGCAGGCAGTCCTTTGCCCACCGAATCCCGGAGTAAAGACACGAGGCAGTAATATGGATTAAATATGGGCCTCACTTTATTAAATCAACATCAAAAATTGTATTTGCCAACCTTGGCAAAGGGGGCCTGGTGTAGTGTGGAAACAGGTAAATGGCAGGGGTATCTAAATACCCCTTGATCAGTCAATGGGCAAGTCCCCGGCCCTCAGGTTCCAGCAGTCTGGCCACTAATAAACACCCCCAGACCTCAAGACATCTTTAATTGATGACTGTTGGTCCAGAAGTGACCCAGCACATCTTCCGCCACTGGCCCTGTAATCGCACGATCCACAGAGCCGGGAGGTCAGCTGCGCTGTTGGCTTACCTGAGATTACAATTGGGAAACACTGAAAATACCTGTTGTTTCTGCACTACTCGCAAGTGTGACCAAAAATTACCACCAAAATTGCGAACAACACTTCTCCAGTGTGGGATAGGTGAAAAATCCCCCCCCCCATCCAAAGGTCAATCAGGATGAAGGTCAAAAATTCCTATCCACCCCCTTAAAAGCAACCAGAAAAACTCACACTAGAAATTGCCTGAAACAGGAAAGAGGGCGAAGCAAAGGGGAACGCTCCTCTAAATATTCACACTCCCCTACTCAGACATGAGTCACGTGACGCAGGACAGGCTCGCCTCATCCGGGATGGTGGGCAAACGCCAGCCATGCTGTTCAAGGTCAGTAGACTATCCAGCGGCTGCAATCTTTGATTAATACCTCTGCAACAGGACCTACATAGGTGGTATTAGTTTCCTGTTGAAGATTATATCGTACTAACGATGCTTGAAAACTTAAGGCTGCTAACTTTTAAAACAAGCAACTTTAGAAAATACAGTGGTGCCCAGCATAACGAGCAATTCATTTAACGACGAATCCGCATAGCAACGCGTTTCTTGCAATCGCAAAAGCGATCGCATAACAATGTTTTAGATGGCCAAAAATCGCTTTGCAATGATCGCTAAGTGTTTCGCTTACCGATTTTCGCATAGCAATGTTTTTTCTAACAGCTGATCGGCAGTTCCAAAATGGCCGCCTGGTAAAGAAAATGGCTGCCCGAAGTTTTCACGCCTGTTCCTCGCTTACCGGGCAGCGAGAATGGCGGCCGCATGGAGGATTTCTGGATAATGGTGAGTTTTTTGCCCATAGGAACGCATTAAATGTGTTTTAATGCGTTCCTATGGGCTTTTTTGCCCCTCATAGCATGACTGGGCAGAAGCAGAAGCTTATTAAATACCTGTTGAACATCTAGCTTAAAACAGCTTAGATTTTTTTTTCATGGTCTTTGTGATTCACACCTATGAGTTTTGTGCAGAGCTTCTGTAGCTAAAGGCCATTCATTTCTGGTGCCTTATGTACTTGATTGCATAATACTGCATAGCTCTCTACATTTCCCCTCAATTCCTTCTGCTGAGCAATTAGCAGCATTGAAAGAGCTTCTTGGATCCTTTGGGCCATAGATATCTTCTTTGCCCCCTTCCCACTGCTGATCCTTCCTTAGCCTTTCGATCCTTTGTTGCCCCTTGGCGGGGGGGGGGGATGCTGCACATATCACTTTATGTCCTCCTCTTCCCCGTATTCCTCGTTTATGGCAACATGCTATGTAAGAAATGTTCTGGTTGCAAATCAAACATTCCTTTGGCTGAGGAACATTCTCAATGTCTATTTGTCACAGGCACAACACACAGGCCTGTAATACCACCAGGCCTTTACTCCATTTTACTTACCAGCATGGTTTTCTAATGTACATAGAGATAGGTGGGATAAAAATATTAAATGAATAAATGAATAAATACGTACTATATATACTCAAGTATAAGCCTAATTTTTCAGCACTATTTATTTATTTATTTGTTTGTTTATGTCCCGCCCATTTAGACCACGTCTACAAAAGCAGTTTAAATCCAGCAATTTAAAGCAACAATAATTTAGCTGAAAAAGCAATCCCCCCTCGGCTTATACTCGAGTCAGTGACAAAATTACATGTTCTTCCCTGAAGTACGGGTATTCTCCAGACTCCCCCGCTCATCTACGGGCGCCTCAAGCTTCAGTTGGTGGTCCGATAACCCAGGTTAAATACACTGCACTTCCGCTTCCAGGACACTCCCATCCTCTTCCTTCTGTATATTCTATTTACCCACCTTCCTCCTCCATCCTCTGTCTCTCTCCATCTTGTTACGCAGCAGTAGAGCAGTAGATAAGTGCAGCATCCGGTATGAGTACTCCCTCCACAGGTAGTGTACTGCGTCTCGCAGCTCAGAAGGGCAGTATCTTCAAAAACATTTAACCTACTGATGCCTCAATTAATGTAATTTTATTGGTATCTATTTTTATTTTTTAAATTTACCAGTAGCTCCTAAATTTTCCACCATCGGCTTATACTCGAGTCAATAGGTTTTCCCAGGTTTTTGTGGGAAAAATGGGTGCCTCGGCTTATATTCGGGTTGGCTTATACAGTCAACCCTCAATTTACGAACTTAATCCGTTCCGGAAGTCAGTTCGTAAATCGGAAAGTTCGTAAATTGAGCCAGCATTTCCCATAGGAATGAACTGAAAACCAATTAATCTGTTCCGGCTGTCTCTAACAACTACTTTTTATTGAAATCTGTTCACCCAATGCTGCCGGGGCTTCTGAGTCCCCTTCGCGCCAGGCCAGGGACTGAGTTCAGCCCAGCGTGAAGGGGACTCAGCATCGGGTGAAAGGAGGGAGCCGATTTCTACCCGGCCGCAGTGGAGAAGCAAGCCGGGCGGGCGGGGAGAAATTGGCTCGCTCCTTTCACCCGATGCTGCCGCAGCTGCTGAGTCCCCTTCGCGCCAGGCTGAGCTCAGTCCCTGGTAAATAAATAAGTAAGTAAGTAAGTAAGTAAGTACCTGGTTCATGCTTAGATTCCTGCTGGTTGTTTCATATCTTCATCTACTCTGGCATAAGTTACTGTCAGTAGCATTTTTCTTTAGGCTTATGAAATGACACTCAGTGTACAAACTGATGTAACAGGAAACCGGAGTGAGGTGTTTTTATGAGGGGCAGAAGGCACTTCTGTAACCTCAGTTGATGGCTTCTCAACATATACCTCAAAGCAAACTCTTCCACACTGCATTACTACATTTTATTTTATTTTGATATTAATCTTTGAATACAGTGGTGCCTCGCATAGCGAGGTTAATTGGTTCCAAAAAAAACATCGCTATGGGAAAACATCGTTAAGTGAAACGTGTTTTCCCATAGAGATGCATTGAAAACCGGATAATCCGTTCCAATAGGAACGGATTATCCGGTTTTCTCTCCCACTATCGGGCGCAGCCCTTTGGGAGAAGCCTCGGGGGAGGGGGGGAAGACGGCATCGGCTCCTGCCTTCTCCCCCACCACCTGGCTTCTCCCAAAGGGCTGCCCCGACTGTGCCTGCAGCAGCGGAAGAGGTGCCCGGTGGAGGAGAAGGCAGGAGCCGATCTGTCATTTCTCCTCCACCGGGCACCTCCTCCGCTGCTGCAAGAAACTTCGGGGCAGCCCTTTGGGAGGAGCCGGGCTGTGGAGAAGAAAGGGAGAAGCCCATCCGATCTCCCCTCCCAACCATCGGGAGCAGCGGGAGAAGCTGCCCGGCGTGGAGGGGGGGGAGATCGGATGGGCTTCTGCCTTTCTTCTCCACAGCCCGGCTTCCCCCAAAGGACTGCCCCGAAGTTGCTTGCAGCAGCGGAAGAGGTGCCCGGTGGAGGAGAAATGACAGATCAGCTCCTGCCTTCTCCTCCACCGGGCACCTCTTCCGCTGCTGCAAGCAACTTCGGGGCAGCCCTTTGGGAGGAGTCGGGCTGTGGAGAAGAAAGGCAGAAGCCCATCCGATCTCCCCCCCCTCCACACCGGGCAGCTTCTCCCGCTGCTCCCGATGGTTGGGAGGGGAGATCGGATGGGCTTCTCCCTTTCTTCTCCACAGCCCGGCTCCTCCCAAAGGGCTGCCCCGAAGTTGCTTGCAGCAGCGGAAGAGGTGCCCGGTGGAGGAGAAATGACAGATCAGCTCCTGCCTTCTCCTCCACCGGGCACCTCTTCCGCTGGTGCAAGCACAGTCGGCCATGCCTCCCACCCTTCTCAAGCCGCAGGAGGTGGGTGGTGGGTGGGAGGCATAGCCGGACTCCTCGGCAGGCACCGCGGCTCGGATCCGATCTGAGCCGCGGTGCCTGCCGAGGAGTCCGGCCATGCCTCCCACCCCCACCCTCACCTCCTGCGGCTTGAGAAGGGTGGGAGGCATGGCCGGACTCCTCGGCAGGCACCGCGGCTCCGATCCGATCTGAGCCGCGGTGCCTGCCAAGGAGTCCGGCCATGCCTCCCACCCCCACCCCCACCTCCTGCAGCTTGAGAAGGGTGGGAGGCATGGCCGGACTCCTCGGCAGGCACCGCGGCTCCGATCCGATCTGAGCCGCAGTGCCTGCCAAGGAGTCCGGCTATGCCTCCCACCCCCACCCCACCTCCTGCGGCTTGAGAAGGGTGGGAGGCATGGCCGGACTCCTCGCAGGCACCGCGGCTCCGATCCGATCTGAGCCGCGGTGCCTGCCGAGGAGTCCAGCCATGCCTCCCACCCTTCTCAAGCCGCAGGAGGTGGGGGTGGGGGCGGGAGGCATGGCCGGACTCTTCGGCAGCCGCCGCGGCTCGGATCCGAGCCGCGGTGGCTGCCAAAGAGTCCGGCCATGCCTCCCACCCTCCTCAGGCCACGGGGGGAGGGTGGTGAGATCCATCCGGATCCCCCCACCCTCTCCCCGCGGCTTGGATCCGACCCGCGGCAGGCTACCCCATGCATGGTCGGACTCCTGAGAGTCCGACCATGGCCGGGGAAGCCGGCCGCGGGGAAGGGGAATCCCAGCGGTGGCCTCGGAAGGACCCTTCGGAAGGGTCCTTCCGAGGCCACCGCAGGCATTTTCCCACAGCTGAGCTGCGGGAGCACTCCTTCGGAGGCTCCCGCCGCTCAGCTGGGGGAAAATGGTGCCTATGGGGAAAACATCGCAAAGCGATTTTTCCCCATAGGCAACATCGTTATACGATCGCAAAAGCGATGGCAAAAATGCCATCGCTATGCGAATTCATCGTTAAACGGGGCACTCGTTGTACGAGGCACCACTGTATTGTGTATTCTGGTGCTCCAGCACTCAAATGTGCATTTCCCTTGGTTTTTTTAAAAAGTCTCCATAAAACCCTGCCCCGAACACAGTTTGATTTGAAAATGGGCTAAATTTTGGGAGGGTCAAACACTGCATCAATAATAATACACAGAAGCTCCTGTATAAAAGGCCAAATGTTTTCATAATTAGCAGTTTAATAAACTTGGCATGATACTGAAATGACTAAGAGGCCAGCAATTTCCTTTAGAAATATAATTCCTATCCATGTCATTTTATTTTTAACTGAGAAATGTATCTAGTATACTTTGCACTATGACTGAGCACTTGGTGACTGAGCATACGTTGTGCATAAAAAAAGACACTACTTAGTTAGTATCTTGCATTTTAAGCCAGGTCTGGAAGTGCTCCCCACAGTATTCCCCAGGCATACTGCCAGTCAGTATAGGTAGTACTAAGTTAAATAGACAAGTGATCTGATGCAATACAAGGCACCTTTCTGCGTCCCTACTTTTGCTTAACAGAAGATTACAGGGAAAGGAAGTTGGCCCTACCCCAGAAAAGGAACAAAGCTCTTCCATACTTGGGAGTTTTGGAATTTCTCCCTGGGAAGAGGAGTTAGCAAAATCTTATTAGCTGGACAAAAACATACACAACTGGTTTATTTGATGAAGTTTCTAGGCACCTGGTTTCTGTAAGGGCTTTTTTAAAAGTCCTTTTTGTGCTCTAATGGCCTATCAAGATAGCTTTCCACTTACGTGAGAAGTCTTTCATAGTACTACCAACTGATAAGGAAAGTGCCATTCTTTTCCATGATTACTAAAACTGCTATCATGTATGGAACAGTTTCATGAACATCAAAGATTCCCAGACGCTAGTAGCTACTACCTCATGAGTGATGAACAGTCATTCATTGCCAGCAACCTACACAATTAGTTTACACTTTATTCTATCTAAACAACAACCACAACAAAAGCTAGTCAACCTACAGGTATCTTTCTTTTAAGTGTTCATGCAGCCCTTAAAACTCATTCCCAAATGAGGAAACAGAAGCCATTTTAAAAGGTATTTCTGTCCTTTGAAGGACTCCTTCCACAACTGCCTCTCATAGAAGTTGAGAGAATAAAGACTTTGAATCTTACTCATGGTTTTAAATGTCCTGTTTCAAATACACTATCTACATCTGGCTCAAACTGAAGCCAAATTGCATATATTATTCATCACAGAATTCACTCTTATTGCGATACTTTTTCAGTGGAGCTTCTGGGAAGCTGTTGCAACTATCTTTGAAATGAACCACTCCTGTACAGCAGCAGCAATCATCATCATCACCATCACCAACATCATCTTAGAATTGCACTTGCTAGGAAATGTGCAACAAGCCCACTTATCTATAATTACAATTAGAGATGGGAGTACAGTGGTGCCCCGCATAGCGAGTGCCCCGTTTAACGATGGATCCGCATAGCGATGAGTTTTTTGCGATCGCTATTGCGACGTTCTCAATGGCCAAAACTCGCACTGTGATGATTGGTAAGCGAAACGCATTGCAATGTTTTAAAAACAGCTGATTGGCGGTTCCAAAATAGCCGCCAGAAAAAATGGCCACCCACAGCATTTTTGCACGGTTTCCCTTGCATATTGAGCGGCAAAAATGGCGGCCGTATGGAGGATTTCCACATAGCTGTGAGTTTTTCCCCCATAGGAATGCATTAAACGTGTTTTAATGTGTTCCTTTGGGGTTTTTAGTCCCGCATAGAGACGAATCCAGATAGCGACTATTTTTTCAGAACGTATTATTGTCGCTATGCGGGACACCACTGTATTCGTATAAGCATATCCCCACACAGGTGGAAATAACGAGGGTCCAGCCTCACGGGGCCAGACTGTTCACTCACGATTTCGCTGCTACCGCTGGCTCTGCGGCGGTTTCCTATCATGCTGTTCTCTGCAATGGATTAGCCACTCTCCGATCTAGCAGAGAGGCTTGTCATCCCACCTCCTGCCAGGACTGGGTAATCGATTGTGGACAACAGCGCAATAGGAAGGCACCACGGAAATTGTGAGTGGACAATTTCCACCTTTGCGGGATATTCTAATTACAATGTCCAGCATCCATCTACTAGATTTGCTTACTTTTGTTGAATTATGTATAGTATTTTTCAAATTTCATAAAACATTAAACAGATATCTGAAGCATTTGTTCTGTATATCATATGAGAAATATGTGAACACTTCCCTTTCAAAACAGGGTAACTTCAAAACATTAACCCCTTTATTATGCCGCATAAAATTCCATTTGTGTCAGGGAAGATATCCCAAGATACTGAATATTGGAAAAAAAATCAATGCAGAAGCATACTTTCATTAAAAAATGAAGTTAGGAATATGAATATTAAAACTGTGCTAATGGTTGAAATCTAGTAGTAAGTCACAACAAGCAGGCCCACTGCATCAATGTGGATTTGATAAGTCATCTCCTCCATAGGTTCCACTGACTCAGTGGGACTACTTTTGTTGTAACTTATTACAGGATTTCTGCAATGATTCAGTTTTCAGAGCTCTACATGTTACATGGGACAGTGCAGGTACTAAACTTAAATTAAGGACTCAGTCGTGTCTACCAATTTATCTCGCACAGTCTTTATCCTGAACAGTGTCTTTAACTTTTTCACTGTATTGATTTGTACTGTTCTAGGCTCTGTGCTTCCATATGCTGGTTATAATGAACAGATTACTCCCTTTCCACACACAAAGTGAACAAGATTTGCTTACTTTTTCACATACAGACACACACACAGCCTACTCCTAATTAAAATGTAAAAATAAAACAGGGCTTTTGTTATTTTTATCTTGAAAACCAGTAAAATTTTATGAAATGAAAGTTGCACTGAGTTAACTTCCACAGCAAATGAGCAGTGTTCAGAGAAACTACTTTTTAAAACATTCGTTAAATTGTGCCTTTACAAGAAAAAAAGGTTGTCACAATAGTATGAAACAAAAAATAGTTTATTATAGCTACACCTTCCTCTTACAAGTGTCTCTAAATGATCTCCTATTTAAAATATTAGATCTGGATCTGCATCTGTTTCTCCTCAACTCGTCTTCAGCACCAAGTTCTTCCACTTGTGTAACTCTGTTCTAAGAAGTCCTGGGTTGTGTTTGCATGCTTTGACAAACCTTGATGATTGGAGAAACCAGTTCTAAGTACAGGGCCTGCAATTCCCTGCTCTGTCATCTTTCTCCAGGTAGGTGGGGAGATTAGAAGCTTTTTCTTTTAAGTTAAGATTAACCACAGGCTGCCCCAATGTCCAAATACTCAATTATGAGCATAAAAGCATAGAAGATCACTGTCATAATTGTTCACTCTCCTCTACACTGTGATCACTCTGTCTACTTCAATTAAAGAGGTATGGGGGGGGGGGGAACATTTCACAGATTTTTAGAACTATTTTTATACTTTTAGCTCTCTTTTCTAACATAAGGCATACAAAACAGCTCACAGCTGGTAATGAAGTCATGTTTTATTTTTTCATTCATTTATGTAAAATATATTTACCCCAACTTTATCCTTTAAAAAAGGGCCCAAGGCAGCTTACATCATTAAAACTGCAATATTAAAAGATAAAAACAGCATTGTTCAAATATACAGAAGAATTAATAACATTATATTTAAAACATTCAGTAAAGGCATTACAAAAAAAAAACAACAGATTTAAAAGCAACCGAATACAAACCAGTCCATGTATTGTCTCTTAGACTACCGTATTTGCCGGCATACAAGACAACTTTTTTGGCCCAAAAAACATACCTCCAAGTGAGGGAGTCGTCTTGTAGTCCAGGTGCACTTCATTTGGGCCAGGAAGGAGCTGCCGCCACCACCGCTGCTGAGTGAGTGACGCGGGGCGGCGCTGTCCGGGGAGGAAGGCAGGCAGGCAGGCAGTTGCTGCTGCCCGTGCAGCCTCTTCCCCTCTTCCTCGCCCTCCTCCCCGCCGGCCATGAACTTCCAGGGCGGGCCCGGGCAGAGCTCCAGGCAGCCGCTGCCGGCGCTGAAGCAGAGCCGTCCACTCTATATTTTGAGTGGAAATGTTGGGGGGGGTCATCTTATACGGCCAGTCACCTTGTATGCCGGCAAATACTGTAGTCAGTCACTAAAGAAAAGCTTGCCTTAAGGGAAAGATCTTTGCCTGCTTGCAGAAGGACAGCAAAGATAGGACCAGCCTTAACTCTCTCTTTGTATTTCTCAGGTCAAGAGCCTCTAAAATAGTCCGAATGATCATGAACATGTCATTTTCTCTCTAAGCCTAACATTTTACACTTCGGACTCCTAATTTCAGATGTTCTTGCCTCTATTTGGGAAGCAAGTGTTGCTGCATAAAAGTAATAAACATCATAATTTTATTGCAGGGCTCTACAGTAAAACACACAGGAAGAAAAGGAGAGAATGGTGTAGGAAATGTTTAACAAGAAGGAACTCTAGGCTAGGGTGGGCAATTTGCAGGCACCCTTTTTTTTGCTGAACTACAACTCCTTCAGCTTTGGCTATGCTAGCAGGGCTAATGGGATTTACTGTCCAACGACTTCTGGAGAGCCCCACACATTCCCACCTTGCTTCAGGTTATCACATTAGAAGGTACCAAAAGGAGGAGACAAAAGGTCAGCCTGGGGAAGTCTGCCCATATAAGCTAAACACTGTTCACTATCCTCTTCATTTAGGCCAGATCTGCTTCTGATAAGCATAACAGCTCATTTAACTTGAGCAATCACAATTTGCTTTTCTGAGAATATTCTATCAATCAGGTTTTCCATTGTTCCTTTTTGGGACAAAATGCACTGGAACAATATACACTAGATGACAAAGGCTATTCATTAGGGAATATTGGATAAGGAAAGCCTGGTTTCATTAGTGAGACAAGAGTACAACACATATTTTTCCTAGCCTGGTGCTCCCCAACTGTGGATAAACTTTAATCTGAAAACACACACATATATTTTCTCAGTTCCTACAATAATGGGGAGACTTCCTTGCAGCTGTGAAATACAGTAGTCAGATTAATTTAGCTCTCTAGTTATCACAACACATTTTTGCATCTTCTAGCGTAAATATGTTGTGTAGCCTATTTCTTTGGGAATACTTTTACAGTGTTTTTAATTCTTATGACAAAAATTGCAAACCAGTTTATAATAACCAAAGGTAGCAAAATTTGTTAAAAACTATTTTTTTAAAAAAATCAGAAGAATTATTCAAGCATAAAATATCTAAAATACTCATAAGTGTAACATGAACAACAGAACTTTCGGGGGCAAAATCACCTCAAGTTAAAAATCACCATCAAATCAGCATGCTTTATAATTCCCACCAACTCTCATCCCAGGATTTTTTTAAAAATCATCATGAGTCATGCAATTCAATGGATAACACTTAATAATGATTTCTTAACTTGAGACAATTTGCCTCCAAAAGTTGCATAATTTCTTAATTTCAGGGGCATAAAGTCCCAATAGGATTGTGGTCAGTTTATTACAATCAGCAGAAGTAACTGGTAAGATCAGCAATTTTAAAAAATGCCCGTACAAATGAGTCTTTTGTAAACAGCAAAACACTCTCACCTGGGAGCCCATTTGATGGCATCAGAGAAATCCATCAACATAGATGCCACATCAGAGAAAGCCCTTTTGACCACAATCCTTTGGGGATTTTAGATGCCGAAAGTTAGAAATGGAGGCAAATGAACCTCAGTAGAATGCAGTATAGTAAGAACATGTAAAATAAAATGCACCTGTATCTCCACGAAGAAAAAGGCCTGCAATCTTTGAAACAATGAGGACAAAAGGACAACGCAAGTGAGATTTGGAGAAACACAACGGAAGTATGAAGACTTCCACGTTGCTATTATATACATAGATGGATGCTCAAACGAGAAAAAAGACCACATTGACTACGAGAGGTGCTCTGTTTTAGGGACATAGAATTCATGGAAGCAATTACTTAAAAGCATTTCAATAGTATGATCAGAAAAGATCCTGCATACAAAAAAAAAAAACCATAATTTTCTTGATATGAGGCAAACTTGTATGTGAAGTGAAGGAAGCACCAAGATACACAAATCTCCATCACATTCCTCAGGAATGAATGGGGAAAGGGATGACCATTTTAAGCAAGTCTAGTAAAAATACACCTACAGTGTTTAGAATCACTGTGAAGTAAATGAAAATGGACTGGGTTTAGAGAACAATTTGCATAAGGAAAAGGCATTGCTGCTCAGAAGACAGCCACATCTGAACAGAAGAGATGGAAAAGTTCCAGAGCATAAACTGTAATCTACTTGTAGTTCTCTAGAGCCAAGCCAGTATAAAGATCACCTACAAAATACATTTTCTCCTTAGCTATTTTGAAACAATGCCTCGATTTAGTCCTGGTTCTAATGTCAGTAATGCGAGAATCATTTGAAGAATAGCACTGCTTTGATTTGTCTGCAGTTCAGCAACCAGCAGAGGGAGTACAATAAACTAAATTACACTTATTAAAAGGCACTTTAATCAAGCATTTTGAAATAAACATAGAAATGTCAATGTGTTAAGAGAATTACAAAAGTCTAGAGAGCATGGATGCCATTCTGTAAGTATACATTGGCTATTGGCTTATTTCGCAGCATTAAAATAATAGATTAAATTAGCACAAGAAGGTTGTTGTGGGTTTTTCGGGCTCTTTGGCCATGTTCTGAAGGTTGTTCTTCTGATGTTTCACCAGTCTCTGTGGCTGGCATCTTCAGAGGACTGGAGTAGAGTTCCTACTCCAGTCCTCTAAAGATGCCGGCTACAGAGACTGGTGAAACATCAGAAGAACAACCTTCAGAACACGGCCAAAGAGCCGGAAAAACCCACAACACCATCAGATCCCGGCCATGAAAGCCTTTGAGAATACATTAGCACGTGAAGAATTACTACTTAACTGGAATATTTTTATACAACGAAAATGAAGATCCACAGATCATGCACATTACAGTGCAGAGCACATTAAAAGTTTCTTGCAGCCTGATCTGTTAGAAGGCATACAGAATTAAGTGGCATATATCTTTAGGAAGTGTACATATGAGTGCAATCTTAACACTAGTAAATTAAGAATGCTGACATTCCAGTAATAAATGTAAATCTATAAAATCTGGTAGTCATAGTAAACAAGTGGAGATTACATGCTTTACTCCTAATAAGACAGGATTTCCCCCCAAATACATGTAGAAAATAGGTGTCCTTTAATTCAATCCACCAGTGTAAAATGTAAATATTTACCTTTACCACTTTGCAAATTGTTTCTTTCAATGGAACTTATGAAGAAGTTGACTCGCTGAACTGCCACTGATTCAATGAGCCTACTCTAGTATTACTAAGCAACAGGATTTTTGCCATTGGCTCTCTGCTAACTTTTCCCCTTAATTTCAATGGATCAAGATAAACAAATATCAGCTTTAATATCCTCTATTTAAAATGAGAAATAAAACAAGTCAATCTGTCTTTATACCTTGTGGTCTCTCTCTCTCTCTCTCTCTTATCAGATGTCGACATTATTTAAAACCAGAGAATCATTAAACTCATGGTGAGATTAAATGACATTTCCCAATGCTCAGAAAAATGCCAACACTTGAAAACAGGCATATTTTACAACATTCCTTGAAATGAGAAGTGTGATTCAATAGCCTCCCAATTAAATCATGGTTTGACAATGATCCAGTTCCTGAGATCTCCATAATGTTTCAGAAAGTAGTGGCTAGACATCAAATGGAGCCCAGATTGTTTTAACAACACTTAAACGAACATGTGCCAATGACACTGAAATATTTATGGAATTAACTAGAAATCTTCCAGTTTTATTATAAAACATCCAAATGTAACTTGAAACTCTATTAGTAGTTGAAAACTACATATATTGATACTGTGGGTTCACTGCTACAGTAATTATAAAAAAACAAAGATAATGGAGGATGTCACCATTGAAAGAAAACATGAGGATGGAGGGAGTGTGCATTCTTTGTAATCATTACATTTCTTTGTGCTCCAGCAAACTATTTCTCATCCCTCTAGCAGTCCATGGCTTAAGAAACTCCTACTTTATAGCACAGGTGGAACACTCCCACCAAGATCTACCCAGATCACCCGTGTGAGCCAAGAGGTGAGGCTGAGGAGCCTGACACCAAGAGAGGCCCAGAAAGAAAAGACACGAAACCGGGCCTTCTCGGCGGTGGGTCCTCGCCTCTGGAACAATCTCCCTCCTGAGATTCGCGCGGCCCCCACTCTGGGCACCTTTAAAAGTCAATTAAAAACATGGCTATACATTCAGGCCTTCCCTCCAGCCAATACCTGATCTTTCTGTTTATTCTCTCTCTATTTATTTTCTACTCTATTTTTGTATTGTGTATGTTATAGTATGGTTTTTGTAATTTTTGTATTGTTTTATTGTTTATATTATACTGGAAGCCGCCTAGAGTGGTCTTTCGGCCAGATGGGCAGGGTATAAATCAAATAAATAAAATCAAATAAATAAAATAAACAGCCCTATCTACTGCCCCAAATCAGATCTTCAGGAAATTCCCTCTGAATGTTCTCTTTTCTTTTTCTTTTCTAGCTTACACAATCCCCAAACTCAGCTCACTGCCTCTTCCTGTGCATCCCAAAAGAAAATTGCATCTGCTTGTGTCTTTTCACATAAATTGAATGATCCTCAGTTTGGGGGGGGGGGGGATTTCCTTCTTTCAGAAAATTTAAGGAAGATTCAGCTTTACAAGAATCAGCCAGAAATCTCACTGGCAACTTTCCCACTCATTATTAAGGGAGTGTCCATCAGTAGTTCTGGTTCCATCAACCCTCTCCTATCCAAACCATGGACTAAAATCCTGTTGCTTAGCACAATAAATCACACTACAGTGGGCTCACTGAATCAAGGGGGATTTAACAAATCAACCCCTCCATAAGTTCCATTGATTCAAATGGGCCTACTCTAACTGCAACTTTCTTTAGGACAGTAAGTCACAGATGGAATATACCCATTTGAACCAATGGAACTTATGGAAGAGTTGACTTACTAAATCTCCATTGATTCCATGGGCCTACTCTAGTACTATTTACTACAGTAAGCAGTCAGATTTTGGTCATGAAACTGTACTCATTGTTTATCTTTCTTTTTTTGCAAATGTACGTAAGACATAAAGATTTGGTCCTATTATTCAGATAAGGAGAGGGAAATAGGAATTAAAGGGAAAGTAATAAATACACAGTATAGACATGCCTTGAGAAATTACCTTGGTTGCTGAGTTTGTGTGCTACTTGCCTTCAGGTCAAAACCTCCATAGAGATACCCTAATAGGCCTCTCAAGGTGAGATATTTAAAGAGAGGCTCCACCCCTCCCTCCCATGAATTTCTGTGACCAAGTAAGAATTTGAATGCTGGTCTATCCACTGGGCATTTGGTTAAAGAGTTCCACCACTTAAAACAACACTGTAGAAAGTAAGGCTCAAAATAACTGATGCCTCAGAATCCAACACTCCGGTCCTGTGAAATCACTACGTACAAAGTAGGGACTGCCTAGTTCAAAAACACCAATAACAAGAAGGTGAGGTAGCCAAAATTCTCTCAGCTACTTTCCCCTTTTGTCAGCTTCTATCCTGGCTGCTTTTCTTCCCATCACAGAAGAGAAACAGCTTTAAAAAGTAGTTTTCCCCACCCCAAGTAAGATCTTACTTATTGGTTTGCTTTATCATGCCACACTTTGTACTTTTTCTACCCACTCGAACTGCTTTTTCTTTTCTTTTACAGCAACTCTCCCTCCCATTTTATGATACCCTAAATATGTACCAGCATGCTTTCTTCACAGCATCTTACACATGCAACTAGTTACAAAATTATGGTAAGCCCAGAATGGCAGAAGAAAAATAATTTTCCCAGTGACCCTCCCCTCTCCTCCAAAAGTGGCCAGTAATCACTTGTACTGAACACAAAGACAAGTCGCCCAGGGAAAAACATAATAAGCATTAAGCTGAAGATAATCCATAAGTATCTTTGTTATATTCCACATAAAGCATGGGAGATATGTCCAAAAAAATCACACAAACCCCAAAGGTGGGTGATAAACTGAAAATGACAAATGATGAAGTTTAATGTTTGGTATTTCCACAATACGGTGTTAGTTCACCAAACGACTCACTCATTCTGCCTTAATGTGTAGTGACAACAAAATAACAGAACCTGGTTCTCTTCTCACAAATACAGTACTAACATAGTTTACAACCAACTGGACATGTGGAAAATATGCACAGCTGAAATCCTGTTATCTAGTGTAGTAAGTTGCACTAGAATAGGCCCGCTGATTGATGAGGATTTGGGGACACAACTCCTCCACAAGTTGTTCATTCAAATGGACCTACTCCAATTGCTGCTTCCTAAGCTAAAGTACTAGAGCAGGCCCATCAATGGAACTTACAGAGCAGCTGACTCACAAAATTTTCCACTGATTTAGTGGGCCTACTCTAGCATGATTTACTACTCTATACAACAGTATTTCAGCCACTGAGTAGCCACATGCCATTCTGGCTGCTGATCCAATTTACTGGTCAGGCTGCTCCTGACTTAAAAGAATGCCTTCCATGGCTTTGGTACAATTGAACTGTGAAGTATTAGTTCTCATGGCTACTAAGTTAATAATTTTCTCCTTTTACCAAGCACAATGGCAACTACTTTCCCTTCATTTTTGTTTTGCATTTCTCAGCTACCAAAACCTTTCACCCTAAAACTTGGTAAAGTTTTTTCCTTTTATTTTTAAACTTCCTGGGCGGGTCACCCTGACACACACACAAAATACTGTTTCTTCCACACCACTCAGTGATCACCCCACGAATTTCTTTGATAGTTAGAAGATGTTTCTTCCACACCACTCAGTGATCACCCCACGAATTTCTTTGATAGTTAGAAGATAAAGAAAGATTTGCAAATGCAGAAGTCTTATAAACACACACAAACCCTCACATCTCAGAGGGAGTAACAGAATGATTCACATATTTCACTCGGATTCCTTTTCTTTGTTCCTAGACAAACCTGGCAATGTTCTGGTGCTTCCTTTCTTCTTTTTATCATCCATTAGGCAAAAAGATGTGGTATAAAAAGATATTTGTGCTTCTTTAGGCATTTCCATGGGAAGAGGAGTAGGTCAAAAGCCTGCATTCTTTGCACCATCATTAACATGAAAACTTCTTCTGAAGCAGGGCATCCTTTCCTTAAAGCAAATGACCCCATTCTGCTTCAGCATGAAAGTCTCCAAGGAGGGAGATTCTGTCCACCACCTTTGCTAAAGGAAGCTTCTTCCAGCACTAATCTATTTCAGCGCAACTCTTCAATGTAAACTCATTCTCTCTCTCTCTCTCTCTCTCTCTCTCTCTCTTTTCCTTAGATCTGGTGAACTCTTGTTATCCCTTTGACATGACAAGTGAAATGCACAGCCACATAAACACCCCCAAGCACTGACTGCAATCCTTCATTTGTCAAACGAGAGTTGTCTGCCCCAACCTCCTTCCCACAAAGCACATCGGTCGAACAAAATTTCGCGCCACACACCCCCGTTCTTGTATCTACCCTTCTCGCCCTCGTTTCCTTTCTCTTTAGCAGCCAACCGGGCGGAGAACAAAACGCGAAGCCGGCACCACCTACTTGTGCTGAGGAAACACTCGGTAAACCGTCTAAAGCAGCTTGCCGAAGGAGCTCCATCTTCCATGTCTGGCCCTAACGAGCGGGGAGCGGGGAAGGAAGAGAAAGTGAAGAAGGTGCCTCTTTGTTGTTGTCGCTGCTGCTGCTGCTGCTGCTGCTGGAGAAGGAGCGCCTTGCTTCTCCCTCTGGAGCCGTGGCCACGGACGGCTGTGCCTTCTCCGCCGCCTCTCGTTAAAAAATTGTAAGACCACAAGCGAGGCAAAGCCGGGCAGAGAGGCGGGAGCCCAAGAAGCGCTCGCTGCTGCCGATGACGCCGCCGACCGGTGGCGCCTTTGGAGCTGGAAGGTGGGAGCAGGGTGGAGGAAGGGAGGAAAAGTCGCCTCCCGTTATTGTTGCTGCCGGGGCTGTTGCCGCCGCCGCCGCCGCCGCCACGAGAGACAATCAAAGGAGCTGCTGCTGCTGCTGCTGCTGTTGCTAACGGTGGTGCCGGTGGCGGGGCTTCTGCCGCCGCTGCTGCTGCCGCCGCCGCCGCCCTCCCCGCTGCTGCTCCCACATCTCTAGCAGATGCCCCGCTCGCTTTCCTTCCCCTTTCCCTCCCGCGAGGATCTGGGAGGTTGAAGGAAGACGAGGAGGGGAGAAGAGGAGGCGACGGCACGAAGTGAAAGGAAGAAGATGGAGAAGGGGAGGGAAAGGAGGAGGAGGAGGAGGCTGCTGCTGCTGCTCCTCTTGCTGCTGAGACGGAGACGGAGGTGCAAGAGCCCGTCCCCGCTGTGCGGCAGCAGCAGCTTTTTCCGACGAAGAGGCCGGAGGAGCTCCGAGCAGCCGGGCCGCCGGGTCCCGAGGAAGGAGCCGCGCCGCCGCCGCCGCCGCCGCCTCCTCCTCTCCTTCTCCGGTCAAGGGAATGGGACTGACTGGGGCTGGAGCCGGGCTTTTCCCCTCCCGCTCGCGCCGCAGTCAGGGGGGCCTGGAGGCGGGCTGAGCGCGCTTTCTCCGGGTTGGCCATCGAGCTTCCCTCCCGCTCTTTCCGCGGGAGAGTTTGAGGGAGATCGTTTGCAAGAATCACCCAACCGGGGCGGTGGGGAGACAAGGGAAGCTGAAGCCAGAAGAGAAGCGCGGGGCGGGAAGGGAATGGCTTCGGTCCCTCGGTTGCCGCCCTTTCCCTAAGAACCCCACGAATTGTTTCCCAAGTACTGTAATTTTGTTTTTAATCTTCCCCTTCGACGACAATAAAAGAGGCGGGGAATCACCCCGGGACTTTTAATGCCACTTTCCCTGTCCTTCCTAAGACCTTGGCACTAAGAGAGAGGGGCGAAAAGCCAGCCCGGGCACAAATGCCTTCCTCTCTTTTTTTGGTTCCTTCTCTCTCGCTGCAAAAGCGAGGCTGGCAGTAAAGGCGCGGGGGAACCAGCACCGCCGCCCCCTCTGCTTCCCCCCCCCCCCCACACACTCCGCTCCCGTGTGCCGGCAGAGTCGCCAGAAGAAAATGAAAACGCCCACTGGCGGAGCCGAGCGCTTCGAAGGCCCCTCCCTTTCCACCTCACGGCTCCCCGTCCTCGCGTTGAGCCAAGGCGAGCAGCACGTGTTCTGTTTTTTGTCACCTGAAGAAAAGCAAAAGGAAGGGAAGGTGCCGGCTTTTTTCTTTCTTTCAGCGCTGAGAGCCCTCAAAGCCTCGGCAAAAGGGGAGGAAATCCCAGCTCGCAGTGTCTTATTAAAGCGCGGGCGGGTTTCAAGAGTTTCTTTGCCATTCACGCTCACCACCAGTCTTTGGCGACTTCGCATCACATTTGGCAGGTGCCCTTCTGTTCTACAATAATATACTGTGTGCGTGAGGTTCTGGGTTCAAGTTTCCTGGAAGCCCCCCCCCCCAACCCCTCTCAAGGGCAGAACAACTTTGTGGCTATTCAGAAGTGAGGCCAAGGCGCGCTGCTTCGTGTTCAAGGAACTCTTTAGGTAGAACAAGCGACCCCGTTCAGAGCGTTCGTCCAGAGCGCTAATTTCGCCTCTCAGCCGCTGTCCTCCGATAAAACTTTGCCTCAGAAGGCTTAACCTGTTGTCCCCAATTCTGGGACACCTGCCCGGGAACGGCTCGCTCGTTGTACGTAGCCGGAAGAACACCTAAAGCGGCCAGCCCTTCTCCTCCAAACACGGACCCAGAGACCTACTCCACTCTCCCCGTGGCAATAAGCCAAGAGGCTAGCGCCCTTTTGTTCCTCGGGCGCTGGAGGGGCGGGAACGCGGGGGGAGGCTGAGGCGGCTAGGCGGGGAGAGGAGGGACCGCGGCCCATTGTCTGAACTTGAGCTGCCCGCCAGGGGACAAGGCAGTGGTCTCGGTGGCCGGGTCTCAAGGCAGGTGTGCTCCGCGCTGGGAGAACTCGAGCGACCTCACCTCCGGTGGGCGCGGGGCGAGTGGGTGTCTGTCACAGCCGCCGGCTTTGAGTTTTCGCGCCAACAAGCCTCAGCTTCAGCAGCAACGGAAGAGAGACGCAAGCCGAGCGTGGTTTCCGCGCTGCTGCTCCGGCTAGCAGCAGGCGCTGAGGCGAAGAGAAGGGCAGGCGCAAAGAGGCGCGCACAGGGCACCCCCCCCAACACTTCCACCTGCTTCCTGGGGGGCAGCCGCGTTAGTCCGTTGCAGGAAATCAGCAAAGAGCCTTTTGACTCCTTAAAGACCAGCTTTACTTGGCATGAACATTCCTGGACTGTAACACACTCACACCTGACGGAGTTCGGCTTACAATCAACGGAAGCACGTGCCAAATAAAACCTAAAAGGGTCCCCTAAAAAAAAAAAAGATGGACTTCGCACTGCCACCTTTTCTCTCAGGGATCACCTGTTGATCGTTCCTCTTCTTTTCCCGCTTTAACCGGACTTCGTTGGACGCGAAGCGAGCCCAAGCTCCAGCGGGGTATTGGTTAACAGCCGGTCCGCCGAAGAAAAACCGGCTCGGCCTCGCTTGATTAGGAGAAACTCACCCGTAAGCAGCTTAAAAACGCCGCGCAAAAGAAAACGGCGAGCACTTCGCCTCAAACCAGAGTAAACATGATTTGCATTCCTCATTCCTTGGATGGGAAGAGTTGCCTTAACCACAATCCCCCTTCCTTCCGACAATCCTATTGTGTTTGTAACGAAATACGACTTCGTATTCTTTTTAAAAAATCCAAACAGAAACTTTCGATCTTTCGTGCACGGTTTCAGTTATTTGGTGCTTGGAATCTTCCTTGTGCTCATGGTCTTTAGAAGTCAAATTCGTTTCGCAGTCTGGCAGATGAGGAAAATGTGTTACACGAAGGTGCAGGCATTTAGGTGTTGCCAGAAGGGTTTTTCATGTGTTCCCCTTGTTCAGGGCACAAGGCGGCCTCTCTGGCAGTGGAAACCCCACGCGTCCGCCCGCCCTCCGACTCACAATCTCATTTGCAATACCTTCATATTTTCTTTCTTGGCAGTCGTGATTTTTTTTAAAAGGACGCAATGTAACCTTATTCAACTTGTCTAAGAAGTAATGAAGAAATGTCCCTTCTTACAAAGGAATCAACGTTGTATAAAATTCGAAAGTCGTTCCTGAGGAAACAAGAAGTCTTATTTAAATAGCAGTATATGAAGTGCCTCACCACAATTTTAAGATGAAATCTATTGAGGGAAAAGAGGAGCTAATGAAATTGTTTTTCTCAATTTCTTACTTTTTTGTGCTCAGCTATATTGATCATTTTGTAGTAAATAAAGGGCAAATCTCTTTCGAAAATTATTCAGATTCAATACAACCTGTTGAATCTAATCTAGACTATATATAGTGCAATATCATAATTAATGTTCATATTATTTATCATTAACATCTGCATTCTTGGAAGCACATAAAGTCACCTTGCCTTTCGCTCCTTGTAAATATTCAAAGATTCTTATAATACACACTATTACTGTCTAAATATTCGGAAATACTTGAAAAAGTGTTGGTAAATAACATCATTTAACATACCTATTGAAATATGAAATATTGAATATGAATGCTTAAAACATTTTGTATACCAGAGAGTTTACCCATCACATAGTAATATGAAGATGTACCTGATGTGCATAGCATTCATTTGAGGGGAGTTATGTATCTGATATAAAATGGCACAGAAGTATTTATTTCACAATTTTAGTGTATCCTGACATCATACGAACCAGGAATGTGTAAAATTGTGTGCTTCACTTTCCTATCTATGTTTTAGTTTGCAAATTGATTCAGTTTGCAACATAATTTCTATGACAAATATGTACAGTGATAAATGGATTCTTCAGATTCATATCCCAGAAATATATTTCAGGAAAATAGTGAATAAAGTCTCAAATCCGCAATGCATGCATAAATTATTGAATTCACTTATTCTCACTGTTGTATATTTTCTATCACCATATTTAGAAAACATTTTTGAAGTAGGAAATAACATTTCTGTATTTTGTGGTTTCCCCTGTTATCCTTGCTTAACATATTTACCTATTGTAAACAAGCATTACTATTATGATGAACAATTCTTCTAACTTCATGTGAATTCACAAACTTACTGTTGAATGCCTTTGTCAAGTTCCACCACGCTTTGTAACAAAAAATTGTCAAATCAGATTTAAGAAATCTAGCACAGAAACAAAGGAGAAACTATGAACATTTTGAAATGGCTTTTACTTTATGCATATTGAAATGAACGTTTACAGTTCAGCTTCTATGTTGTTATGTGAAATTGTTTATATAATTTCATGTTTTCCCAACTGTGCTTTCAGTTTTAAAACTGTAATTTTCCTTGTCTAATAAACTTAAAGCATTCACTTGAACATCTTGAAAAAAATATTTATTTGTCCTGTAAATGCATTGCAGGTTGATTCCAATAAGTACTTACAAAGAAGTACACCCAACTGAATTCAATTGTATCTACCGGTACTTTCCAGTAAGTGAGCTTCGAATTGCATTGTATTGTAAAAATGTTCAATTGTTTACAGTACTTTTGGAAACTTCCAGTGGACATTTTTTATTGACATCCATAAATTGCACAGATATTATGCTAATTTTCATATCACATATTGGAGTCTGAGAGGATCAGAGTAGATGACATCCTCAAAAATAAGAATTGTGACATGACAGTACAGAGATACTTATTCTCTCATTATTTAGAAGAGTGCTAAAACATCCGTTATAAACTAACTTGTCAATAGGTATACCCCATATCCTCACATACTGCCCATCACTAAGGAAGTAATTCCTCTTACTGTTAAAAATTATTCAATGGCCAGAACAGCACATTGAAAATTTGGGGGAGGTCCTTTCAAGCATTATGACTGCTATACAAACCACTGGGCTTTATTTCCACAGGGATCTTGACACCAACACAATATTAATTTAATTTTGGCATATTGATTTTTCTTAGATTTATATTTTATTGTTTCTGAACTCTATTGTCACTAATACAAAATCCTAGCTATTTGGCCAGTACCAAAGCAGTGCTACTGAAGGCCATGTCCTGTTGAAATCTCCACATCTTTCTAAGTAAACATGCACCGAATTGGATAGAAAGTTCATACTAACATACTAATTTCAACCGCACATAATAGTTACCAGATTTCAAATACTTTAGGGAAGTTATTTACTTCCTTTAGTATTTAATTTACATGTATTTCATTGAAGAGACATTTTTTGAAATTTCTTCACCAGAAACATATTATACTTTCCCTCTTTTTAACACAGAGGTGGGCAACGTCTGGAAAACTAAAGGGCTGCATGTGCCCCTATCTATTCTCAAAATACATTTCTGTTTAAAAAGACCTTTTTAAAACTGAAACAACCTCTTACATCCTCCCACTCCAACTGGTGGCCAGAAATGGTTTTTCTACACACTTGGGAAGGGCAGGGGCAAAACATGGCCAGAGGCACAATGGGACCTTTTCAGCATTTTTAAATAATGAGCTTTGTTGGGACTGGAGCATGTAGAGATGCTGAAGAGTATGTCTGGGCCCCTTAGGAACTGTTTGCAGGCTGTGGGTCACACTTTGCTGCAACATCATGAAATAAGCGTATAATTTTGATGAAAGAATCATTTTAAGCAAATAATCAGAATTACTGCTATTTATTAGAGACATATCTATGGAACTGCATGTTTCATTATGAGTTCTAATTCTGAAGTTTGCACATCCAATTCATGAGTGAAATCCAACAAGAGGCAAGCAGATTTCCACTTTTTCATTGCAGCCTTCTCCCCAAAAGTCCTCTCCCGGGAGGCCTCCAACACAGTGGAACAGATTTTGAGGTGTGGACAAGTTACAGAGGAAGAGGAAATCATTAGGCCTTCTGATTCCACTGCAAGAAGTCCTTCCCTCAGTGGGATAGATTAAATGAACAAAATATTATGTAATTTGTTCCCAGTTTGACTTCACTGATCAACTGCTTTTGAAAGATAAAGCCTTTGTTACATAATCCAAGGAATGATTTAGAACTCACTCATGAACAGAAGATGTTCAATGAGAGTGCTTATACTATTACACATAAGGAGTAATACAGAAATTAGGATTTGGGTTATGATTGGAGCTACATTGCTATTATCTGAAGCTTCAGGAAACTTTACCATTCCTCATCCTTTCCTAATACTTAGAATATTCTTCATCCTCACTATCATCGCCAAGCAGTTATGGAATCAAGAGTTCAGCAAATGTTATAATATTAGTTTCACAGTCCCTGAAGTAATCTGACAAGAAAACACACATTTGCAGAGATTGTACAGAAGCTCTCAAAGTGGAAGCTTCTGCAACCTCTACTTAATGATAGCAATTGTTTTTATTATGTACTGATTAATACATCATTTTAGTTTAAAATAAATATTTGCTTGGACCCAAACTTGCAAGAATAGAAGATTGACACAGCAGGTTTTCTAACTTTCAGTCCTTACTGCATCATGATGTGCTATGATGGAGGAGTGACCTTTGTTGAGTGCACTGGAGCTGCACTTGAGATGAAAGGAGGGTTGACCCCACTTTTTCTTCTTCTATACATTTGGATCAAAGCTACTGGGAGTGGTAATCTGACAATAATGGGCTAATCCTCTTTTATATTAATTAACAAGAGAAAAGAATACAAATAACAAAAAAATGACCTAAAATGCAAATACACAATACTCATTAAACTTTCCCCACCCATACCACCTTCACCCTTGTGACTAGATTACCAGTAATATCAATTTATATCCCTTTTCACCCCATCTCTCTCCCAAAGTACGTTGATTGTTTCGCTGGCATATAGCCCTTTCCTCTTTGAAAAGACATACTCCAAGTATAAATTCCATTAATGAACAAATCCTAATTAGAGCAGAAGACTGATATGAATGGTACTTGTTGCTACTTATGCAAAACTCAGTGATTTCAGTGACTATATGAGCCAGAATCCTTCTGGATAGCTATGCCCACATAAGTGTAATGGCACAGACTGCACCAGTGAATTGCCATTATTTAATGAGCGGCCATTTACATTCCTCCTTGTGCCTAAATTCATGCAGCTGGCTCATTATGAGGAATTAAATGGTGACAATTCACAACCACAGTTTTTGCCCTAGCACTTACAGTGACATAACTTAATGGCAACAATTACCTCGGGAGGCATTCAAGAGAAAATTGGACAACTGTCTGTCAGATCTGCTTTGACTTGGATTCCTGCATTGAGCAAGGGTTTGTATTCGATGGCCTTATAGACCCCTTCCAATTCAATTATTCTATGACTCTATGATTCTATAGAATTCTGGCTGTTATTTGCTATATTTTGTTGCCACATGGAAGTCTGCTCATGTTCCTAAGAGACTGTCACTTATTTTTATACTTGTAAATTTAATGCTATAAGATGACTCTAATATCATTCACGTCTAAGAAGCTTATCTCTTTAGCTTATTTTATTTTATTTTTTGAGCAACTTGTCTCTAGATAAGCTCAATGTGAGAATGTAAGGAGATGTGTAATATTCAAATGTGTCTGGCAGTTTTAAAGCACAAACTTTATCCTGCTGAAACCTTGCTGGGACAAAAGAGAGAAGAATTTAGCTACTAGCAATCCTTGCTTAGTCCCCTAAGGACAGCAGTTTAAAGAAAATGGGATAGATCAGAGCAATGTAGGACAGCCAGATGCAGGAAAATCCCTAAAGGAAACTCAGAATAAGAGCTTCCCTCACTGACTCTTAACACATGAGTATAGTATATATAGTATAGGCATCCTTCAGTCTCGAGAGACTATGGTAACATGCTCTGAATCGAGGAGTGACCTCTCCAGAGCATGAAGCCCGGGTAAGGTAATATGGAGGATAGGCTGTTACCCAAGCAGCAGATCCCCCCTCTCCACATTGCTGAAATGGTCCAATGGAAAGGCAAGAGCCAATACAACTGGTTCCAGCAACGTCGCAGGAGTTGGCAGAACGACACATGCTGCCTTCGGGACTCCAGCTCCGGATTTTGCCTCTAGGTTAACTCCTGAAGCCTTTTCCATGAGTGGATATAGCCACAAGGCAGTAGAGGTTTGAAATCAGAGTTTTCCTTCTCCTAGATGGGCTGCCTTCCATGGCTGACGAGCCCCACCTACCCGGCCTGCTCTTTAATAGTGCATGAGTGAGCATACATATACAGGGTAAGATAGAGTTGTTTGCCCAGAAACAGCCGCCACCCAGAGGACTGGGTGGTTGTGGGAAAACATGCTAACTGTTGGGACAGCAGCTGTATTCTTAGTGTGAAAGTGGAAATTATGGGAAGACTGGTTGGATCCAACCAAATTTTATGATAATTCAATATTCTCTATGCAAATAAACAATCTGGAAAGGCCCTAACATAAAGGCTTTGTGATATTTCTCAGAGCTTAGAAATTTTACTCCTTTGTACTGAAAAAAAAAACTTTTAAAAATACTGTGTAGTCCTTGTATACTATCTGACAGAAAAGGTGGGTGATTTTTTTTATTAGATCACTAAAATGTCATAAACATAATCCAGTTTTCAACTGCACAGAAGTCTTCCTCAGGTTTTGACCCTTTGAGGAGTCAACATCTAATTTATATTTGTGAATTTTAGTGGCCTAATAAAGGTATCACCCACCTTTGCTTTTCTTGTACCACAACTCCCAAGATAACCCAAGCATCTACGCTGGTGACAGGACTCAAGTACTTGCAGTCCAAAAAAGTTATGTTTTCAAGCTCTATTGCTAGCTTAAATTCTCTAACAAATAGTCATGAATTTACTCTCATAAAAGCCACAAAACATTGGTAAATAGCTTCAATACAATTTCTGTTTGAGCAAAGGTCACAAAGCTCTGGGAGCTGAGAATTGCCACCCATTTGATGTGGCCATGAAAGTTTTTGGCCTATGCAATGTGCTTGTTACATAATGGCTTCATTTACAATACACCTAACAGTATTCATATTCTACTCTAACTCTCACAAGGTCAGCAGATATGAAAGAGCATGTTAAAATTAAATACAGCTGTGTCGATTAGATAATATCATTATTAGACCACTAAAACATCACAAAATTTTGCTTTTGAGTTATTTAAAATTCATGAGCACAGATACCAAGATCCAGTAGTATTCTTCAGCGTCCTATGCTACCAGAACTGGGACTTCCTCTTCTGTTTCATCAGGAGCAGGTTTTAAGGTGCATGGAATGAATGAGGGATCATCATATTTGCCTGAAACTATAGGATTGAGCAGAAGTATACCATGGGATTCTGGTCATAGGAAGCTGTCTTATACCAACTTACACTATTGGTCATTTCGACCCCTATTATCAACTGTAACTTTTCTAGGGTTCCAGGGTTCCTTTATAGCCTTACCTAGATATCTCAGATATTAGCTGGTGGTCTCCTATCCAATTATGAACCAGGCCACACCCTGCTTAGCTTTTGAAATTCCACAAGATCAAGCTATGTTGAAGATAATATGATTAACTGTTCATCAACCTGTGTCTTACAGAATCTGTGTTGGATGGAAAAATTGTGAAATTTTCCTGGCCAATTATAGTCATAGTCCCTATGAAGTTTGATTAAAATCTCAAGATGGAGGCTGGGGTTTAAAGAATGTGCTTGAGATGTGACGGTATCAGGATTTATAGTTTTAGTGATGTAAAATCAACAGGCTTTATTTTTTTTTCTATACAAAAGGACATTCACTCAGCCAACTGTCCATTATTGTCAAAGTACATGGTGGCTTGGAATAGAAGCACTGAGAAACAACACAATCCTTGTGTTGGGCAAATTGGATATTAAATTTAAAGGCTTCACTAGGCAAATACTGTCAATTAAAGCAAAAATATGAATATTCTCCAGTGATAAAAAAAAAAGTAGGAGTCCTGTATGCAGTGCAGTTTCTCATGCTGGTGGCAAATCTGCTTTCTCTGTTGAGAGTACCTGTCCTGAATTCATGGTATTTTTCCACAACAAACAAAAAAGAAACACAGCTGTGTAGACAATGAGCAAAATAAAAAATATATAGAATTAGATAACACTTACCATAGCATCAAAAAGGGGGCAAGCATTCATGTTTTCACCCCGCCTCTTTTGTCAAAAAATGGCAACAAATTGAAAAGTTTGCCATGATCCAAGTCCTCACCATGACAGTGGTGGTAGTGGTGGTAAATGGCAGGGCATTTGGGGGGGGGAGGGTGCTGATAAGTCTGTCCAAATGCTGACCTGGTAGGAAGATGAAGGCACTATTGAACCAGAATGGAAAGGCTGTCAAGTCATCACAGTAGGTTGACCCTGAGGTGGGTAATAGTTGGTCAAGTACCCATCAGGGCCCTCCAGGACCAGGGCTGTCACAGCAGCAGCAGTTGCCACCTCCAGCTCATCCTATCTAGAAGCTTCATTGCAAGCCTGCTGTGATGGTGGTGATGGTACCTGGAGAAGCCAGAAGAGCTGAAGTTGTGGGCCATCTCATCTGCTTTACTGGCAAGGAATCCTGAAGCTGCTGCCATTGTCACACATCCCTTCCCAACAGCTGAGGTCAGGATGAAGCAGAACAAGAATAAAGCTTGCATTTAGAAGGAATGACAAGGGGCAGGAAGTCACAAGGGAAAAAAAAATGAAGAAATAGAGAGAAGGAGGCGGGGCTTTGTTGCGGTGCTGCCAGCAACTCCAGAGAAGAGCTCTCTGGAAAAACTGGAACCCTCCGGTCCAGGATCCCCCTTTTGAAATGGGGATCGAAGGAGAGTCTAGAAGAAGTCTCTCTGAAGCAGATGGTGAGTGGCAGAAGGAGAAGAATGGGAGGCAGACCCAGACTTTTTTCTTCTGAAGAAATCACCGTGCACGGACTGGAGCAGGCGCCATTTTTGGCACTGAGCCGCGAGGAACCCTTTACCGGGGGAGAGGAGAGCAATCAATATAAACTAATAATATATAACAAGTAAGTAAGCCAAAGCCTCTGATTTATGAAACAGCCTCATTAAGCTGAAATAAGAATGAAAATATTTGGCTGAAAGAAGAAAAGCGGCGGCGGGGTTATTTTATCAGTCTGACTCAAAAGCGAAACCAAAGCTTCTCCAAGTGAACTCTTAAAACACCAGGCTGATTCTAAAGCCGAGAGTCTGAGACGGAAAAATAAATCTTGTTTTTGGAAAAGAATCCCAGATAGTTACACCATCTGACTGGATTTAAGGGACTTGAGGGTGGTGAATCCAGTTTGGCTGGGATACGTCTCTCTTCGCTTTTCCCTGGATTTTGTGAACTGTAAATAATAGAACTTGGTTCTCGGGAGAAGAAGGGAGCTGACGTGGTCGACTGGACTAAGGAGTATCGAGGGGTTAATGAAGATCGCAAGACGGGCTTCAAAGACAACTACTGGACAGTTTGAGACTTGGTGATTGTTGTTTTGTCTGTCGGATTGCGGACTGCGTGTGAGACTGATAATAGAACTTGCTGAACACAGGAGAAGAAGGGAAAAAAACTGTGCCACGGTTCTATTTTACTCTGTATTTGCTGGGTTAAAAGTTAATTTTACATTATAATATTTGGATAAAGATTGGAGGAAGATCTAAGGGGAGGTTCATGATGAGGGGTTTGGATTGTTGATAAAATTGTGGAAACGGTGGAAGGATATTTAAGGGGTGATTATTGCAATTAAGGGTATATTACTGTCTATACAAACCCCAAAGCCTGAGATGGACCCCAGAAATTCAAGAGAACAAATGGAGACTGGCTCTGTTCAATCCCAAAGTTTCGGAACAGTGGTACAAGAAATAGAAAAGGAATGGCAGATTAACATTCATAGGATAATAAAAAAAGGGTTTCAGCAAGTGAATGAAAATCTTAGCAAAATAGAAGATTTGATGAAAGGGATGAAAGAGGGGACAGTAGATGCTAAACAAAACTTAAATGAAGCTGTACAAACTTTAGAACCATCTGTATTAGGCATGACTCCAAGTAACATAAATGGTATAGAGAGTTACCCAGTGACCTATGCAGCTTCCAAAATTAAAAACCATTATGTTAAAAATCTTAAGGAAGCAGAGATACTGAAACCAGAGAATCTTATGGTGAAAATATGGGAAGTCAAAAAAAGGGATATTTTGTCAGATGGGCTGAAAGACTGTTTAATTCAAAAGGAAACTGAACGATGGGATCTATGGTATAAATGGCAGCAGCTACCAGACAATGTTGGAGTAACATAGAATAAAATTAAAATTAAATTATAAGATAAAAGCAGGAGGGTAATCAAACAGTGGAAAAGCAAAAAGTTGATTTGTATCTGTAATATGAATTAATTGGATGATGGTATATTTTATGTTCTCCTATCCCCCAAAACCTTTTGCCCTTTTCCCTATTCCCCCCTTATTTTCTGTACTTTCCATCCCTGTTCTTAAATAAATACTTAAAAATGAAAAAAAAAAAAAGAAATAGAGAGAAGAAAAATGTTCTGTAGATGGCAAGGACAAACCCGGTAATGTCAGTGCAGAATCAGCTACTTAAGGGGAGGGGATAATACTTTATCTGGAAGAGCCCTTAAATTATATAACAGCCTTCTTAATTCTGTATAAGTACCTAGAATCACCATCCCCTAAGACGCTCTGAGTTTTTTTGCAGTTTGAAAGAAGCTTTGCAGGCTGTCGCAATTATCTTTCACTGAATCATCATGGTGATGATGTGTTTTTTTCATAGTAAAAGATGTGCGGGGAAAGTTTCTTGAGAAATTATACATCGTGGGTGAGATCAAATGTTTCACGAGCGTACTTCTGCTTATGCAATGGAACATTCCCTTTCCCTCTGCAGTTTCCCTTTGCCCTACACTATCCCAGATCTGCCCTAGGCAAATTTAATGGAGAGCACAGGGTTCTGCAGGGGAAAAACAGAAGGGAACATTCTGCTGCAAGAGTAGAAGTCGACTCATGCAGCGTTGGATCTCATCCATCACATACAATTATTCCTCCCAGTAGAGCTTTTTCCCAGCACATCTTCTTACAGTAGAAACGAAACCAAAAATATACTATGGCCCTGTGAAATATAACTAACTTTGAGATCCTTATTATTAAAAAGCAAAGTGCACTGTTTTTAAACTACCCCACAGTGCTTAAAGCACTCTCTGGGAGGTTTATAATTTAATTATGCAAGCTACACGATATTAGTTTATTTCCTTACACTGCAACCAATTTGGGTTTTATGAATATGGCTAAACCAATCAGATGTCTCAGCAGAAGTAAATTCAAAGTGCCTCCCACCACCTTACCTTTTGCTTTCAACAACACCAGAGGCCACAGTGCAATTCTAATTCGAAGATATGATACCTATAAAAAGATTGGGCATCCCCCCACAGGGGGATGGAGAAAGGACGGAACAAGGAAGAGCCTAATTTCCTCCCACTCTAAACTTTCTCTAACCTGGGATACAGACACAATATTGATACAAAGTTAAACAAGGATGAGGCCAGGGTTAAGTAATTTTTTTAAGCTGGGAGGAGTTCTCAGGCTCTCTTGGATGAAACCAAGGATCCGTTCCAGTCGGGCATCAGGCCGCATCATGGTACAGAAATGGCATTGGTCACCCTGCTCACTGACCTATTGAGGGAGGTTGATAGGGGCAAAATCCTTGTTGGGTCTCCTTGTTATCTCAGCCACCTTTGATATCATCGATCACGGTATCCTCCTAGGATGGCTCTCTGAATTAGGGATCGGTGGCTTGGCTCTTGCCTGCCTCTGGTCCTTCATGGAGGACCATTCCCAGGGAGTTCAGCTTGGAGAGAGTGTAATAGCCCCATGGCTTCTCAAATGCGGGGTGCCGCAGGACTCGATCATCTCTCCAACGCTGTTTAATATCTATATGAGGCTGCTGGGTGGGGTCATCCACGAGTGTGGCGCTTCATGTCATCAGTATGCTGATGACACATAGTGCTACATCTCCTTTTTTTCCAACAGTAGTGGATGCTGTTGTGTCCCTTGAGTGCTGCCTGGGGGCTGTACTGCAATGGATGCAAGAGAATGGGCTGAGGCTGAACCCAGACAAGATGGAGGTCTTGAGAGTGGGTGCCCCTCCTATCAGTGGTTTGGGAAGCTCCCTCTCTTTTGGGGGGGCTCTCACCACAAAGAGTGTGGTTCACAGCTTGGGGGTCCATCTTGATCCAGCGTTTACCATGGAGTCCCAGGTAGCATCTGTGATCCATACTGCCCATCTACATCTTTGGTAGATTGCCCAGATGTGCTCCTATCTTGATGCTGGGGTGCTCACCACTCCTCTCCATGCGCTCATAATCTCAAGATTCTACTACTGTAATGTGCTCTACATGGGGCTGCCCTTGAGATTGATGCGGAAACTACAAATAGTCCAGAACATGGCTGCCAGACTATTAACAGGGGTGAAAAAATACCAGCACATTTCCCTCACTCTGGTGGCCTTACACTGGTTGCTCATTCATTTCCACATTGACTTCAAGGTATTAATGCTTACATATAAAGCCCTAAATGGTTTAGGACCTCGATACCTGGCAGAGCGCCTGCTCCCACCTAGCTCTATTCATGTCACTCGATCTAGTCAGGGCAGCTGAGGGGCTTGACCTCAAGAGAGGCCTGGAAGGAGAGAACTAGAAACCAGGCCTTCTCGGCAGTGGCCCCTCGCCTCTGGAACACCTTGCCCCTGGAGATTCGCATGATATCCTCTCTGGGAGATTTTAAGAACAAGCTGAAGACCTGGTTCTTCAGGCAGGCCTTCCCCCCTTCCATTTCTTAGTTTTTATGTTTTACCATCTTGGACTTTCTCTATCTCTATGTTGGTGATATTGTTGTTTTAATTTTTGTTATATACTCGGACTGTATGCCGCCCAGAGTAGATTAGTTGAATCTAGATGGGCAGGGTAAAAGCCTGAAAATAAATAAATAAATAAAATTTGAAGTCAGTGAAGCTTCAGATGGCTTAATATCAGCTTAGATGGGCCAAATTGGATTGTGCTTACATTTCTAGTAATACAATGATGATGTATAAACTTATAGGAGGTTTGTGCCTACCTTTCTATTTCAATCAATTTCAAACCAAAACATTTTCTGAGTAGCAGGAAGACTTCTGTAGGTGGCAGAGCCAGTGAATAATCTGGTAGTGGAGCAAAATTTTTTTAAAGCAACATTGATTTTTTTTTAGTAAAATATAAAATAAATTCTCTGATACACAAGAAAATAAAACAAATTTAAAGCAGCATTCTCACATGTACTGCCCTAGCTTACATGTTCAGAAAGGGACAAAAATAAAGCCCAGTTCTCTGCCCCAAGAAATGCTGCAAGTATGGGAAGCTAAACAGGTTCAGCTAGCAAAAGTGGCTTTCTTGTCTATAGGTAAAAACTACCACCAGTCAGAAATGATGTGTGGTGCAACCACATGTGACACTTTACAGTTTATACATACAGAGTCAGACCATTTGTTATGTGGAAATACAGTAGTGTGTCAAAAAGACAGTTATTCTTTATAAGTTTATTTTCAGTCCATGTTGTTTGCAATGAAACAGTTTTGAAGAATTGGCAGCTATGTGTGTATAAACAGATACACACGACAACTGAATCATGGAGAGTAGTATCTTCTAGCACCACCAACTAAAAGCACTATGCGGCTATTCTCTTACTGCCTTTTCCCTTCCCTTCCTTTCCCTTCCCTTCCACAGTAGAAGCTATTGGCAGACATAGCAAGGCTACAAGTGGAAGACAACTATACCGAACTTCTCATTAAATTGTGTTTGTAGCAGTATGCTTACACTGTAAAAGCTTCATCTGGAAGCATCCATGGAAATTATTCTAGCACATTCCATTTAATTACGCAATAGGCATTTTCAGGTCTCTAACTATATGTCGAATAAGTGAAATGTATATCTGAGGAAGGGAGAATACATAATGTGTGTGAGCTTTGCATCACTGTGGTAAGGTCATTCTTTAACTGATATTATTCTCTCCCAAAGCAGTAACTTTATGTCTACTTTCTTCTTACAGATTCAAAACCATGCTTATCTATGATGTTGTATGATATCTGTTGCAGAGTTTTGAATTTTGGTTACATTGCTCTAGCTGTCCAACACAAGTGGAGGAACTCACAGAGCAGAAATACCTTCTTGTTCTGTAGACTGGTCCACCCCTTTTCCTCAGAAACTGGCACATGCAGTCTCAGTAACTCACTCTGAGACAATAGTAGAAGAGAAAGGATAAAAAAGGTTTCATATTTACAGCAAACCGACAAACATGGCTGGTTGCTCTCAGCAACAGACCTCAACATTCTTCTACAGATATGGGGGGGGGGGGAGGAAAAGCAGACAGAGCTTTCTTTGAATCAGAGGCAGGGAAGAATCAATTGGTTAATGCTGGGTAGATTGACACTCATCACAGCCAAGGAAGGTCCCTCCCAGCTGAAGGCAACATGTGAGATTGCAATAAGTCCAATGATATATGCCCCCCAAAATTCACTTTCACCACATTAAGGCATGCACCCAAGAAAGGGTACTATAAATACACTTGCAGAGTTCTAATAATGTGGAAAACACTCAAGGAAAACATTACTCACACAAGTATATCACACAATCTATAGATAGAGCTGCAGTGTTTGTTCAATTAATCAGTTAAAACGATAGTTTAAAATATTTTGACTAAGGCAAAGATACTCTAATAAATCTGGCAATATTGCTGATAAAACAGCACCGATGGAATGGACTCCTCCTTCACCCCCACTGTCATATCCCATTTCAGAGATGATTGGGATATTCTCTAGAGCAGATTTAGTGCGCATGAGGGGATGGGATAAGAGATGATTAGGAGAATGTTCCATTGCATGGCTGGTACGACATTGGATACAGCCCATAATTTTAATTACATGTGCTTAGAAAAACTGCAGATGGCAGGTTCTATTTTAGAAGAGCCATTAAAGCTCCTACTGTCACATATGAAAGAATTCTCCTTCCAAAATGGTGCTTGTTACAAAGAAAGGCTATATCAACTAAAAACCAAGGAAGCATATATTTTTTCTTTTGAAACTATTATTCATGTACAAACTTAATTTACTAGTTACAATGCTATGCACAAGATTAATAAGTTAAGGCTTCAAATCAGTGTCCTTGCAAGGGTGTTCCAGCAGCAGGCAGGTGCATTAGGGACAGATAAAGGTGTTGCTCTTTATGTAATGTTTGCAACTTTGTTCTTTTCCATTCCTGCATCAAGGCCATTTTGTAAGTGTATGGATCTTGTGTCCATTTTCTTCCATGGTTCGCAAGCAATCTCCCCTCTATGTTTTTTATGCTTTTCCCCCAAATGTAGACATTTTTAGTACATAGTTTCTTCTAACACATTTTTGTGCACTTTTTGATCAGAGAACCGCATTACAAAATTGAGAGAAGCACACGTGCAAAAAAAGTGAAGAATATTTGTGTTGAGATTCATTTGTTAGTCTAAGGAACTATGAATGAAGTAAGTTTCTATTAAAATGCAAAGCAATCAAATTTCTCTCCCATCCTTTAGGTCTGCCCTCAGAGGGGATGATCTGACCTCTCATGCTTGTACTGTGAAGCTGTGGAAAGGTCTTAAGCTCATGCTTCCCAGATGATGGAATTCTGATTTCAGAGGCCAGAAAAGGGAACATGCAGAGAGAGGTTGTGAACCCATTTGTTGCACAATCCTCTCATTCCTCCATCATTCTGTCCAGAAGGAATGAAGGAGAACTATGCCAATCCTGGAGCTGGTATGGTTTCTTGACTTTCCACAAATCCACGAATCACAGTGGGAAATGAACTATTTAAGCAAGAGAAACAAAATAATAATCATGTGCTGTCAAGTCAATTCTGACTTATGGCAACCCTTTTTCAGTGTTTTCCAGGTATAGAGCACTCAGAAGTGGCTTACCTTTCCTTCTTTCTGATGGCACTCTGGGATTGTGCAGCTTGCCCAAAGCCACAGAGGCTGGCTCTACTTGCAGGATGCAGTGGGAGACTGAACTCCCAACCTCTGGTCCTGCAGACAGATATCTAAACCACAAACAAAATAAGGGGAAAAATGCTGCTCCTCCATCCCTTCTGTCCTTTTGGCATGAACCCAGGGTGGTTTTGAATACAATGGCTCCTCTTGTTAGGGTCAATTACGCATTTTACTGGCAGAGTGGTTTAAGTCAATTTAGGGACAGTATAGAAGGACACTTGGTGTTTTCATCTGTTCTGAGGGCCTTCTGAACACCACAATGGTACATATTCTTGAAAAGGCAGCTGAATTAAGTTATACATGTAGCTATGTAGCTGGCTGTAAAGACAATCATAAGCAGCACACTTTAAGCAATGTTCTGCAGATAGACGACACTCCTATATGGATGTGCATCAGAAAAGAGCCATCAGTTTATGCCCACAGATATGACCTTAGCAACTGAGATGTGTAGCAGCCTGCTTTTGCACTGTGGAACACATTACCTCAACTGAGGTGCTGGAGTTTTGTTATCAACTGAGATCAGCTGCAAGGTGACAGGGGCAATCTTAAGTTGGGACTCTAGCATATTATCTATGCACCACCAACATTCTGTTCCCACTGCAAGCCTAGCACCTGGCTTTGTGCCTCAAGCTTGGCTGCCATCTGTGCTTTGATATCAGCCTGTCTGAACAATCAGGCAGTAAATTGTTCTCTAACTATTTATTATTTCATTGTTTATAGCACACTTTTACGTGGTATTCAATGTACAGTTGCATCAAATGGGCAGCCTGTGTGGTTCTTCCCTGAGGAGGTAGACCAACGGCCTTCCTTCCTTCCTTCCTTCCTTCCTTCCTTCCTTCCTTCCTTCCTTCCTTCCTTCCTTCCTTCCTTCCTTCCTTCCTTCCTTCCTTCCTTCCTTCCTTCCTTCCTTCCTTCCTTCCTTCCTTTTTTCAGACTTTACAGGTGTCTCATACACCGACTCCTAAAGCTAGCTTTACAAGTTTCTCCAGGCTGCCTCAGGATCCATTCTAAAGCCCTGAACTAGCCACTGAATCAGACTGGGAAACCCATGTACAGCCCTAACTGTTTGCTTGTTTTTCAAAATATTTTGCTGTTTATGGAGGACTGGGATGCTATTTCAGTCAGCTCACACTGCCTGAATACTTCAAGAAGTAGTCTCTTGAGAAGCAGCCAGGCCTTACACCCAAAACTTCTCAATGCCTTATGCCAGCTTACCAAGACCTCATTAGAGCTCTCAGGACATGACAGTAAACAGTGCCAGTAACAATATGCCATATTCTGGCCTAGGGCATGATTCCTTTAAGAAGCAGCAGAGAGGAGGCAAAATGTGGGACAGACAATTAACATATGAACATATCTGGACTTGGCCTGCTTTTGAAACTTAGTGGAGCTGGGAGCTGGCCCTAGTTCTGCAGATGACCTCATTTATTCTTCCTTCATTCAGATCTTAACCCAGCTCTTGCTCTCTCAGAGAATGTCTCCTTGCTCAGTAGGTGGACTATGCTCTCAAATTACACTGCCACCACCTCCAGGTCAATCTATCAGGTGATATTATGCTATAACCTCCCACTATTATTAATAATAGACATCCAGACCATGTGTCATTTTAAAAGAACCAAACAGAAATTGTTTATTGATACAGGTGTTGACAGAACAAGCAATGTTGTTAACTCTTAAACAAGCATTCTTCTTTTTCCACACTCAACCACTATTCTCCTGCCCAAACTACAAAACTCTTTCAGCTCTCTAACATTCTAATTCTCCATCTCAAAACCCTATCTAAACCTTATCTAAACTCCTCCTCATCTTGCTGAGTCTCTTATACCTTGTGATTCTGCCCCTCCAGCACTCCCACTGGTCTATGCAAAATAGCATATGAATATTCATGAACTGGGTGAATGCCATAGCCACAAACACAGTGGTATTGGATTAGCCTGTACAAGAGTCTGTACGGGCTTCACTTGAATGAACAGAGAACCAGACTGCTGGTGTGTAACATTAAAAAAGTGGCAGGGCATCTTTTAAACTTAATCCCGGGGGGAAAGCCGAAAGGAGCCAAGCTGCATCTGGTTCGGGACTCCTCAACCCTTTAGAATGAGAGTGGAGAGGATAGAGAATCACAAAGAGATGACAGTTTAGGAATTAGGACTGGGAGTGTGATGGTACGTGATAGTTGGTCCACTAGAATGAGAAGCTGTGGGGAAAAAGAAACAAACAAGCAGCCCATATGCAGATGTTTTTATGCAAATGCCCAAAGCATCCAAGCAAAGATGGGAGAACTGGAACATTTGGTGGCTAGGGATAACATTGATATAGTGGCCATAACGAAAACCTGGTGGAATTTGGAGAACCAGTGAGATATTGCAATCCCAGGCTATAAACTATATAGGAGGGATAGGGAAGGCCATGCTGGAGGTGGGGTGGCCTTCTATGTCCAAGAAGGGATACAATCCAGCAGAACAGAGATGGATGGCGGGTTTGACTCCATCAAAGAATCACTGTGGGTTAAATTACCCGGCCCAAGGAGTGGTGTGTGTGTGTGTGTGTGTGTGTGTGTGTGTGTGTGTGTGTGTGTGTGTGTGTGTGTGTGTGTGAGTGTGTGTGTGTGTGTGTGTGTGTGTGTGTGTGTGTGTGTGTGTGTATCATCTTGAAGATCAAAACTTGAGGGGGACCTTGAAATGAGGAGCCAAATCAGGGAGGTGTCCAAGAGGGACAGGATTGAAATCATGGGGGAACTTCAACTATCCTCACATTGACTGGGTCAAGAAAGAGAGACCAGGTTTCTTGACACGTTAAATGACTGTGCCTTGGAGCAACTTCTCATGGAGCCCACTAGAGGACAGGTGACTCTGGATATAATATTGTGTGGTATTCAGGACCTGGTGAGCAACGTGAATGTCACTGGGCCTCTAGGGAATAGTGACCATGCTGTGATCTCTTTCACCATGCATGCTGGGGGGAGAGTGTCAAGCAAATTTGACACAAAAATCCTTGCTTCCAAAGGGCAGACTTCCCTCAGATAAGGAAACTAGTTGGAAAAAAGTTGAAAGGGAAGGTAATCTCTCCAGAGTGCATGAAGCCTGTTTAAAACATCAGTAGTAGAGGCCTAGCGGAAGTGTATACCGCAAAGAAAGAAGGGCTCAGCTAACTCCAAGACGGTGCCAATGTGCTTAACAAGTAGAATTAGAGAGGTGTTAAAGGGCAAGGAGAGGTCCTTCTGTTAATGGGAATCCTTCCCCAAAATAAAAAGGAACAGAAACCCTGTCAAAAGAAATGTAAGATGATGATATGGAAGGCAAAGAAAGACTCTGAGGAACGTATGGCCAGCAATATAAAGGTCAATAATAAAAGCTTCTTTAAATATGTTAGAAGCAGCAAACATGCCAGAGAAGCAGCTAGCCCTCTAGATAGTGAGGAAGTAAAGGGGGACTTGGAGTTTGCAGAGAAATTAAATTAGTTATTCACATCTGTCTTCATGACAGAAGACCTTGGGCAGATTCCACTGCCCAAATGGCCCCTCTTGACTAATGATTTAAATCATATACAGGTTAAAAGAGAGGATGTTTTAGACCTAATTGATAAATTGAAGATCAATAAGTCACCAGGCCTAGTCCTTAAGGGAACCCAGGCTGCCCTTTGCAAAGATGGCAGCTGCAGTACCCTAAATGAAGCCGCAGCCACCATCTTTGCAAAGGTCAGCCAGTCTCCCTTTTTACATGCCATGGCTAGGAGGCCAGAAGGAGACCTTGGCAGTGGCGATTAAAGTAAGGGGGTGTCGGTGGGGGTGGGGCTAAGGTAGGGAGAGGAAGGGGGTGGGGGATAGGCTGTGGAGTTGGGTGGCTGTGGGGGGTGGCTGCCTATCTGCTGGTAGGCAGAATGGTGGTGGGGTTTTTTTGTAATAGGAAGAGGGTGTCAGTGGGGCTGGGGGGGTGGGCGCAGTGAGGGGTTTAAAATAACCTCCCTACAAATTGACAAATAACTTTGTTATTCATGGCTTCATGGGGGCAACTTCGTGCTTTGTGAGTCGTCAACTTTAGTAATGATCTTCAAGCTAACTCTTGTTAGTACTGTACAAAAGACGGCAATGGTAGGCTATCTCTGAACACATTATATTCCTCCAAAACCCTATAATGAGGCAATCCAGAATGAAAGAAGGGAAGGTGGTGTAAGAGGAGTATCCAAGGTCAGAGGGTACTCAAGCAGATGCTGAGAGAATAATTCTAAAAGCACTGTTCCTGAAGAAGCAGTTAATCTGTACAAATACAAAAGGAAAGTCAAAAATAGCAAAATGCATATACATTAATTGAAATACAGAATGTAAGACGTTTGCATCATGGTAACCTCAAAATTGTAAATCTAGAAATTGAATATTTGAACATTGCAGTATTTGCCGTAATGAAAAGGAAGTAAAAGCCTTGATGAAGCAATTCTATAATTGTTAAATCAAACTTTTAACAACAGAGAACAAACAAAAATTGTGGACAAAGAGAACTATTAAATTATCATTTTATCACAATGATCATTTTACCACTTTTCATTAGCAAAGTGGTAGAGAGGGTGGTGGCCGATTGGCTTCAGGTGCACCTGGATGAAACAAACGCCCTGGATCCGTTCCAGTCGGGTTTCAGGTCGCACCATGGTACAGAAACAGCATTGGTTGCCCTGTATGATGACCTATTGAGGGAGGCTGACAGGGGAAAAACTGGTCCTCCTCAATATCTCAGCCACCTTCGATACCGTCAACCGCGGTATCCTCCTGAGGAGGATCTCTGAGTTGGGGATTGGTGGCTCGGCGTTGGTCTGGCTCCGATCCTTAATGGGAGATCATCCTCAGGGAGTTTAGCTGTGGGGTTCCACAGGGCTCAGCTATCTCCCCAATGCTCTTTAACATCTATATGAGGCCGCTGGGTGGGGTCATCAGGGGGTGTGGAGTGGTGTGCCATTAGTATGCTGACGACACGCAGCTCTACATCTCCTTTCTTCCAACTACAGTGGATGCTGTTCTGTCCCTGCAGCACTGTCTGGGGTCTGTACTGTGATGGATGCAGGAGAATGGGCTGAGTCTGAACCTGGACAAGACAGAGGTCCTGAGGGTGGGCAGACCTGCCATCAGCAGTTTGGGAAACTCCCTCTCTTTTGGGGGGGTGACTCTCACTACGAAGAGTGAGGTTCGCAGCTTGGGGATTCATCTGGACCAGGCGCTTACCATGGAATCCCAGGTGGAGTCTGTGGTCCGATCCGCCTATTTCCATCTGTGGCGGATTGCCCAGCTGCGTCCCTATCTAGATGGGGGGGGGTGTCGCTCACCACTCTGGTCCATGCGCTCTTAATCTCGAGGTTAGATCACTGTAATGCTCTCTACGTGGGGCTACCTTTGAGATTAATGCGGAAACTCCAAATGGTGCTGAATGCAGAGGCCAGACTCCTTAGTGAGGTGAGACAACATCATCATATCTCCCCACCCTGGCCACCTTACATTGGCTGCCCGTTAGGTTCCGCATTGATTTCAAAGTTCTAATGCTTACGTATAAAGCCCTAAATGGTTTACGGCCTCAATATGTGATGGAACGCCTCCTCCCACCCAAATCTACTCGTACCACTTGATCTAGCCAGGAGGTAAGGCTGAGGAGCCTAACGCCGAGGGAGGCCCGGAAGGAGAAAACAAGAAACCGGGCCTTCTCAGCAGTGGCTCCTTGCCTTTGGAATAGCCTCCCTTTTGAGATTCGTATGGCCCCTTCGCTGGGCATTTTCAAAGGCCAACTGAAAACCTGGCTATTTAGGCAAGCCTTCCCTCCAGACACCTCTTGTTTTATTTTGTTCTTTCATCTTGAGTTCTTGTCTATTGATGTACCATTTGTTCTATGTTTTAAATGGTTTATTTTATATGTTGTTAGCTGCCCAGAATAGTCAGTTGACTAAATGGGCGGGGTATAAATTCAATAAATAAATAAATAAATAAATTTTAATAATAGAAAAGATACCAACAACAACAAAAGAAAAACAAGAGAGTTCTTCTCTCATATCTTGTAAATCAAAGGAAATTTTAACTCAGGTTATGGATATTGAAAGATCTACAGGGCACTATATCACCAGATCAGAATAAAAGAATGAGAAGATGGAAACTATATAGAGAGAAAAATGTACAGAAGAGAAACAAATATGATAGATTCCTTCAACGAATACTCTTTCAGCAAAGAACCTGCAATCTTAGAAAGTAAAACAACACCTCCACTCAAAACAGTTGGAAGAAACTAATCATCAGGAGCAGATAAAATACCAACAGTGGTATTTCAAGCTACATAGAATTAACATTTCAAAATTCTAAATTCCAACAAAAGGAGATGACAAAGACTTCAGTAACTACAGGACTATTGCTTTAATTTCCCATGCAAGGAATGAGCCTGTACACTCTCTAGAAGAAAAAGAGTAACTATAATGATTTCTCGATGACAAAGGACATACTCTGGGGTGGAAAAAAGAGAGGTTGTTGTGTTGTTGTTTTTCCAATTCAGTCCATTTCTTTCCTTCAACCCAGTCTTGTGAAACCTGTTGAAATAATGCGATCCCCAAGGAGAAACATCAGTTGGCAATAAAGAAATGAGCAAGTATTTTACAGTGTCATCTAGAGCTTGCATGTCAGCAGTTACATAAGCTGTTCCTGAAGCAACTGTGGGAACTCTTAAGCTCACTGCATGAGAGGAAAAAAAGGAAAAAAGAAAAACAGGCAGATCCACACCCTTTCCTATCTGCACAGCAAAGAAGAGGAAATGTAAGAAAGTTTTGTAAAAAAATCTGGAAAGCAGGTCTTTCAAAATCTTGGTCATTGTCCTAAACCTGAATTTACATGCAGCAACAAATAGTCCCATTTTAAAACTAGGCCCTTGCTAACAGAAATCACAAACTCCATTCCAGTAGTTCAGTCAAAGAGCATGAATACAAAGAGCAGATGCTATAGCTTAATTCAGGAAGTGAAGAATGCCAAGGAGGAATCTTGGCTAGAACTCAGTGAAACATTAGGAATGTCTGAAGACCTATAGTTCCGGGCATGCATTTTCTCCCCAATGTTATTAGGTAAAAAAAAGAAAATAGTAATTATTTTAAAAGGTGAAAATAGTCAAGAGCTTAGAAAAACATTCAGGTGATATTAAGAGTCATTTATAACTTGGATTTCCTGTGTTTTTAGCAATTTTTCCTTGCGAATATAAACCTGCGAGTATAACATTTGCAGACATCAGATGACAGGCAGCCAAGCTTTGCTAAACATACCACCTCATGGGATTTAATTTGATGCAGCTAAAGTATGTGTAGCCCAGCTGGACTCTTACTTGACGAAAAAGAATCCAATGGACCAAACTCAACTCTTTCAATCAAGTAGGAGGCAAAACTAAGCAAGCACCCCCTTGTCAGAAATTGCAGTTCTGGCGAGATGATGGGGCTGTCAGCACTCACATACCTATTTGTATCCCCCCCCCCATTGTTATAAGCTACCAAACCCCACAAAAACAAAGTAGGGCATACTGTAGCCAAACAATAAGCCAGAATGTAAACAGTTCTCCTTCATCTTAAATCATACTTTGTGTGTTGAAACAGGGGCGTGAGGTGGGGAGAGACAGAAAGAGAGACTTTTTATCCCAACAGAATACTGCTCACAACAATAAAATAAAAGACAAAAGACAAAACAACTTAAAACAAAAGAAATTGATTAAAAACAACAATAAAAAAGGAACTCTGAGTACTTGAACAGTAACATCCGGATTTGACAAGAATTCACTGATCACATTCTATCTAAGCATGGGTACCTACAAAGGGAGTAAGGAGGGTGCTGACTTACAGGTGTTGGATACACATGCACACACACGCACGCGTGCACGTACACACACACACACACACACACACACACACACACACACACACACATACATACATCGTGTTAGGGTGGCATAAACTATGCACAGAAATTATGCGAACAGATGACTATGTAGCTATAAACTCCTGTAAACAAAACTGTACCTAGTGCTAGTCATAAGTGAAGGCCCATTTAGATTCTTTTATACTTTTTTCTCTTAGCTGAACCCCTTCTTGTACAGAAGGCAAAGCTACAAAGTAAAAAAAAATAAGAAGTTGTACAAATTGACTTGTTTTACATAACTGCCCACCCTCTGCCATAAAAAGAAGCCAACCAGCCCAAGTAATCTCAGTAACTTGTCATAGAGACAGTTGCAAATTTGATTGGTGGATGGAAATGACTCATTTTGTAAATGGAGCCATCTGACAACACTGAACTTTGTGTTTTCATGTTTGCATCTGCACAGTATCAGAACCAGAGTTATGCATCTGGTTGGGATCACAAATGTGGAAGTGAAATTTGTTAAACAGGCTGCATAATTTCTACATACTATAAATCATCTTGGATGTCACAATAAGGAAGACGCTAACGGTCTTTTCCAAAAGTCTGAGCTTTTTCCTGCAGAGTTTTAAATGAAATGTTAATCAAATTCAAGAGAAACAGAAATATAACACTAGGGATAGGACTGATTTTCAACCTGTGAAAAGCCAGCCAATAGAAAACAAACTAGAAGGATCTTGTTAAAAAAAGCAAAAAGCTAAGTGTCGTACTTGTACCTATGCACACATTTATCAAGTTGGCAGAACTGTAAAATAATTCTAAAGAAACCAGTGTAAAAATGTCTTACAGGCACAAAACTACAGTTCAGTGAGTTGGAGTATCAGGGTCTGGAGTCAGAGATTCAGAGTCTGATTCCAGACTTTGCCTCTAGACAGAAGAACCAGCCTCTGAAGTTTTGGGCAAGCTGTGTGGTCCCAGAGCGCCTCCACAAGGAGGAAACAGTAAACTACTACTGAACAGTTGATATTTAAAAACCCCAGAAGAGTTACGGTAAGAAAAATAACATTTTGTGTTAATAGTAACCAAAAGAAATATTCAGAACACAGATTATACAAACATTATTTGATCCAGTAATTTATTCATATTGGATGTATGATATGAACGGACATGTCCGATACCCTTCAGTGCATTTATATTAAGCTAAAAGAAAGCTATCATAATATGTTTTATGTAATGAATCAGACCTATTTGCATCTTTTTAGAGTGTTTTTCATAATAAAACATTCAAGTAAATTACATTTTAAAACAAAATGTACTGCATTGCTTTCTTATGCACAAGTCCATGTTTGCTTAGGAGTGCCATAGAAACAGAGACCAACTTATGTAAAGCAAATGTTGCTCTTTAAAATAACCTGACTGCTACATCTCTTCCTGGCATCAATCTGAGTAACATAGTTTAATTACTATGTTAATTCTAGAAGACAACTAACTAGAAATAAAATTGTCTCCCATAACCAATAATATTCCATATTACACTATTCAGAACAATCTATTTGTAGAAAGGAAGAATACTGGTTTAGTCTGAACGTTCATCAATGTGGTAAATCTTGTTTGTACAGTCTTATTATGGAGAGAGAGAGAGAGAGAGAGAGAGAGAGAGAGAGAGAGAGAGAGAGAGAGAGAGAGATTCTAACCACTGTCTTTCTTTACCCTCAATTAAAGGATATTGTTTGAAAAACAAAATGGAGGACCAACTGCTGTCTTTTAACTTCCTTATGGGCCCTTGTTCATTATTTTCTTGACTTCTTCATGTCAACCCAACATGGTGGACTAGATTGTAGGGTGGTCATATTTCATTTACATAGGGCCATCCTGTATTTGAACGTCTATCCTCATTTTTTGGTAACGTATGTCTTCTTCTTCTTTTTTTTCCCTGATGTGTAAATCACCACCCTACCCTCTCAGTGAGTTTCCCCTGCTGACCTAGGAAACTGCAGGCTTTGATTAGCAAATATATCTAGTCAGCCTTCTGTCATTTTTAAAGTAAAATTGTTGCTGGGGGCATGCCATTTTGTAAGAAAATACACAAACCACACCCACTGATACAACTGCTAATACGTGGCATGAAGGAGATGGCACAAAGGAGATGGCATGTATAATCTTCAGATGTAATTTCAGTCTCAGCAGGGGACATTCTGAAGGCACTGTTCAGACCATTCCTCTGAAAAATGTTACGTAGCTAGATATTTGCACAAAACTCGAGTGACTTCTGCTTACTTTCTTTCTGGATATATTTATTTTCAGTAAGCCAAAGAAGATACAAGGAACAGAGATTTCAGACAGTTATGTATATACCATCTTTATCTCAGCGCTCTGTCCCAAAGTGGTCACGTAGTCATGTGCAATATGGTGAGCAGTAGTGTATTTACACTTAAAGTATAGTAATAATGTCTAATTGTGATATTTGTATATATTAATTTAAATTGCCATATGCAAATTTAATGAAAAAATAGCCCCCTCTGTTTTTGGAAAATGTTCTCCTTCTTGGTGCTCCTTATCTTCCATATCTTCTTTTTTTGGTGTCTCTCCTGCTTTTTGGCAAAGGAGCAGTGGCCTCCTTAGCTAGGTGTATATTAATTACCCATGACTGGCAAAACATCCACAGACACTCTTCCCTACTCTGGGATCCAAGGCTTGCTCATCTATATCTGGAGACCAAGAGCTTAATTCATTTTCTTATAGGTTTCTGAGCCCTGCACAAATTTATCAGGAGCATTAGCAGTAATTGATCATGGTGGGTGAATAGCATCCCATCCCTTCATATATCAGGGGCAAAATGAAAGACCAGGCCACAGACCTTTATGATGTCATAGAGGTGGGGCAGAAAATCATCAGGTGGGGTTCCATTACTACATCTTGACCAGTGGCATGTGGAAAGAAGTACAAGGCATTTGTCTCCATACCTTGCTCCAAATTGCATAATGGACCCAAACATATGAACCTACCAGTTCTCTCACCTTCCTTTGCTCTTGGTTTTTGGTGTGCTTCCAAGCTTCTTTGCACTGAGCTAGGAAGCTGTGCCCAGCTGGGGAAGGGTGCCCAAGTGTAAACAGAAACTAGACTTTCTCCTCCTTCTGCACTGCTCACTATGAGATTTTCAACATCCCTGGATCCTCCTAGAAGCACATGAATTTCCTGATATTCTTGGCAGTGTGACATTATTGTGCCTTTAAACAAACCTGTTCTTATCAACTGGCACTTACTGTCTCTTATCTCACTCAGAGACACTGGTAAGATAAGGAATAAAAATTTCCATTTACTCACAGTTCTGAATAGATCAAAAACAAACATACGTATTGTCAAAGAATAATGACAGGTTATGGGGAGAGAGCTTAACTGACCAACTAGTTTCATGACTGACTCACTACATGGCTCACAGAATTTACTACAGACTTCTGACTGAAAAAAAGTGGGAAAAGGAGACTTGAATAGAGAGGTGTACCTCTCTTCAAAATCTGAGACAGAGAATGAATAATTTATTGCTCCTTGATCGATCTACAGTCACCACAATCCAGAAAGGTCCTTTCCAGCCAAAACCTCTTTAAAGTCAGCATGCTTAGGTTGCAATCATTCCCAACAGATATTTCATTCAACTTCTGGAGACCATGAGACATTAATCTCTATAATTTAAGTATCCCTCCTTCTCTGTGTTCCACCCTGTTGACCTCCTGCCAATGTAACAGGAGCTAAGGAATTCTGAGAACAACAGTCCAGAATTCTATTAGCTAGAATTAAGCGTAATGGCCAATCACGTGAGTTGGTATATGACAAGGGACACAAGTGGTGACTTGTTAACTAGTGGAAATTTCCAGCTGCAGTTTATGCCATTGCACTTATACCAACATAACTAACCAATGGAACATCCGTTGAGGGTTTCCTTGTGTTTGATAGGCACGGCTTTCTTTTAGACATGGACAGCTTGGTACAGAGATAAGGAAGACACTTAACTAAATCAAGAGAACTGGATGGCTTGGGCTACTATCGCCCTGTTCCTCTGAGGGGATATTGGGGATCAATTCTAGATCACATTTGAGAAGGTTAAGGCCCACATATGTATGAACAACAGAATGCCCAGATCTTTGGTGATTTGCTGTGGCCCATCAGATATAGCATTAGAGCAGAACAAGCAGTGGCCTCAACTATGCAGAGAAGAAATAGTCTGAAATATAGAGAGACCTATTCCATCTTGTTTTAAATACTTTCTGAAAAACAGTGTCCAAAACCCTTTGTCTGCATATTTTGAAAACGGGTCTCAGTTTGTCTCCTCCAACAATTGAAAAAGTTGACATATAACAAAAAGTCATAATTACCTCAAGGGGTCATCTACATTAAAATAACCATGTGATCTGGGAAAAGTTTAATCCTTTCAAATATGCAGAATCTAGCACTGCCCTCCAGCTTTCTTCCTGGTGTCAATTTAGGATTGACACCAGGAAGAAAATAATATACAAAAGTAATATTATTCTATTCAAACAGACGTGACCTGTATCTTAAGGAATCTCCCTTTATATTTCCAGTTTCGCCAAGAAGCAACTAAAATAGGTAACAATAAGGATGCAAGTTGGTATCTATACCTACATATTGGTGAGTAGGCTCTGTTGAACTCAGTGAGTATATCTGAATACACAACTACAGAGTCATTGTAAATAAGAGCAATAGCCTAATAAAGAGTTTGTGGCTGCCATGCTCTCTCTCTCTCTCTCTCTCTCTCTCTCTCTCTCTCTCTCTCTCTCTCTCTCTCTCTGTGTGTGTGTGTGTGTGTGTGTGTGTGTGTGTGTGTGTGTGTGTGTGTGTGTGTGTGTGTGTGTGTGTGTGTGACTTCCAGAAGCCTTCAGCACTTGCTGTGCTGGCAAGGGCTTCTGGCAGTTGCATCCAAGAACTTCTGGAGACTCAAGGTTGGGGACTACTGGTCTAGACAAACAAGAGTCAGGAATGAGCAGAGGAAAGGTCAGTAAAGGAGGAAGAGAAGAGCCCTAGCCAGGCAAAGGTGTAACATGAGTTCCAGTATACATCCGGATTCTAATTACGCAAGCAGTGGCCTCTAGACTGCTAAGTAACATCTGCACTGAATCTACAAGGTCTACTACAGTCACAATTATGAAGATGTGCTTGTATCTTTTTAACAAAGGGCATGCTCCAAAAAGAGGGGGAAGAGGGCAGATGATCTTGAGTGCTAAACAATGACTTCCACTTTCAGCCTGGCCCTTTCTTTCCCTGAACACTAGCAGCAGTGTATAGAAAAAATGTCACTAACGTAAGTTTAGCTAGAGGAGTGAAGTAGCAAGTAGGCAGCAAAGAGGTACAGTATCTTAGAAACACATACGGTGGCTTCTGTATCCTTGCACACAGAAGCTGCACATGCTATGTCTGTCAAATATCAGAAGCTAGCACATGTCAGCACACTAAAAAGACAGGAAGAATTGATGACCTCATAGCCCAGATAGTGTTGAAACTAAGTGTCTCTCCCATTCCAACAATATGAGTTTACCACAGACAGCCAGACGACACTCTTATGGCCCAGAGTCTATGCTATCACTTTTATTGTGTTGGCCCTATACCACTGATGCAAATAGTCTGTTGAACATCCTCTCCAACTGCATGCTTTCCCTTCCATCCTCTCCAAATGTGTTTTGGTCTGTACAATCCAGAGTCAGGCTAGCTCCAACCAGCTCCCCTTGTTCGCCCTGTTGCTTTGTCAAGGGCATGATATGTCTCCCCCACCCTCTCTTTCTCTGTCTTTCTTCAGTGCCACCACAGACCTTGAAAATAAGTAAGCTTGCTGTCTTCAGGAATATCACTCTCAAATTCTTGTCACAAGGCTGGAAAACAGACAAAGTTCCTTACGGTTTGTGCAATTTGTTGCTCTTTCCCACACACACACACACACACACTTTGAATGTTGGGCAACCGCAGTTTAAAGAACTCAGAAGTCCTGTCTATGTTGTGCAAGGATGCCACTGGAACTATGGATCTTAAAGGGCAAAATATGCCAGCCATAAGACAGCCTTCAAGATGGAGCATTTGTGTCTACAAACAAGAAACAAGACAACATATTTTATGTCTGGATAACAACACTGGCAGTGATCGTGTAAGGTACTAGAGGGTCACATTTGGGACTGCGGGGGCTGCATGTTCCCTACTGGCTGGATGTTGTCCACCTTTGGAATAATGCAATATGCTATTGTGGGGGGACATAGTCCAGCATTCAGGCAGGTGGCACAACATATATCAGTAGTGCTGCCTGATGTCATTCTCTCTACACCCACACAATCATATCTACAACACACAGGACACATGGGGCATATTTGGGAGGGGGTTATGCTGCTGGTGGTCCTTGTGGAAGGCTCGCCGCTAGCCCACAAAGGGTTTTCCCCACCCAGACCCTGTGCCACTGCTGCCATGGCTTGCGCAACATAAAGTCGAACCATTTGTGCCACTGTCTTCTTCCAAATGGAACAATGTAATAAAGTTCATACCACAGGTTCATGTCCTTCCCTTCTCTCTTCTCCTCAGTCTCCAATCCACAACCCCCACACCTAACTTTATGGTGTGTCAATGCTGCACAAACACAACACACATAAAATACTGTCATACTGAGCTAGTGAGCCTTGGCACAAGACGGAAAAGGGCTGACCTCACTCAGAAGCCACTTCACACAGAGAAGTAAATTTTTCTCTCCTTCTCTAGCACCACTCACCCTGAAATTTCTCTCCTTACCTGGAAAAACATGGCAATTTCCTAAGTCGGTGCTGTGAGATCTGGCACTAGTCCACAACCATACGTCAATAGTATCCATCAGAGGTGTCTACAGAAGTTTGTGCTTTAATAAATTTTCAATTTTCAATATACTACAGGATTCTTTATCATTTTAGTGAAGTGACAGTAATTTGGAACCATCTGACTTGCATTTACTTCTTGATTTCTCAATTCTTAAACAACTGTTACTTTTTAAACCCACAACCATTTCCCTTACTCTTCACTTCCTTTTTTCTTCTTTTGTCTGATTAGGTGATAAATAGCAGGGCAATAACTTACTTTAATCACTATATTATTTAACATATAATATGCTATGTGGAGTTTGTGGGGTTTAAATTTTGATCTGTAAACCACAGAGAGTAGCGCTTGCACTAAACGGGTGGTATTTAAATTAAATTAAATCAAATCAAGTCAAATTAATAAATAAAAATTATAGCAGGGATGTGCACACACCCTGTGCCCTTTTGGAGACATTCTGGCACAATCCTTCTCATGTCTGGTCCAGTCTTTCTGCATTCCCAGTTCTCTGGGAACAGGGGAGAACATTCCCACAGATGGGAGATGCAAACAGCAGTGACTTGGGATGGGGGAGTTATGATTCTGTCAGAATTATTTATCCATTCCCACCCCAGAGAATGCAAAGAAAAAAAACAAATAAAAGATAGCTGTTATGAATTTTGACCATTACAGCACCAGACAAGACAAGAAGAAAAAAAAGGGGGGGAGAGAGAAAGGCAGGCATTAACATCCTCACATGAAGTTGTGAAGGAAAGGAAAAGCGAAAGACAAAATTGAAAAAAAAATCTGCTTCTCCCTTGGTGCCAGCTCAGTATCCTACTTATAAGGCACAGGTAGTTTTTCTTTTTCTTTTCCCACTTTAATCATACCAAGTCTTTTCCGTTAACACTTTAACTCAATGAATGCCAAATTTAATGGTGGGGGAGGATCAAAGGAGTGCTGCTGTAATCTGTGGGCACCTCTTGTTCCTTTGTTCTACCCCATGGTCACCTTAGAAACACACAACTAGTCCTGCTTCAATTAGTCTTTCAGCATTCAGCAAAGTAACCGAGCATGCAGTTCTACTGTAGGGAAGAAAAAAAGCATCCCCATCAGCAGGACAGGAGATAGCAAGTTCAGATTTATCTGTTTTCAGGAGTATTACGAGGACAGGTGCTCTAAAAAGAGCCACTTGTTTTCTGTCATGAAAGGGCTGTGATAACTTCTCTAACACACAAGTGTACCAGGAGACCATATTTCCCCATTGTGAAGAATACTGACACAGTGACCTAGCTCAGTGGTATTCACTACCACAATTTCATGGAATATACTATATCTTCTCTTATTCCTCAGTGGTAGTACTTCTTCCAGTTTTCCTCTGGGTACTAAAGGGAAGGAGGAGAGACTCAACACCAACCTAAGGAAAGTTTTTTTCCTCACTTCTTTGTCTCAGGCCCAGACATAGCAATGCTTGCTGCTGAGAGAGAGAGAGAGGCTGGTAATAGCTTTCCATTAGAAAATGTTAGAGAAACCCTGAGAGCAAGTGAACAGGCACATTACAAATGCCATTAGAATTGCTCAAGGCAGCTGCAGTCATTTTGCAAAAGACAGCAAAAGAAATTCCACCAAAAGTCATATTGTGGTAGCAGATGTTCCAGGCTGCAGAACAACCTGTTGTCTTCTAGATGTGAGAAGCTTAACAAATCTAGATGTGTTTTCCCAAATGAGAGAAGTCAAATGCACAAAGGGTAGACTAGCTGCATAAAGTAAGGTACTGCTTTATGGAAATCTACAATATAGTACTATTGCAAAAATTAATGAGAACCCTGTTTTTTTTTTTCAAATACAAGTCTTTAAAGCTCTGTACATATAACAGAGAATTGGGTATAATATAATATACTCAGAGATCACAAAAGAGCACTTTTGTCAGTTATTTAAAGAGGAACTGCCTACGTCTACTTTTTTCTTTCTTCTTTTTCATTTATACAGTGTTTTCCCAAAAAAAGAGGAGATATTAATTTATTGGAATAACAGACAAGGAAAAATGCTGATATGGTAGAATAATTAGGTAACAGAGACAAACCTTGTTTGTTAGCATAGAAGAGTCCACAGAGATATGCAGAGTTTGCTTATCCTACTATCCAGAACTATCCAGAATTAACCAAGTTAGAAGTAGCACAGCAACCATTAACAAGTTTGCATCAAACTAGACGTTGAGGGGAATGTGACTTCTCTTGTATTACCTTATTTTTTCCTCCAATGGCATGATTTCCTCAGAGAAAGAAGCTTGCAGGCGACAAAACCTCCATACAGTTCCCCACATGCTGCCAATGGAAAAGGAAGATGCAGACAGTGTGGTTTAACAATTGTCCCAAGTTAGCACTATTTATTTCTCTCCTTTTTTAAAAATAATTGGGTCTGAGGAGTCCTCTCACAGCAAAGGCAGACAGGATAGGTACTGGCCGAAACTGATATTCCAGACTATCAAGGACCCACTAAATTAAGGAGATTTACCTAAGCGCTGACTCACATTCATCAGATAATTCTTGCTAAAGTCCAGAACTGGCACCACTGACCATAAAACAGCAATGGGTCCCTTTTAAGGAGAAAGGCGGGATAACATTATTTTAAATAAATAAATTTTAAATAATAAACACAATCTATCCCTCATTTACAGAATACAAAACCAGATCTGTAATTACCTCAATAACTAAAACTGTTTTTTCAGAGATGTGTGTCTATGTGTGATTCCCTCTAAAACAGTGGTCCCCAACCTTGGACTTCAATTCCCAGAAATCCTGGCCTGCAGAGATGGTGGTGAAGTCTTCTGGGAGTTGTAGTTCAAGAACATCTGGAGGCCCAAGGTTGGGGACCAGTGCTCTAAAACATACCACAACCATTCCTGGATCATATAGTCCACAGTCTTCAGTATTTCTGCTTTATTTTAATTCTACACCAAATTATTTGTCCACATCCAGACCACACCAGCTTCCAGCTTCCAGTTAAGAGGCATAATTGCCGTAGAATCCTCATGAAGCTTAGTGCCACCAGCATAGTGTTGATATTGAACTCTGGACTGCCAGGCACACAATCTCACCCAATTCAGTTACAGTACATCTTAAATTTGTTCCCTCTTATCTTGCCTGTTTCGGACTTAAGGGCACATTCTAGAATATATAAAGCAGGTGTCACTGAGAACATTTACATCACTGCTGTGTTGGAAAACTAAACCAAAATAGTCTGTGCCCCTTTTTCCTCAAGAAAATTTCTAAAGTTGTATTTAAATTTCCAGGAATAGAGATGGGCATAAACTGCCAATTCGACGATTCGTGCCAGTTTACTTCTCAGCCCAGCAGGTGTTTGTCAGTTTCCAGCACCACCTCCTCTGGTGGGTGCCCACTCTGAGGCAGCACCTGGGGGAGGCAGGGCAGGAAAGCCAGGGCGTTGCCTCTGAGTGGGCATCCACCGAAGGAGATGGGCCTGGGAACTGCCAACATCTGTTCAGCCAAGAAACAAATGGACATGAATTGCCAAACTGCCCATATTGATGCAGAAACAATGGATTAGACTGAAAACTTCACTGAGTTGTGCTATTCTCATATTCCAGTCCCTGCCCAATAAATTAAGGCTTGAGGAGCCTATAAATGTTTCTCAGTAGGCACGTTGCTAGAAAGGTTGTCTAAAAGCCTGATCAGGCTACTTTTTAAAATTCTACCAGTTAATGTTCCTGATCCATTGTAAGTGCTTTTCCACCTAGACAGGCAATGTTCAGTAGGAAAGCGTTAAGCACTTGCTGCAGACAACTTGCTACAAAGTTTGCATGTTATATAACCAAGAAAATTAAGTGAAGTCACCCTACGTGTGGGCTGCCAATAATGATTCAGTCCCATGATTTCTAAAAGAGATGAGCATTTCAGACACACACACACACAAATCCTCAGCCAATGACTAATTAACTGAAATATAAAGATACATAGAATAATTTGACAGTTTCTGCTGTTTATTTTGAGTGTCAAACAACTGTGTGGACATCCTATTAGCTTCTGGACTACTGTATATGCCTATCCAACAGCTGAAGGCTCAGAAATATTGTTTAATGGCAAATAAATCCTGATAATAAACTTTCCTTGCTGTCCCATCTGACCAGATGTACACAGCAAAAAGGCCTCGTTTTCCATGCCATTCTCTCTGTCCTCCTCTCCCAGTTGTCCAAGCCTGTAAAAAAACAGTGCCCACCTCTTCTGTTCTGCTTCTTCAAAACCTGGTTGGTGTGAGTGGTTGATAAATTCAAGTGCTTCTCTTGGACAAGCCAGATTTACAGAGCCACTAAGCCAAGATAATGAACCCATTTGTGAGGCACAACAGTGCAGATTGCACTCACTTACAAGTGCTAGTGACCTTGGTAACAGTGTGTATTGCTTCTTACTTGGCTGAAAGCAAAGTGAGTGTGCGTTCATCTTTCCCTGTGGTGCTGAGGCCTGGAACTTTGTATTTAGAAAATACTGTTGGTAGCCCTCCTATTAAGTTAGGCAACTAAGAAGCTATGAAGTTGATAGCTCTCCCCTGAACCCAGGCTGAGTAGTGATGGGCCAAACAAAAAAAAAAGGGGGGGGGGAATTAAGTTCTCCAAATGATTACAATCAGTTTTCCATTCTCTCAGCATATTGTCTTATAACCTCCTTCCCTCCTTTGTTCACGAATTAGCTGTCATTATTCTGTACTGGTGAAAAACTAGCTTCCAAAAGGAAAATCTTCCTGCCTGCCCAGAGGTGACAAAGGCTGTGATTTTCATACGCATGCATGCACACAGTCTAGTTATGGGGAAATCAGAAAAGTCACATTACTGTCTACAGGCTGGGTTAATGATATGATTCAGGGACTCAGGTGGAGGAGAGACTGCTCTAGTGGGGAGGTGTAATCAACAAGCCTTCACAAAACATAATATTTTCCCTTCCAACACTTTAAAAACATTTTATCATCTATTCATTTTACTGGAGCAACAAAACTGACCATTCCTATCGGACATTCAAATGTTAAATAGCTTTTCTTCAGAATTAGCATGTGGGTTGTCACAGAGTAATACTCAAGAGCGGCATACATGGAATAGATTTTAGCTGGATACAGCAGACATTTTGCACAGGTGTAGCATCACAAGACAAGAGTGAAGCATTGACTTCATGGGGCAAAAATAGCCCTCTGGCCAGCCTTCCTTCTGCAGAAGACGTCTAGCACCCATTACTTTTTTACATCTCTGACTGTGAACATGGTGCCTTTGCAGGACCACAGACTGCCTTTTTTTATATACCTCTACCCCTCAGTGAACCTTATCTCTGGCTCTGACATTTTACTGCTTAATTATGTCTGTCCCCTTGCATTTCATCGCCCAGTTCAGGACCCATGGCTCTCACCAGTTTCCATTGCTGGAGTATAGCTCCAATAAAGTGGGAAGCAACCAGTGCATGAAAACCAAATCTGATTAGAATGCCATTGCAAAGTCAGATGTAATTTAATTAAATCATCAGGATTCTTGTGTGGAGCCACTGAATGAAGGATGACAAGATCTAGATCACACTAGGCACTGTCACAGTGATGAAAATGTTGTCCTTATCAGCTCTCTAAGAACATGTACATACATTCACATAACAGCCATTCGTATTTCAGCACTGATGATAAGCTAGCTTTCCTGTATATGTGCCTGTATGAAATGTAGGGTATTAAACCTGTATTTTGTTGCATGCCTATCTTGCATTCTTACATGTACAGATTAAATTTAGCTTCAAAATGGGATTCTAATCAATATCAGTTTTTGGTCACTCCCTTTGCTTCCCACATGATTGTCACTTTAGTCCTTGCTTCTTACACGGGGATGTAGGCATCTTTGTTTTGGTTTGGTTTGTGTTGTTAAACTGGTTGTTTCTGTACTGCTTTATTGGTAGCAAAAGAGAAGGCAAACAAAATATAGAAACATGAACACTTGCTAAAATGCAACCGCTTTCTTAGTGATTCCAGATTAGACCGAAGAACAAGAAATGTAAGAAGATGGACTTCTTAAGGCTGTGCCAGAGATAGGAAAGTTAGTGAAAATGATCACACGGTAACCATTAACAAACTAAAAAAATTATATCCACTAATTACATTATATTTAGTTTGAAAAGATGGTATTTACACCAGCATTTAAATTTATATTTCATTAATGCACTAAAAGCCTTACTACAGTGAAGGTGAAACAACTAATCTAAGATTTTACTCCTTGACTCCCCTTTGTCCCAGTTTTGAGTTTTGCAGAGAAAGAAATAGCTGTGAAATTTTTGGAGATTCCATTTCTTACCCACTCAACTCAAAACATGTCTCTTTATGGGTGTTCACTTGGGGGAATCAAGGAAGGGCACATACTCATCTCATCCTAAACTTGTTAAACATGTGCAGGTACAGCCTACAGTTAGGTCAACGAACTGAAGGCATCATTCTTTACCCTCCCTCCCCTACTGAATTATTTCTGCAGACCCTTGTGCTTTTCTTGCCTCCCCTTTCTCCCTCCCTTATAGTCTAAATTCCTTGCCCTTAACCTTTCTGTACATTATCAGACTGGGCAATGAGAATCTTGCAGTGGGCGGAGCAACAGCTTTACAATGTAGTTTATTAGTGATCCGTCATCTGGCTGCAGTTTTCATCCTCTACCTTTCCTAATGCATGACTAAGGGCTTATTTAGACAGGTGTTCATCTGCTGTTTGCTGCATTGTGGAGGTGGATTGATTCACTATTTATTCTGAGCATCACATGACATAATTACTAGAGTGGACCAATTTGCCACTGCCCCCCGAGCACTCCAACCTGCACCTTTTTCAGTCCCTGTCAGGGACTTCTACTTTTTTTGGTGCAAGTTGTGCTCTAGTTCAGTCCATTCCCAGCATGTGTGATTGCTGATAATGGCCTAAAATCAAGTTTCCAACAATTTCTGATATCGTGACATGGCTTAAAAAGCAAGTTACTTCAGGATATTGGCAAACTGAACACTTCCCCTGTTATTCTGGAGAAAGGCAGGAGAACTGAAATTATTAATTTGTTTTACTCTGCTAGACTATTTGCTGTTGTGCTGAATCACTTAGATTTTTTTTAATTCTTTGGTTTTGTGTGGTGCCAATTGAAACTGTAGCTAGAGGTAGTTTCTTGATCAGCATTACACATAAGGCAAAGAAATTTTAAAAATTCAATCTAAGTGATTCAGTGCATTAGCAATAGTGTAGCACAGCAAAAAGTATAATTTCATTTCCTCTGCCCTCTGCAGAGGAGCAGAGGATGTGTTCTATTGACAGAGAAAGGAGACAAAGAATCACTTGAGCTCAATATGTCATTTGTGTGCAAGGATCACAAGAAATGGCATATCGCTCCTCCCCCTGACCTCAAGTGATCCTACTTAGACCACACCACACCACATCAAAAGGGCCAGTACAGTTACACCTTAACCTATCAATGCAACACTGGTACAAAACTCCAAAGTTAAGTTAAAAACAAATTAAACTGTCCAATTACCTTAAAAATATTCAACTTCATTTATAAATTAATTGATTGTAACACCATTGTGCCCATTTCTGGTCTCCAACAAGGACAGGAAAATGGTTAAAGCAGGTGTTATACACTCCAAGCATGAGTGGGAAGTATCTTTATCTGAATTGGAGTTGCCAAGAACAAAATTCTAGAACTGGAGGACTGTGCTGAAAAAGTTAACTCCACAAATATCTCATACTCCAAGAACAAAAAGACAAATACTCACTATCCATAATTCGATTTTACTATTTTATCTAGGCACAAATACAAGTTCCACTCAATCACATTCAAATGAACGACCAGTGTCTGACAACATTAAATAATCAAGTATAAATTCAGGGAATTGGGCTTTGATTTTTCACAGTCATTCTGACATTTTGTTTTGCATCTTGTCTCTGCACTAACAATTTGTGTGACATGAGTGACAACTTAAATTTGCAACTTGCAAGAGCCTGTTATTATTGTTGTTATATCATCTGAGATTAGCACTACACAAGACTAACAATTAAATGAGAAACTCCTTGGTATATAAAAACAACTGTAGTATAAATAAAGAACAACACCCAATCCAAAGAAAAATGATTTCTACAAGACTGCTCATAAAGTGGCCCATCAAATATGAAATCCATGTGTGTCATCGTTGTAAAGACAATGATGGTCCTTACTGGTAAGCTTCCTGGCTCATTTAGGAATGGGCTTAAGTAAAACAAATTGACTCAAACACTGGAAAATAAATGGGCATACTTCTAAAACCTTGAATTTGCAAGAGTAGGTCTGAGCAGTGCTGTTAATGAAAGACATTTTGGAGGTTACTAATTCATAAGGTTGTCATAAGTTACAAGTGACTTGATGTTACATAAGAACAACACTTCTAAAACTGTTCCAATGTGTGACCCTTGAACATCACTGAGAACAGTGCCCCATTTGGTGACTCTCTTAGCATGGAAAGCTACATTTTAAAAAGTAGGTAGTTCCAGTTTTCATTTAAACCCCCTAAAAGTAATTAGTTACTGTTATAAAGATGTATGTGGCTTTTTAAAGTATGTTTTCCTGTTTCTCAAAAGCTGCTGAAAAGTTCCCATTTACTTCCTGATCAGTAAGGAATGCATTTTCACAGACATGACACTGATACCTGTACAGTGGACCCGCAACTTAAAGACGGATCCACTTACAGACTTTTCGAGTTACAGACTTCTCTGGCTGCAAAATTTAGGTTCAACTTGCAGCTGGAGAATCGACCTACAGACTGGAAAAAAAAATGGAACAAAAACGGTCCGTTACGGATTAATCGGTTTTCAATGCATTGTAGGTCAATGGAGCCTCGACCTACAGACTTTTCGACCTGCAGCCACCATTCCAATATGGATTAATTCCGTAAGTCGAGGGTCCACTGTACTAACAGATATTGTTCTGCAATACTTGACTATATGCTTGTATGGTATTGAAGAAGTGTTCTAGTCCTCTCTTTCATCTGTTGGTTGTAGTTGTTTGTTGCTGTTGATCTGTTTGGTAGATTGCTACTATGTGTGCACTAAGAAAAGCAATATAGACAAGTCTGTAATTTCAAGCAGACTTGAAATGTCTCAGAGTGAGTTATTGAGACTTCAAGTATCAGTGAATGAGAAAGGGCTGAACACTGAGGACTTGAAGCTATTCATCTCTGTAAGTCTCTGTACTTTTACTATATAGCAAAAGAAAATTTAACAGAAATTCAAAACTCTGCAACAGTTATGCCAGCATCCCAAGACACAAGAAAGCCCACCGCTATTGTCAATGCCAGCAGGTATCTTCCTATGGGAAAGAAAATGGAGACATGGAAGGGCAAGCAATGAAAGAACTAGATAAGACTGTCAAAGGTAAAGATGTGTCACTGGAGACCAAACGCAAGATTGCCCACATTGTATTCGCGAAGGCTTTCACGGCCGGGATCTAATGGTTGTTGTGGGTTTTTCGGGCTTCTTGGCCGTGTTTTGAAGGTAGTTTTTCCTAACGTTTCGCCAGTCTCTGTGGCCTGCATCTTCAGAGGACAGCAACCTGTGCTGTCAGAGGACAGCAACCTGTGTTCTCATGAGCACAGGTTGCTGTCCTCTGAAGATGCCGGCCACAGAGACTGGCGAAACATTAGGAAAAACTATCTTCAGAACACGGCCAAGAAGCCCGAAAAACCCACAACAACCATTGCCCACATTCCTATCACCATGTATGGGTGTGAGAGCTGGACAGTAAAGAAAGCAGACAGGGGAAAAATAGGTTTGTTTGAAATATGCTGCTGGAGGAGAGCTTTGCCAAAAAGATCAAATAAAGCCTGAATTACCTTTGGAGGCAAAAATGTTGAAACGGAGGCTGTCCTACGTAGGGCACATCATGAGAAGATAGGATTCCCTGGAAAAGACATTAATCCTAGGAAAGCTTGAAATACTGACTCCCTAAAGAAGCCACAAGCTTGAGTTTGGAACAGCAGAGAGAGCTGTTGAGGACAGGACATTTTGCAGATTGTTCAGTCATTGGGTCACTATAAGTCAGAGACAACTTGATGACACATAATAACATCTATGATTATCAGCATATCCTGCTTTGGTGTGTCCTTTACTTCGACTGTTCTGCCTTTGGTTACCCTGATGATGATGATGATGATGATGATGATGATGATGATGATGATGATGATGATGATGATGATGATGATAGAGCTGCAGAGCCAGAAGTGACCCTATGGATCATTGAGTCCAGCCCTTGCCTAGGAGGCACAGTGGGGATCTGAACACCCAACGTCTGGCTCCTCAGCCAGATACCTAAACCGCTAAGCTATCCCGCATTTTATAATGGAGTCTACAATCCTAATGGAATTGCTCTAAGCCTGGCATACTTTACCCCCTTTATCACATATAGATATGCATCCAAGAGAGGGGAAGTACAAAAGTGATGGAAAATTCAGTGCAAAGTCTGGAATATCAAGAAGTCTCCTTGGGCTTGTTTCAACACGTATGTTGCTCGAAGTACAAAGTGCAGTCTGGATTCATACTATCAGTCAATAATGAAAGTAGTAAGCATTTGGCACACAAAAACGTCAGATGTGTGATTTTTTTTCTTTTTAAAGTTTCTTTTGAGCCATTGAAGAATTTCACACCTCTTCTAAAGAATCTTCACTTAAACTGTTTTGCCAGTTTTGCTATCCATATATAGGCTGAGCACATTTTGATACAACCGTGGGGGGGGGGGGAAGCCACACAACTGATGTCCTCTCCTTTCAGTCCCCTTCCCTTAGATTACTGTTGCTTTCTTTCTCAATCACGAGCCAAAAATTTCTCAGAAGAGAATTTGCTGAGAAACATGTAGAAAAATGTTCTCTTTTTTCCTTACATTGATGGGATGTTTTTCCCTCCCCAAGAAATATATTTCATGACATCTCTCCCTCACTTTGCTGTCCTCTGATACCATGAAGAACAAAAAGGAGGAAGTTCTGCTTCTGCAACAAGTGTACTGACTCAAAATGTCACTTATCTTTTAGGCTATGATGTCTGGTCATAACTTATCTTCTTGCCTTCATATTCAGAATTAAATTATTTTAACTTTAATTCAGGAGAAAGTCCCATGGTTTATTTCTTCAAGTTCTCTCTTTCCAGCTGCTTCAAATTCTAAGGACTGGCTTTATAAAGTTGTCTTGATCTCTTATGGCATCATTTTAACACTGTGTTCCCCTATGTTTTTATTGGTTTCTTGTTTATTATATCTTCAAACTTCTGAAGAGTCAGCACTTAACAGTGGGTATTTTATTCTGTTTGCATTTCTCTAGGTCTTGGGTTCATCACAAGCTAGGAAGTCAGCATTTGAGTGAACAATGGCTTCTTGTGGATCTTCTGGAGACATCCAACCCAAACTAAGGGCTGGATTGTTATGCAATGCCAATATCACCCTTCTCTGCAACCAATTCAGAGTAGCCATAGGGATTTTACATGATCGTGAGCAGTGTAGGAGTTGTTGCCCACAAGAAATACCCCACCAGATTGTGATGCATTAAATCTATGACCAGCTTGGACAAACTTTATAGTCAAGGTCAGCCCCCCCCCCCCCAATTTCAACCAAAAACATTAAGCCTCTTTTTGAATTGATCTTGTCATCACCATATAAAACAAGATGATTGCTCTGTTTCTCCCAATCAATTGAAACTGTGGTAGGGTAATTTTTTTTAAGAATTGTTGTCTTCTGTAGAGTTGAAAACTTATTTGGAGCTATTGCTTTTTGATAAATTATTATTATTATTATTATTATTATTATTATTATTATTATTATTATTATTATTATTATTATTATTATTATTATTATTATTATTAACCCTGTAATTGCATCAAAACTGTAGATAGTTTAAGCCAATTTAATTTGAATGTCCTACAAACCACAGATAATTCTTCACCAAAGGATTTTTACACAGATCTCAGCTTAGGGAAAGAGGGAAGGTGCTTTTCACCAATTGCCCTTCCCCATACATTCCTTGTGTGCCCTAAGGGCTCTAGAGGGCTGGAGAATCCCTCAAACCTGCATGAGAGGTGATGTGGGATTCAAAGTGTTGTCGCAGAATAAGGAATTGGCAATAACTTCCCGGTTAGAACATCGTATGCATTTCAGTCTCCTTCTATGAATGGCAGTTTCCTTGGAAAAAGTGGGGAATCCGTATCAAGGGAGCTTTGGCTCTTCTGCCACCTCATACTAGTGCTGGGAAAGTTACTTTCTTTGGACTAGAACATAGCTGCTAATTCTGGGAGCTCTAGTCGAAAAACTAAAGTTCCTAAGTTTTTCTCCAAACTAATATCTTTCTTATGGCACAACTACATAGCAGGAAAAAAATCTGATTTGATCCACTGTTCATTCACAGTTTATTAAATGGAGTTTCCCCATGTGAATCACTGTAGCCATCCAGATGACAATTTGCATGAGTCAGCAGGGCAAAGGCACAGAACTCTGCTTGCCCATATTTCCGACAGCAGAAGCTACTTTAACGAGTGGAAATTGCCAATTAGCAATTTCCACTCGTTAAAGTAGCTTCTGCTGTCGGAAATATGCTCCCTTTTTAAATTCAGTTCTTCAAAGTACCTTAGTGAACCTCTGTTGCAGTATGGAATTGAAACCTTTTTCAAAAGACATTGTGTAGAGACCAGGGGTTCCAAGGAACTATCACCCCCATGAGGGCCCCTTCGCATCAGATCACACTGGCAGAAAGTGGACAAAACCAACATGTTTAAACTCATCAGAAAAAGTTTAAACCACATCTGCTAGCTGAACAACAACAACAACAAAAAAGATGACAGAACAAGAATACAATCCCCATTAGAGGATTTTTTTAAAAAATTAAGTAATATTCCAAGAAATTCTGGCAATTCATTGATTACTATATGAATTAAATCAGAGCACAATGTGCTTTGGGTTAGAGTCTTGAAAGAACTGGAGGCAGCCAGATGTTAGGACACCAGCTGGAGTTATGGGAAACTGCTGTGTTTTGGGGGGTTCTCCAGGCAGGAATACAAATTTCTGAGCAAGCAGCACTAGAGGGTAAGAGGGGAGGTAGCTTTAAAACCTGGACATCCATCCCACCCCACTTCCAGCTGTCAACAAGGCCCACTGGCTTTGTACAAAAGTGGGTTGCAAATGTGCTGTACTTGGGATAACATGAGTGTGGCAAAAGCAAGAAACAAAGGAGACTGGGGAGAGACCTAAGAAGTCCATACCCTTGGACCCATCGTGGCATTTGGACAAAGGCTGCCCACTCCCTTCCCCTGCCCACTCCCTTCCTCCTCATGCTCGCCCATTCCTCAGCCAAAGTGTGCTTCCTTTCCCACCTCTTCAGCATGACTGCCCACTCACCAATGGCAGCCTGCACTTCCCTCCTCTGTCTCCTCTGGTGGCCACTCACTCAGACAAGGAGGTGGGGCAGAGGAGCCTGCAGGACTGCCTTTGAGTGGCCAGCCGCCAGAGGAGGTGGAGGAGAGAAGCACACATTGTGAGTGAACAGTCACACTGAGGAGGCAGGGAGGGAAGTGTACATCACCTGCACAGGGGAGGTGGGAGAGGAGACTACTGTATGCAGTACCTGCAGAACATCTGTGTGGGCACTATACCAAACTGGGCTGAACCACCAAACTGTGATTTGTGCCCTTCTCTACTCCAGATCCTTGGCCCATTTACTCATATTCCTCTCTTGTCCTTGTCCGCACACAACTGGCCTAGAGGCATTTCCCACTTCCCTACCTATCACTGCCATTTTGTGACATGACAAAGGTCTGTTCCTACCTTCGGCCGTGAAATCTCAGAGAATGCAATTATCCTGATCAGGCAACCCTAGGTAAATAGGTAGAGCAAAGGGAGATACCTAAGTTTCCATGTTACATTGCCATGGAAGTAGAAGACACAAAACACACTGCAACCTCTAGCCATGAAATGTGTTGAAATACACTTCCTACCACCCTCAGACAGCAGGATCATTAGCCATGCTCACTGGAAATGATACGAGTTGTTGCCCAATAATTACAAAGGCACTAGGCTGGGAAAGACATTTCTACACTGTACAGCTATTATGTATGTTGCTGGGTTCTTTATTACTGTTAAGCAAGCAACACATTGTATTTGGATGCCAGAGATCACAACACAATCTAGATTAAAGTGATGGCTCAAAGTAGTTGTTAAGGCCAATAGGTATTCCCTGTGATTCACTCTTTCTTCCTTTCTTAACTCGATTTTTTCTATTCCTTGGCAATCAGACTTGCAAATCAAGCCTACACTTACCCATCAATGGCCAATCACAAAACAAAGCATGCTGGAATGCAAAATATGAAGGCAAGGAAGAGCACATGTTTTATAGTGCCACCCTTAATGACAACCACACAAGAAGCATACATCTTGTGCGGTTGTCATTAAGGCTGGCACTATAAAACATCAATGCTCTTTTTAGTATCTTATCACAGGGCAGCAATGGTTGAATGGCCATGAATGTATATTTTCTTCTACATCAATCACCAAAGAAACAAGATTAAATATAATGGGAGGTTGGGGTTAAAATCACAATTCCATAGCAACTGACCTGACTTTATTGATTATGTCACTTTCTATTATTATTGTAACAGGCTGAATTATTGCTGTTCTAAAGCAGTGGTTCTTAACCTGGGCAATCTCTTTTTGGGGGGGGCAATGGAACAAAAAGGGGCAACGCGGGGGTGAAGGACCAGAAGGGGGGTGATGTGGGGCAATGGAGTGAGCCAAACCTGAGAAGGCGGCTGCAGCCACAGTGCTGGCAGCGGATCCAGGAGGCAGATCCAGAGCAGCTGGTGCTAGCAGCAGATCCGGTGCCGCGGCTGCCGCGCCACCACAGGGAGGTGGGCGATGATAACTTCCTCAATGGCTCAAGGGGGCATTTTTTTCAAAAAGGTTAAGAACCACTGTTCTAAAGCTTGAAACTAAAGGGCATCTGAATGAAACAAAACTTCCTCCTCTCCTTTGGATCTATAGTGGTGCCCCTCTTGACAACGACCCCGCTTGACAATGAAATCGCTTGACGACGAGTTTTTTGCGATCGCTATAGCAATTGCAAAATGATGGTTCCTATGGGTTTTTTTCGCTTTACGTCGATTAGGTGCCTGCTTCACAAACCGTTTGTTCACAAAATGATGTTTTTTCCAGCTCCGCAAAATGGCTTCCCTCCATTCGCAAAATGGCTGTTTTCCAGATAGAAGCTTCAGAAGACAGCGATTTTAAACAGCTGATCGACGGCTCTCTACGGGCGATCTTCGCTGGATGGTTTTCAATGCATTTCAATGGTTTTTTTTAAAACTTGACAACAATTTCGCTTAACAGTGATTTTCCTGGAATGGATTATCGTTGTCAAGAGGGCACCACTGTACCTGCTTCACACAAACTCTGTCTGACACATTAACTACAATGGAGAATTAGAGGGAGCAGTTTTTTGTTTCTGATTTACAGTATTTAATTTTCATTACTCTTTTAATCCACACTGTTTACTACACAACTTTCAGGTATGCTAATTACTGGTGCCCAAAAGGGCATGGGCACCAGTATATTGTGATCCTAGGGGCATGCAGCATTCTATATTCAAAAGATAGGAGCGCCCAAACAAAAAAATATATAACTATGAAACTGGACCTTGGATCAGCAGAACGTTTGCTCTTGCTCTCTGCCAAATCTGGTGACATATGGGCCAAGGGTATTTGAGGTTTTTGTTTGCTTGTTTGCTTTTGATGTAACACTGTTTTACCCCTGTGCAGAACCTTGAGGTTTGGCTGATTTAAAAGAGATCAAATACACTGATAAGACAAAATCTGCACATCTGGCAAAAAAAAAAGCTGTCAGTTGCAGCCACTTTTTTTATTTCACAGGAATTCAGCCAGTCATGACTCTAATTCACAGTTTCAAAGTAGTGATTTTAAAGCAAGACAAACTATGAGTTTACCAGCCTCCTGATGAATTGGCGACATTCTAAAGAGACTAAACTTGTGATCCTGTCACTCAGAACACTGCTAACTCCTTCCATTTTTAAATCCTGCCTGTGAAAATATCTTTAAAATAGAGAATATTATTCAATGGTTGTCATTTAAGATGTGAAATTACTCTCTCTTTTTTGCCTTGTAGCTGGGTATTATCTCAAAACAAGTTTTACCATGTTTATTCATGAGTACATTTACTCAATTTACTTATGAGTAAGGAGACAGCAACAACAGCAACCGAGGGCAACTGCAGCATGAGGGGAGAACATTGGAGCGAAGGATAGGGAGACAGAAGGGAGGTTAAAAAAACCTCCTCCCCTCCCCCTTTCTCACTCTATATTAGAGTTACTGGCTTCCAAAATGTCCCATCATTAAGAGCTCTGCTCAGATCTTGCAAAGCAACAACATCCCACGTTCCATTCTTCTCTTTTCCTACTGCCCCCACATTCCTAGCAATATTGTCTTTTCCATTAAGTTCTGCTCAGATCTTGTAAACTAACAGCTATGGCTTCCTTTTTTTGAGTCACCCCACTTTTCCCAGCAATATACAATTCACACTTTTTGAAAAACAGCCCTGGCAATTGCTTTGTATTTGTGTGAGAAGTGGTAAACTGATGAAAAAAGGAGTCAGCTTGTGTGATGTCACTTTGTGGATGGTAGTGAGCAAAAGACAGTATCCTGTAGACCAATTTGGCTGCTGCCATTCATGTTGTCAACATTCATGCCCTCTGTTACATATTGTTTAGGATTATTTTTCCTGCTGGCAATGCGGGCACAATATTGTGCAGCAATACTGAGTCATTTCCTGGATTTTTGAATCATGAGCACAGAAGCACAATAACCTACATTCATAAACTAGATGTTTTTGGGTTTTGTTTTGTTTTTAATGATATTTTTTCCTGTACCACCCCTGTATGTCATATCATCTTCCCAAAATATTCTCATGTGACTGAAAAACTACAATGAACAAAACAAACAAAATGAAATAAACCAACATCACAAACTTGTATGCAAAAGGCAAATGGGATCACTCATTAATTTGTCTCCAAGGCTGCATTATACAGAGATTTATTAGTATAATAAAAGCGGCTTAAATACTCTCAGAAGAAGAAAGAGATTTATTAGCCACACATTGTTCAGAAAGCTTCTTTGCAATAATGTTTACACACATAGTAAGTTAACAGAGTCATGCTAACAAAAAATATATATTTTAAAATTCAATGTTATTCTCTCTCTTTTTATTTTAATGAATATTTCACCAATAAATATTTAAGTTAATTTGCTCACAGTTCTTTTCCAGAGGATAACTAAAAGTTCCAACTTTAATTTATGACCCAAAATATACCCAAATATGGACTGGAAAACTGTCTGGAAATGAAAGCTTCAAACAAGGATTGCTCAGAGTTTCTAACTCCCTGGAGAGCAGCCATGGCAGTTGCTGACTGAATCTAGACTGTTATTTAGTTAAGTCATCTATTCTGATCTGTCCTTCATTTTTGCAATTTTAGAAGTTTTCCTTGTTTCCTTTAGTGCTGAAGCAAGAAAACAGTGTTTTGACAGAAGGAGAAGGAAAGCATGTTGGAATGCCTCACATTCCTTCCTTCAGGTGCTCTTGGAAAGACTTTTGTATTCTATTTGCAAATTTTATTCATTTTCAAAACGGCAATGCAATGAATCATCCATTTCATATCCTCAAAACAGAAATCAATTCTACTTGATCCCTCCTGAAAGTGCTCCATCTGTACTTTGTCGTAACACTTTGTACTATTAGCAAGAAAAAAAAGAGAGGGAGGGAGTGGAAACTTGTATGGGGCCTTATTCTGTACCTAAAGACAATGCAGAAGCAATTGAAAGAAAGAAAGAAAGAAAGAAAGAAAGAAAGAAAGAAAGAAAGAAAGAAAGAAAGAAAGAAAGAAAGAAAGAAAGAAAGAAAGAAAGAAAGAAAGAAAGAAAGAAAGAAAGAAAGAAAGAAAGAAAGAAAGAAAGAAAGAAAGAAAGAAAGAAAGAAAGAAAGAAAGAAAGAAAGAAAGAAAGAAAGAAAGAAAGAAAGAAAGAAAGAAAGAAAGAAAGAAAGAAAGAAAGAAAGAAAGAAAGAAAGAAAGAAAGAAAGAAAGACTTGACCATACTACTGAGGACTGGGATCCTATGATCTGTGTGTCTTCTCAATCTACTCTCTAAGAGTCTAAGTAAGTGTGTATGGGCAAACTTAGGGCCCTGTTCTTTGTTCTTACAGTTCTTAAGCCTTAAATCAGATATGCACTGGATAGCCTTTCAAACAGAGAACTGTCACATGTATTGAATGACATCTTAATTTTATTATCAGGGTATTTTCCCCATGGTTCTACTAAATCTAATTCTTTGGAATCAACTAAAAGAAATGAACAGGCAGATAGTTCAGCTACAATTTTGAACTCAGCTGAAGTTTCAACATGAAAAACAAAAACACCCAAGAGGTCTGAATTATCACTGGAGATCACTGACAGGAGTTTCACATCCTCAGCGGAAGCTGTGACACCTTTCCAAAAATTAATGCATTGCTCCAGAGAAGGCATCTGTTGACAGACACAATCAGTGGCATTGCTAAGCGATACTCCCTGAAAGTACAGTCGCTATCAAATGTCTTTCTTCTGCTAAGAAACTCCCAGAAACAGAACTTGGCAGGTCAAAAGATACAGCTTGATGTAGCGTGGTAGACTTGTTGAGCAACTACACCCCAGCTGCCTGCCAGCAATCTACATCAGCCACTATTGGGTCACTGAAAAGTCTGAACTACAATTGCAACCACAGTCCAAGTCCAAGCAAATACTACCTCAAGCAAATGAATCAAACCATAACAAACAGATCAGGGCACTAATGAAATACAGAGGATATCCTTCCTGTCAGCTGTTCGGTAGTTTAGACTGATTCTTCTCTGTTCTCCAACAAACTGCTCATTGGTGGGATCTCTGCTTTTCCCACAAAGCACACTTCTGCTTCCTCCAAATATATTTTGTTAGTGCAAAACCATCAACTGTATATATCTATATTTCTTTAATAATTATAGCTTGGAATAAATCCCTTTTTGGAGCAGACGCGTCAGAATCCCCCAGCCAATATGGTTTCTCAAACCTCTGATAAATCTGGTAGCAGATCTGAAAGCACTTGCATTTTTGCTTGGTTGATGCAAAATTTAGATTTTTGGCTGTAGGCCTTATTGGATTAACCACTTAAAACCACCGTCATATAATTTGATTAAAATGCCACTAGATGTTTTAGAATTTCCCACCTTTTTCATTTATAATCTAAAAGCAGTCTTCATTCTAAGCATCATTATCATTTTAGAACTGCAGGGCTGGAAGGGACCCTATGGATCACTGAGTCCAAGGAGCTTCACTGGGAAATTGAACTGCCAGCCTCTGGTTTTGCAGCCAGATGCCTAAATCACTGAGCTAATTTTTTGTTCTTGAGAGACTCATAATAAGAAAAATATACATTTTGCTAAGAAGGTTACTGACAGCGTTGCCAATCAGCCATAAAGCAAAACTTACCCATTTGTTTTTGTTCTGGACAATGGCCTACAGCAGTGGTCCCCAACCTTGTGCCTCCAGATGTTCCTGGACTATAACTCCCAGAAGCCTTCACCACCATCTCTGCTGGCCAGGATTTCTGGGAGTTGAAGTCCAAAAACATCTGGAGGCCCAAGGTTGGGGACCACTGGCCTAAAAGGCATGGCCAAAGGGTGCTTTCCAGTGTATTTTACTTTATTTGCATATGTATGAAATGACATGACTGTATGGGGGAACCTTCCTCCTTTGAACCAGCATCTGTTTTTATCACCTGGAATAATCTGTTCCACATGCATTTTTATTGGTTTCTATTTGCTATACACCTCTGTTCCACCTTATAGCTACTCTGGGCTTCTACAAAGAACTTAGTAAATCAGTGTTTATATGAGACTCATTAATTCAGTTGGTCAGATGCAACCGAGATTACCAATTTCAGCCGAGACGTTGAGACCACCACAGTTAAAGTATGAAAAGCCGCCAACACATCGGGACTATCACAGTTGAAGTGTCAAAAGCCATCAAATCTCTTTCTAATGTTCCAGAGCTGTATAGATGCTGACTTAAAAATCCTAAAGCAGGTAAGATAATTAAGTTTATTTTATTTAGTTATATTATAATATATTTATCTCTGGTGTGAAATCTACTGAAGAACAGTGCTCAAAGCAGCTAACAAATATAGTTAAAAAGAAGCAAACAAACTAAAGCTGACACTGTCCCAATAATGAAAGCTGTTAAAACTATTCAATATCTGTCTTCTACTCAGATTCGGCCTCATTTTGAAAACCAGATTAGAAGGCAGAGGGCTGAACATGTTTTGTCTCCTAACATTGAATTGTTCCTATAGACACAGAGCACCAGAGTCAATTGGGTGCACTGCACCTCCCAACTGGTTCATTTCTGAATAAGGACACACAGACTGGGGCATTCTTCACTCTAAACCCCTCTAGAAATACTCCTACCCAGTCCATGTTCAATGCTAGTACGTGTGTGTTACTAAACCGCAGCAAACAGCTACTGCAAGGGGAATACCAGTACATAACACTGTAAAGATTATTCTGACACAGAACAGGTAGCTCTAGGCCAAGACAAGGTTGCCCTTTCTTCAATTCTGTTTTGTTTGATTATTGAAATGCTAGCAAATGTAATAAGGAATGACGATTTAATTGAACGTATGGGTGAAAATAATAAAATAAAGATTAATTTATTTGCTGGTGATTCCCTATTGACAGTGAAAAACCCATTGGAAAGTATAGACAGAATTAAGCAATGATTTTCCAAGAGCTGATTGGCGGTTCCAAAATGGCCACTGGGTAAAAAAAAATGGCTGCCTGCTTTGTTTAGGGACGGATTCCTCACTTACCAGGCAGCAAAAATGGCCGCCGTATGGAGGATCTTCGCTTTAAGGTGAGTTTTTTGCCCATAGAAACGCATTGAAGGGGTTTCAATACATTCCTCTGGGCTTTTTAATACTGCACAGTGATGAAATCGCTTTGCAGCAATTTTTGCTGCACGGATTAATGTTGCTATGCGAGGCACCACTGTATTTTCCACTATGACTAATAACATCCTGGATGACATAGCTCTTGCTATTTTTTAAAAAAGGACTGGAGTCATGCTTCTCCCTATTCCTGGCCTACTACACAGTTGGCAGTTGCTTTCTTCAGCATCTCAGGCATTCCAGCCTGTATCTCAAAGCTTTGAGATAACTAGTTGCAAATAATTTATTACTTGGAATTATTGCTTTTTCTTAGTAAGGAAAATCTAACTAAATTACATTAGGGTTCTCACTTGACAGCCATAATTTTTAGTTACTTACATAGTTACAAAGATGTGACCTCACTAAGTAGTGAAGGAAGAATATTACATGATGCAAGTGTCACTTTGTTAATAAAAAACTAATGTAAAAAAATAGTGGTATGCGATGGACAAACATCAGAGCAATATTTTAGGCCTCAAACCTGGAAGATTTTTCATTATCTTTATTGTGGGAAAAAACCCTCACCAGAACAGGACACAGTGGCCTGGAACGTCTGAATAGGATAATCAAACCAAATTCATGACTTATGTATGTGTGCCTAGATGACATAGATGCAGAAAGCCACAAATCATCCTCAGGAGCATTAGAATACCCATCCTAGGCAGAAAGTTAGTTTCACGAAGAACAGCCTGGAACAGTGATTTCCAAGTAGAGCAGTCCAACAAAATTCATCCATCCCATTTGACTAGATTGAAATGATGCTGTCAGACATAGAAGATCCATAAGAACAACACTGAGTACCAGTTTCAGGCATAAAATCAATCTTGTAAAGAATATTCAGCCTGAAAGAGTGACTTGTGCATAGAGTAGCCCAGCGTTCTATTTGACTGGAGAGGACTGATGCAACCATGTTCCAAAATGCCTGTGTGAACAACTCTCCAGTAATCATCCTAGGTAGGAAATCGATGTTGTGAAAAACAGCCCAGAACAGTGAACAAAATTCACCTGACCAATCCAGTTAAGGGAACTTTTGCAGCCAGGCCTGAAACGTCACCCACCCTCCAAGAACAACATTCCAGTACCCAATTCTGAGCAGAAAATCCATATTGCAAGAATCAGCCCAGAATGACTTCTGAGTAGGACAGCTCAATAAAACCACACACTGCAGAAGAATAATGAAAAAAGCATAAACAGCTTGAAGGAATCAGACAGCAGTGTTTGCCCTCTTAGTCTTCTCTTCTCCAGGCTAAGCCAAAGTGATAGGCTTAGAAAGGCAGGCAGAAAGCATACAGACACATTTTTTTTTCTGTGTGTGGACTATGATTTCTGTGGAAGGTCACTGTTTTGATGTGTTACTCCCATCTAGTCATAGGTGATTGCTGAATTGGTGGCTGTCGTCAGTATAGCTCCAATATAGCTCCAGGAATCCCATTCCTATTATGGGTCTAAGTTTCACATTAGACCCATAATAGGAATGGGATTCTTGGAGCTATATTGTGGCTGGTTGCATCTGTCCCCTCGATTGCAGTGAGATGGGTGAATTTTGGCATGCTTCATACTTGGAAATTGCGAGTCTGGACTATCTTGAATAATTTTGGTTTCCAGCCTGTAATGAGTACTGGAAAGTGCTTCCTGATGATATTTTGTACATTGTTATATAATTCCCCTCTCATCTGATGTGACATGTAAATATCACTGTTCAGGGTTATTTTGTGCTGATGTGGGGCTGCTGATGGAAAGTCTCAGGAAACTTCAATGGGTTCAAAATGCAGCCCCCGGATTTCTGACTGAAGTTGGTTACAGGGATCACATAGCACTCCCACCCCACCCTCTTTTGTACAAAAAGGAACTAGAGATGCCTTACTAGACAACAAGCTAAACATAAGTCAACAGTAGATTGTTCAGTTCCAGCCTACATCAATACTCATATGGTGTCCAGATTAAAGAAAATATTATGCTCTCAGGAAAGAGCCCTGAAGCATTAACAGGTGGAGCAGCGCATTAAAATCATCATTAATACATTTTAGAAGTCAGAAAATAAAAAGAAAAAACTCTGGCATGTGTTGCTACAACTAATGCTATTGGGATCTGCTGATGTCAAGGAGAGACAGTGTTTGAAAATGAAGGCTACCCTTCATATCCAATACATTTTCCTGCCTGAGGCAAAAGATAAGATTGTAGTTCCACCCTACTCCACAGACAGATGTGAATTGGACTGACATTTTAATTTCACATCTACACTGGCATTGTCAAAGTGTCATCTGCTGCACCCGAGGGCAAAAGGCAAGATTATGGATCAGGAAGAAACCGTACAGCTGACACAGCTCTGTCCCCCAATGAAGAGATTCTGGAAGTGGTTGTCCCTACTTCCCTCCCCCTGCATTTGCTGCTTGGGACAGTTACTTTACTCTACCTAATAATAGGACAGGCTTGTATTCTTTCATGTGATTATGTGTTTATTACATCCGAAACCCAGCCAGTCATCTCTCACTGTTGAATGTTCTCACTCAAAGATCAAGGAGACACACAGTAGACTACACTCCACCAATCATTCTTCTCGGCTATGACAAGTGAAATCACCCAGATCAAGGCAAAAATCTGGTTCTCCAGCAACATCCAGTGTTCGTACATACTGCATTGAAAGTAGCAGCCAGGTTGGACCAGATGCAAGTAATGTTATCAGCTGGATATTTAGTAAACAAATCAGAGCAGACTCTCAAGAATTCTCTCCAGTGTCCTTGGGGGTCTTGTGTTCTTCAGGCTATGTTATCCACACTTTATTTACAAATCTCCTGGTCATATTGGGGAAGTAAACAGGCTTCGTTCAGAAAGAAACAGTGCTTAGGAGCAATTGTGTCAATCTGTAAGTTATGGATCCACATCGGAAAGCTGAATAAATTATTTAAATTGGGTAATCCAGAATTCCAGCATATACTGAAAGGGTGCTATCTGAATGGCTTTTATTTATACAGTATGCTTATATGAATATAGGACTGGGACTTGGAGATATGGGTTCAAGTTCACTGTAAACCTTGGGATTCAACTGGGTCAAAAAATGTAAAAACTACTTTGGGGCCCTTCTGAACTATAATAACAAATACTTTTTAACCTCCCAGTGTCCAGTGTAGCCATCATCAAGTGTCTAAGCTACATGCTTTTTCTGAAAAATCCTCTTTCAAGCCACTGGTGTTTATGTCCTGGGCAGTGGGCACAATACTAGACCAATTTCTGGGTGACATCTCATTTGAGTAAACTTTTCCGGCTTGCCTTGAGCAGTTCTGCAGACAAGGCCAGTTGTGACACATTTCAGCAAGGGACGGAACTGGCACGGGAGGGATATTCAAAATACTATAACTTCATATGACCTACTTTCTGGCATATTTATTATTAGGGGAAACAAAGCTGTTCTGCAAACAGAACAATAACTTTCTGTGACAGGAACACATATTTTATAATGGGCAACTCAGTTTAATTTCCCTAATATCAGTGCATAGTGCAGGTTGCAGAATTTTGCAGAGGAGGAGGAAGGACAGGGAAACTGGAAAGCAGGAAGATCAATTTATGGCCACCTTGGGTTAGGATCATAGTAAGGTTTATGTGACCAAAAGTTTCTCTAATCATTCTCAATCTACCTATGCATTTTTCCAGATGATGCAGTTACAGTTCAGATTGAATTCATTTGCTCTCTACTTTCTTTCCAAACTGATCTAAATGCTAACTGTAGGCGTCATGTTAAATAAAGTGACATGCCATCTAGTTCCATTTTGCAAGTAGCTCTTTATCTTCTGTTAAGTAATTTTTTAAAAAAAAAAAAAACCTTACAGGGTCCTCTGTGAATTACATCAGCCATGCTTACATCTACTGCAGCAACTCTTATATAACACAGTATTCATATGCAATATAAAAAAGACTGACCTACCGCAGATGGGTAACACACTGGAGAAGGAGGGGGTGAGGGTGTTCCAAAAACCTAATTAAAAAAAAAACATCTGGGATGCAAGGCTTGAGATAGGTTCTGTGTCTGGTTAGTTATGACAATGAAGGAGAAGATCTGATCAAAGGTATTCCAGAGAACTTAACAGGATGTTCAACATGTGGAAGAAGATGGTCAGGAGTAGCAGCAGCCACATCTCTGTTCTCTTATCACATTCATCAGTTGTTCTGCACTGCTATTTGTGCACAGCAGTTTCTTCAAGCAAGACTGCATGCATTCATTCATCTTCCAGTTGCTTTTATGAGTAGGGCTGGAATCATAATACAAAAATGCAAAGGGTATGGGAGAAATGCTGGCCTCAGAAATAAAAAATAACAGAGAGATCTCAAAATGTGGATTCTTAACAGAAATAAGCAAATGGCTATGCTGGTTGTAGCTCAGTTCCACCCCTGAGGTTTGTTGAACCAATACACAACATCTTAAAAACGGGGCAAGACTCATCAGGTCCCCCTCAAGAAACATCACAAATTGTTTCAGAGAAAGGTATTGCTTAACAAAGCTGTAATCCCCATGCTATCTTTTAGTGAGCAAGTCCTAACAAAATGCTAGCGTGCTCCCAGAAGAAACAACATCCAGTATTGCTTTTAGCAATACTGGATGCCCCAAACAAACTATTTTCAACTTTTGTCTTTAAATCTTCCAGTTAGCTGCTACAACCAACTGTGTACATCCAGATAGGGCTTATAAATATATGAATAAGACTGCCAATACCAGTTGCAGTACTGTTAATAGCCAACCCCATATGGAAAAACAATGTGCTGTCCCAAGAGTTAAAATACATGTCACAACATGAGAAGAAAAGTCCTTTGGTAAAGGAGACCACAGCATGCTGGTAGAGTGTATGCTCTGTACAGAGGAGCTTCTAATTCAGTCTTCCATCCTCAGCATCCATATCCCGGAAAAGTTACTTTTTCAGCCTTCAACTCCTAGAGTCTTCCAGGCAGTGGCAAGTTACAACAAAAGTAACTTTCCAAAGCTCCAGATGTCAGGTAGCAAGGGCAGGGAAAGACATCTCCCCCTTCCCCCAAGAGAAGGAGGGTGTGTGTTTGTGTGTGTGTGGGTGGGTGGGGGTTCCAAAAACTTCATTAAAAAAATAAAATTATCAAGGATGCAAGGTTTGCAAGAGGCTCTGTGCCTGGTTAATTACTGATAATAAAGATGCAGATTTTTACTGCCTGCCAGAATAAAGAGCAGCTGGACAGGAAAGTGACTGACATAGAACAAAAAAAAAGAGTCCTCTATATTTAGTTTGCCAGAGTTCAGATACAACCTCCTTGATTAATATGAATCATGGATACAGACTACACTGCAGTATTGCTAATGGGTTTGTTTAATATTTCAGATTTTATATTCTCAAATCACTACCTTCTTTGTATTTTATAGAGCACAAAAATAAATTAACAAGAAATGAAATAAAAATAGCCTCAGGCCTCTTTTCATGGGGCTCCCACCAACTCTTTCCCAAGCTAGTAATGCACTGGTATTTAGAAACTTTCAGAGGACAGTTATTCAAATCAAGGCCACCTTCTTTGTTTCCAAGCACCCCAAATGGTAAGGAGTGCAACATGGAACCATAAGGGATTCAACACAGAGTTATTTTTGTCAATCATTAAGAGAACAGAATAAACCTTATTCTAATGGTTTCAGCCAACAAGGGTTACTTTTCTCCCTTGCAGATACTCTCCCAGGAGTTTCATGAACCTTTTCTCCTCTCACATATTGGCTCCAAATTAGGAATGTTTTGTCTTTGTCTGCATCAGAGTTTTTGTCTGTACTGTAGTCATATTTTTGTCTACAACTTTGGGTCCCCAGAAGTCCTCACTACTAACTGTGCTAGCTAAGATTTCTGGGAGTTGTAGTCCAAGAACATCGGGGAACCCATGATTTGGAACCACTTATCTACACGGAGAATAACCCTCCTTCCATGCCGGTGAACCAGAGTCACTGTATCTCTTTGTATTGCTGGAAAGGATGTGTATAATCTTTTCCCCTCACCACAATTTATTTTCTTTTATTACAGTGATATTTAAGGACTGTCTCACCTCACCTATACAAATCCCATACCTTATTTATTATTTTATTTATTTATTTATTTAACATTTTACCCTACCACCATCTTTCTCCATAAAAGGACCCAAACTAACTTTGACAAACATGTTGAGAGGGAATGTCAGAGGCATGTCGTTAAACAACCATGCATGTCAGATCCACGACTGGCCACAGCTCCCTGTCACAAGTCTCCTGTGTTTCCATTTTCAGGAAAACATGTCGAGGGAGCTGCTGGTGAGAGAATCTATAGCACAATCTTTTCTTAAAGAAGGCCTGATTCTTTGCACCTCTAGTTAAAAATCTCAGATGGTAAGCAATGTGGATGATTTTCTTTGAGACCGAGGAGAGACAGTGCTGTCCTAAGGTGATGCTGGGATAGATGGAGCAGCCATCAGATTAGCTTCATGACTTACACCTACCATTTCCACTTCTTTACTGCAGCAAACACCCATGCAAGGCAACACAAATGATTGTTGTGTAGAAACATAATGTTTCCCCAAGCTGGTTAAACTAAGGACAGAAATCCTCCTATATCCACCAGAACATTTCCGCTTTATATATACTGTATATATATTTAAACAGGGCATTAAACAATACAAGAGACTGGTGAAGAATGACCTATAAGTGAGAAGGAAACCTGAGAGCAAAGAGAACATTTAACAAGTCGTAGCATGGAATTATTCAGTTTTATAACAATATTAAAGCTTCAACGTTTATGTCAGGTTAGGTGGGTGGGTTGCGTCTTCAAAGTGTAGGTTTCTTTTCCCGCCCCTAGAAAATGTTAGACAAGTCTTCAGTATGACATTTGCAGCGCCCACATAACCCAACCTCTGGAGACCTGACAAACCCCACCTTATCTGATACACTGTATGAACCATGGCAACACATTTGCATTTTCACCTTCCGTGACAGAATAACGTAACAGGTTAGATTCTCTACTCAGAGATCAGGAAATGTGGATTATCACAATACAGTGAGTTCTTTCTCCATGAATCTAGTCACACTGTCTCATCTCAAAACCTTTTAATACAGCAAAAACAACCATCCCAATATTGTACGATTCATATCAGAAGCTTGAAATGTAACCTTTGCATCCTTGCAGCCTGTCGCAAAACCTGTTGGGAGCAAAGATTCTGAAACCTGAAACTGAATCATAAAAATAAACGAAATGTAAATATTAATAAGAAATAAAACCTCAAACCAACAACTCTATCAATGTTGTCCAATCCTTAGGGTCAAAAACAAGACTTTTTGAAGATCCTATACAAAAATGTGGAAGAGGGAGAAAAGTGGAATTATATAAGCTTGATCTCCACATGTTCACAAGAAGGGTTTAAGCTGTTCTCTTCATGTACACCTGTATGCATGTAAGGATTTTTTTCTCTCTCTCTGATCAGAGCTCTGGTTTTGGAGCTACTGATTTTACAACAGAAATAGAGTGGAAACTGGGGCTCCAAAGTTGAAAAACTGAATTTTTTTTTATTATTAGCATATAACTTTTAGAGAAAATGAAAGAAGAAAGTGCCAAAGCAGGTCTGCAGTTGATGTTAATAGGACAGAATCATGACTACAGAACTACACAACTTTAGAGCTGACAATGAAGGAACTAGAGATTTTGCATCTTGATTCAATTATCAATCTTAATAGAGACTGCAGCCAAAAACTCAGAAGACTTGAGACTAGAAAGGATAGCAATGAAGGAATTAGAAAATATCAAGTGTAAGGACTAGAAATGACCATGAATTTTTAAAAAATGACAATTCATTGCAATTCATAATTTGTCAAGCTCAACAAATCACTAATCACTAATTTACCTTTTTTTTCTGGCAAACATTAAATTGATTTGCCTTTACTTTAAAATGCTATAAAACAGGCCTCCCAGGCACTTAGAGACACCAAATTCACAGGGAACCTTCCCCCAATTCTCCTCTACAAGCTTGGCAAGGTTGGTAAAGTTTCAGTTTCAGATGTCTGAGTTATACACTCACAAAATGCCCCCCCCAGAAAGTGGCCCCCAGGAAACTAGAGACACCAAAATCGAACAGAAGATTCCTCTGGTGCCCCTCTACAGGCCCTCCAACTTTAGTGAAGTTTGGGTTTTGGACTTCTGAGTTATACACCCACAAACTGGGTCCCCCCAGGATAGTGGCAGGGGCAGCTGGCGTAGTTCATCAACAGACACAGAGGCGTTTGGAAGAGACATACTTTACTTTGCCTCCAGACATAAAGGTGGGTGGCACTGAGGTAGGGAGGCTGGTTACTGGCTGGCAGGTAGGTTTCTTCTTCCCCCTGGGTTAGCAAGGTGGGATATTTAGGCAGGCAGTTTCTTTCTTTCCCTGGCGGCATAATGGTAGAAATCAGCTACATGGAACCAAGATGAGAGAGAGACTAGGAATCAGGCACCCAAAGTACTGGTGTGATTACCCTGGGTTAGCAAGAGGGGACATTGAGGCAGGCAGGCTTCTTACGTCCCATTGGTGACACTCAGTTCAGTTTGTGCTGTGAGTGAGCCATGAGGATGGCACTGAGTTAAGCTTCTGCCCTGAGTAGGATAGAAAGAGACACTGAGTTCAGTTTCAGCCCTGAGTAGGATGAAAGAGGCAGAGAGATTGTATGATGAACCTTGGGGACTCAGGCAGACAGGTAGGTGGGCAAGAAGCAGGTGATGTGGTGGAAGAGAGACTGCCATTGAAACCCTACCTCATTGGGTTCAATGAGGGGAAGCCCAAGAAGGGAAGGTTCACCTTCATGAAAGACAGACATGATGTCCTCCCAAACAAACTTCTACTCAACCAGGCAGGACATCGTGGTGTAGGTGGAGTTTCACCTGGCTGGTAGGTCCATCAGGAGAACATGTGTCTCCTGTACCAACTCCTCTTGCACCTCTCACACAGCTGGTGGGCAGCTTTCAGGCTGTGTGAGAAGTGACCCACCAGTTGGCGGCATTGCTCCGTAAGTGCCCATATCTCCTGGATGCCTGCATCCCACTCAAGCCTGGTGTGGCTGCCCAGTCCAATGGCATTGCACACAAAATAGTGTAACTTGTGTGCTACGCACACAATACCTTTGACGCCCACTGCATTTAATGCAACTAACATGTTCCACTCAAATTCGTGACCATGTGGCCACAGATGACCTCGCCCTCTGATGCCCACTGCTGAAGTGCAGCAAGGAACTCATTGGCAGTGTTCCTCCCCATCACCTGAGCCTCCATGTGCCATGGCTGCAGCAGAACGGAGCTGTAGCCTGGTGGGAGGACAGGTGCCTCCCCCTGCAGCCTTGTTGCTTATGTCCTGCCACTCCTCGGGTCCTCCAGCTGCCACCAGTGGGCTGTGAGTGAGAGGTACCCATGGTGACCTCCACTCCACAGGTCCACCAAGTAGTGCACATTCTGTCCCTGGGCCCACGAAAGCTGGTAATGAACCACCTCCCACACTGAGTCACAGAGCAAGGGCAGGACTCTACAACTGATAACTTTCTCGGGGAGGGGGCGGCTGTCAGACCACAGGGCAAAAAAAAAAAAAAAAAAAAAGCAGCTACCAGCAAAAGGCCAGGGCTTCCACAGTGGACAGTGGAAGCTCAAGCAGGGCAACTGTTTTGATGACAAAGTGAGTGCCTTGCCTGTAGACCAACTGATGAGGGTCATTGCAAACCTAATGGGCTCAGCTTCATGGAGCATGGCCTGCCTCACATTCCTAGCCCCAGCAACCCCCCCTCCCCGGCTGTCCATTTTGAAGGTGGTTCCTCTTTCTGCCTCTCCACTTCTCCTCTTGGGATTGCTCTCTTCCTCCCCCAGATGGCAATGACAAACAGCCTTCCCCGGACAGGAGACTCGGGTGGTGACTCTCCAGATGCTGGCAGAAGGTCTGACCCCCTCCGGACCACAACAAGACAGACACTGCAGCACGCCAGCCGTGGTTCGTCATTCACCATGTTGAAATTATTCCATATGTACTTTCTGCCCTGTTTGCCGCTATGACAGCTCACTGGTGGCCTGGGAAAACTGCCCTTCATTTCCACCTTCTCTTGTGCCCTGCTACGTCCCAAACCACACTTCAAATAAAGAAGATAATAAAGTGGGATAATATAGGAGAGGGTGAAAAATGTATTTTATTTTTTAAAGGAAAAACATGATCGTGGAGGAAAAACTGAAAGTTTTTTTTTAAAAAAAGGAATAACAGAGGGAAGGAGCAGGAATACCCCTAAATAACTAAATAGACAACCAGTCCCCCACATGGAGAGACACAAACACTCTGGAATTTAGGGGGGACAAAGGGTAAAATACAGCCCCCACACTCACTCCAGAGATCACCCACCATGCCTCAATTCATGCCTCTGAAAACAACTAATTCTTCAACTTAAATGCACCTGATTTAAATAAGCCCTCACCATTGTTCCACGAGTGAGAATAATAAAGAAATAAAATATTTTTAGTGTAATATGTGCTTTGATTTGAACACACCTTAGTACTGGGCTGGCTAGAGCACACAGAGATCAAAAAGCAAGCAACCAGCCAGTACCCCCCTGACACACACACACACACACAAACACTCTGGAATCTAATAGGGAATAGAGCAAAATATATACACACACACATATTCAGAGATCACCCACCCTACCCTAGTCCTAAACCTAAAAAACAACAATTCTCTAATCTATTGAACTAAAATGTTCCCACAAAGCCCTCCCAAAATTCAACTACCATTTATCAAATGCCCCCCAACTTTTCTAACCTCAAAATTAAGAAAATGTAGCTTTGTGTATTCAGCCTCTGCATTCAGAATGTTCGGACATTAGGAGCCCCTGTTGCATCTGAGCCTACCGGCTCCACCTCCAACGAGGTGTGTTCCAATTGGTTTGTTCGGCATCAGCTGACATCAGTTCCATAAGGCTCGTGATTGGAGGAAGCTAAGTCTCCTGACTGTAGGAAGCTAAGCCTCATGATTGAAGGAAGCCTGTTTACAGAGGAAAGGTACGGACCGTTTTGTTCTCTCCGTGTCTTCAGCTTACTTCTGTGTATAAGACTCCCCTTCATTTTTAGTGTAATGATTTTAAGAAAAGTAGTGCCTTATACACAGAAAAATATGGTAAGTAGCAAATAAAGGAATAAAGGTGTAAAGTAAACTGTAGGCTTTGCCACAACAACAGTGAAATACACACACACATAACAGCTAGGCACAGCAGCACAGCACCAACTGCCTGAGCCAAGACTTGGAGCAGAAGTGGAAAATGGCTGCAAGGGAAATACTTTATAAAGCCTATTAACAAGGAACACCCCCACAGCCCTTTCAGCAGAGCAACTGGCTGGCTGCCATGCCAGTCCAGGAGTTTCTAGGTCCCTCCCAAGGTTGCTTAGAGCTTCTGATTGGTGGCAGCAGGTTGCAGATGGCAAAGAAGGCTTAAATGAATCAGCACTTTGCATTCATCACGCTCCCTGTATTGAATAAATATAAGCAATGATTTTTTTTATTAATTGTCAATTTTTGACAAATATCACAATTCATGTTTTGATTTGTTCCCTTCTCTAATAAGGATGTGTCAATGGAGACTGAGACCATGATCATCCACACTCTTGTATTTCCAGTCACTATATATGGTGTGAAAGATGGGCAGTAAAGAAAGATATTGTTCAAGTGCAACCCAAAAACATGATGGTAAAACAGTTTTGTTGATAACTGACTGATGAAAGAGTATTGTTTGAAAAGCAAGAAACACATAGAAGACCAGCATACAACCCTATTATGTCTTTGCTTAGGTAAAGGTAAAGGTTCCCCTTGACATTTAGTCCAGTTGTATCTGACTCTAGGGTGCGGTGCTCATCCCCGTTTCCAGGCTGTAGAACCAGCGTTTGTCCATAGACAAACGGACAAATGCTGGTTGTGTTTAGTCTGTGGTCACGTGGCCAGTGCAACTAGACACGGATCGCCATTATCTTCCCACCGTGGTGGTACCTATATATCTACTTGCATTTACATGCTTTCGAACTGCTAGGTTGGCAGGAGCTGGGACAAGCAACGGGAGCTCACTCCATCGCATGGATTCAATCTTACGACTGCTGGTCTTCTGACCCTGCACCACATCCCTTACCTTTGCTTATGAACATTATCTATTAAAACCACCAGTACAACTAGATCGAATCGGAAGAGAACTCGGTACCAATTTTTTTTATATCTATGTGAACAACAGAAATACTGTAATGGCATGCAGACAAACATTCTGAAAATCAAAATACGATGCTACATTTACAGTCCTTCAACTGTATTGGTGTTTTAAAGAATGAGCATCCACACAAGGCATTGTGACACAATAATTTCAACAGATTTTCATTTTAAAAAGCCTTTAACTTTAGATACTGTAGTCATTTAATACTGCTTCAACATTCCTAAAAAATAACTTCTGTTAAGTGCTCATATACCTGTTTTCCTCTTGGAATTATAATTCCCAGTATCCCTAGTGTATTCACAGGTGCAATTTAACACGGAAAACTGAGAGAGAATACATTTGTAGAAAGGTTTTTGCCAAAGTACTTGCCTTTGCAAGAAGCAGCATTGGTTGGGTGATCCCAATATGATTTTTTCAGGTTCTGAGAAAAAGGCAATAGGTGCCTTCTGTGTTTTGTTGTTCCTCTGTGCACGTCCCCTACTGTACATCAGTACCTGCCCATGCCCTTGGTCTTGCCCCCTGGTCCTTGCCCTCACTGCTAGAGAAAAGTCACAGTTTTCCCTCTACGAACAGTGTGAAGGCATGGAATATCATAACAGATTCTGTGGCTGTGTCTGCTGTTTGGTCTCCTGCTTCACAGTTGCCTGATGACTTTGAAATGAGGTAAATGAATAAGATTTTGGCTTTTGTGTCACCCACAAAATTATTTAAAATCATAATCTTAATAGTTACTAATAGTCATCAGTAAATTATTTAGAGGCACAGTATAGCCGCCCAGAGTGGTAGAATATACCAGATGGGCGGGATATAAATCGAATAAATAAATAAATAAATAAATAAATAAATAAATAAATAAATAAATAAATAAATAAATAAATAAATAAATAAATAAATAAATAAATATTCTTTTAAAAGTTCCGCTCAGGAAATCCGTAGCGACACCTCCATGCTGTCATCATGATGCCTTTGAGCTCTGTTTACAATTTAAAATTAAATTGGATGTACAGTTGAAACAACAGAAAACTTCTTCCTTTGTTGGTTACAGCGGTCGAATATTAAAAATGCTACTTATGCTCCTAGCTCGAACTAGAATTCCTCCTATATTCAGAAGTAACAGGATCTCAGTGACTCAGAAGTAAATAATTGCTTAAGATGGTTTCTTTACTTCCAAGAGGATGCATCAATTTCCATATATATTCTAAAAAGCACAGTTGTAGCTTAGGTGGTTTGGAGGCTTTTCTAGCTATTGGACCAGCCAACTTTTTTTACTTAAAAAAGTAAAAAAAAAAAATGCATATTTTTCTTTTTTAAAATGGCAGCATTTTTATTTTGCTTCATGCATTCTACTGTACAGCTGCTGTCCCAGAGAAAGAGGGGAAGTTCTTTTGCTAGCCAATACAAAAAGAGCTATCTCTAAACCAGAGCTTACAAAAGTTACATTTTTGGACTACGGTTTCCAAAACGGAGGATTCAAACAGTTGCAGTTCAAAGATAGAGCTTTATAAAGTTCTGTTCCAGATTATTCATGTCCTTGTTTTATGCTCACCGTGGGTCACTGGTTTATTATCTGTTCTACTCGTATTAATTGGACTTTTCAGTGCTGGCTACTTACACGTAATTCATTTCCATGAGATCTCATATGATATCTGGCTGCCACATTTAGGTACAGTTATAATTACAGGTGGTCTGCCTGGGGAATTCTGGAAACTATAATCCAAAAAACACTAATCTCTAGTGCCAAGCAGGTGTAATAGGTGCTGAACATTTACTTCTCCCATACCTTAATTCCCAGCCGCTACTCTGCTCACAAGCAGCCTTCTTCCAAACTCTTTTCACAATGTACTTGAAAGAAAAGTGGCAGTAAAGGGAAGACCTTTGGGTAACTAATCTGTGGGGGCAGGATTTACTACCCTTCACCCTTTTGATCTTAAATTTGACACCTGTCTTGCCTGTGTCCAAAAGCAAATTGAATATTAAGAAGACAACACTCATATCTCTAGAAAAGTCACATAACTTTAATGTTGACAATGAAGACATTTAAATGGTTGATGATTTTGTATACCTTGAGTTCAGTCATCAATCCAAATAGAGACTGCCACCAAGTAATCAAAAGAAGGCTGAAATCCAAAAGAGCAGATATGAAGGAATTAGAAAAGATCTGTAAGTGTAAGGATGTATTACTAGAGATCAAGCCCATGATCATTTGTACCTTGGTACCCATGATTAATCTATATGGAAGGAAAAGCAGAACAGTGAAGGATGCTAAAAGAAAGAAACAGAATAACTGAAAATGTGATATTTGCAGAGAGCTTAAGAATACCACGGACCGCCAGAAAGAAAAATGTGTAAGTATTAGATTAAATGAAGTCTGAACTCTCACCAGAAGAAAAAAAAATGACTAAACTGAGGCTACCATACTTTGAGTATATCATGAGAAGACAGGATTGGCTAGAAGAGACAAGAGTACTGGGGAAAGTGGAAAGTAGCAGTACAAAAGAAGAGCAGATAAGAGAGTTGTTGACTTCATAAAGGAACCTTAAGTCTGCAAGAGCTGAGAAGGACTGTTAACTGTAGGATCTTTTGGAGGTCACCACTTTCTACAGTCACCTTAAGTTGGCAGCCGTTTCATTGCACATAACAACAACAACTTATGTATGAATGTGGCAGACACACATGGAGCAGAGCAGTGCTGGGCAACTTTTGGCCCTCTATATGTGCTGGATTTCCTTGGCTATGCTGGGTACAGCTGACAAAAGTTGTAGTTTAAAAATGTTTGGAGAGCCACAAACCATTCATTCTTGGATTAGAGAGAAATCAGCCAGTCCAATGTCTACTTGCATCACTGTGAGACTTTTAGAGAAACTAAGGCAGAACTAAGAGATATCCTGCAGTGTTGTCCACTATTGTTGTGTGCTGTTAAGTTGCTTTTTCTTTGTGATGACCCTAATAAGATTTTAGAGATATACGAGATATTCAAGGAGCGTTTGGTTTACCATTGCTATTCCCCAGTGAGTTTCTGCAGCTAAGTGCACATCTGAATCCAGATCTCCTGAGTCGTAGTTCAACACTCTGTGTAACACTGGTTCACATTAATAACAATAAACAATAGAGTCCATGACGGTTAACCATGCCCTCTCCTTTATCTATCTTGCGTTAGTTTGCCTTCAAAGTGTGAAACAGTGACAGTCTAAGAAATAGCTGCCTCTACTAGACAGAATTACAGAATGCAATATATTGAAATAAGTGTAATCCTTACAAATAAAGCTAACTTAATAATTTGAGGAGTAAAATTAATAAGTACTTTGAGCAAAAGACATAGATGAGACTCAGTTAAAGCTTTAAAAAAATGGCTCAGGAGAGGTTTTATTTGAAACTAAGCATTAAATTTCACAAAGCATCATGCCTGAGTGACAAGCTGCTTAACATAATTGCAAGTAAAAAATGAAGTCCTTTAAAACTGAAGGGAGCATAAAAACTACAGTATTGTTAATTTTAAAATGAAAATCAGAAGGAAGGTAAAGATGATATGTGAAGTGCATAAAGAAATAATGGGACACAAATAGCTAAGAGTATTAAGGATAACAATAAGGTCCTTAAAATATGCTGTAAAACTAAAAACTCATGAGAACAAGCAGTTTCACAGGTAAAAGGAAAGTTACATAATTTCTTAAAAACTAAAAAATTAAACAATGTCTTTTATGAGGACTTAATGATACTGTATATGTTTTTCTAAATATAAACACGGAGATTAAAAAGTGCAGCTATATTTATACTAGAGACATTGCATAGTTCCCCAACACTTTACCTATCACAGTTCCTGCTGCCTATATATGCCCACGACACCTGGGAACTGATATTTGGTCTCAAATAGACATGCATACATACCCACATATAAATGTACATTCAATAATCCAGCCTCTCTCTATGTACACAGAATGAGACATAAATGTACAATGTGCGTGTCAGGGCCTCAACCAGGGAGATAGGGGTTCAAATCTGTGATTGGCCATGACACTCATGTGATCCTTTACTGAAACTGCCAAAGGAGATAGGATCACCAACAATCTGCAGATATTTGGATTTTTTTTAAAGTAGTCATAAGTTTCTATTGCTACTAACACAGTCCCTGGCCTCACATTTGCCATTTATTTTTCCACATTTCCAGTACTGCTTCAAAATTTGAAAATTTTTCAACAACTCCATCATATATTTTAAAACACTGATCCGAAGGCTCAAACTTAACGTTTTTGGAGAAATGAAGCTGAAATTTTGTGATGTGCATATTTTGGTGAAAAAAAACTGAGTGTTCAATTCTGTCATGAAGTGGTCCAAGAACAGGAGTTGTAGGTTTATTTTACAGTACCCTTTGGAGCTTTCAGCAAATGAACTGTCAAGACCTATTTGTTTTCAGCCTCTTAATTTCTTCCCCATAGTCACCAAATGTTTTCTCTGCTAAAGAATAACTGCCATCAAACTGTTCAGGATTCTCTCTTATTTTGTGCATTGTCTGCATTATAATTTTACCATTCAACAAGATCAGAAGAATCCACCTTCTGGAATGCCTGACATAGTCTGGTACTGTAACAGAACAATTTATTTGGTATGAATAACAATGTTGATGTACCCAGCATGGTGTAGTGAACAGGGTAATGGTTTAAGACTCTGGAGACAAGGAGGATTCAAATCCTCACTTAGCCATGGAAAACTCATTTGGGGAGTAGAACTTGCAAAGGTAAAGGTAAACGTTCCCCTTGACATTTTTAGTCCAGTCGTGTCCGACTCTAGGGGGCGGTGCTCATCCCGTTTTTCAAGCCGTTGAGCCAGCGCTTGTCCGAAGACAGTTTCTGTTGTCACGTGGCCAGCATGACTAGGGAACGCCGTTTTACCTTCCCACCGAGATGGTACCTATTTATCTACTTGCATTTTTACATGCTTTTAAACTGCTAGGTTGGCGAGGAGCTAGGAGAAAGCGACGGGAGCTCACTCCATCACGTGGATTCGATCTTACGACTGCTGGTCTTCTGACCCTGCAAGCACAGGCTTTTGCAGTTTAGCCTGCAGCGCCACCACGTCCCAATAGAAACCACTCCTTAAATACTTCACTTACCTTTAAAGACCTATCAGAGTTGCTATAAGTCAGTTCCAACTTAATGGTAATTAATGATATTACAAACCATCCTGATGTTACATAATATATAAACTGAACTGCTTGCTATGATATTTCTTTTGTACTGAAGCTCTGAAAAATTTGTAAAGTTTGTAAAGTCTATAAAGATTGTACTACTGGCAAACATGTTTCAACAAATCAAGCTATTGATGTATAGTTTTGTGGTTGTTGGGTTTTTTTGTCCATCTTGACTCACATTACCCAAGAATACTGTGGTGGATCACATCCTGACTTTCTTTTACTATATTTTGAAAGGCTGCGTCTCTCTGAGAAGACTGGTATAACAAGCTGCTAACTAGTTTCATCATTCCAAGGCAATTTCGTATAATGGAGATTTCACAGGAATGAATCATGCCTATGTTTAAACTATGAGTAGCACAATGTACCATCATAACCTTAACAAGTTTTAAATCTTTAGCCACCAGTACTGAAATGGCAGTGTTCTTCCCTCAGACATAAGAAACTTAAAATCTTCAAGTTGTATCCAAGATTGCTTTAAGGCTTCCTCTTTTTCTGAGAAATCACAAGGTGCTTCATTTACACATAAACCTATGTCATACTTTTCAACATCTTTATTGCTTTCATTAGTAGACCTAGTTGGACTGCTGTTACATGCCTCTCTTAGGCTTAAATCAGCTGAAACATTTTTTTGGATACCTTCAGGTTTTTTTTTCTACGTCAATATTCTCTTCCAGGCCTGCTCCCACTGTAACAACATCCTAACTGCAAATGAAAACGTTCATGACTCTTTTGACTGCTTTAATTTTGATTTTCAGAAAGCAGCCCAAAAAAGAATGGAACTTAAAATGCTGATAGGATTGCCACATTCAGACAAGTGAGAGATAGTCATGGGAAAAGAAATAAATTGGGGAAAATCAGGGAAATTGGTCAGAAGTCAGGGAAAACTCAAAGAAATTGTGATTAAGATTTATTCAAGCTTCACCTCTTCTCCAATCCCACCTCTGTTGTTGCAGCATCTAGCCAAATGTCTTTGCTGAGCTTTTTCTCTGCATGATTTGCAAGGTCAGCCTGTAGTTTTTGCAAAGCAAACCTCTTTTAAATGTTAGAAAACATACAAACTCCAAACATTTAATTGTTTTCAGCCTGACCTGCTAGTACTACATTCAGCTTACATAATAAAATAAGTATGTGTTGGGGTCATGCTTGTGTACTAAATCAGAGTTCGTCAACCCCTGGTCTGCGGCCCGGTGCCGGTCCATGGGCTTTCCAGAACTGGGCCGCGGAGACCAGTTTCCGCCCCCCTAGGGGCGTGTCACGCTTGCAGAGGGGCATGTTGCACTCCTGGCTGTTCCCAGTGCCCCTCGCAGGAGAGCAGTACCCCGTCCCTGTGGGGAAGTTGTCATAGGGCACCCTGGCCAGGAAGCGCTGACAGCCGGCCACCGGGCTTGGCGCCACCCCACCCAGGGCGAGCGGCCGATCCTGCTGCTTCCTGCCTGGCCTCCTCTTCCTGGGTGGGAAAGGTGGGCTGGGTTGTATGGAGCACTGCTCCTCGTCTGTGGAAGAGGTTCCAAGAGGGTGGTTTCCCCTCTGCCGCCGTCCCCGAGTGGGGCTCGCCTTCTGTGGCCTCCCATCGGAGCCACGCTCCCACCCTTGCTGTAGCAAGCATTCCCTGCCACCAGAGCCCTGCTTCCCTCGCCGATGGACAGGGCAGCAGGGAAGGAGGGGGATGCGCCAGCCTTGGCTCCAAGATGCAGCCTGGGTGGCTGCACATCATCCATCAGTGAGGGAAGCAGGGCTCCAGCGGTGGGGGATGCTTCCACTGCTGGAGAACGAGGGCTGCCGGGCAGGGCCACCATGAGTGATACAGCCGCCGCTGCAAGGATAGGAGCGAGGCTCCGACGGGAGGCCCCGGAAGGTGAGCCACACTTGGGGACGACGGCGGGGAAGCCACCCTCCAGGAACCTCTTCTGCAGATGAGCAGCAGCGCCCCATGCAGCCCGGCCCAGCCCACTTTTCCCACCTGGGAAGAGGCAGCCGGGAAGGAAGCATCAGGATTGGCCTCTCGCCCTGGGTGGGGTGGCTCCAAGCCCGGTGACTGACGGTTGGTACTTCCCAGGTGGGCTGCCCTGCAGCAGCTTCCCTGCAGAAAAGGGGCACTGCTCTCCTGTGAGGGGCACTGGGGGAATGGGTAGCAAGAGCGGGACATGCCCACCCGTGAGTGTGGGGGTGCCCCACCCGCCAACCAGTCCGTGCACAGCACTTGCCCCCCCCCAATGGTCCGCAGACCGAAAAAGGTTGAGGACCACTGTACTAAATTAACATTTTGCTTTCTGCAAAACCGAGAACTGAGTTAGAAATTATTTTTGTAACTGATGGATTTCATAAACAACTATGTATCACTTTCTGTGCATTATGCAAAGGACCATTACACCAGAAGAACCTGAAGATGAAACCCAGTTAACAGTCCAAAGCAATATGTTTAGATTCAAAGCCAAGTACAAATTCAGAGAGGATGAAGAGACAATCCCTGCAAAATCTGGAAAGCGTGTCCAGAGTGATGAAAATAATAAAGAGCTGCCTGCCGCTCAAACCATGGTGGCAGGCTATGTCATCAACACTGTGCTAGGACGGCAGAATGGTTGTGGACTTTGCAACTCGTGATGAAGGAGATGTCATTTAATTCTTGCAGCAACATCAGTGAGTTATTCAACCAAATGTCTCCAGATAGCCAAACAGTCCAACAGTTCATCCAAACAAAAAAGCATTGTATGTTGTCACTTTTGTTTCAGCAATAATTGGGGGGGGGGGGGCTTGAATTACTTTTTAAAACAAATATAGTTCAATCAATCAGTGAGGGTCATCTGAACTCCTTAAAATCATCCCCCCACCCTCGATATGCAGCCATAGTCCTGAGATCCTGGGAAGAAAAGTACAGTAGCATAAAATTTAGCATTAACAAAACAGATAAGGAAACTATTTTGTAAATATTGTTTCCTGTTTCTTAACCCGGAGTGTGTGTGTAGAAACAGAAGCAAAACGGGTATAGGGGGAAAGAAGGATGTCATGCAGGTTGTCAAAACAAGCAGGTCAACACTGTCTGGCCCAGCCTGTTCACACCAATCGCCCACATGTAGCTCACACACTGAGTAGTCCCATATAGTTGGGACAAAAGAAGGGACAGATGTTCTCCCTTCCATGTTCTAACTAATCGGAAGGCTGGTGGTGCCTTTGCTCTGCTCTACCAGTGTTCTGACTCAGTTCAGAGAATGGCTACAATTAAATTTGGATTTCACAGGCTAAAATCCAGTTGTAAATCACAACTGCTGAGTTAATGGAATTTACATAGGTGTTGACTTGCCAAATCCCCACTGATTCAATGGGTCTACTCTAGTTGTGGCTTACTACTGGATTTCAGAGACAGTCTAGAACAATTGCCTGTTCATGTCTTTTTGTTTAATCTTGCAGGATAATGATATGCAAGAATAAAGGTGTAACTATTGTTTAAATTAAAAAAACTAAAAAGGAATATTGCCACAAAAGCTACTTTCACTGCATGTTCATTGGTAACCTACAGTAAAAGGAAAAAAACTAATTAACTGAAAACTACATCCTGTATATGTTCAGTGGAGCAAAGAAAGTCTAGAAATCAAACACGTATAAATGATAGGGGATGGTTAATGCATTGGCACCAGTCATGAAAGATCAGACAACTGAGAATCCCAACATTCAGATGGATGAGCAAACCCAGGAATGTATTCATCATTTTGAATGTAAGGCAATGCAGATGGACAACATGAATGCAGAGTGTGTACAGTGGTGCCTCGCATAGCGATCGCTCCATTTTACGGCGAAATTGCTTAGCGACGCTGTTTTTGCGATCGCAAAAGCAATCGCTTTGCGATGGTCCCTATGGGTGAATTTCACTTTGTGATGATCGCAGGGAAGTGATCATTGCAAACCCCCATTTTCGGCCAGCTGATCGGCGGTTTAAAAAATGCCCGCCAGGTAAACAAAATGGCTGCCCACTGTTTTCAGGCACGGTTAGTAATAACTATGCATAATTTAGAGCTGTGCTGGAGTATAAACCTATCAATACAGCACATGAAAAGTTGAGCAATAAAAGTGCCAGTATATCTGTGAAGATTCCAAGTCATCCAGGTAAGGTTATCTGGAAGGTGGGTCATGGTAACTGGACTTCTTTTTTATTACATTGAAACGTTTCACTACTCATCCAATAAGCTTCTTCTGTCTGAGCAGAGTCGGTAGGAGATCCCTGATATATGTTGGTTTTACTTACCCCTGGTCTGAATAGGTGCCTTAGATAGACAAAGGACTGGGAGTGAGTGAAAATCCCACTTCTGCAGTCCTTCTCAACCCATTGTCATGGGTCACTAACATTTGTTAACAGTGGTCTTTCTGGTTTGTGGTCCTGATCTTTCTGGAGACAGATGAAAGGGCAGCATGATAAATAGGAGACAGATTGTATCTAAGGCCTCCACCTCTGTTGAGTGAGGGATTTTCTGTATGCACATATTGGCCTATTTATCATTACTTTGTAATCAGCTTACAAAATTAAATATGTGCTGTCAAGTCAGAACCAACTTTCAGCGACCCTAATAGGGCTTTCAAGGTAAGTGAGATATTTAAGGAATAGTTTTACCAGTTCTGAACCCCCCCCCCCCAATGAGTTTCCATGACCATGTCAGGATTAGAAGCCTGTTCTCCAGAGTCCTAGTCCATTACTCTTTCCACTACACCACACTTGGAATCATTTATTTGTGCTTAAGAACTAGATTTATACCATTATGCTCTAGGTATTATTTTATTTGTGTGTTTGTCATTGTTGCTGCTAATTTTCTTGTTTCATTTACAGTATAATCCACTATTCTTTCAGCAAACAGTGCTTACCTTCTTAATTATATTTAAGCTGGAAAATTAGTTTCAGAAGAATTGGACCAGGTTTTGCATGCAGAACACTTTAGATTAGGCATCCTTCAGTCTCGAGAGACTATGGTAACATGCTCTGTATGGAGGACTTCGAACAGCATCTAGTGTGGCCGAGAAGGCCAATTTTAGAGTGACAATCCCTTCCACACTGAAGACAAATACAATCTGTCATCTGTCCAGCTCCCTGATTTTACTGGTTTCAGGACTGCCTCTTTGCCTCGGCCTGCTGGACAAGGGTCTCCTCAAATTGGGAAAGGCTATGATGCAATGCCTGCCTCCAGGCTGAACGCTCAGATGTCAGGGTTTCCCATCTGTTGAGGTCCATTCCTAAAGCCTTCAGATCCTGCTTGCAGATTATTATTATTATTATTATTATTATTATTATTATTATTATTATTATTATTATTATTATTATTATTATTATTATTATTATTATTATTATTATTATTTATTTATTTATTTATTTATTTATTTATTTATTTATTTATATATATATATATATCCCGCGTATCTGGTCTTGCGACCAAAAGATGTCCTTGTATCGCAGCTGTGGTCTCCCTCTGGGGCAATTTCCCAGCACTAATTCTCCATACAGGAGATCTTTTGGAATCCGACCATCAGCCATTCTCACAACATGCCCAAGCCAACGTAGATGTTGCTATTTCAGTAATGTATACATGCTAAAAATTCCAGCTCATTCTAGGACTACTCTATTTGGAACTCTGTCCTGCCAGGTGATACCAAAAATGCATCGGAGGCAACGCATATGGAACGTATTCAGCTTCCTCTCCTGCCGTGCACAAAGGGTCCAGGACTCACTGTAGTACAGGAGTATGCTCAGGACACAGGCTCTATAGACCTGGATCATGGTATATGTTGTCAGCTTCTTATTGAGCCATACTCTCTTTGTGAGTCTAAAGAACATGGTAGCTGCTTTACTGATGTGTTTATCCAGCTCGACATCTAGGGAGAGAGTGTCAGAGATTGTTGAGCCAAGGTACACAAAGTCATGAACAACCTCCAATTCTTGTGTGAAGATGGTAATAGGGGGAGGTGAGTCCACGCCCTGGCCCATGACTTGTGTTTTCTTCAGGCTGATTGTTAGTCCAAAGCCTTGGCCGGCCTTGCTAAAACAATTCATGAGTTGTTGGAGGTCTTCAGCAGAGTGGGCAACAATGGCTGCATCATCGGTGAAGAGGAAGTCCCACAAGCATTTCAGCTGGACTTTGGTCCTCGCTCTCAGTCTAGAAAGATTAAAGAGCATTCCATCTGATCTAATCCATAGATGGACACCTTCTGTTGCAGTTCCAAAGACGAGTTTCAGCATAACAGCAAAAAAGATCCCAAAAAGGGTTGGTGCGAGGACACAGCCCTGTTTCACTCCACTTCGGATGCCTTTTAAATATTTTATTTTTAAACTACTAGGAAAAGGGTAGGGAATACAAAAGGTAAAGAGGAGTGGAAGGGATGGGAAAAGGGTTTTAAGGACAGGAGAACACAAAGTATACGATCTTCCAATCTATACATATTAAGTATACAAGCATCTAATCTATTCATTTTTCAATGCAAAAAAACCACAGTTTTATATTTTTTTTTTACTGTTTGATTATCCTCTAAATATCAGCTTATATTCATGTTTTAATTTAAATCTAAATTAATCCAACTATATCAGGAAATCGAGACCAACTATAAAATACATCCCCTCTTTCAATTTCCTTCTGTCTTGGACATAAGTTCAGCATGCCTGAAAAAGTATCCATTTCTAGCACTTCCCATATTTTCTCAGTACCCTTCTCTTGTTTCTGTGACTCTATTTTCTTCCAGTTTGGGGGATATAAAATTGGAGCCTCTTCAGCACAACATGGGCAAGCAGCTTCCCTACAATGCTGAGAAGAGAGATGCCATAGTAGTTATTGCAGTCACCCCTGTCTCCCATGTACACTCGGTGTCTACTAAATACATTTTGAGTTGAGTAAATAGAAGTTAAGGAGTAATTCAAAATATCCAGAGGAAACCATCTTATTCGCACAAAGCAGCAATGACTTTAAATGACTTTTAGGGAAATTGAAAGAAGAACATGACAAAGCAGGACTGCAGTTGCATATTAAGAAGACAGAAATCATGACTACAGAAGAAGTATACAACTTTAATATTGATAATGAAGAAATTTAAATATATCAATCCAAACGGAAACTACAGCCAAGAAATCAGAAGAAGACTGAGACTTGGAACGGCAGCAATGAAGGAATTTAAAAAGATAATCAAGTGTAAGGACATGTCACTGGAAACCAAAACGATTATCATCCACACTCTTGTATTTCCGATCATAGTGTATCAGTGAAAATGGGTAATAAAGAAAGCTGACAGGAGAAAAATTGATTTGCTTCAAATGTGGTGTTGGTAAGAGCTTTGTAGATACCCTGGACTGCCAGAAAGATTAACAAGTGGTTCCTAGATCATATCAAACCTGAACTATCTCTGGAGGTGAAATGTTGAAATTGAGGCTGTCATACTTTGGGCACATCATGAGAGGGCAAGATTCTCTGGAAAAGCTAATAATGGTGGGAAAAGTGGAAGGTAGCAGGAAAACAGGAAGACCACATATGCAATGGACTGTCTGCCTAAAGAAGACCTGGGCAGCTCCTGCCCGGCTCGTGGACAATTTTGAACATCAAAACCATTTAAAGCTTTTTGTCTAAAGTTGATCAGTTGCTTATCTATAACATACTGCAGAAAACCTCTTTAGTATTTGTGAAGATTAACAATTTAAAATAAAAACAATCATGACATCACTGTTTCATTTTATTTTTAAGTAAAGCTGGTTCGGCCCCCGAACACAGTTCAGATTTTTCATGTGCCACCCCCTATAGAAATTAATTGCCCACCCCTGGCCTAAAGGAAGCCACAGGCTTGAGTCTATAAGAGCTGAGGAGGGCTATTGAGGACAGGACATTTTGAAGATTGCTTATTCATAGGATCACCATGAATTGGAGGCAACCTGATGGCACATAATTAGAGATAGTCACAAAGTGCCTTGTACCATGTCATCTAAGTCATTGGTGCTGCAATGGAGGAGCAGAGAAGGGAAGTCCATACTCCTGCTAGAATGGAAGAATGTGCAACAGGGAGGGATGGAGCAGCACACACTGGCAGGTCAGTGGGGGAGCTGTCCAGGGTGTGTGTGCACATGCAGCACCTGTGGTGCCGTGCTGATGACTTAGACAAGACAACATGCCCATCTCTACACATAACAGCACATTTTAAAACTAAATGCATTGTAAGGTAGCAAGCATTACTTTGAATTTCTCACACCTTTTTTGGGGGGATGGGTTTTTTTTTATGTTGCTGACTACATTATAAGAAACTTCCCTGCTCTGGTCCAGTTTGTTCCCCATTATTTTGGTTAATGTTTCATTTAGCAAATGAAACGTTTGCCTCACACCACTTGACAAGTCTAAGTACGGAGTGAAAAGAAGGCCATTGATATGGCGGATTGCAAAAACAAAAGCTTCTTTCTTCATAGCCTCCTTAATTGTGTGGTTGTGCAGCTTCAGCAGCAGCAATGAGTGCTACTGCCAGGGCACCAGGTCAGCCAAAACAAACACAAGGACAGCAAGAATTAAGGGAAAGCAAGATAAGGCAGCCATAAACACCCTGTCCTCAAAGCACACACAACGTCCAGTGCAATCAGATGAGGCACTCAACTGGCCTTGTTGACGTAATTGCCGCAATTGCAGACACTTTCCAGGTTTTTCAAGTGACTGATAAGACAGGGAAAGTTAATGGCGGTTACTCAAAATGGTTTACATTAATACCCTAAATTGATTGACCCTTCAAATACAGGAAGCTGTCAGCACCAAAACATTAACTTCTGCTATTCATGTTTTGCATGCTCAGCCCCATTGCCTTTATGGGACCATAATTTGTGAGATGCATGATTTGGTGAGGAATAAGAATAATGAAGAATATGGTCTAGGAAACTCCGAAAGTGGAATATGCCTCACAAGCATATAGAATATTTTGCTGTTGCTCCTCTGTACTTGCAGATCCAAAAAGCGTCTTAAAATATCGTAAGGACATTTTCAGTAGATGATGCTAGGAGAAGTTGAAGGCAAAACTGAAGTCAGTAGGAGAACAGGAAGCCCTAAGATGAGATAGCTGAACTCAATGAAGGAACCCACAGCTTGCAAGACTTAAGCACAGCTCTTAATGATTACTCCTTCTGAAGGCCATTAATTGATAGGATTGCCATAAATCAGAAGAGACTCGTTGGCGCCTAAGAACAAGAAGTATTCAGGTTATACAGTACCTTCTTTGGGCATAGGTGTTCAAAGAGTAACAGCAGATATTATTACATAAGGAGGAAGCTGGATATGGGATGAGTCAGCAACTGTGAGAATAAAAGAAATAACAACAGATTCGTGCACTTTATGCTAATTGCAATACTAAGGATCAGAAATCTCAGTTACGCATCACTGACCAATTTTTTTTTAAAGGAGGGGAAATAAAAACATGTACTGAGCAGAAACATGTCTACAAAATTGCCCACTTGTATGTTACCATCCAGGATTTCTTGCAAGGCTGAGGAGAAAACAGTCATGATTAGAGATGGGGACAAATATAAAAACTGATTTCCCACTAATTATAGCTGATTCATTAAATATTTGTTGATCCATACTTGTGGGTTCCAGAGACCCTCCACAAATATGAAGGGATAAATATTTATCAGGGTTTTTTTCATCCTTTGTATAATAAAAACAAACAAACAAAAAACCATTCTGGCTACCGGCCCCCGATCAGCTGATTGGCAGCAGAGAGGCAGCCACCACTACACTGGCCACCCAATACCACAGCCTACCCTCCACCCCCTTCCTCTCCCTATCTTGGATACCATGCCACCCCACCCTACCCATCCCCACCGACACCCTCTTACCTTAATCACTGCTGCTGAGGTCTTCTGGCCTCGCAGCGATGCATATAAAAATGGAGACTGGCTGCCCTTTGCAAACATGGTGGCTGCAGCTTCATTTAGGGTAGTGAAGCTGCAGCTGCCATCTTTGCATAGGGTAGCCTGGATTTCCTTAGCCTGCCTTAAGGGAATCCAGGATCCCCTTTGCAAAGATGGCAGCTGCAGCTTCACTACCCTAAATGAAGCTGCAGCTGCCATCTTTGCAAAGTTCAGCCAGTCCCCTTTTTTACATGTGTGGCTGCGGAGGCCTGATGGAGACTTCACCAGCAGCTATTAAGGGAAGGGGGGTATTGCTGGGAGTGGGCTAAGGTAGGGAAAGGAAGGGGGTGTGGGGATGGGCTGTTGGGGTGGCTGGCTGTGTGGGGAGGCAGCTGCCTATCAGCATCTGATCAGCTGATTGACAGCCTGTAGGCAGAATTGGCTTCTGTGCTTGTGGTAAACTCTCTAGGGGGGACCCAATTTGTGGTTGAATAACTCGGATGTCCGATATTCAATCTTCACCAAAGTTGGCAAGTGTGTTGGAGAAAGACATAGGAAGCTCTGTTGTGAATCTGGATTCTCTAGGTAGCTGGGGGAGCTTTCCTGAGGGGTTCCTCTTTGTAACTATGTTCACCAAACTTTCAAGAGTTGTAGAAAAGCATCTGAGGAAGCTGTCCTGCAAATTTGGTGTCTCTAGGTGGTTGGGGGCCAGTGTTATAGCCATTTAAAGTGCAGATGAGTTGATAAATCAATCAATTGATTCATCAAAGAATATTCATATTTGTTGATCTGTTACCTTTATGAATAATGGATCAAAATGAATCACAATTTTATTTGTCCCCATCTCAAGTCATGATATTACCAATGCAAGTGATGATTTAATGAGAAATGCATCAGTTCAGATAAATTTGAAATAGAAGTCTAATCTCAAAATACTGAGCGATTTCATTATGTCCTCATCTGAACTTCTTTCTTCTGCTGCTATATAGGTGTGTGCATGTACGTGCGTGCATACACAGACACACATACCCCAATAACAACAACAACAACAAATCCAAAAATGGATTAAATGAATATCCCAAAACTTCAGAATTTCAGTCCACAGCATGCCTTTGCAGAGCCCTCTTTTTCTTTCTGAAAATTTGGCAGCCCTAGCAAATAGGAAATAAGGCCACTGGGTTAACTTTTCCCACTGTTGCTTGGAAGACAAAGTCCAAATAATGCTAATCTACATAAACCATACCACAATGCATGCTCTTACGGAAATGATTATGTCTTTGTAGAAGTATTTCCTGTTGCAAAACAAATTCAATGTTGTGACTAGCCCAGCTCCTCTGAAAGTGTCCCCATGATCATGGCTATTTTCATTTTCTACAACCCCTGTGATTTGTCCTGCAGCAGAATGAATAGTGCTGTCGTTGTCTTAACATATATGCCAAGTCATGGTATGTTAGCTACACTTTTGGCCATGATAGTAGGATATGTGCAATGGAAAAGAATTACAATAGATGTTTCCAATCGTAAGATGAGATGGGGTATCCAGGATGAAGCAACATCACTTGAAAGAACATTTACATGCTGCAGAAATCATGTCTAGCATTTGGACTGAGCAGAAGGACAGGTTTAGTATAGCACCTGTGCTAGCATCAAAGAATGCTAGGCAAAAGCTAATAGAGCTTAAACTTCAAGGATTCTGTGACAGAGATCCAGAGACACACCCAGATTTATCCTAAGCAGAAAAACGAGGACCATGCTAGATGTGACATGGCAGCCCTCTGATGAGTCACAATGCCATTTTGTTGTTATTTTAAAACAAAATTCCCCAATTGTAAGTTGCAGCTGGTTACAGGTAATGTACAGCTACTCTGTTGCAACAGCTCCTCTGACTGCCAGCCCATTTCTGAGCCCTGTTCAGTCCTGGCTTTGACCTATAAAGCCCTAAGTGGCTTAGGTAAAACCTATGTGAAAGACCAAATGTCTCCATGTGAGCCTACCCAGTTTTTAAGACCATCAGGTGAGGCCTTTCTCTTCGTCTCACCACCCTCACAGGTACATTTGGTGGGGATGCAAGAGAAGGCCTTCTCTGTTGCTGCTCCCAAGCTGTGGAACTCCCTCCCAACTGAGACTTTTGTCAAGTGGGAAAAGTCCCTTTTAAGCTTTTGTTATTACCTGTTTAGATATTGCCCACCACCTTGGGTCCTTTTCAAGAGAAGGGCGAGGTACAAGTAAGAAAAATGAATGAGTGAGTGAATGAAAAGTCAACTTGGAGGCTGTGGGTATCAGCGCAACTCTAATATGGAGGGGGGGGCTTAATCGTTTGCATAAGTGTTTTGTTGTGATTTGAAGCTGTTTTGTAAAGTGGGTGTGTAAAATGTAAAAATGCACTGGTATATTGGGTTCAAATTCTCACCCAGTTATGAAACATGCTGAGTGACCCTGGGCCACTTAGAGTCTTTCCCATCGCATAGGGTTGTGGGGATAAGTGGAGAGGAACAGAGCCACCTCACTAATGGTGGGATATAAAAATAGCAAGGAAAGAAATAACAATTTATTGTCATTTCAGGGAACCCAAAGCTGGGTGCCTGGGGCAGCTGCCTCATGCTGCCGAACAGTAGGGCAGGCTCAGGACTGATCAAGAAAGCATTCTTAGAGATTTATTCCACATGTCTATGGTGGAATTTGTTCCGGGGCACTATTAGACTGAAGACAATAACCTTGAAAGCATAACCTGTAATAAAATGAATGACAGCTTAGTCATCTGCTCAAGCAGGACATTTTTGCCCTGATATTTCATCCAATTGTTGTAATGAATAGTGGCATTTCTGGCCCACCATATCAAGGTATGTAAAAATAGGATAGTACTGGAAAGCACTTCATTTTCTCTCCTCCAGGGGATCTCATGTGTGAGCTCAGGAAATGCCACCTCAGCAAAACGGGTCTTGTGAAAGCTTGTCAAAAACAATGTTCCCTATCCATTGACTCAGATTAATCCTACACTGCCTCTCTCCATAAAAGTGTACATTTGCAAGGGCAGGTCCTCGGTATGTACAGGGTTTCTGGTTAGAAGGGTCAAGACCCAAGCATGGCAGCAATGCCAAGGTTTCTCTGAAGCAAACTATACCACTAATTTGTTCAAGATTGCATTTCTTCAGCATTTAATTGCCTCTCTGTACTTTTCAAATGTTGCATCCTAGTTGGATTACTGTTAACACAATCTACGTGGAGCTGCCTTTGGAAAGTGTTCGGAAAGTGTTCAACAGGTCCAAAACGCCACAGCCAGATTGTTAACTTAGGCTGGTTAGAGGGGTCATAAACCCTGTAGTGGTCCATCAGCTCCACTGGCTGCCAGTCCATTTCTGGGAGAAAGGCAAGAGAAAATTATTTTAAATAAATAAATAGAAGTTTATCACTGTGGCCTAGGTAAAATACGAGCCATAAGGTACTAATGTCTTATTCCACATCTAAAATCTAAAACTTGCAATTCACAGTTATGACAGCAAAATGTTGTTTAAAATACTGCTCCCACCTAGCTCTACTCATGTCACTGGATCTAGCCAGGCTGGGCAGCTGAGGGGCTTTACCCCGAGAGAGGTCCGGAAGGAGAGAACTAGAAACCAGGCCTTCTCAGCGGTGGCTCCTCGCCTCTGGAACATCTTGCCCCCTGAGATTCACCTGGCACCCTCACCGGGAGTTTTTAAAAACAAGCTGAAGACTTCATTCTTCAGGCAGGCCTTCCCCTCTTGCATCATTTAGTTCCCTGTGTTTTTCCATCTTGGACTTGGCTTACTTCTCTTTTTTGTTTGAATATTGTCTGTCTTAATTCTTGTTTTATATTCCTCGGACCGTAAGCCACCCAGAGTAGATTCATTTGAATCTAGATGGGCGGTGTAAAAGCCAAACAAACAAACAAAACAAACAAACAAACAAACAAACAAATACTATTTAGAATAGAAATATGCACTGTCAAAACATTGGTATATAACTTTGCCCTTGTGTTTCAAGAATAGTTTACCTCCCTTCATATAGTTTATGAAATCTCACAGCCACACAGAAGTCATTGTTCTTTTTGTTCTTTTTCCTGTTTTCTTTTTTGCTGTGACCACCTGATAAATGTCTATGACAAGTCTATTCCTCCTGTTTAGAAAGAGGGCTTCTACGGAATTTGGGTCTTCCCTTTTATCTGTTTCAAAGAGGTATAGTCCATCCTCATACTTTCCAGAGTAAGAAAACTGTATGGGGAAAAATAATTGATCATTTATCTGGAATCGGAATACCCTCATTGGCAAACCAAACGTGGGTGGAGAAAAGTGGCTACAATAAATACCATTGAAAACTGACAAGTTGTACTAAGAGTATGACCCTTAGTATGATGAAACACTGCAGAACATTAAAAAGTTACTTTTTTGGACTGTAACTCCCAGAATTCCTCAGCACCCATCGTGGCTGGGCAATTCTGGACTATTTTTCTGTTTAAAAAATGCTATAATTTTGAATGAATGGATGAATGAATGAATGAATGAATAATTTATTTTTATTCTACAGCCAAAAACCCAATAAAATACAATATACAGTGGTGCCTCGCTTAACGTTTGCTTCGTTTAACGTTTTTTTCGCTTAACGTTTATTTTTTCAGAGGCAGATTGTGCTTCGTATAACGTTTTTCCCTATGGGCGATTTTCGCATAGCGTTTTTGGGACCATGCTTCGCTTAACGTTTTTGGTTTTAGGTCCCCTGCTTCGCTTAACGTTTTTTTTTGTTTTCAATTTAAAAAGTGTCTTAGAAGGGTCCAAAACGGTTCTAAATGCTTGGATTCGTTAGAGGACCCCTTAAGTCATGTGCAAACCTGATTTGGCTTTGATCTGACGTTTCGTTAATTTTTTGTGAATTTTTGTTTTTTGGCCCATAGGAACCAATGGACCTGTCAAAATCTGACAGCTCCATGCTTTCCTATGGGGGAGAAAACAATTTACAAAAAATTAACGAAAGTTCAGATCAAAGCCAAATCAGGTTTGCACATGACTTAAGGGGTCCTCTAACGAACCCAAGAATTTAGAACAGTTGCTGAGTCTTCATTAATTTTTTGTGAATTTTTTCTTCCCCCATAGGAAATAATGGAGCTGTCAGATTTTGACAGCTGTCAAAAGTTGGGGAAAAAAAATTCACCATTAATTAACGAAAAGTCAGATCAAAGCCAAATTAACTTTTGCATCCGTTTTAGAGGGTGCAGAAGCTAATCCAAGCATTTAAAACCATTTTTGACCCTTTTATGACACACTTAATTTTGCAAAAATTGACTTCGCAAAGCCATTGAAACCTATTGAGTCAGCTACAATACATTCCAATGGAGGATACATTGTATCGTTTAACGATGTTTCCTATGGGTTTTTTCGCTTAAGGACGGCAATCCGTGCCTATTGGAACGGATTAACCGGTTTCCAATGCATCTCTATGGGAAATGGTGTTTCGCATAAAGTTTTTTTCGCATAAGGTTTTTTTTTTTGGAACCAATTAAAAACGTTATGCGAGGCACCACTGTAATTGCATTTTGCCAATCTCTGATCTAAACAGTAAGCAAAAGCTTGTTAAAACCCTTATATTCTCAGCATTTTTGAAAGTTACCATACCCAAGAATTAACACATCATCCTAAGAGCAGGAAGTCATACACATGGGCAGAAAATATTTTGACAACGTGAGGCAGTCTTCTCAACAACTGATCTAGGATATTATTAAAGGATTTTATTTGCTAGCTATTGAAGTAAAAAAATGATGACCGTTGATTTACACATCCTATTTAAAGACAGTACAAAAATCAGAACATGTATACTTTAAAAATAGACATTTTGGCATGAAACACTATTTTTTGTTAGAAGTGGAGACAAGAGTGGGCTGAAATGTTGAACTTATAAACTACAGAATGAGAAACATTATTATTAGTATTATTATCTCTATCCAATAGTCAATTAAACCACACTAATAAAGCACTGCACAGACTACTTCAAATTCTCCTTGACACTGATAGCAGATTCTGGTCAGTAAATATTACCTCCTTGCTATTTCCCTTTTGGAGGTTTCATTGTTAGCATGGAAAGTTTATCACTGAACCTATTGTTCCTGCATGTTTTCCTCTCCAGAGAGATCATGGACTTAATGTTTGTTTTATTATGCAGAATGTCAGCCAAATCCTTCTCACATCGCACCAAGAGATATCTTCCAGTTTCACCAATGCATAAAAGAATTACATCTCAAACACTTGATTTTATCAACAGCACCTTTAATTGCACACTTCTCCTTGCTCTTCTGAAAAGCCAAACATTCTTTCTCCAGCATTTCGTGTCATTCAGATATGACTTCACTTGATATATTTTTTATAAGGGCAGAACAGAGAATGTTGGTCATTCATGATGCTATGATTATTCGAGACTGCAAAATCGCCATGGCTAAAAGGTAAAATGCCTTCAATGCTTTCCTTCCTTCAATGCATTCCCATTTATTTAGATCAGTGGTTCTCAACCTTGGTTACCCATATGTTCTTGGACTAAAACTCCCAGAAGCCTTCACCCCTAGCTGTGCTGGCCAGAGCATCTGGGGACCTAAGGTTGTGAACCACTGATTTAGAGCCATCAAATGAGGAGGAGGAGACATGAGTCGTTAATAGACAAAATGGAAATTGTCTCCCAAGAAGCCTGCCAAGACCCAAGGACAGGACAGAAATTTCAAACGCTCTCACTTTATTTAGTAAAAATAAAATCTGTAGTACTTCATCCTTTTGACTTGCAGGGCTCCGACTCAATGGACAAAATGAATATGCCGTGTTATTGCCATTGATGAATTCCATGACACTTACTGTAAAGATTACAAACTTTGTCTATAAATTAGTTATTTATCTAAATGATTGTTTTAAATAGAGCACAACTTTCCTGCTTCTATAATCCAAGTGGCAAACATAATACATAGATTGGCCCTGGTTAGGGTTAGCTGATGGTGGAACATATATATATATTTTGTGTGCAAAGTTCCACCATCAGCTAACCCTGGGATTGAACCCCAGGTCATGGGCCCAATTTTAGCTACAGTACAGCAGTTTAACCACTCTCTCTTATATATATATAAGAGAGAGTGGTTAAACTGCTGTACTGTAGCTAAAATTGGGCCCATGACCTGGGGTTCAATCCCAGGTAGCCAGACTCAGCCTTCTATCCTTCCGAGGTTGGTAAAATGAGTACCCAGCTTGCTGGGGGGGGGATGTGTAGCCTGCATAACTAACTTGTAAACTGCCCAGAAAGTGCTTGAAGCGCTATGGGGCGGTATATAAGCAGCACACTTTGCTTTTTGCTTTGCTTTGAAGGCTAGTCAACTTCTTGTGAAAGGATGCTTCCACATGTCCTGGGTGCTGGGGAAAAGCAACTTGCTTTCTGGATCATGCAGAGTTTCTACATCTGCAAAATCACCCACTGCAGGTCTTCTCGTGGCAAGCTGTGTAAATGCTTCAGTCACCACAAGAGTCACCACATTATTTACAGCATAATTATTTACTATTGTAAATAATTTACTACTGTAAATAATAGCATGCAAGGTTCCCTTGGTAGGTGGAACTTCTATCAACAAGATAAGATGTAGACTTCCCAGATCTAGAGTTGGGAAATATTTCTTTCTTCTTTCTTTTTCTTGGGCTGGAGCATTCTGGGAATTGTAGTCCAAAGGAAAAACATCTTCCATCTCTGGACACGTCAAAGCAGTCAGGTTACTAAACTTGTTCTCCACTATCCTCTAGCTTGCAATGCTACAGAATGCCAACTGCAACCTATTCCTACACCCCTCTACCCTCCTCTTTGTTTAAAGCACTAATGGAATCTGGATCTCTTCTGAAACTCTTACTGAGTAATTGCAGTTGATAGTCCTGTCTTCCATCACGTCTGAATCCCTACACAAAGAACGTCACCACTTCTCGTCCCATGTATTCTTCATCAGCCTGGCTCCACATTTTCAGGCCCTGTACAGGATGCCCTCAATGGCTCTCTGGCATTTATTGACTGACCCCCACGCCCATCACCCCCTGGTATTCTCCCCAGTGGAAAAAATTAAGTTGGCAGTTCAGCTACATATCATTTCTTGAGATTCAAAGCCGAAATCTAAGTTCTTTCTGCATCATTGGGGTGCATTTCCATCAGTGATTCCCAACCTTGAGTAACCGAGGTGTTCTTGCACTAAAACTCCCAGAAACCTTCACCACTAGCTGTGCTGGCTGAGGTTTCTGGGAGTTGCAGTCCAAGAACACATGGGTTACCCAAGGCTGGGAACCACTGATTTACACCCCAAACATGGAGGGAGAGGTCTCAAGGCACCGGTTGGCATTGATATATTTCTCTCTGTCATCAAGTGGGAGGACAAACAAGTGGGCAACTATTTCTGTGTCACCTGATTCTAGGAAAGGTAAATCCAGGTAAATGGGCCTAGAAACTGGACAAAACCTGGCTAAACAGGTAATGAAGCAATTGAGACCAGGGCTCTGGCACCAGCATCAAACGGACAGGTGTCCAGGCTTTAAAGCTATCTCACACACAAGAATTAAAGTTCCTCCTTCTTCAACACTGCTAGCCCTAATCTTGCACATTCCTTTGCTCTCTCATGAGCACAGTGACAGCACTGCAACAGGTGACAGGAACAAATGTAAGGGGGTCCAAGAGTCTCCCCCAGGGAGAATGGGCCTCTGCAAACACAGAATATGGAGAAGTTACTTTTTGGAAAATAATGCTTCCAAACTCTGACCAAATAGAACATTATGCATTATTTATCTGCTGTTTGCAACATTAGGCAGTGATCACCTGGAAGCAGGGAGGCAGATACAGTGGACACAATTCTTTCTCTCCTTCCATGCTAACCCTCCTCATTCTGCAACCCTGATCTCCATTCAGATATAACAGTTCAACAGTTCAACAATGTTGTTGTCTTTTACATTTCAGATTTTTGCAAAGACAAACTGCAAATGTTAGAAATTCAAATGTTGGTACCCAATATATGATTACATTGGCTTTGTTTTCCGTTTTCTTACATTTCTAACTCCATGATGCTTTCAAGTATAAGAAACTGGCCAATATTATGGGATGCATAACCAATGATTTTCTTTCTGTTGGTGACATGGCACTCACTGGCAGGACACCAGTTACAGAAATTCTACTGTCTACCCTACTCTCAAGTTTGTGAGTGAGTTATATAGCCATATTTGAAATCGAAACATACAATTTACATGCAGAATATAATAAAAATATATCCTTCCCTTTTTTCTTTTTTTCTTTTTCTTTTCTTTTCTTTTCTTTCTTTCTTTCTTTGAGATAGAAGTGTAAAACTGGGGCTGCAATTTAGCATTAATAAGACAAAAATCAAGACCACAGAAAGCCAACAAGGAAAAAAATGCATTCATTTGAAATGTGCTGAAGAACAGCTTTACAGGACAAACAGAAAGACAAATAAAGGTCCTAGATCAATTCAAGCCCAAGGTCTCCCTAGAAACAAAAATGAGAAAAGTGAGGAAATTGCACTTTGGGGACATTGTGGAAAAGACATTTTCTGGAAAAGACAATAATGTCAGAAAAGGTTGAAGGCAGCAAGGAAAGAGGAAAACCCAAATGAGATGGATTGACTTTATAAGGAAAGCCACAATCTTGAATCTGCAAGAGCTGAATAGGGCTCTTGAGGATAGGGCATTTTTGGGGGTCACTCATCCATAGGGTTGCCATGCTGGAGCCAACATAGCGGCACATAACAAGATGTTTTCTTGCCAAGGAACATGAAGTAAAAGCAAATAAACCCTGGCTTGGCTTGGCTAGATTTTTTCAGGGGGAGGGGATACTGGAAATCAGTCAGCCACATTAACAAGCATTTTCTGCAAAATAAAATCTTCTCCCATTTATTGCACAAAATTTTCCTCGCTGCTCGTACATGAAAGAAAGATCGTGCACTGACAAAATAACACATTTCTTTCTCTTCATTCTGGCTGTCTGAATGATTATTTTCTAGTGCCTTCATTACTTCCCTGGAACGGTGAAGCCAGAAAAAGTACCAACTTGAATGGTTAATGGTACTCAAAGGCAAAGGAACAGAGAGGTTGCGCTGCCCTCTAGTGTGCCTTGCTTGTCAGGAATTTGTGAGAAGACTGGGCATGCTGCCGGCTTTTTAAAAAGTAAACACGCCAATGACACACATACAAGAACATGCATATACATAGAAGGTAGGTGGAAATTAAAGGAAAAAAATAAGTAATCGTTTTTTGCATTATACTTAGACATAGTGAAAAAGATGACTGTGCACAATCTGAATAAAGTGAAAATCTGAATCATTCAATACTAGGCATGAGATTTTCAGATTTTGTTCTCAAACACTACAACAATTCACCAGGAATACTCCCAGCTAGAAATCTGACAGGTGTGGCAAAAAAACCCCAAAAACAGTTCCTCAGAGAAGTTTCAGCAAACATACCTGAGGCCCAGTATGTTCTTCTCTGCAGCCACTGCAGAAGGAGAGCTGCAAGAGGTTGTGGGACTGGTAGATTTTTTTTTTAGCGCTACCATGAAAAAAGCCTAATGAGTAGAGGGACTTAGGGCTTGTCTACATGGTTTGACTGGAATGAGCTAAATAGGGTCATTAGGAGGTCTGGTATTCCATTTAGGGCAATCCTCACATCCAAATGGTAGATGGACCTCAAGGGATCCTATTTGGTTTTGGGGGGAAATTGTGTGGGGGGGAAGATATATATATCCCACTATGCAATTTTTTTCCACCTGACCTATCTTGGGTTGCCCCCACAGTGTTTCCTGTGCTGCTTCTTTGCAATGGCTTTGCTGAAGAAAGGGAAGCATAGGTCTAGTGGTTAATACCTCCATTCCCCTTTTCTTCTGCTTACATTTTCTCTAAGATGCTTCCAAGGCTTGGCTTGCTTCCATTGATTTATTTTATACATGGGGACAAATTTTAAAAATGAAGTGCAATATTTGCAGTGGTGGCAGCGGTAGAGGAGGAAAAGGTAGGGAGACAACGGGGGCAGTGGGAAGGGGTGGGAAAGACTGGGGGAGGCTCAAACTGTGTTTTATTTAGACAACTTCGGGCTGTCTAAAAAAAAAAAAACCACAGAACTGACAAACCGATTCGTGATTCGTCAGAAAACTCAGTGAAAATTCATGGTTTGTCAACTTTGACAAGGCACGAATCAAGATGAACCACTATTTTGGCGGTTTGGCCCCATCTCTAATTTCTTTATTCAGTAGTTTCCAAACTGTGCGCTGTGGTGCCCCAGGCACTGCCAAATCCAGCCAGGGGCACCGCAGAATCCTTAGGAGTACTTCCCAGAAGGAAACTTTATGTTTGTTTTGCTTTTTTAAAGTAGTGCAGCATATATAAATAATAAACACATTTTTTAAAAAACATAGCTGGAGAACATATTAATTTGCCAATATTGTCTTACTAAGCCCCTTCATGATATTGGCAAATTAGAAGACTTTCTTTAGGTCCTTTTTTAGCAATCACACATGCTGAAAATTGAGCAAAAGAGAGCAATCGTACCAGCACCAAAAAAATCAGACACCCCTGACAGAAGCTCAGAAAGGTGCGGGTAAGACTGCTTGGTGGCTGGTCTGTTTCAATCCAACGTTGTTGGATCACTATCTTCAGCTGTGAACAAGCCCGTCCCTGCAGCAGATAAAACAGGGGGCTAAATGCCCATTTAGTCAGCCTCAGAAAGAGCTTAATCAGAACTGAAAATAAGAGCATGATGGAAACTTTCCTTCAGTTTCTTTCACTAGGAGTGCTTCTTTAGCTTTTTAGGGTAGATGTACCAGCCTGTTGATTTACACTGAAACGGCTCACCTTTTCCAGGTCATCTCATTTTAGTTTTTTCCCCATTCTGGAAAGAACCTGGGGTGCAACCACTTGCTACCACCTCACACAACCACCAGCTCCTTTTCTCTTTCAAGTATGAGAGGCCATACTTGCAACTCCCTTGTCTTCTCTTTGAGCAGTTGTTTGAGTGCTTCCAATGCTTCCACATCCTTATTTGGAGGGAAAGAGGTTATTGTTGCCACTGGCCTCCCTTTCATCCAGGCTGAATGGATGGGTAGAGGGGGAATTTCAGCACTTTTCTGCCACTTTAGGGATACAGGGGGATAAGCAAAATTGACCCTCCTCTTCCTCCTCCTCTAGTGCAGTGGGGGAAGACAGAATCATCACAGCTCAATGTTGGAAATAGCCATTTGCCTCCTGCCTGGAGTGGTGAGAGCATGTGAGCTATCATAGTTTTCTTTCTTACTTACATTTATTTATTTATTTATTTATTTATTTATTTATTTATTTATTTATTTATTTATTTATTTATAGTATTTCTATCCCACCTTTCTCCCCAAAAGGACCCAGGGTGGCTTACATAATTAAAATGGTACAATATTTAAAAGCTAAAAACAGTAAGTATACAAATTTTAAAAAAGAATTAGGCAAGTATTATATTAAAATGGTAACTAATATCAGTATTGAAACACATTTAAAATAACAGAGCACAACAATTCAATTAAACCCTGTCTTAGACCACCAGTCATTAAGGAAAAGCCTTATAAAACTCTGCAAAGCAAAGGTCTTAAACTGTGGTATGTGTGGATCACTGATGGTCTGCAAGCTTTGGTCCTTTATTTTTTATTTTTGAAAAACAAAAATGTGCATTAATTAAGTGTATTGAACAGGCTAAGAAGATCTAGGCCCTGTTAGTTTCAAAACATGGCACATACACAGTCTGCTAAATATTATTTACAGGTTTATCAATCAAAGAAGCCCTTCTTGGTAATCTGGCCTAGAATTTCAGAGTTTCATAAAACAGTACTAGATTTTATACAATACTGTATTGGTACTGAAAGGAGAAAAGAGGTGTGCTTTGATTAGTTTTTATTAAGTATGCCAGCATTTTTCAAGTGATCCGTGGATCGGGATGGGGGAGAGAATCATGGCTATAAAGCATATAATTAATAATTTTATGGCATTTTAAATATGAATAAAGTTTTAACATGTTCTTTATTCTATGTAGTTAATCCTATTCATGAAAATTCTACTGTACACAAGTGCAAATGAGATGCAAAAATTGTTGACCTGACATGCACTGAAGTTTGAACTTTATCTAGAAATTTAAAAATAGAAATTTATCTATTTATGTGGCAAAAGCAATTACAAAAAGAAAGAATGCACAGAGAAAATTACTGGTATATTACAAATTGACAAATGAAATAATAATAAAAAAAATAAGTGCAATACACAAATCCACATAGTACAGAGCAGAACAGCATGTCTTCAAAGTGAAAATTGTGACTATCACCACCAACCTTCCTTCTTAAAGTTGATGCTTTAAAGGCAAAAAATGTACACTTTCTCGAACATACAGAAGAAACTATTCCTCAGTAAAAGGAATTCTGCCAGGCATCCACTATCTAGCAAAAGGCGCAAGTGATAAGCTTAGTTCTTTAAACAAAATTGTTCTTAAGTTATCATAAAATGAGCAACCAAGTAAATAATGGGACAGGTCTTCAAGTGTGTTGGTCCTGCAAGAGGAAACTCTTCTCTCATGCAGGATTTGGTGCTGATGACCTTCAAATATAAAAGAGTTTTGTAGAGCTGTGAAAGCATCTCTCATTTTAAAATTTGACATTTTAATTATATATTGTGGATAAAAAAATTGAACAGGTAGTATAGCACTCCACAGCACGCGGGTTGACTGCCAAACAGAAACGCAATCTGCTTGAAAATCACATTGAGGTTTGTAAATATTATTTAATAACAAATCACCTTCTCAAATCATAAAGAGTTAAGAAGATTCAGAGACAGGCTGCACTCATTAATGATCTGAAGAATTTCCTGATAGATGTGTTCTATCGTTAAAAATCAACATCTCTTTAAGATGGTAAATAACAATGTTAAAAGAGATCCCATCCCCTTTGTCTTTTTAAGAGCTTAAATATGTGTTCTGGCCTTCACTGTGGGAGAGTCACTCTCCAAATGAAGAACAGAAGTTTCAGTAGACTTAGGCAGACCAAAAAGAGCTTGTAAATATTCATTCAGGGGTATTTCAACATTCACTTTCTGAGTAGACCCCCATATTTGAGCATCATGACAGATACGTGTTGCAGCTTTAGCCTTACAGATTTTAAGGACTGGAGAAACCTGTCTACCATCTCTGCTCCAGTAAAATCTTAATAATGCATGAATTATCTATCTAGCTATCATTTTGTTGTTATCAAAATGCTTCTTCCAATTTCATGTGAGGAAAAAATTATACCTAAGATTTTAAAAAGATATCACTTTTTCTATAAGATGCCCTCAATTTGCCATGTATGGGTTGTTATTGTTACCTAAAACTGGTATTTTGGTTTTTTATTTCTCCAGCTTTACATTACACCGTTGCCAGCTGCATTAGAAGAGTCATTACATTCTCATTCCACTTTGTTACCTAAACCCCCCCATCTAAGAACAACAACAACATCAACAACAATCAAACACCACGAAGCAACTGAAACCAAAATAAGCAACAGGGAAAAAGTATACCAGACAAGAAAGGAAACAAAATAGCAGCAAAAACAACAATAATTTTTTTAAAGTAGTCAAAAACATTGTGGCACTTAAAGGCTGTTATATTTGAATGTGAGGTTTCATGGATCAAGTCCACTTCCTTTGACAGAAGAGTGAGAGAACAGTGAAAAGTAATGAGAAAATGTGAAAAATGATGAGCTGTTGTCATGATGAGTAGAAATCTACTCAAACCTTCACAGAAAGCATAGAGATGGAGAGAAAGATTTCCTAACAGGATCGCCAAACCTAGAAGACTGTTGCAGGAAGAACAGCAGCAGCAACTGTTTTACTTTCCTGGCCAAAATGGTGAAAAATGTCAAATACCTCTCATCGTAAATGTTTACAAATAGCTCCATATTTACAGATACAGGCCAGGTCAGTGTGACCAGAATAAGCATTAAATCCAACAAGGAAGTCATTTTGAAATGGCAGACAGATGTATCACCTGACAAATACAAATATGCACTGATTTTATTTCAGGAATGAATGTAAACCCAAGAATAGTGTTTTTTTTTAATTTTCTCAAGAGTTGCACCAGATATTTGCATGTTCTGGTAGAGAAAATCATGTGAGAACATGATGCAAACTTTGCCCCTACGCCACTTTATTCCTTGGTAAGAAGTCCTTTAATGTCATTTCTATTAAAATGGATATACAGTATTTTTTCTCACTTGGCTCTCTGTGTCTTCCATTCTGTTGCCTTTACAGCACCCAGCTCTAATGAACTGGGAATCACAAAGCAACTGTGATGCTGGCAAGTCTTTCCCTCTCTCCTCTCTCTGTGAATGTGTGTGAAGTCATTATTCTTTATTAGCCTCTGTACTTTAATTCTTGCTTTGACTCATTACTTATGAATTTTATCTCTTTACTGCCTTTGAGGTCTGCACCTCCTTTTCTACTATCTTTTAATTTTCAAAAAAGCTGAAATAGCACTGTTATGAGATTTATTGTAAATACTTTCAGAAAAGCACATTATGGGAATATTCACCTTTCTAAGCCTATGTGGTGCCTTAGTTTCCTTCTTCAGCACTGACACATTTTACTCCTTCCTCTGACTATCCTTTCTTTCTCTTCCAAGGTTAATCACATGTATGACCCTAGCTGATCACCATATAGCGAACAGAATGTTGTCACAGAACAACATAATATAATTAGTTTGGCCTATAGGCGGGATAATAATAATAATAATAATAATAATAATAATAATAATAATAATAATAATAATAATAATAATAATAATAATAATAATAATAATAACAACAACAACAACAACAATAACAACAATAACAACAACAACAACAACAACAACAACAACAATAATAATAATAATAATAATAATAATAATAATAATAATAATAATAATAATAATAATAATAATAATAATAATAATAATAATAATAATAATAATAATAATAATAATAATAATAATAATAATAATAATAATAATAATAATAATATATGGTAACAAAACAATAAGAATGCACAAGTATTTTTTGCAGACAATCAAAAACATTATTGGAAAATATAACTGGAAAATTGTATTCTGGCATTACAAAAAAATTATACAAATAACTGTGAATGGTTTTGACTCAGCCCCCATAATTACTGTTATTTTATTAAATTTCCAGGTAACAAATGATTATATACTGTACCAGTTAACTGCTGCAGAGAGCGCTGCATCAGGCATTTCTGTACCACAAATGCACTTTTTGAGTGTGTTCCTACAAAGATAGCAAACAAAAGAGAAGAATTACCTTTTTAAGGGTTCATATATCCCTTTGGCATAGTGTCAGGGAATTCCAGCCTAAATTTCTCCTTTTAAATCTTCTTCTTTGTTACAGATCACGAACAAAAACATTTCTCCATTAGCAACTAATGGAAATACTTCTTTTATCACACAAAAGAATGAAAGACCCCAGGTGCCTCGGACAGCCTGTAGCCACACACCTAATCACAGGGGCTTGAGTATATCCCTTCTCAGTCTCACTGTGTTTGTACTGATTTTAAAAACATGTGGTATATGTTTCCTCTCACGAGCCACCATTCTGGAACACCCAGGTGATCTTGGACTGCAACTCCCAGGAACCCTGGCCAGTGCATCTGGTGGTGACGGCTTCAGGGAGTTGCAATCCAATAACACCTGGGTCACTCAGTGTTGGGAACTGCTGTTCTAGAGCATAGCTGCTGTTAGTCAACTGCTTGCCTCCATTAAATTATCTCAGTTCATTGCCTATAGGTGCTTGTAAGCACCTGAAATGTGAAACAAAGTGGTTACCTCTTTGAAGAAGGTAGACCATGGGTAAGAAGCCAGTGTCACACAGAGGTTTTGAACTACAACACCCACCAGCTCCAGGCAGCTTAGACAACAAAAGTAAAAGAGTGAAGAAAATCTGGAGGCCATCGTTTCCCTAGCCTTGGGTTCATATGTAATAAATGTATATCCAAACATTCATGAAATTGCATGATTATCACAAGAAAGTTCTTAAACTACTTTTACATCTCTCCAAAATATATCTGCATTTCTGTATTTTCAGTTGTTAACATATTTCTCTTACACTATTTTTCCAGAAAGTCACGAAACATTCTCAAATATCCAAAGGGCCACCGCCTACAAGGTATGTACCCACAGCAGATATAGCGATTTAGCAACTGATAAGTGAAGAAACCAGCAGTTAAGAATACAATATTACTAAACCATAGAAACACACATATATGAAAAGCCGCAACTGTTTACTTCTTTTGCTAGAACATTTCATTGTCTGTAGGCCACCACAGAAAAGGCTCTGCCTTTTATGTCAATCCATCATCCCTCAGTTGGTAGGAACTATAGAGCAGCTGATTATTTTAAAAGGTGAGCTGTATCTCCAATATCAACATCAAGCTTACCAGGAGTCCTCCAGATTCTATCTGTCCCTCCTCTGACTTCTTTTCTGAAGACATTATGTCTCTACTTCACCCTTCTCTATGAATTCTCAGAGATTATAGTTTGTGGCTCTGAATCACCCACAAGCCTTTTCAACAGCCCAGGGTGAAACTCACATTGCTGTGGTGACATGAAGACATCTCATGTAGTCAGCAGTTCTGTAGCCACTGTCTTACTTATGATGGGCCAGAATTCCTTTCTTATATAATTTTTCCAACTTTTCCAAAGTTGGACACAATTTACTTTGTGGGAGAAGACTGGGAGAAACTAGTAACTGATAATTCCACCTTCTCTGTCTTACATTAATTCTTCACTACGCTCCCCAAACAGTGGACCTACTGCCTGTACCTTGTTTTCCCTCTTTCTCCAACCATGGTCAGTTAGGTTCTTCTTATTCTTTTTAGAATGTCACACAAACTTCAGTTCTTTCTGGGATTCAGCTTTCCTGACATCTTTCTTGTAACTGTGGACAACTTTACTGGGCAACTCATCATTGATCTGATGGACTTCTTTCCATTTCCTGTCTATACCCTCTTAAGAATACCATTCTCCTGATCCTATGGAGTTAAATTTTAAAATGAGCATTGCAAACAGAGTGGCTGGAATCTTGCTCCAAATAATAATAATAATAATAATAATAATAATAATAATAATGATGATGATGATGATGATGATGATGATGATACTGATGATGATGATGATGATGATGATGATGATGATGATGATGATGATGATGATGATGATAGCATGCTGTCAAGTCAATTCTGATTTGGGTTTTCTAAGTACAAATACTCAGAATCTGTTTGCCATTCTCTTCTGGGGGGTGGGAGCCCTGGGAATGTGCAGCTTGCCCATGACGACACAGGCTGATTTTTTTTTCCTAGAAGGCACAGTGAGGAATTGAACTCCCAACCTCTAGCTCTACAACCAGATATATAAACCACTGAGCTAGCCATAAATTATTCCATGTAAGGCTTACAATATCATCAACCACAGTAATGTTTCAGAAATATTTCTGATTTCCCTCCTGAAGGTCCCAAGGCTCGGGTAAAATCCATTCTGGGAAGGGAAAAATCTTTAACTGATGAAAATTACCACCACTAGTCATCCTAACAGCAAAAAGTTTTGGTAATTAAAGATCCGCACCCTACCCTCCTGTGGTCCCCAGAGGCTTGCTTATCCATGGTAGAAGGAATTCCTCAGGAGCATCAGGACCTTCAGGGCATAAATCAGAAAGATTTTATTTCCAAAAAAATTGCTGTGGTTGATGACATCATCAGTCTTCTGCACCATCACTTACAGAACAGAATTTCAGCCAAAGGACCTTGCAATAATTTAACATTTTAAATCATGCTCCAAAGGGAAAGCCTTAAAGGCTTAAGATAAAATACAGATAGAGAATACCACTGCTGCCAATTTACCCCTTCTTCCCCCCCCCCCCGCAAGCACATTCTGTTACCTAAGAGTGCAATCAGATAGCGAAGAAAGATCACATCTGATTGCACCAGAAAAAAAATGTTTTGCCAGGCATGATCTCCCATTCATCCTTCTGTCTAGTTGCGCAAAAATCGCTCTAGTCCAGCCCCACAAAAGAACAGTTTGGGCATGGAATGGGGTCGGGCTGGCTTGCTATTGCCTGTGCATTGTGTGCTCACCAGGAAATAGTACGCACCAGACTGTGCCACAACTAGCCCAAAATGGTAGCTATTTCCCTCCCTGATCACACACCAAATAAAGAAATGAGGGGTTAATTCTCCTTCTTAGGGAAATAGAAGCTCTCTCAATTTCCATCTCCCTCTCAAAATTGAAACTACACCAGCACAGCCACATCCTAAGGATATCCCCACCCACTAAGCCACATTAAGTCGTCCTCATTGGATACATTAGCTGGTCAGGAAGAACTCACGACAGCCTCATCAGATACCTCCCATCTTCCTTACCTTTGGGATAGTTAACAATTGTGCTTTAAGTATTCAATTTCTCAGGATCCCATGAAAAATATATTCCTCCTCCAGAATTTTAAGCCACAGCTTTTTTCCTGAGCTCTTTAAAGTCACATTAAAGGTGTAGGATACGTAGGGGTATGGCCATGGTCAGGTGTCAGAAGCCTTGCTGTGGGGAATTCCAGCATGGCATGGTGGTTTCCACTCAATGTTCCCACCGCTGTTGCTTCATCAACCACTTCTTTCCCACACCAGCTGATTCCATTGTGAAACTCCTACTTCCATGAAAAAAAAATGTTGTGAGGAACTGGATCAAAGGCCTAGAGCAACATGTTGGACAGATTACTGTGTAAAAGAATTACGCAGTGGGCTTGCACCTCTTAACCTTTGAGCTTTAGTTTAGTGGGGGTGTGCAAGATAAAACTTGGGTTTAGCAAGTTATTTACAAAAATGTTTAAAAGGTTTTAATCCATCCTGCAATAAATTCTGTGAAACATTCAATTCTTGACGTAAAAGCAAATCTTCCTTCCACTGTTCTAATCCAGGCTGCTTTTCTTTCAAAGCCTTGTGTGCTACTAGGCTGCATAAACATTTGTGCCATCCAGTTTGCCTGGTGTTACAACAGACTGCTTTAGGTAGAGCAATTCAAAATGAAAGGACAGTCTATTGGGATCACTAAAAATAAAGCAATCATGCCCAGTATTGGGATGAGGGTACATATAGAAATGTACAGAGCTTGCCATACATTTAACATATCCACCTACGTGCCTTCCAGATCTGTTCAATTACAATGCCCAATAGCCAACATGTGGAGAGAACCAGATTGGGAAAAGGGTGAGATGCACGGTGACTTAGAAGGGTGCTTCACTGTATACAATAGGAATTATTCACTAACAACATTTATAAGATGGCAGCCTTGGTCTACATTTGTAGCCTGGAATAAGCTTCATTTAATAGAGATGAGTTTACTTTGAATTAAAGCACAAACAATAGAGATTGTTGTGGCACCTTGAATTTATTAGTCTTCATCGTGCAGCAAAAATCTTTACTGTTTTGCTGCAACAAATTACAAGCGAACACAGCTGCCCGTCCAGAAATATCTAGATTAAAATAAACCAGAGACTACTGAAGTTACTTTAATGCCCATAATATTCCCGCCAACATGGCCAGCAATAGAAATAAGTAACTTTTACAAATTTTGAGTAAGCACTAGAGATAAGCACAAAACTGAAAAATGGTGATTTGTTTTCATTTGTGATTCGTCAACGTCAACAAATCACAAATTTACTGTTTTTTTCCTGATGAATCAATGAGTCAATTCATTTTGAACTTTAAAACCCTATAAAATGCCCCCCAAGCACCTAGAGATACCAAGTTCACAGGGAAACTTCCCCTGATGCTCTTCGGCAAGCCCTGCAAGTTTGGGGTAGTTTGGGTTTCAGATGTCTGCGTTATAGAGGAAAGTTCCCCCATGCAGCTAGATACACCATAGGAGAAGCTTCTACTGACTCTCCTCTACAATCCCTCTAAGTCTGGTGAAGATTGAGTTTCAGATATTCACGCTATACACCCACAAAATGGGTTCCCTTAGGAAAGTGCCCTTTAGCAGCTGACTTGGGGAAACCCAATCATCACCAAACTTCTCTGTGACACCAGAATCGCAGAGAAGCATTTGATGACTCTCCTCTACAATTCTGCCAAGTTTGGCGAAGATTGGTTTCCACAAGCCAGCTGCTAAGGGGCACTTTCCTGGGCGGAGCCATTTTGTGGGTATATAACTTGGGTGTCTGAAACCCAATCTACACCAGACCTGAACTACAACACACATTCACTGCAGAAGCATTCATTATTTCCTTTTGCTGCTGACATCTAATGGAAGAGCTTGCCACAGAACTACTGGGTGGCTATGTATCAGTTTAAAGTCTGTTTCCTGGATGGACTCTCTGTTCTTCTCTTGGCAGCCTCCAGAAAAAGGCACTGGGCTGTGTATTATCATTCTGAAGCTTTGCGGTTGGACTTCTTAGAATCAACAAAGATTATCCCATAGAACACAGAGGCCTTCCCTCTTTCCAAGCAAGCTATTCATCCCAAAAAGATGGAAGCCAAAATGTTATTCTGACACATTTAGGTTATAAGCTTTTGGAAACACACTACTGGGACTTTTCCATTTGCTAGGAATGTGCCATTGCATTATAGTAAATCCATCTTTTCATTCTGCTCTGGATCTAAAATGCAACAAATGTTCTGTTCAACATAATCCTGTTTTTAGGTGCTCAGGGAAATATTATTCTCCCTGTAACAGATTTCTGCTGCTCGAAGTTGTGTTTGCAAGTACCCAGGTCCCAGTGAAATGAAAGGACTGAAGCATTAAGTGATGCCTTTTATGGAACTTCTGTTTAAATAGTGAAGAGTGCAGTACCTTCCAAGGTAGTCCAGTCCATTATGCAAAGTTCTTACTGCCAGAAAGCTCATTCTAATGTTTAGTTGCAATTTGCTTTCTTGCAATATGAATCCATTCACTCATGTTCTAGGCTCTGGGATAAAAGTGGGTTTCCATATATGGGGGGGGGGGGGAGACTGCATATGCCAACCTAGACCTTAGAGGGTGGCTCCCAGAATCACCATTTTTTCTTACAAATTAAAGAAGAGCGTGCTGGAAAAGTCCCTATTTGCTTTCTAGTGGTGATTTTTTTTTAAAAAAAAACGCAAATAAATTTAAAATGTTTTGGCATGTTGGGAGTGGGCTATATGGAGGCCCTCCAAAACGTGGCAGAATTGCCTCTCCATTCCCTGGGGGACTAAGGGGACTTTCTGGGACAGGGTATTAATGTTGGGTTGTCCAGGGATGCTAGGGGGCACATTCGGGCCCTGTGCCCCCATGCAGCGAAGAGGCTGCTCACTGCCCACTCCTGGTCTGGAGCCACAGAAAATGTGTTTGCTCCACCCTCCATATGACAGGCCTTCAAATGTTTGGAGACAAGCATAATATCACCTCTCAGTCTTATCTGCTCCATATTAATTATATCCAGCTCCTTTAATCAGAGGATGTATTACTTGCTTGAAATGCCTGCTAATGCTGGGCTACAAATATTCAGTGGCCAACAAGGAAGACTTTGTTTTGCTCAGTTCAAATGGCTTGGAGCAGTGCTACCAAATTTCTGACACTGTGGAGAAGTAGCATCCAGGTAAAATAATAAGGTATGCAACCCAATCATCATCATATTGAACTAGACATAAAGGCTATTATTTCCTGTGGGACTTACTACCTAGTACAGATGCAACAAATGCATTTTATTTGACAATGGAAAGAGGTGACTACAAACTGAGATAGGTCATAAGAAAAGTTGTTAACTGCTGTGATTCAACCTTGCATGAGAGCAAAAAGTCCACACTTTTACAGTCAGCTCCAACATTAGTGAAAGAAAAGGAAAAAGTGGAGGAAAGAAGCAAAAGACCTGTATCATGTGTAAAAATAAATACATGAATGTGTTTTGCATGAAATAAGTTCCAAAATGTGAAAAACACACAAAAAACTCTTGCAGCTTTGCCCAAATGGTGAGAAAAATGATTCACATTCCTTCTCCAAAATATGTGTATATAACACTGCAGCAATGGACTCTTGACTGCACACGTGGTACCTTCATCTGAATGGACCTTAAGTTTGATTATTTTTCTGTAGATGGTGCTTAAATGCAGTAATTGTGAACGTTCTGCTTTTGGATCACTTCTTCCAGAAACCCCCAGCCAGGATAATCAGTGCTATTGCCCATTCAAAAGAGGAATGTTTCCAAGCTCAGGGGAAGGGAAGCTGCTAGATCCTGCTTGCCTTCTTGGAAACAATGGCAGACAGAAAATATATATAGTTGAACATTTTGTATAAGACTTCCATGCCAAATTCAAGATACTGTATTATTGGTGACCTATAAAGTTTCTAGAGAGACATGGTGGTGCTGCGGGCTAAACCGCAGAAGCCTGTGCTGCAGGGTCAGAAGACCAAGCAGTCGTAAGATCGAATCCACGCGACGGAGTGAGCGCCCGTCGCTTGTCCCAGCTCCCACCAACCTAGCGGTTCGAAAGCATGCAAATGCAAGTAGATAAATAGGGACCACTTCGGTGGGAAGGTAACAGCGTTCCGTGTCTAAGTCGCACTGGCCATGTGACCACGGAAGATTGTCTTCGGACAAAACGCTGGCTCTATGGCTTGGAAACGGGGATGAGCACCGCCCCCTAGAGTCGAACATGACTGGACAAAAATTGTCAAGGGGAACTTTTACCTTTACCTATAAAGTTCCAAATGGTTTCGGACCTTGCTACCTATCAGAGCAGCTCTCCTTAAGATCAACTTCTCATGCACTTCCCAGGCACTGATGCTGTGTGTGGCCACCCCACGGGAGGCCAGGAAGTTACAGCTCGGAGTGGGGTCTTTTCTTTAGGGAATGCTCTACCTGTGGAAGGATGCCAGGCTCCTTCCCTCCTAATATTCAAGAAGCACATAAACACTTCGCTTTTCAGGCAGGCATTTCCTCATATCCTCTCTTCCTAAGTATTGGTTAATTAGCCTTACGTATTTTGACCATGCTATTCTATATTAGATTTCTTTATATGTTAATTGGGTGGGATTTGGCTGTTTTCTTTATTTTATTGTTGGAAACCACCCAGAGTAAAGGCAAAGCCACTAAAAATACAATCAATCAATCAATCAAAAACTTTTGGGCGATGACAGCACCTTGTTCAGCTGATCCTTTTACTCGAGAAGCAGCATTAGATTGCTCCTGACATGAACAGAGAAGGAGAGGCACAGAGCTAGGAAACCCTCTTTCTTTTCTTGTACGACAACTCCCAGAATTCTAGGCATTCTTGTCAACATGCTATGGCTGCACAGAACTGGGAAATGTTCCCAGTTTTTCCCTTATTCAGGGAGGACCTTTTGTGCATGTTTATTTGCCACTGAGAAAATCTGCACTCTTATGCACAATGCTCAGAGACGTCCCCCTCTTGGAGGGGCAGCAGCATGCTGCTGAGAAGCCTCGCTTAGTGAGTGAGTGTTCCAAGAAGGCTGATCAAGAGCTGACTGTTGAAAAAATGGATACTCTCTACCCCCAAAACTAAGAACAATAATGCCAATGCAACAGAATATCATAAAACAGATGTTTTAACAGCAGAGTGCAAAAACTATTGTTTTTTTTAATTTAAATCTATGCACTAATCTTTGGACTTCAAGAAGGCACAAAATAGCTGGTATTTTTCTCATCTGAATAGTTGATCTGCTACTTTGAGAGCTCTGCAGGAATAGGCAGGAGAACACTGCCATGCCTTGAATTGTTTTGCTGGTTTGGAAAGCAAAAAGTGCTCAAAAAAAGCCAGAAAAGTATCTGAAGTATTCAAAACACAGGGAGAATACGGAAATGCAAGTACAGGAGAGCCATTCTGGCTCAGAGGCGAGTGGGTCTGCTCCTCTGTATTTATGTGTCAACAGTGCAAAAAAGAAAAGGGGAAAGAAAAAGCCCATTGCCCCCCTCCAAAAAATTAAATAGAAATTGCATTATTACTGCAGTGTAGTAGCTATTGAAAGAGGATGATAATAACTCAGCCAATGTTTATATTTCAGCAGAGCCTTTGCCTGTGTTTTCTCCTAAACATAACACTGTGACTAAATATTTTATAAACATATCCATTTTTATTTTTAAAAATGGATGCTTGGCATTCAAATATTCTCAATACTTCAATTCCAAACATAACTGTATATAGCACTATTTGGAAAATAATCCAGGCTCTGCTGCTTGGACCAAATGTGCTCTCAGCCAGTGGTCATGTGCAAACTAAAACCTACCAGAAAGGACACAAATAATCTGCATATACAGTATGGATCACTAGTGCTTGCAGAAATAGTCCCAGTAGTAGACACTGTACCCTTCATGACTCTCTCATGCCCAGGATGCCACTGCTGTGCATAGAGTGCACCTATGTTATTGTGTAGACCATCCTGTAGTGTAGACCATCTTGACTGCTGCCATTGGTGTGGTCAACATTCAGGCTGCCTTTTGCTATGTAAAGCCTGGCATCCTTCTTACTCCTGGCAAAGCAGGCACAATATTGTGCAACAATATCAGGCCATTTCCTGCTCTTTTGAATCATGGAGTCAGAAGCACAATATCCCACATTCATAAACCAAAGGTTTTTTTTTTTTTAAGAACTGAATGAATTGTCTGCTTCTGTCTTGAAAATTAGGCGAGGTATGTATGACTCTGGGAACAGAGTGCACTGTCCTGGCAGAATCCACTGCTGAAACTGCTGTTTTGCACCACTAGCAGCTTCACTTTTGCAGAAAATACCAGTTTCAAGGCAGATTAAGATGATTTTCATGGGCACCACGGTGTGGGGAAAAGGATCAGTCTTGCAAAAGCAACCTTTTGGGACTGGAAGTTCTGGAACCCTACAGAACCTATGATTTGTGGTCATGCTTTCTGGGAGATCCTGCACATTTTAGTCCAAAAATAACTTTTTCTTGGAGTTGCAGTCCAAAAAGTAACCTTTCCAAGCTTTATCATAGGCCACCTATTTTTGAATACTCAGGTGGGGTAGCTATACTGTATTAACTCCTAGAAATTTCTGCAATAGAAAATACAATATTCATCACCATGGAATGAAAATCCATCAGCATCACAAACAGACAGGCAGACATTATGCATCTGAAGACGTGGGCTAAAGTCCACAAAACCTTATCCCACATGAAATTGTTTTCTTATTAAGATTCCACAAGACCCTTTGTTTGTATTTCAGAACATTCATGATTAAGTAGTTGTAACCTCCTATTTAATTTTTTTGGTACAATTAATCCTCTTCCCTTTGCATCATAATCCTAGTTCTGTGCCACCTCCACAGTGTGTTTGGAAACAAGAACAACTAAAACTTATCACATTTAGAATACTGACTACATTGGCCCTCAGCCAGGTTGCTAGGACCTCCAGATGCATCTTGACTGCAAGCGTCTGGTGCCTGCTCTTTCTCACGCTCAAGTTTTGTTTCTGGTGTCAGCTGCTGAAAGGTGGGGAGTGGAAAGCTTTCACCTGGATATATATGACCCAGTGAAATGGCGGCAGGCCAAAATCAACAGGGGTATACCATGTACCAAGAGAACATGGGGGGGGGGGGGACAACTTGTCCTGCTCCTTTACAGCAAGAACTTGGGAAAGTTACTCTTTGAACTACAACTCTCAGAACTTTTCACCCCATAGCCATGTTGGCTTGGATTATAGGGGAATTTTAGTCCTCAAAAGTAACTCTTCAAAACCCTGGATGCCACCTGCTTTCCGATGCACACATAACCTTACAATCTGAAACCAATTTTAAAACAAATGCAGGAGAAGGTGATGGCCTTCTTAAATCACTTTTTTAAAAAATCAAACAACATGAGCTTCCATAGATTAAAACAGTGGTTCTCAAACTTGGGTCCCCATATGTTCTTGGACTGCAATTCCCAGAAGTCTTCACCACTAACTATGCTGGCCAGGATTTCTGGGAGTTGTAGTCCAAGAACATCTGGGAATCCAAGTTTGAGAACCACTGGATTAAAACCCACTTCTTCAGGCATGCACTAATATCTTGTGGACAGGGCAGAAAAATCATAGGTCAATGTCCCAAAAATTCATGGCAGAAATCTGCCAGGTATGCTTCTTAAGGTGATTTTAAAGCTGGTTACGTGACTTTGGGATATGGTTTAATGCTTGGTCCCTGGTAACATGTGATTGGAATTTTCCACCCAGCTATTCAGAGGTAGCAAATTACACTATATATACCCCCTTCTGGTTTTAAAAGGGCAGTCTTGGCAAGCTGTCTTAAACCATGCTAAACAGCTCACACCCATGGTTACAATTTCTTGGAAGCTTCCGTTTTATTAAATACCTGACATGACGCTGCAGTCATTAAGTTCAGGAAGGACATGGCAATGATTTGCTTCCCTGACACAGAATAAATTTTCATAACCATCAATCATGCTCTGCATTTCCCAATGTCATTATTAAGAAATCTGACATTCTTCTTGGCTCTGTGCCCTATGGTTAAGCAACAGTGTTTCACCATCACAAGTGTGAAATCTCAGTAATTGGGGAATCTCAAGGTGTGCTTGATATTATTGGGATGCAAATCCATACCTCTAGTTGGTAAGGGAAAGAATACTCAGTATGCTTTTTAGAATCAGAAAAGCTCTTGAATGTGATGAGAATCTATGGCTCTTTTAATTGTCCAAGAGCTCCTGAACCTCAGATTCCTATCTTTAAGTTTTACCTTGTGTTGTCTAGTAAGGAGTATCCCATTCCCTGAACCTGAGAGCTAGGGGCCCTCATAATGTCTCAGGGTGCACTCCTGCAATATCACTGGGAAAGGATCAGACCCTTTAGCAACAACTGCCAAATGATATGTGGGTGATAGGCCACATGGAAGCACCATGAGGAACGTAAAGTCAAATGAAGTAATGCCTGTGACAGATTGAGCTTTTCTGCCAAGCCGATCCAGACTATTCCAGATAGTCCAGAACAGCTTGACACAAAAGCCAAATATGTAACAATGCCACTGTTATAGCTTCCAGAATGTTTTGGGAGAGATTTGCAGGAGGCTGGAAGATGCAACCCATTTCTTAAAAGAAAAGGACCACTGCTTTCTAAACCAGAAGAAGGATACAAGTAAATCTGGACGTACTGGTGATCAGTAGAATATCAGGGTGAACCACAAAACAAGCTAAAGATTGCCAGGGTAATAATATCTCTTTTTCTGACATTTGAGTTCTAAAGCCTGAGATCTGCAGGATGAACTCCAAAAGGCAAGTCAGTACAGTACTCCTCAAAGGCAAAGTCAGATACCTAGCAACCTTAATCCCATCCCACAAGCTGGCACCTCATGCAGATGTGATAGAATGTGGATCAGATACAACTCCTGGCTTGTCTGTCAAGTCCTCGCCACCATATGTTGCCCCTAGTTCACTTTAAAGACTCTGCCAAACTCAAAATGAGTAAATGGCTAAATTTTAGCTATGAAAGGCAAGTTTTGAAAAAGTTGTCATTAAAGGATGACAGTGATTGTCATGGGTAATTGTGTACTATTAAAAAGAGCAACAATGGAATGTCAGATATTTCATTCAAGTCATGTGTAATTAAGAGCTTGTCTACATACCAATTTTCGATCAAGCTGGATTGGGCTAAATAGGGTTGCCAGAGGTTCTGGTATGCCATTTGGTATACCGGACAGGGAGCAGAATGGTCCAGGTAGGAGCTCACTCGTGGTGAACTGGTTTGCTCTAGCAAAGTCATTGTCTGATCACCAATCCATTCCTGCAGCAGACCAAGCAGCAGACTAAGTATCCATGTAGTCACCCTCTAACTCTCTTTCATCACCTGGCCTTAAGTGTAAAAAGACACACACAGGGGCATAATGGTAGATCAATGAACTGGTTTCTGTTGGGGAAAGGAGTTTTGTTTGTTGGTTGGTTGGCTGGCTGGCTGGCTGGTTGGTTCATATTTATCCTACTTTTCCTCAAGACAGCTTGCAGAACTTCTTTCTTCTCCATTTTATTTTATAACAGCCCTGCGTGGTAGGTCAGGCTGAAACAGCATGACTGACCCAATGCAGGATTAGCTGATACCTTTATTAGATCACTGAAAAATCAGTCGGTGAACTTTTGTGGGTCAAGTTCACTTCTTCAGGCCATGCACTGATATTTTGTGGAAAGTGCAGAAAAATTATGAGAGTCCCCAAAATTTGTGGCAGGTGGCTATGCCAAGTCTGCTTATTACAGGTTGAATTAGAGGAGTCCAAGGTTCCCTCTATGTTGGGCATGTGTGCGTGTCTCTGTTTCCCTGCATGCAGCTTTCTTCCTCCTCTGTGCAGCAATCACATTAGGTTCTGGTCGTGACAGAACCCTGAGTGCACGGGGTTGGGGTTCTGAGATAGAGAGGCAGAGCCCTGCCCAGCAGAGCTGAAAATTAGAGGGTACGTTGCAGGGGTCATTTTCAAACTACACCCCAGATGGCTGTTGATTGGATATCCTCCCCCTGAAACAAAGAATAATCACAGAGTTTGCATGCCCCCCCCCACACCGATTGCCTTCTTTTGTAATTGCAGAGCTCCTATTTTGGCAGGGAACAGGGCAAAAGTCACCCAGTGAGTTTCATGGTTGAGCGAGGATATGAACATGAGTCTTCTGAGCCCTAATAGAACACTCTAACCGTTACACCACACTCATTCTCACTAGTTTCTATGACATTCAACATTTAATTAATTAATTAATTAATTAATTAATTAATTAATATGGGAACTTTCTCCCTATAGGGGACCCAGCTATAAAAGAAACTGGCAAGTTACACTTACACTGCAACAAGAATAAAGTTATCATTTATTGGTCAACAGCAATGAAATGCTTTGTTATCAGAAGTCTGGTTCCCAGTTCTTTATTAACTATCTTTCCTTAACAAATTGCAGGGCATAAACCAGGATTTGAAGCACATGGCATTCCTCCTCTACTATTTAGTGAGGCTAGTGAGGCATAACTAGAAAAGAATCTAGGAAGTCATATGTACACTGCAACAGAATAAAGTTATCTATATATGTACTTTATAAAGTGACATTGTTGGACAATATCAATGAAATGTCATTATCTGTTTGTTATTAGAATAAAAAATTCATTAAAAGTAACCAATTATAAACAAAGTTCCAAGCTCCTGAGTATTGTAATGTTGAAGTCTTGAATTTGGGTTAAATTTCTTTAGCTGCACAGCAGAAATGCAATGATTCAGAGAACAGAATAACTTCAGGTTCCCCAGTTTAGTTCCTTTTTACTCATCAACTGGCACTTATAGTCTCAATAATTCACTCTGAGACATTAATAGTAGAAAAAAATTAAACTTACAACTGAACTGATCTACAGCAAGCTAAGAAAAATTACTTTCAGCAACAGGCTTCAACAGATTTACTGACTTCAACAGACCTCAGAGACAGGAGGGCATTTAGAGAGGTGTCTCTCTCTTTGAATTCAGAGGCATGGAAGGAACTATTGGTTTAGGTTCTTAGTGATTGACAGTCATTCCAGCCCATAAAAGTACCTTCCAGTGACACTTACTAAAGGCAGCATGTGAGGTTGCAATACCTCCAGCATTTAGTTATAATTCTAATAAAAAGGAGCTTTTTCTAAAGTGTGTGGATTTTATTTACTGCTTGTAGTCACTGAGATGGAATTGGCTGAACACGTATGAGAAGATAAAGTTGATCCATTACAGCTATCAAGCACTGGTCCTGTTATGATGATACCCTGAAGGTTCAGAAAGTTGTCTTTGCATGCTTTACAAACAAACAAATGAACAAACTGTTGTCCCTGGCAAGTATACGTAGCAAGAAGTAATAGTTATTTAGCAAGCCACAGATGGCTTGGGACCAGAGCAGCAGCAGCTCCCCTGCCGAAATTTTGTGACATGGCTCCCTTCTTGATCCACAACAGAACCCTGCTCACCTTTCCTCTTCAGAAAGCAAATTATTGAGGCATCTCAGATGAGTGAATGTCTGCTACTCTTATTTTACCACAGGGTGGCAGTCAATGCATGAGGATGTATAAAACAGGGAGCCAGGACAGCTATCTTTCTGGAGTATCTCATGCCAGTTTATCTCTTGTTGCATGTGTTTTATTTGAAATTTGCATCTTGAGTCCTTCGAAGGTACGTATATGTGCCAATGTCTTGTACATGCATGTTTCCTTTCTTATAACTATGGGCTCAAAAGTTTGATCTTTTGATGCTGAATATGCACAGCCACATTGTGCACTCACCCAGTTATCTCAGCATCATGCACAAGAAGAGGAAGCGGAAGCTTTGAGATGTCTCTAGCAGAAGTAAGGAACCTCTGGCCCAAACATTAGATTTGACCTGCTCGGCCCCTCCACCCACCCTGATAGTCTCTTCCCTCTCTTTACAATCCCTCTCCCCAACCCATTTATTGTATCTTTAGACACAGGGCTCATCTTGTTTTTTTTAGTCTTCCTGACTGAACAGTTTGCATGTAGGTGTGGAAAGATTGGAGGAAAAGTGAGGTCTCCCTTCCAGCAGTCACAACTGATGCTCATTGTGACTGGTGAGGTTAAAGGGACAGCAACCAATAGTGGGAGGAGCCAAGGCTGGCAGACAGAAAAACAGGACAAAAGTGGCCATTCACACACAGGGTACACACAGGGGCAGGTTTAGCAGCAGCACACATGGGGGAATGTTGTACCATGCTTGCAACTGCAGAAGATACAACAGAAATAGGAAGAGCAATGACATAACAAGAATTTATCAAGCAGGTGGCCCTGCCAATAATACCTTCTTTCCATCACAACTGTTCACTTCACCCCTCCCTCACCCTCCTCCTTTCATTCATTCTACAAATAGAAAGATATACGTTATCCACTCATGTACCTGCTATTCTTCCCCCAGTTCTTCCTCTTCCATACTCTCTCTGTATGTCTCTCTCTCTCTCTCTCTTTCTCCCTGCCCCAGTCTAAAACAGGATGATTAATATGAAAATACCCCATGGAGATTTTGGAAAACCACCTATGTGTTAAGTCTTACTGCTTCAAAAGCAAAATATAACCAAAGGAAATGTTTTAATCAACTACAGCTACAACTCCCAGCATTCACTGTTCAAAAAAGGAGATCTTCCCATTTCCACAAAACACACTATAATACGTTTGGTATATGATGATGGGGTGGACATTACAGAAAACACTCCTCTATTTGGAGTTCTGATAGATATGGGTGTCTGCAGGAATTTGGAGGTGTATGGCAAAGCTGCTTAATTTTATAACACCAACACTCATGTGCATAGTATGTACACACTATTGCAATATGTATCTGTGTACATTAAAATAATAATTAATAATATACAATTGCAGGATAATGGGGAGGGAGGAAACCTTGTTTGCTCCCTTGTAGACAACCATGCTGGTAAAAGAGAACCCTTTCTTGGAAGAACTGTCAGGAGAAGTCCATTTTAACAATCAAGACACATCACATGGGACAGGAGTGGGCCGTGAAGTTGCACATCAGCAGTAAGCATCTGGACAGCAAATTGAGTAGGCAGGCAGAAAGGACACCTAGTCACAATTTCCCTCCATGTTGACATAAGTACTTTAGTTCTCTTCTGTTGTACATGATTGTATGCAAATGATGTGCAAATCAGTTACTTCTCTTTTCAGGAGAGGGAGGTTTCACACATTCCTCTTTTTGTGACAGTACATGTGGCTATCACAGTATGTTATGGTGCATGCAATGTAGTGTGTGATTTTAGACTTCAATATGAAGTTCCTTTCAGTATTGGGGGGGGGGGGAGACAAGGATGACAAACCACAGACCCTAGGGGACTAAGGGCAAAAAATAGAAGACTCCTGAGCCTTTAACAACTGTGTAACTTTTAAAGGGGCTTTCAAAGCTTCACCTGCTGAAATTCTCTCTTCAGTATATATAGTGGACTGAATACACAGTCATTAAATATACATGGTGTTAGGAGAAATGGAACAACTGGAACAGATTATGTTCTTCTACCTGTCTCTCCATAAGATGGCCATTCCATTGCTTTCATTCAGCAATCAAAGGAATAAATGATTTTTACAGTCTTCTGCAATCTTTGTGCTGTAAAAATAGACCAAGTATGTTGACGTCATATTGTTGCTCAGCAACCAGTGCTGGTTGGTGTTGGTGTGTGTTTTTTCCCCAAATGTCCCTATTCTCTCATTTCTCATTGGCCTTTGCAGCAATCAATCTATAAAAGCTACACTGCCTACTAACCTTGCAGGAGAATACATTTCAGGTGGCAATTCATAAAAAAAGAGCTCACTACAACTGTAGTAAGACATATACTTAGGAGAAACATACTACCTCAGAACTTTTATAAAGACAGAACATTTGCATCAGAGAAAGACCAGCTTTCATCCTGAAAGTTTAACCCTTATAGTTCTACATTCCTAAAGGAACTAGTGAATTGTGGTAATATTAGGTTCACAGTAGTAACATATCGATGTCTGAATACATTTATGAATGTTATTACATTGCTGATGTGTTAAAAATATTCAATGAAATACTATTAGTTGTTTTAACTAGTGGTTTTTGTGGGTTTTTCGGGTCTTTGGCCGTGTTCTGAAGGTTGTCCTTCCTAACATTATGCCAGTCTCTGTGGCCGGCATCTTCAGAGGACAGCACTCTGTTTTAATCATCTCAGTAAATCTAATTATAAGGAATCTCCTTTGCCCATGATAATATTTCCTACTTATAACATACACTATATCCTTGATATTAAGAGCTGGTTGGGAATTTGTGACATATGTGTGCACCAAGTCTAATATAAATGTGATCTCCTCCAAAGCAAATCCTTTTAGCCCAAGCTTTCAGGAAAATGAAAGCCTCCATCAACCTTTGTTACCACCCAATGAGCCAGTTTATAGTTTCTGCACTGCCAGTCTTTGAATCAACGACTTCCCAGGACTCTCAGTTTAGCAGCAGCACACATGGCGGAATGTTGTACCTTGCTTGCAACTGCAGAAGATACGACAGAAATAGGAAGAGCGATGACTTAACAAGAATTTATCAAGCAGGTAGCCCTGCCAATAATATCTTATTTACATCTGCAGCAGCCTCTTTGCCTTGCTGTAATTCCCAAAAAACAAGAATGTGCAGAAAGCTGGAAGATTCAGAACTTCCAGTGGACATTTCATTGCATTTATTTCTGTATTTATTTTTATTATTTCTTATGATTTATGTACTTATTTTGGTGATACCCTACTCTTCTGCATAAGAGCTCATGGCAGCTAATCTATATAACACAGCATATGAGAAGAACCAAAGGTCCATCTGATCCAGTGCTGTGTTCATATAATTGCCAATCAGTTGCCCATAAAGAGTCTACCAGCAGGACAAGAAAGCAACTGCACCTCTCTCTCAAATTCCCTATCAACTCATTTATAGACTTATTCCCTTACGGTATTTGTAACTGAAAATCACAAATTACAGATATCTAAAACTGTAATTCTTCTTCTTTTTTTTCCTACGGCATCCTTCAGTCTCTAGAGACTATGGTAACGTGCTCTGTATGGAGGACTTGGAACAGTGTCTAGTGTGGCTGAGAAGGTCAATTTGAGCGTGACAATCACTTTCACACTGAAGACAAATACAATCTGTTCCCTGTCCAGCTCCAAACTGATTTGGCTGTTTTCAGGACTGCCTCTTTGCCTCCTGCTGGACAAGTGTCTCTTCAAAATGGGAGAGGCTGTGATGCACTGCCTGCCTCCAGGATGAATGCTCAGATGTCAAGATTTCCCATCTGTTGAGGTCAATTCCTAAGGCCTTCAGATCTTGCTTGCATGTTCTTATATCGCAGCTGTGGTCTCCCTCTGGGGCAATTTCCCTGCACTAATTCTCCATAAAGGAGATCTTTTGGGACCCGACCATCAGCCATTCTCACGACATACCCAAGCCAATGTAAACACCACTGTTTCAGTAAGGTATACATGCTAAAAATTCCAGCTCATTCTAGGACTACTCTATTTGGAACTTTGTCCTGCCAGGTGATACCAAAAGTGCATCTGAGACAATGCATATAGAATGTGTTCAGCTTCCTCTCCTGCCATGCATGAAGAGTCCAGGACTCACTGCAGTACAGGAGTGTGCTCAGGACACAGGCGCTGTAGACCTGGATTTTGGTATATGCCATCAGCTTCTTATTAAGCTATACTCTCTTTGTCAGTCTAAAGAACATGGTAGCTGCTTTGCCAATGCGTTTATCCAGCTTGACATCTAGGGAGAGAGTCTCAGAGATTGTTGAGCCAAGGTACACGAAATCATGAACAACCTCCAATTCTTATGTGGAGATGGTAATAGAGGGAGGTGAGACCATGCCCTGGCCCATGGCTTGTGTTTTCCTCAGGCTGATTGTTCATCCAAAGTCTTGGCAGGCCTTCCTAAAGTAATTCATGATTTATTGGAGGTCTTCAACAGAGTGGGCAACAGCAGCTGCATCATCAGCGAAGAGGAAGTCCTGCATGCATTTCAGCTGAACTTTGGTCCTCTCTCTCAGTCTAGAGAGATTAAAGAGCTTTCCATCTGATCTAGTCCGGAAATAGACACCTTCTGTTGCAGTTCCAAAGGCATGCTTCAGCATGACAGCAAAAAAGATCCCGAAAAGGGTTGGTGTGAGGACACAGCCCTGTTTCACTCCGCTTTGGATTTCAAAGGGATCTGATGTTGAGCCATCAAAAACTACAGTGCCCTTCATTTCCTCATGAAAGGACCTGATGATGTTAAGGAGTCAAGGTGGACATCCAATCTTGGGAAGTATTTTAAATTGGCCATCCCTGCTAACCAAATCAAAGGCCTTTGTGAGCTCTAGGAAGGCCACAAAGAGTGGTCATTGTTCCCTACATTTCTCCTGCAACTGTCTGAGGGAAAATACCATGTCAGTGGTGGATCTATTAGCTTGAAATTCACACTGTGATTCTGGATAGACTCTGTCTGCAAGCACCTGGAGTCTCTTCAGCTCAACACGGGCAAGCAGCTTCCCTACAACGCTGAGTAGAGAGATGCCATGGTAGTTATTGCAGTCGCCCCTGTCTCCTTTGCTTTTATACAACATGACAATGTTTGCATCATTCATGTCCTGTGGTACTCCCCCTTCCCACCAGCAAAGACAAAAGATTTCATACAGTTCTGTGGTGATGAGCTCTTTACGGCACTTCATCAGGGATGTTATCCTTCCCAGGTGCCTTGTCGGAAGTGAGGGAATCCAAGGCCACTTTTATTTCTGCTAAAGTTGATTCGCTGTCCAACTCTTCCAAGACAGGCAAGTATGCAATGTTCTTTAGTGCCTCTTTGGTTACTACATTCTCTCTGGAATAAAAGTCAGAGTAGTGCTGCACCCAGTGTTCCATCTGCTGTGCTCGGTCCTGGATGATCATGCCTGTAGCAGACTTCAACGGAGCAGATTTCTTCTGTATTGGATCTAAAGCCTGCTTGATACCATCATACATTCCCTTGATGTTACCTGTGTCCGCTGCTATCTGTATCTGAGAGCACAGCTGAAGTCAATAATCATTAGAACATCTCCTGGCAGCCTGTTGGACTTTGCTATGAGCAAGTCGAAGAACCTGCAAGCTGTACTCACTAGGACAGGCTTTGTACTGCGAGGGCTCTCCTCTTATCCTTGATGGCTGGCATTAACTCCTCCAAATGGGCTTTGAACCAGTCTGCCATCTTTTTTGGTCTTCTTGCCAAATGTGGTCAAAGTGGTGTTATAAATAGCGTTCTTGAAATGTCCCCATCGTTCAGTGCATTTGCATCAGCTGGGCCTGGAAAGGTTTCCTCAAGCCTTTGGGCAAATTCTTCCACTTTTCTTTGATTGTGAGTCTTGCTGATGTCAATACATGGTCTTCCTTCCTTTTTCATGTGATACAATCTCTTTCTTCTCAGTTTTACTCTACTACACACCAGGGAGTGATCAGTATCGCAACCAGCACCCTGGTAACTGTGTGTGATCGTAATACTAGGAAGGCTAGAACATCTAGTGAGGATCAAATTGAGCTCATGCCAATGCTTCGATCTTGGATGTCTCCAGGATACTCTGTGTTGAGGCTTTGTATTAAAGAACGTATTGCTGACACAAAGACCATAATAACAGCAAAACTCCAGCAAGAGTTGGCCATTACAATTCTAAAATCACAAAATTAGAGACATTAAAAATACAAACACAAGTCAGCAGTAAAAGCAAATTAATTACTGGTGAATTCCCCTGAAGCTTGTACAAATAGGTATGGTTTCAACAGGTGACTAATGTACAAAGTGTTGGGGGCAGCAAGAACGCTGGCAGAAGACAGTAAGGTGCTACTGTAACTCCTATGAAATATAGGTTCATCCCAAAAGGGTGGGACTTAAGAAGGAGTAGGGTTGTAAGAGATTTGAATCAGAAAGTGAGAGAGCTGAAGAGGCTGGGGCTATGGTTGCCACTTAGGCTACTGAAGCCCTTACCAACTTGGTCTAGGTATAATTCCTATATGTTTGTACTGGTGGTGTGAATCCAAATGTTGAATTCATGTATATGCAATTGAATTGATATTGTATTCTAGAGTTTTGAAGATTCTGCATGAGGACTTTATTTTTCTATGTTATGAATATCCAACCCAGTTGAGGAAGGCATCTTGGATTTTCGTCTGAATTTGAATTCAAAGGGCCATTTGAACTTTGCAATTCTATAAGCAATTTCTGTATTGATGCTGTTACTGAGGTTTTGGGTACACAAATTATAGTGTTTTGTTGTTGTTATAATTCCTCATGTTGTCTGTTATATAACTGTGCATAAGAATATACTTATTTTTTGAGAGTGTGTGCAAGGTTCATCAACAGATATCTAAGTAAACAAATAGCCCAAAAAACTACCAAGGAAGCCCTACAAATTAAGTGCAAATGACACATGAAATTGGCAGTTCAGTTATGTCTTAAACAAAAAGCGATGAGTGGGTGGGAAACAACCTTCACTGATGCAAACAGGCATTCATTTCATCCCAGTGTTATATATCCCATTAAAATAAAAGACATTTACTTTCTTGTGATTATAGTTTGGCTTGGGTTATTAGTGAAAATGAACCACAGAGGAAAATAAGAAACTGTTTATGCAACATATTATAACCACAAGATAATTGTAAGAAGGAACTAGTGTCTTCATTCCACCACCCCCGTTATTTTGGATACAAATACTTCCCCTTATCTCTTCCTAGCATCATCTCTTATTCTTTATTTATAGCATTTTTACCCAAGTCTTTGGCCAAAAAAAAAAAAAAAAAAAAAAAAAAAAACCACCTCCCAGAAGGGGATGCATACAACAATCAGTAGTCAGACAGTTTCTCCCTGGTGTTACGATCTAGACTATATTTCACAAAAATGTGAAGTGCAAGGAAGTATGCAATAACTCCTTGCGCAAGTGAAGCCCCGTTTGTTTCAACAGAGTGATTTCTGACTTGCGTCCTCACAATCTGGACATCATGATGAACTCACAGTGAAGCATTTGACTTTCCCAGGGAGTAAGAGAATTTTTGCCCATGATACATATTTAGATAGTAGTGGGAGGAAAATCCACATTACCTGTCTCATTCTGTCACGGATGTGCACTTATATTATTTTGGAATGGGTACACGAGGATCAATGTCCTGTGACATCACAAAGGTCTACATTCTGGTTTCAGTTGTTAACTCTGAAATCTCAGGGAATGAGAAGTTGCTTGGAAGTATGGAACAAGCTATATTATTCATGCTGGCCTTCTCCAAAGTCATAACCACACACCAAGAAACTCCAAGTGGAATCCACAAAGGCTACTGTTGCTGCACATAACACAAGACCGACTGTGGTATCAAAAGGGCACTTTTTAAAACCACAGAACGGCTCCCATCCCCTGCTGGCTAGTGTTGGGAGGCTTCCTGACAGTACAGAGGCTGGGAGAGCAGAATCTGTGTCTGTTCTACCTGTGCCAAAAGCAGAGCCCACTCCCCAAGAACAACGTCACCAGTCAGTCAGTGCTGGGAGACTTCCTGGCTACCTAGCTGGCTGGTGACACTGTCCTTGCCAGGGGGTGGGTGGGTTTGGAGGCAGCTCCAGCAGCTCCGTTTTCACAGCATATCAAGCAGGCAAGCTGATGCTCTGATTCCGGCACTGTCAGTAGCCAGGAAGCCTCCCACTACTGGCAGGTCGACAGCTGCTCTACATCCTGCTTTAATGCGAAGAACTGCATTAAATCAGGGTGTGTGTTTCCAGTGGTTTTGTGCCTGTTTTCAGAGAACCTTCAGTAAAAAAAAAAGTATTATGGATTATCTGCAAACATGTAGGTCCTGCCCAATTGTACTAATGGCTATTAGATGTATATAATAGAGATGAGGATGAATATAAAAACGGATCAGTTTTTCTGATGAATATCACCAATTTGTCATATATTCCTTGATCCGACGAATTTGTAAAATTTTAAATCAAGATGAATATGGCTTGACAAATATTTCCTCAGTTTTATTCGTTGATCCGTTCATATTCATCTATATTCATTACCCCTTTTGGGGGCCTCTCTGAGCTTGCTGGTGCCAATTCGAAGCTCTGGCCAATCAGGACAGAGATCCTGGATTGGCATGTCTGGCAGCCAATAGCGTTGCTGAAAGGGGTATCTACTTTTACAGACGCTTCATATAAGCTTTTCCCATCCGGCCATTCCCCACTTCTGTTCGTGCTCTCCAGAGTAAGAACAGCTGCTGCTCGCTGGCTTGCTGGTGCTCTTGCAGTTTTGCTTTTGCAGCAGCAAAACAAAGACTTACATTTTTCTTTTTCATCATCATCATTCATCAATCATCATCAACTTTACTTTGAATTTGGAGAGGGATTTCAGGTAGCTCAGGCTACTTCTTCGGAAGGGCTTAATTTTATTTCAAATTAAAATCAATTAAACCTTTTTTTTTTCCTGGAGGCTTGTGTGTATGTGTGTGTCTGTGTATTGTCTGGTGGGGATGGAGATCTGTCATCGTGTGACTGTGGAATCTCTTTTCCTTTATATTTAGTTTTCATAAGTTTATTTTAGGAGAATAATTTTTTCCTTTCCCCAAATTGGTTGTATGTGCATGTGCATGTCTAGGTGGGAGGATTATTCAGTTTTCAAAAGTTCATTTTAGGGAGGCTTGTGTCTCTCAGGGAATTTGGTGGGTGGCTGGATCCGTTATTCCTTTTTCTTCTAAAACTTATTTGTGTGTGTGTGTGTGTGTGTGTGTGTGTGTGTGTGTGTGTGTGAGAGAGAGAGAGAGAGAGAGAGAGAGAGAGAGAGAGAGAGAGACTTAGCCAGCAGGGCTTTTCTTTTCGGACTTTTTTGGCTTCTCTGCCACAGTGGGTAGCGGGGGGGGATTTTCCTCATTACATTATATTGAGGGGGGGGCTTTGTTTAGGCAGGCAGGTCACATTTGAGCAAAAGAATTACACCACCATAATTCTAAAAATAACATTCACACATACTCTCTGACCCTCTATTAGTTTCCTTCCTCAATCTCCATTGATTTATTTGTTTAATTGGTTTGTTAGGCAGGCAGTAGAAAATGGATTTCTTCAGGGGCAATCCAAGGGGAAGAAGGCTGTGAAGTTACGCAGGGTAGGTAGCAGCACCATCATCACAACCACCACATGCACAACCACATCTATGATAACCAAAGTGGCACCCATTGGGTCCGCCATGACCCTCAGCTCGCAGTCGAAAGGCAAGGCCCAGTGGCTCAGTGGTTTAACCCACAGTGCCACAGTCCATGTTGCTGCTATGTGCAACCTCTGCAGGCATACCCACCCCCACCTCACCGGGCATCAATACCAGCCTCCTTTGGGCCATGTTGGCCCCAAAATCCTGCATCCCTCTCCAGCTGCCTTGGGCTTGCCTGCTGCTGATTCTGAGCCAAGAGTGGGGCCAAGGGCCTTCTAAATCTTGACTGCTGGCTGAAGTTGCCTCATTGGGCCAAGTTCTTTCCTGTCTGCCTGCCTGCCTATTCAAAGGGCTACATTAGTGCTCCAAAGTCCACTCGTGCTTCATTCCTAATTCCTGGCTGTTCATTCCAGCTTCCTACTGCCTCAGAACCTGGAACAAGCTACAGGAGCTCAGCTCACCCCATTGCATGGATCTGATCTGCTCTTCCACTCAAGAAGCCCAGCAGCCCCATGGATTAACCACTGTTACATTACTAGCACCACTCTATTCATCTGTTGTTGTTGCTGTTGTTGTGCAACCTCAGTTGCCTCCTGGGGGCAAACTTAACTATGCAGGCAAATGTGATGTTCCCAAAGCAGGCAAGAGTCTGCTTTCAAGCCTGTCTGGGCATACAAGTGCCAACCAGGTCTGTCTCAAGCCCCCCTCCCAGCTGGTCTGGGTGTCCCCTGTGCCAAAGAGGGCCTCTCTCAGGCCCACCCAAACCTGACAGACTATTCTACAGCCTCAGTAGGTAGGCAGAACTTGGAACAAACTACGGGAGCTCAGCTCACCGGCAGCCCCGTGGATTAACCGCTGTTACGTTAGTAGCACCTTGGGCCCTCCCTATTCATCTGCTGCTGTTGCTGCAAGTTGTTCAACCTCAGTTGCCTTCCGGGGGCAAACTGAACTACCTTTGCGCTGAAGAAGACAAGAGTCTTGCTTCCTTCCTTTTGCCTCTGCCTCTTTTTTTTTTCCTCAGCCCTCTCCCAAGCCTTTCTGGGCATCCCTGTGCCAAGAGGGCTGGGCTCAGCCCCACCCAATGCCTGTCTGGCCATCCCATGCCAACACGGTGCTCCAAAGTCCACTCAGGCTACTGCTTGAGTAGGTTGGCAGAATCTGGGACAAGCCACAGAAGCTCACGGAATCAAACTGCTGTGCTGACCATCCGATCAACAAGCCTAGTGGCTCAGCAGCAGTTTGACTCAGAGGTAGGCTGAAGCAGGGACAAGGGACAAGAGCTCAGGTCACCCCTTTGCATGGATTCGAACTGCTAATCTTCTGCTCGAGAAGCCCAGCGGCCACCCTGATCAACTGCCGTTCGTAGCACCTTGCAGTCCGACCCTATTCTCCTGCTGTTGCTGCTGCTTTGACAACCTCAGTTGTCTCCTGGGGACAAACTCAAGTAACTTTGCAGGTAAATGTGATTTTGCAGAAGCAGAAGACCAGAGTCTCTTGTGGCTGCCTTTTGCCTCAGGGCCCCGATGGGGCCAAAAAGCCTGCTTTCCGGCTGCGAACTTCCTCATTGCCTGATGGGGCAAAAAGTCAATGACGTTGCTGGCTATCTGAATATGCCAGATGGGCGGGATATGAATCCAACAAATAAAATAAATAAATAAAATATTTGAACAATTTCCAAATCCTGCAGCTCCTTCCACTTGGGCTACATTCCAAAAGGTCTGTCTGCTCTGCCCCCCCCCCAAGCCTGCATAGGCGTCATCCCATCACCTCATCGCCCGACTTCAGACTGCAGAGCTTGTCTGGTTTTCAACCTGTGCCAAGGGGGCCGGCCTGTCTAAGCCCCCCCAAATCTCTGAGGGCTATCTTTATCATATCTGAATGGTCTCAGCAGCCATGTTGCAAGCAATCCCCACCTTTCTAGTTCTAAATGAGCATCTTTGTTGCCCTATCACCCCATCACCTGGCTTCAAATTACAGAGCTGATCTGTTTCTGACAGCCCCACAGCCCCATGAATTAACCACTGTTAGTAGCTCCGACCCTGTTCATCTGATGGTGCTGATGGTGCTGTTGGAAGTTGCAACCTCAGTTGCCTCCTGTGGGCAAAAACCTTTCCTTTGGAGGCAAATTTGATGTTGTTGAAGAACACCAAAGTCTGTTCTGCTGCCTTTTGCCTCAGTGCCCCGATGGGGCCCAAAAGCCTGCTTTCTGGCTGCCAACTACCTCAGTGCCTGGCAGACAGCCGTTACTAGTACCTTACCACCGAGGTGGTGCCTATTTATTCAATTGCAGTTACAGTGGTGCCCCGCTTAACGATGATAATCCATTCCAGGAAAATCACTGTTAAGCAAAATCGTGGTCAAGCCCCCCAAAAAAACCATTGGAATGCATTTTGCGGAACTGGAAAAATTGTTGTATAGCGAACAAACGGTTCACAAAGCAGGCTCCTAATCAACATAATGTGGATTTCCCCCATTGGAACCATCGTTTTGTGATCACAATAGCGATTGAAAAAAGTCATCGTTAAGCGATTTTGATGTCATGCGGGGTAAGCATCTAGCGGGGCACCACTGTACATGCTTTCAAACAGGTTCCGGCTCAGCACCCCAACCCAACCTGATGCATGGAAGCATCAAACAGGCTGGTCCCAGCCCCACCCAAAGCCTGCCCAGGCATCACTCCATCTCATGGCTTGAGACTGCAGAGTTTATCTTGTGGCAACAACAACCCTCCCTTTCTTCATTAATAACAAAACAAACAACACAATCACACAGCTTCAGACTGCAGAGCTGATCATCTCATTTTCCAAAGCTGTCCTCCTGGCTTCCCCCTGCCAAGATGGCTGGGCCGACCCAAGCCCTTCCTGGTAGTCAAAAACAGCATACTTGACTAAATAATTAATTCTTTCTGGAGGCTTGTGTTTCATATGCCACCTTGAACGCAAACACCACCTTGATCGCAAACGCCACCTTCTTGCTCATCAATGTTGAAGATTTCTACCACTATACACCCAATAGGCAAAGCCTACTTTTGCTGCAGAGCGGTCGACCAGACCAGATCGGCGGGATATAAATCAAATAAATAAAATAAAATAAAATAAAAAATTGCCTCAGCGCCCAATGACTAGTAAGACATGCTTTCCCACCTACTTTGGAGCCAACTACCTCTGTGCCTGATGTGGCAACACACTCTGCATTGCTGCTGCCCACTACCGCAGTGACCAATGAAGCAACACACTCTGCTTTCAGTCCCATGCCAACTCAGTAGGTAGGCAGAAGTTGGAACAAATTACCCAAATGAATTAGCTCAGCTCACCAGCAGCCCCATGGATTAACCGCTGTAGTAGCAGCGCAGCTGGGCTCTGCCCCACACAAAGCCTGTCTACGGGTCACCCGAACGTGACAAGAGGATCATCTAACCCTCTTGGCTGGCACACCCAGAGCTGGTCCTGGCACTCCTGAACAAGCAAAGAGGGCCGTCCAGCTCTCTTGGCAGACCCAGACTGAGCAGTAAAAAAATGAATAAATAATTGTACAACTAAAGTGTACAAGAGCAAAGTGTTGGGTGACGCCAATAATGTGCCAAGACAGAGGGCTGTCCAGCCATGTTGGCACACCCAAAGCCGGGCTCTGCCCCATCCAAGCCTGTCCAGGCATCAACCCAGTGCCCCATTGCACGGCTTCAGATTGCAGACCTGATCTGGTTTTTCAACCCGTGTTTTTCAACCCAAGAGAGCCAGCCGGTCCAAGTCCCCCAAAACCTCTGATGGCTATCTTTGTTGTCAACACACAGTTGGCAACACTTTGCCAACACTTTGTTGGTAACAGTCTATGTTGCTGTTGCCAACTTCCTCATGTGTTGAGCATGACTAGACATGGAACATTGATGCCATTGGTAGTACCTTCCCAATGAGGTGGAGCAATCCATCTGATGGTGTTATTGTTGCTGCTAATAAGTGTTGCTTGCCTCCTTTTGTTTTCAAAAACAAACAACACACCTCCACAGCCACCTTTTGCTAATCCCCAACCAGGCCTATCCTTGCCCCACCCAAAGCCTGTCCAGGCATCCCTGTGCCAAGGGGGCTGGCTTGTCTAAGCCCCCCCAAAGCTCCAAAGGCTATCTTTATCATATCCAAGCGCTCTCAGCAGCCAAGTTGCAATCCCCAGCTTTCTAGTTCTAAACAAGCATCTTTGCTTCTTTGAAAGTTGTCAGCAAGTCTAGTTAGACGTTGTTGGAGAGGTGAGTCTCCTAGGCCAGGCTCTGCCTCACCCAAGGCCTGTCTGGGCATCCCCCATGCCAAAGAGGGCCTGTCTCAGCCCTACCCAAAGTCTGCACAGGCGTCATCCCATCATCCCATCGCCCGATTTCAGACGGCAGAGCTCATCTGGTTTTCAACCCATGCCAAGGGGGCCAGCCTAAGCTCCCCTCAAACCTCCTAGGCCTATCTTTATCATATCCCGGCAGTCTCAGCAGCCAAATTGAAATCCCAGCTTTCTACTTATAAATGAGCATCTTTGTCACCCCATCGCCCGGCTTCAGATTGCAGAGCTGATCTGTTCCCGTGGCCCCATGCATTAACCACTGGTAGTAGCACTGACCCTGTTCCTCTGCTGGTGCTGCTGGTGCTGTTGGAAGTTGCAATGTCAGTTGCCTCCTGGGGGCAAAAACCTTTCCTATGCAGGCAAATCTGATGTTGCTGAAGAAGACCAGAGTCTGCTCTGCTGCCTTTTGCCTCAGTGCCCCGATGGGGCAAGCCACGCTACTTTGCCGCTGCCAACTACCTCAGTGCTTGATGTGGCCAAAAAAGCCTCATTTCCTGCTGCCTTTTCCCTCAGTGCCCAATGGACCAAAGAGCCTCCTTTCCTGCTGCCAACTTCCTCAGTGCCCAGCGGAGCCAAAAAGCCTGCTGTGCTGCCAAATACCTCATTGCCTCCAGTCCTCCTGAGGGCAAACTCTACGTCACTAGCAAATGTAATGTTGTGCTGAGCTGGAGACAAACTCATTGCCTCATGCATGCCTCTGCCAAAGAAGACCTCTCATTCTGCTGGGGCTAAATATAACTCCCTCAATGCCATGGGCTTCTGTGTCATGTGGTAAACTCTCCTTGGGGGGACCCAATTTGTGGGTGAATAACTCAGAGTTCCGATAGCCAATCTTCACCAAAGTTGGCAGGTGTGTTGGAGAAAGAAATAGGAAGCTTCGCTGTGATTCTGGATTCTCTAAGTACCTGGGGGGGGGAGCTTTCCTGGGGGTTGTCCTCTTTGTAACTATATACCTCAGGGGTCTGTGATCCAATGTTCACCAAACTTGTATAAATGCGTCTGAGGAAGCTTCCCTGAAAATTTGGTGTCTCTAGGTGATTGGGGGGCCAGTGTTACAGCCATTAAAAGTGCAGAGAAATCAACATTAGGATCCATCGATTTGTCGAAGAATATTCGTACATTCGTATTCGTTGATCCGTTAACTTTGATGAATAATGGATCAAAATAAATCACCTTTTTTATTTGTCCCCATCTCAAGTATATAAACAATAAAACAACCATTACTGCTGCCTCATATTCATGATACTATTCCATTCTGTAATCAGGCAGATTATACATTGAGAAACTGTAGGACTGATTTTTAAAAATGATTCTGCAGAAGAGGGATAAAATGCTCAGAAATTAGGAGAGTAATCCATGGAACATATCCCCAGCTGGCAAGATGTGTCTCATTTTGCTTTGGTTCCAAGCTGGCTCAAGGACAGAGCAAACAATTTCTTGAGAGACAGCCCCAGGTTCAGTTTTCAGTATCTCAGAGCTAGGAAAGGCCACCATGTCAGAACATGGACAGCTGCTAGTGGTCAGCATCAACAATACTAACTAGGGATTGCTTGACTGGCATCCTCCAGGCATCACCTCTCACTACGTTTCCAGACCAAATACTTACAGGGTGAATTTGACAGTAGATGACAGGGTCTGTGCTTTTAACTCTCTGTCCTTCACTTCCTTCTGCATCTATTGTTAGTCTGATATTCCAAGGCTCCACCTCATTAGTCCCACCTGCTTTCTTTCCTGATTTACCAAGGAGCAGATATGGGTCCTGTAGGGCAGTGGTCCCCAACCTTGGGCCTCCAGATGTTCTTGGACTACAACTCCCAGAAGCCTTCACCACCACCTCTGCTGGGCAGGGTTTCTGGGAGCTGAAGTCCAAGAACATCTGGAGGCCCAAGGTTGAGGACCACTGCTGTAGGGCACATACCTAGTTAGTCAGAATTAGGGTTTAGACTTTTTAAATTACTATTTTGAATGCAATTTTGTTAATAAAAGTTAGCTGATCATTTTAAACTGCTTCTCCTGCTTTTCTGTGACACCATACTTGTGTCCACAAAACCCCAAATAATAATAATAATAATAATAATAATAATTTATTGTCATTGTAAGTATATACACATACAACGAAATTCACAAATAAATTTATGGAAAACTTTGTAGGAGAGCAATACCATTCATTTTTTAACTGCTGTATCTTTTACTTTTTGTCATCACTTTTGAAGTCCAGCAACATTGACATATAAAAATTGACAATAAGACACAAGGACCTGTCTTAGATCCTTTTGGGATGAAAGGTGGAATATAAATGTTTTAATTAAATAAATAATACAAAAGACTTTCTTCCTGTATTATTATTATTATTATTATTATTATTATTATTATTATTATTATTATTATTATTATTATTATTATTATTATTATTATTATTATTATTATTATTATTATTATTATTATTATTATTATTATTATCCATTCCATTGCGTGGATTCGATCTTACGACTGCTGGTCTTCTGACCCTGCAGCACAGGCTTCTGCGGTTTAGCCTGGAGCTCCACCACGTCCCTGGGTAGGATTTATAAAAGGGGTATATTTTCTTCTTTTCAGTCTATAGAAATGAAACCAGGACATGTATCCAGTAATCTTTCAAACACATACACCACTAAACTTGTATTTCACCAGTATAACTTTCCACAGTATTTTAATATTTGAGGAATTTGCATCTTCTTAGTTCAGCATATGCAAGGAATTTCTGCAACCATACTGACATAAGCAAGAAAAATGAAACAAACTTCATTCTGATTGAGAAAAATATTGGGAACGTTATATTATACACACAGACAAGAGCCTCTTTCCCCCATCCAAGTGTCAACATTTTGAGGATGTGAAATAATGCAGCCTTGAGGTTTCCATGGAAACATGTTTCATTTCCTAGGTGACAGTGATAGTATGTCGTCACTAGTGAACTAAACTATCTCTAGTACAAACATCTTGCACTTCCATACGGAGCAGTATTCTAAACAGCTGTCCTCTCCCAATTATCAGTGATAATATTAGTGAACTCTGAAACTATGTGGGGCAACTTATTTAGGTTAACTATGGCCCATGAGACTTAAAGCTGAACCAAAAAACCAAAATAAAATCCCAGTTTAAAATGATTCCTTTGTACTGGAGATTTCATTAAAACTTTACCTTTTAGTAATGTAAAAAGAGTTAAACAAGAGCTGCCAAAGGAAAGTGTATGAGAGTGACAGGAATAGGAGAGTGGCTAACTTTCACAGCCATCTTTCTCACATGCTGAAGCCACTCCACTTTAATCTGTATCTCATGATTGTAACACTATGGAAGGACCCTTTTTCTTTCTGTTCAAATATATCACTAACAGACAAGAAAACAGAAGATCTATAACTGCAGTTTTTGAATGAATTCAGAACTATTGAAGGAAACTACAGGAAGGCTACAGGAATGAGAGTAGCTAGCTGAGAGTCATCTCCATTTCTATATCTTTTTTAAAAATTATTTTACGAAGATTCAAATACAATAAAGACATGATGAACAAAAAGAGAAGAAACAAAATACAAAAGGGGGGGGGACGTTGGGAGGAAGGGAAGGGAACGGGAAAGGGACTTCACGAGGGTTGACCAGTTTTGTAGTTTCTTCATTCTATGTCACTTTGGATCTTCTCACACATTTCTCAGTTCTTCTTGAAATAACTTCTTCCTTGATTACTAATAATTATCATAGAGTTTGTTACACAACTAATAAAGAGTAGAAATAACTGAAATCTAAACAATACATATTGTTACCTGAAATTCTACGATTCATCTCCATTTCTATATCTGAGTGGAAGGTATTACAGGAAAGGTCAAGCCTTTAGCACAGAGCATACGCTTTACTCAATGAAGGTCCCAAATTTCGAGCCTTCATATTTCAGTTAAAATGAACAGGCTAACAGGTTATGGTAAAAACAGCTCTATTAGAGGCCCTAACTTAAAGAACCACAAACATAACTGAGCAAGAGCCAAACAAATGGTCAGAATTGGTATAAAACAACTTTTATGCTCTCGTAAAAGGCTTTTTCTTACTTGAAGGAAACGGGCTGTGGGGAAGGGTTGAAGTGGTCAGTCTGTTGCTCTTCTGCCCGAGTTAAGTCAATTTATCCAACTAGACTGTTCTGTGAATTGACTCACTTGTGAGACTGAATTAAAGACTGTTCTTGGGCTAACAAGGATATTTATTTATTACATGGATAACCTGCCTTTCTTCAGCAAGCATAGGACAGTGTACCTGGCAGTCCCCCTTTCCACTTAATCTTCACAGCAAACCAATGATATAAGTCAAGTTTAGAGAGAATAGCAGGCTAAAGGTCACCCAGTGAGTTTCATGGCTCACTGTAAAACTGGATCTGGACCATCCAAGTCCTATTCCAAAGTCCTAGATATTAGTCACAGCATCACACTGGATAACACATCTGGTTTTTTTTGGGGGGGGGATATTGTTAAGGTGCAGAAGAGGGCAGCCAGCCATGAAAGAGCTGTGAGGTTTATCTGAAATGTTTGTTTAGGAGCCAGGGGGCAGTACAAGCTGCTCCTGACTCCACATCCACATCCATGACCCAATTAGGCTGTCTTGTTGCTTGCCATTTCTTCCAGCACAGGCACTGAAATGGCACATTCCTTCCTTGCCTAGTATGTAACCCATATGAAAAACTGAGGGTGGCCTTTTTCTTGTTCTTTGGGTTTTTTTTTTACACAATTCTTATCAGACTTCCAGGATGAAGAACTGGCGCATAAATTAGCAGTTCTCAATAATGATACATATGTGCATTGTGGCACAGCTAACATTGCTATGGGAACATTAACTTGGGAATATATAATTAAATCATAGGAGAAAATAATCATTGCAGATTGTGCCGGAGAATATTGCCGCCAATTCCTGATTTGCAATCTGTTGATCCCGAAGTGTGAGGTTGCCTACAAAAATTTTAAACTGATGTGAAGTGCATCATCCACAGGACATGGTGATCCTGGCAATTTTCACAACCACCTTTAATGTGTAAGTTGCATATGGGAGGACTATTTAAGCCAAATTCGCACATTCAATCTCAAAATACAGGCACAGCAAAACTTTATCAAGAAGGAAAGGGTAGTGACAACAGATGTATCATTTGCCTAGTGATGCTGTTTTTTTCTAAAATAAAATATTCTGATATTTTACATATTTTTGTTCAGCAGACTGAATATTAGTTATTGGCATTAGTCTTTCCCCGCGCAAATTGTTCCCAAGAATCAATTTGTTTCTGTCTTATATACACAGCATAGACAACTTGGATATGTTCTCTGAATGGCTCCACAAAGAAAAACAACTATCCCACCATTTTGGTTTTATGTTGTCATCACCGTAACTTAGAAAATGGAGCCCCAAACCTGCAGCAGCAAAATATGGTTTTGGTTTTTAGTTCATTCTGTACTTAGATCGGAGATGGCAAGCATAGAATCCCCTGTCTGTAAGGCTGATAGACATACAGCAGGAGGGCAGTACTTTCCTCATCCATAGTTTGACAAAGTAGTAACAAAGGAAGAATATGAAGTCTTTGGGAATCACACCATGAACATCCAGATGATTTGCTCAGACCTTTCCTTAAAAAGACATTACAATGTCCTGTATATTCTAAACATGATTTTCTGTTGGATTAATTATAGCGTGATCTACCAAGACTCCCGGATCTCTTTCACACATACTGTTGTCTAGCCAGGTTTCTTCCATCCTATATCTGTGCAGTTCATTTTTTTCTGCCTAGCTATAGGACCTTACACTTCTCCCTGTTGAAATTCATTTTGTTAGTTTTGGCCCAGGACTCTAATCTGTCAAGGTCATTTTGAATTTTAATCCTGTCCTCTGAGGAATTAGCAACCTCTACCAATTTGGTATTATCTGCAAATTTAATCGACATACTCTCTATTCCTTCATCTAAGTCATTGATAAAGAAGTTGAATAACACAGGACCCAGAACAGAACCCTGGGGCACCCCACTAGTCACTTCTTTCCAGGACGAAGGGGAGCCATTTGTGATCACCCTTCAGTCAGTCGACCAATTACAAATCCACCTAGCAGTAGCACTATCTATCCCACATTCTATTAGCTTCTTTGCAAGAATATCATGGGGAACTTTGTTAAAGGCCTTACTGAAATCAAGATATGCTACATCCACAGCGTTCCCTTCATCCATCAGACTTGTAATTCTATCAAAAAAAGAGATCAAATTAGTCTGGCTTGTTTTTGAGAAACCCATGTTGACTTCTAGTGATGACAGCATTGCTTTCTAAGTTATTACAAACTGTCTGCTTAATGATCTTCTCCAGATCACACACTCTGTGATGGATCATCCCTATTAGCAGCCACTGAAATTTTGTCCTGTTAATTGAATATAGAACAAATATATCTTCAAATATATTACTTTCCTTAATTCTGGCATGGAAGACTTAGGTTCAGTGATAAACAATAAAATATCATCTACATAAAGAGCAATTTTTAATTCAGAGAAAGGTTAACAAAGGCATGAATATTAGGACTTTGTCACATGGCACAGGCAAGTGGTTCCAAACACAAATCAAACAGAGGGAAGTATGTTCATCCCCAGCTTGGGAGAAGGTCCCGTTGACTAACTAGTGCTCAGTAGAGGGGGACCAGCAGCTTGCAGGATTTGGAAACGATACTTCTGTTAAGGCAGCCTAAAATAGTATTTGGCTTTTTGTAGCCACACCACATTGTTGTCTCATATCTACAACAACTCCAAGATCCTTCTTGCTTGTAGTACTGCTGAGCCAGGTATCCCCCATCTCGTACTTGTGTGTTTAGTTTCTTTTTCCTACATGCAGTACTTTGCACTTGTCCCTGTTAAATTTCATTCTACTGTTTTCAGCCCAGTGCTCAAGTCTATCCAGATCATCTTGAATATTGTTTCTCTCTTCCAGAGTATTAGCTATTCCATCCAATTTTATGTGATATGCAAACCTGATTAGCATTTTACTGCACCATCTAATCCATTAATCATTAATTAAAATGTTGAAGAGCACAGGGCTCTGGATTGAGGCTTGGGGTACCCACTTGCTACTTCCTCCCAGTTGGAGAAGGAGCCATTAGTCATCACCCTCTGATTATGATTATGTAGCCAACTGAGTATCCATCTGACAGTTGTGACAAATTTTCTGTGACTGTGGAGAAATTCAATTAATGCAGGACTTATGTTCATGCTTAGCAGGGACGGCCTTTTAAAAATACTTCCCAAGATTAGATGTCTACCTCAACTCCTTAACATCATCAGGTCCTTTAATGAGGGAATGAAGGGCATTGCAGTTTTTGATGGCTCAACATCAGACCCCTTTGACATCTGAAGTGGAGTGAAACAGGGCTGTGTCCTCGCGCCAACTCTGTTTGGGATCTTGTTTGCTGTCATGCTGAAGCACACCTTTGGAACTGCAACAGAACGTGTCTATCTCTGGACTAGAACAGATGGAAAGTTCTTTAATCTCTCTAGATTGAGAGTGAGGACCAAAGTCCAACTGAAATGCATGCAGGACTTCCTCTTCGCTGATGATGCAGCCATTGTTGCCCACTCTGCTGAAGACCTCCAACAACTCATGAATCGTTTTAGCAAGGCCTGCCAAGACTTTGGATTAACAATCAGCCTGAAGAAAAGACAAGTCATGGGCCAGGGCATGGTCTCACCTCCCTCTATTACCATCTCCACGCAAGAATTGGAGGTTGTTCATGAATTTGTGTACCTTGGATCAACAATCTCTGACACTCTCTCCCTAGATGTCGAGCTGGATAAATGCAGTGGCAAAGCAGCTACTATGTTCTCTAGACTCACAAACAGAGTATGGCTTAATAAGAAGCTGACGGCATCTATCAAGATCCAGGTCTATACAGCCTGTGTCCTGAGCACACTCCTGTACTGCAGTAAGTCCTGGACCCTTTGTGCACGGCAGGAGAGGAAGCTGAATATGTTCCATATATGTTGTCTCTGACTATTTTTGCTATCACCTGGCAGGGGTGAGGCAAAGTTCCAAATAGAGTAGTCCTAGAACGAGCTGGAATTTTTAGCATGTGTATATTACTGAAACAGCGGCGTCTACATTGGCTTGGGCGTGTTGTGAGAATGGCTGATGGCTGGATTCCAAAAGATCTCATGTCTGTCTGTCTGTCTGTCTGTCTGTCTGTCTGTCTGTCTGTCTGTCTTATATGGCAGCCACACTACCCAATATCTCTGTATGGGGAATTCGTGCAGGGAAATTGGCCCAGAGGGAGACCACAGCTGTGATACAAGGACATGCAAGTGGGATCTGAAGGCCTTAGGAATGGACCTCAACAGATGGGAAACCCTGACATCTGAGTGTTCAGCTTGGAGGCAGGTGGTGCATCACAGCCTCTCCCATTTTGAAGAGACACTTGTCCAGCAGGTGGCAAAGAGGCAAAGAGGCAGTCCCGAAAACAGCCAAATCAGTTTGGAGCTGGACAGGGGACAGATTGTATCTGTCTTCAGTGTGGAAGTGATTGTCACTCTCAAATTGGCCTTCTCAGCCACAGTGGACACTGTTCCAAGTCCTCCATGCAGAGCACATTACCATAGTCTCTCAAGACTGAAGGATGCCTAATCTGGTACGTTCATGCAATTTATTCCCCACCGTGTTTATAAAAGAAGATCTAGCAGATGACTGAGATAACACTATTGAAGGAGCCCACTTCTTGTCAAAAAACATTCTAATTATCTCAACATTTTAACTTGCTTTTAATTTTAACTATATTTTACATATGTCCATAATTTCAAGTTGTGCGACACACTGATAACACCCAAATACTAAAAGAATTCTGTTTGTCACTGCATATAATTTTCTTGGTCCACATATCTGGCATTAAGCAGCATTGCTTTCTAAAAGCAGGCAGAGTTTGCAAGTCTGAATGCTGGAGCCCGTACATCTGAGGAAATACTTTGCAGCTTCTTATTCTTATGCATCAGAAAAAGACAAGCGAGGATTCACATGTAACACTGCAAAAAGACAGCATTCTAAACTGCATGTGGGTTTTGTTCTGATATTCAATTTGACACATTCAGTTTAGGAGTAAAGAGGCAGATATGACTCCCACTTCATTTCCAAAGTCACTTTATCTTCAGGAGCAAACATAATATCATTATTGATAACTGTATATTCCTGATCCAAACACTCTGATAATCCTACCAATAGTCCATATGAGGTCAGATAAGAGGTTACATTTATTAGAAGCTATACAATATAAATGTTATGAGAATTAAATAAGCCTACTATGAAGTACAGTATTGAAAATAGCTCTCTAGTTGTCCAGTAGAGGGCAATGCCATACACATTCAAAAGTTGCTTGAGAATTTATATTTCATACAAAGGAATATCAGAATTGATAGCTGCTACTTTAAGATCTTTAGGCTTGGTGTTTTTTTAAAAAAAAACAATCCTTCTCTTTGAGCTCTATTCATCTGTGAATGCCATATCACAACCACTCAAACAGAATTATAGGAGTATCAGGAAATTCCAATGAGGGAGTGAGGTTCCTTCTTCCTCCTCTCTACAGTTTAATTCACCTAGAAATATTGGCCAGAATCCTCTTGTGGTTGCATGTTAGGATAAGTGTAATTCAGGGTACATAGTGTAGTGTAGTGGATAGAATAATGGACAAGGACTTTGGAGAGCAGGGTCCAAACTCCACCTAGCTATGGAAACTCTCTGGGGGAATAGAACCATTAAAACTACCCCTTAAATATGTCACTTGCTTTGAGAGCCTTATTAGAGTTGCTATAAGTCAGTTACAACTTGTAAGCACATGTTGTTGTTTAGTCGCTAAGTCGTGTCTGACTCTTTGTGACCCCATGGACCAGAGCATGCCAGGCCCTCCTGTCTTCCACTGCCTCCCTGAGTTTGGTCAAGTTCATGTTAGTAGCTTCAATGACACTGTCCAACCATCTTGTCCTCCGTTGTCCCCTCCTCTTGCCTTCACTCTTTCCCAACATCAGGGGCTTTTCTAGGAAGTCTTCTCTTCTCATGAGATGGCCAAAGTATTGAAGCCTCAACTTCAGGATCTGTCCTTCCAATGAGCACTCAGGGTTGATTTCCTTCAAAATGGATAGGTTTGATCTCCTTCAGTCTCAAGAGTATCCTCCAGCACCACAATTAAAAAAGCATCAGTTCTTTGGCAGTCAGCCTTCTTTATGGTCCAGCTCTCACTTCCGTACATCTCTACAGAGAAAACCATAGCTTTGACTATGCGGACCTTTGTTGGCAAGGTGAGGTCTCTGCTTTTTAAGATGCTGTCTAGGTTTGTCATCACTTTCCTCCCAAGAAGCAGGTATCTCTTAATTTCGTGGCTGCTGTCCCCATCTGCAGTGATCATGGAGCCCAAGAAAGTAAAATCTGTCACTGCCTCCATATCTTCCCCTTCTATTTGCCAGAAGGTGATGGGACCAGTGGCCAGGATCTTTTTCTTTTTAACGTTGAGCTTCGCTTCAACCATTTGTTGTAATTCACAGCCACTATTTATCCAGCTGCCCTTAGCCTGGCCTAAATCTCTAACAGGATTCTGACCACAGAATGTGGAAGTACCATATTACCTCACCTTAGCCAACACTTTACATATTGTTAGAATCAGGGCCTTGGAGACTCATTCATAAGAGTCTGGAGCCAGGGCCTGTCTGCCTATCACCATGTGCAGAGGCAGTGGCCAGCTCTGGGAAGCGTCCCAGAACCACGTAGGCCACTGCCTCTCACCCAGTTGATGGGAGGTCACATGTGCAGAGGCAGCAGGCCCAGCTTCCCTGCCATGGCACTGCTGCTGCCTCTGAAGATGGCATCAGCAGCCCATGGTGACAGCATAGGTGACAGGACCAGGTAGGTGAAGGCAACGGGGCAGTGGAAAGGGGGCGGGCTGGCCACTCCATTTCACTGAAGTTGAACAAAGCACCGAGCAGAAAAAAAGTTTGGCACTTCAATTTGCTTCAGCAAAGGGGGATCCCCAAATTGTGTCATGAACTGAACCACAGACCAGCCCGGTTTGCTGTTTTTTCTGGTTTGGTTCATGCCCATCCCTTTGTATCAACCAGCAAGATAATCAGTCAGACACTGATTAAGGTAAAAAATAACATATATGTTTTACTCACTGCTTCCTGTAGATTTCACAAAGCATCAGAGATTAGTAGAAGAAAGGGGGGAAATTATAGAAAAGCAAAAAAGAAGCAAAAACTGATCTCTCTCTCAGCCCATATGGCTGAGAAAATTGCATGCTACAAAACACTACAAAGCAGTTTTCAATAATATTGGATTCCCAAATAGCCAACAATGTCCTCCTGGAGATGCAACTGGCTATTTTGGGTCATTCCTTTCACACTGCAAAAAGGATACACAAAACATTTGCAATGCACTCAAAAATGTGTGTATTTGGAGAAACGTACCCCCATATGATTTATTTTATGAAGGTATAACTTGCAGAAATGTGAGGGGGGGGGAGTGACCTCTAATGTGTACATTTGAAAAGTGCATGGGGAAAATTGTCCAAGATGTGGATTTAATACAACCATGCATTCCAAGGCAGATGCAGAATAGAATGTGGTTAGGAATGAAAAAGAGAGAAGCTGAGCCAAATCAAGCTTGACAGATGCACTTATCTACAGCCAGAAAGACACATCTGTTCCAAACCTCTGGCAATGGGTCAGAGGTTGGACCTCTGTCTTAAGTCCAAATCTACATTCAGGTATGAGGCAAACTGGCAGACCTTGAGCCAGTTACTCCCTCCCTCCCTCTGGCATGGTTACCTCACCAAATTGTTGTTATTACAAAATGAAAGGTAAGAACCAAGCACACTGCCTTGTGTTTCTGAAGGAAAAGGGGGATAAGGAAACTGCTACCTTCCTTGTATTATTTTCAGAACTCCTTGAAGAAGTGCCTGTGGAATACAAAATACACCAGACAATAAATAGAATTTTGCATGAAAACATACAAGCACCTCTGTTTCTTTCCTGCTCCACCATTGTGTGCTACTGTCCTTCTTGTTTTCCAATTACCGTACTTCCTTTTCCCAGGGACAGCCCACTCATTTTGTCCTTTGAAGTTAGTTAGGCTAAAAGATGCTAAGTGGGACAACCCCTCCTGTCTGAGCAACACTGACCACCGATCTCACCCAGACATTATGAAGAATCCATGCCTAGAAACTGCTCTTTCAAGTGACAAATGAAATATAAAAAGGGAAGCAGGTGCAATATCATGTCCAACATTTGAAGATCTCTGAAATGAAAACAAGAGCTTCTTTTGCATGTCTAATTATGGAGTCACACAGAATTAGAAGATCATTCTGGAAAGATAATGTAAGACCAGAAAAGGCACATATGTCTGAATGTGTATTTGAGCCTCTAGCCTCTTCAGGCTTGTTCAAGCAAAGGAAGACCTGCCTCTTGGTCTAAAATGAAAATTATGTGTGATCATCACATTTGACTTTTGACAACCTGAACAGAGTTTTCAAGGTATGTGAGATATTTTAAAAGTGTCGTTACCAGTGCCAGGAAACCTCCACAGCCAATCAAGGATTTGAACCCAGGTCTCTTGTGTCCAAGGGGGATGTGGTGGCGCTGTGGGCTAAACCGCAGAAGCCTGTGCTGCAGGGTCAGAAGACCAAGCAGTCGTAAGATCAAATCCACTAGACGGAGTGAGTGCCCGTCGCTTGTCCCAGCTCCCACCAACCTAGCAGTTCAAAAGCATGCAAATGCGAGTAGATAAATAGGGACCACCTTGGTGGGAAGGTAACAGCATTCCGTGTCTAAGTCGCACTGGCCATGTGACCACGGAAGATTGTCTTCGGACAAAACGCTGGCTCTATGGCTTGGAAACGGGGATGAGCACCGCCCCCTAGAGTCAAGCACGACTGGACAAAAATTGTCAAGGGGAACCTTTACCTTTACCTCTTGTGTCCAAGTCTTTATCCACGACTACATCACACTGGCTCTCAGAATAAAAACAGACTTTTCATTTTAAGGACAAGCAACTTTTTATGTGCAAAAGCACAAACAATGCTTTCACAATTTAAGCAGTTTCAGCTTCAGTTTGAAGCAGTCAAAGGAAGTGCACACATTTTTAGGCTGGCTCATTTGTAAAGTTAAGATTTAGGAGAGGCAGCCTCCCCTTTTGATTATGGGACAAATAAGATTCAAGGAACACATTAAGAGTGGCAAGCATTTAACTGCAAAACTGAAAAGGGACAGACAAATTATCCTATAAAACCACAAAACCTGGAAAGGTACTGCTACAAAGTACAAGTGGCACAAATAAGACTCAAAAGGACTAGGAATGGAATCCTCAGTTACATGCTGTGAAGTTTGCTAGGCACTCAAGAGGAAAGTCACTCATATTCATTTGAAATGTGATACCATAATGTTATAGAGTCTAAAAGAGGTGTTAGGTGCATCATCTAGTCAGTTTTGGGGGGATCAGTTTCAGTTGCTGTAACCTGATGATATGGACAAGACACTTGAATTAGCCCATACCACCACACACATACTTGACTCTTGCCTATCATGGTTGATAAGATCTAACAGGATGGCTTGACTGGGTGAGTCCAGGAGGTGGCAAATGTCTCTTTATGACAGAAGATGGGGCCATCTGCCTTAAAAGAGGCAGCAGCACACCCTCTCCTAAAGAGGAACTTTCTGGACCAAGAGGTATATGACAACTACATCCCCACTGCAAATACCACCTTTTTTTTGGTCAAGGTGCATCAGTGACAGTCGGGTAGACTTCTGCTCAGCCTCATGGTCAATAAATTAAAGCTGAATCCCAACACGATGCAGGTTTTGTGGTTTTGTGGCTCCCAGGTCCAAGAGTTGGATAGAAAACCTGTTCTGGATGGAGTTGCACTCCCCTTGAAGGAGTAGGTGTGTAGTTTGGGGGGGGGGCACTCTATAGATTAATCTTTGTCCTTGTAGGGTCATGTGAGCTCAGTGGCTCAAAGTGCTTGGGGTCAGTTTTGACTGGTCCACCAGCTATGATGACTCCTGGACAAGGACAACCTTACCACAGTAGACCATTTTCTGGTAACTTTCTGGCTAGACTAGTGGTTCTTAACCTTGGGTTACCCAGGAGTTTTGGACTGCAACTCCCAGAAGCCTTCACCACCAGCTGTCCTGACTGGGGTTTCTGGGAGTTGCCGTTCAAAAGCATCCAAGTAACAAAGGTTAAGAACCCTGGGCTAGACTACCACAATGGGATACCTTTGAAGATGATACTGATATCAGAACTGTTACCAGTTCTGAAGAATTTGCACTGGCTGCCTATATGCTTTCGGTCTGAGTTCAAAGTGTTAGCAATGGCTTATGAAGTCCTAAATGGCTTGGGACCTGGATATTTGAAGGAGTGCCTCTCCCTATATAAACCTGCTCAATCAATAAAATCTGACGGGGAGGCCTTCCTTCCTGTCCACCTATTGAGAACAACTCATTAGGTGGAGACACGGGGGGGGGCTCTTTCTGCTGTAGCATCTCAACTGTGGAATGCCCTCCCCTTGGAGGCTTGATTGGAACTGACATTGACATGATTTTGGTGCCATGTCAAGACATATTTATTTATTAGAGTTTTTTGGGGGGGGGATTGAGAACCATGGCCTACGTAAGTTTTAGCACAATTATTTTAATGTTTTTAATGTTTTAACTACAGTGGCACCTTGACTTACGAACATCCTCACTTATGACCATTCTGAGTTGCGACCAGCCCCAGCTGCAAAATTTTGCTTCTACTTCTGGTCAGAGCTTCCAGTTGCGACTGGAAAAAGGCAAGGAAAAAAGGCGGGGAATTCAAATTTGCTAACCGTTGGTAGGCGAAGAGGCTGCTGCTTTTTAGCTCTTTCGTCCCAACGGTTAGAGTGAGTGCGTCGGAGGAGGCTTCGGACTGCCTGGAGCTGCTTTCTGCTCCTGAGTAAGTACATTTATTTTGTTTTGCAGGGTGGGGTTGGGGTTGGGGGGGTTATGTTTCTGTGTTGTGATTTTTTTAATGTTTTGCTCTGTTTTTTTCCCCAGCCCCATCGCGTTCGGGCTGGCTGCATGTGCGTGTGTTGGTGTTTTTGGTTTTTTCCCCCCAATGGGGCTGGCTGTGTGTGGGGGGGGACTGTTTTTGTGTTGTTGTTTTTCCAGCCCTATGGCGTTCTGATGGGGCTGGCTGGCTCTCTCTCTCTCTCTCTCTCTCTCTGTGTGTGTGTGTGTGTTTCTGTGTTGTTCTTCCCAGCCCCATGTCATTCCGATGGGGCCGGCTGTGGGTTTTTTTGTTTCGTTTTGTTTTGGGGGGGTTAGTTTTGTTTTTGGTAATTTTTTTCCGGCCCCAACACATTCCGAAAGGGCTTGCATTGGTTTTTGTTTTGTTTTTTGGTATTTTTTTTCCAGCCCCAGCACATTCCTATGCGGCTTGTAGTGTTTTATTTTTATTTATTTATTTATTTTGTGTGTTTTTTTCCCTTCTGGAATGGATTAACCACATTGCAATGCATTCCTATGGGAAATGGTGCTTCGACTTAAGACCATTTTGAGTTACGCCCACCTTCTGGAACGGATTATAGTAGCAAGTCGAGGCACCACTGTGTTTTGATCTATTTGATTTGAAATTGTTTTAAATATCTTATGTTTTAAAATTATGTTGTACAGCTTTGTAACTGGCCTTGAGATTGAGTAATATGGGGTAGGCTAAAAATGTTATAAAACATGTCGGAGCAATTTATAACAAAAGTGTAGAAGGACAATTCTTGGGGATCCTTAGCATCATCCTGCCACTGTTCAGTTGTACACAGATTCAGCATGCTTCATTGTTCTTGCAAGTAACTTTCTAAGATGTGGAATTGGGTGAGCCATTTGTGGCCATCCATCCAGATATCAGTGGACTGCAACTTCCATCAACCTGTTCTAACAGAGCCAATGATGAGGGGTGACAGGAGTTGCAGTCCAAGAACAATTGAAACGCCACAGGTTGCTGACTCCCATTTTAGATCTACTGTGGAAAAATGAAGTAATTGCACAAGCAGTTCTTCCACTTTGTCAGTCACATAACTGGCCGTGCAACCAGGGGACATTCATTCTCGAGAAGTGCGGAAGCACTCATGGTTCTCAGCAGTTCCTCCTTAGTTAGCTATATCTGAGATTACTCTACCTCTCTCAGTATATTTCTCTAATAAATACCAGTTTTCTTGTCCTAAAATAAGAAACCAGGGGGTGATTTATTTCCAAAGTGAGATGTGTTCTCTGATAACTGTTCTAATACTCAGAATCCACACATTAACTTAACTGCTGAACTTAACTGCTCTCCTAATGCTGTCCAGACCTTAACTACTTATGAGCAATGTCAAGAATTCTGGTCTTACCTTCTGCTGGTCCTTTAAAATGACTATGAAAGTGATTAAAATGAAGATTTACCCAAAATTAAATTTTTGTTTGGGATGTTTCCAATAGAGCTACCTGAAGAGGAGATAAAAGATTGGCAAAGTATGATAAACAAATTTTGTAATGGTGATAAAAAGGCAAGGATTAATAGGAAGAGATTGTACAAAGTTCAAAAGGTAGGAGGATTGGGGCTCCTTAAACTGAAGTACTATGTTACAAATTAATTAAGACATAAAGAGGATATTATCGCACATCCTAACTAAATATAAATTTTGAGAATATTATTTTTAAAATATATAGTAAAAATAGAGGTAAAGAAATTGGAAATCCTTTCCTTAAAAATACAGTGGTGCCTCGCTTAGCGATGTTAATTCGTTCCAAAAAAATCACTGCTAAGCAATTTCATCGCTAAGCGAAACGCGGTTTCCCATTGAAATGCATTGAAAACTGGATAATCCATTCCAATAGGAACGAATTGCCGTCCTTAAGTGAAAATCGCCATATGAAACATCGCTAAGCGAAATGCGGTTCCCCAATTGAAATGCATTGAAAAAATACAACAACAAATTAAAAAAGAGTCAGAACAAAGTCAAATTTGGTTAACAATGGATTTATTAAGTGCACTTTATGATTTCAAACATTTTAAACAGTAAACTTTAACTTTATAAATAACAGAAAAACATTTAAAAACAGCAAACATGAGGCTGTTTAAACCATCATTAAGCGAAATAGGGGAACCAAAATTTAATTGCTATGCGAAGCATGGTCCCAACCATCACTAAGCAAAAATCGCCCATAGGGACCATCGCTAAACGAAGCGCAAAAACACTCTGAAAAAGTTGTCACTAAGCGATTTCATCGCTAAACAGAGCGCCCGTTAAGCAAGGCACCACTGTACGTTGACAATTTGGAGCAAGTATAAGAATATACATACAGTAGTCCACTAGTATCACCATTACATTCACTGAGTTGAAAACTTTTCCAATGAATTTGAAGAATTTGGAGAGTATATTAAGAGTTAGTTGATTAAAGAATTCAGTAAGAAAAAATGGAGAATGGAGAACAAATAAAAGATATATTAGGAAGGGAGAAATTATCATGGTTTAGGTTAATGCAATTAAAGTGGTGGAGAAAAGATTGGTTGAGGAAAAATGGTTAATGCAGGAATTTACAAAGTTTGAGGAAATGTTATTACAAAAGGAAAGTGTAGAAGAAAACCAAACACTGAAAGGTACAGTACGTAAAATGTATCCAAAGAAAATTGAAGCAGAGGATCTACAGGAGCCACTGAAAGTTTTATGGGCATATGATATGGAGGAAGATATAAGTACTGGGAGCTGGGAGAAAATACTGGATATAAGAATAAGGAAATCTATGTTTAAATCGAATTAATAAGAACTATTTTATGTTCTGTTGGAGAGGATGCCAGAAAACTGGTACTTATTTTCATATGTAGTACGGACATGACAGCATGATGAAATCTTGTCAAATAACATTTAGAGAAATAAAAGAAATAACCAAGCAAAGTGTAAAATAATGTCCTGAAATCTCACTTTTATCAATATTTGATAAAAAGGAATACATTGGGCAACTAGAGAATTAATCTATAACTTATTAGCAGCAGCTAGATTAATGATAGCTAAATACTGGAAAATAAAACATGATTTTCAATTAAATAAATATGGAATATAGCTGTTAATGATAAATTAATGTGTAATGTGATTGTTAAAAAAGACAGTTTTCTAGTTATTTGGGGAGATTTTATTGATTTTTATTGTATTACTAAAGGGAAAGGGAAGTGCACCATCTCAAGAAATGTTACAATTTTGGAGGGGGAATGGGAATCCTTGAAGGAGCTAGAGAATTGGTTTTATCTCCAATGGTCCCAGGGTGTGTGTGTGGTGGTGGGGAAGTACCATGTTATAATTTTGAAAGCTTGTGTATAAAGTTGTGTTTTACTTGGTTTTTCCCCATTTTTTAATTACTTTTTTTCAATTTCTTTAACTTTGTATTTTGTATTGTAATGTAAGTAAGTAAGTAAGTAAGTAAGTAAGTAAATAAATAAATAAATAAATAAATAAATAAATAAATAAATAAGACTATGCAATGGCCAATCCTTCAAAAGGAGATCCTTTTCGATAAACAGAGACCAATTCTGTGCAACAGACCTTCAGATATTTGGCCTCTATACCAGGCAACAAAATGTTTCGGAGCAGCCCAGAATTGCCAGTGGATAATGGGCTGAAATTACTTTGTTGTATCTCAAACTAACTGACTGCAGCTGATTCAAATGAATCCTGAAACAAATTGGGTTAATTTGGGCCAATCAGAATAAGTCTGACACAGATTTGGGTTGGTTCAAATTGGATCTGAAGGAAATCCCGACCGGTCTATATCGATGTGAACCAATTTGGCATTTCACGTGCTAAAAGAAATCCGATGGTGTGTCACCCAAATACAACAAAACAGCATCATATAAGGAAAAGGCCAAAATGAGGTAAAGAGGAAAAGGGAAGCTGAACTTTGTTCACTGACAGGTACAGCTTGCAAACTTAGATGATAATTTCACCAGCACCTGCAAACATGGTACTTGCAGGGAGATATAGTGTGGTGTCACTTAAGTCATATTTTCAGACCTGTCTGCAGCTCTTTGGTCATTTGCTTTTCTCCGGCTGTGGTACCAGATCCTGGAAAAAGCTGTTGTGTTTTGGTGGTGGTGGACTGTCTTGATTAGTGAATCTCACCTTTTCATTTCCAAATCTTCTGTCTTCTCAGTCCATGTACCCTAATGTAGTCCTCTTTTTTCTAATTTTTGTTCCTTTGAGTAGCAACCTGTTTACTGTATGTAAATCTTAATGTGTTAGGTAATGACACTTATCTGCCCCCTGCCCAACTTTGCCCCCTACCTTTCAAGGTGGGGTAGGTCAGATTCTCACTAGTATTCTCTCACTGCAATTTCTGAAGAACCTTGTTGGGGTTTTGTGATGCTTTCGTGTTTGCTCTGGCTTGATTCTCTTCATCCCTATCAGCCTATAATCTCCACTATCACTATGACAGTTCTGAAAAGCAGGACAGATATTAGCAAAATGTAAGCCTATTGTGACTAATTTTAATGGTGCAGTTCACATGCCTTTCAAGTACAAGAATGCCATGTTCTTATGTGAAAAGCTTTCTTTAAAACCAGTTTTCTTTATTTAAAGCTATTAAAATCCAGGGAAGTAGGACCAAATGAGTTGGTGCCATTAGGGTTTCACTTGCTGGTTTGGTTTGTTTTTTTAAAAAAAATGAATGGAGTTCTTATGACCCATAAATATTGTGATGAAGGGTTTTAGTGGTTTGAAGAATGGCTTTTGCTTCTTAAAGAAGTTTTTCCCCCTTTACTTAACCCAAGAAATGCTTCATTACCTTTAAAATGGGGGATATGGGGACTCCCTGGGGTGCTAGGAAGAACTTGACACATGACAAAAATGTCTTCCGCACCCTATACAGGGCAGAAAGAGAATATCTGAATCACACTTTTTTTTAAAACAAAAGTTTAAACACTTTGGGGACTGGGAGTGTCTCCCAGGGGTGTTGAGGGGCTGCAAAGATAGCTCTGGGATGCCACACGTTGCTCACCCTTGCCCTAGACTTATTTTGTCTGGAATGTGGCAAGAACAGTCCATGCTTGTCCATTTTTTTAAAAGCCCAAAAATATACAGCCATTTAAAATTTCGAAACTGCAAATCAATGGGAGGAGCTAAGATCAGGATTTCAAATCCAATTCCAATTCAGATCTGGATATAATTAGACTAGACCCAAATCAGTCCAAACTGAATCAGGCTCAAATCTGAATCTCCAAATTGGGTCCCAAACCAAATCAGAAGGTCAGGATTACGATAAAGGATAATCTCTAAGCCAGGAGCTTCCTGCACTCTCATCTCTCCTAAATTCATTTACATCAAGAAAGTGCCAATTCGACATGATGCGAAGGTATTGCATTCTGTTTCCTCTGTTTCACCTACTGTTTTGCAAGGCAATAACAGATGGGAATGAATCAGTGGGCAGCTACAGTTGCCAGCACTGCAGTCTCCTCCATACAACATGCTACAAAACCACTCATATCCCTCTAGCAGACTGACTTGTTCTGTCCTTGAGAAATACAGTTTTCCAGTGACTATTCCCCTCTTTGCCTGGGCATTTGAACAAGTCTGGGTGAGCAGACATGTGTTTTGGGTTCCAAAACAAAAATGAAAGAGAACCACATGTCATGATACTTTGTGGAAATGAAACAAACACAGATGTGTGGACTCACTTGCATGGTGAGGATCAAACCCATGTGCAGAGAATAACATGTTGCAGAGTTTTGAATACTGGTAAAATTCTCTTTGTTTATACAGTACATGTACAGAAATCTACAGAGGAGAATAACTGAGACTTTAAGTACCGGTTAATGAAAAAGTTGTGGACTCTGTAGCGCACACCTTTTTCATTAACTGGCACTTAAAGTCTCAATTACTCATTTAGAGACACTTGTAGGCAGAATATATATATAAAATCTTTACCGACAGTTGCTTGAAATTACAGACTTGTTTATGCTGCTTTCCTTACCGCACATACTGTATACTTAGCAAACCACTGAACAGATCAACAGTAAGAGAATATCCTTCTCTTCAGGAGACTTTCCCTGAGTGAATGGCTGCCAAGTGGAGTTTTTAAAATGATTTGTAGTGCCATACTGCATTGATTGTGTTTGGTATTGCATTCATTTATCCTTTTAGTATCGTATACTCAATGTTAGAGATAGGCACAAACTGAACTACGAAGTAAAGAAAACAGTGAACCAGGCTGGTTCGTGGTTTGATTCAGGTATCCCCTTTTGCCGAAACAAAACAAAGCACCCAACTTTTTACCACTTGAGACTTCATTTTTAGCAAAACGGATGCATCGCCCCGGTTCCACTGCCGCCGTCACCTCTCTTCCTGATCCTTTGACCACCTCCTCTTCATTGTCCACTACTGCCATATTAGAAGCATCATCCCAGCTTCCCTTCTGAGAACCAGGCCAGCTTTTTCTGTGCATGCTTATGTTCATTATTACAACATAATAATAAATATAAGGACCCACCCCCATCCCAACCCACAATAAAAGCAAGCCCCCAAAAGAACCACAATGGTGACAACAAACCCAAAACACAATTAACATATAACATCAATGTTGTTGTTGTTGTTTAGTCGTTTAGTCTTGTGCAACTCATCAGGCCCTCCTGTCTTCCACTGCCTCCCAGAGTTGGGTCAAATTCATGTTGGTTGCTTCAATGACACTGTCCAGCCATCTCATCCTCTGTCGTCCTCATCTCCTCTTGCCTTCACACTTTCCTAACATCAGGGTCTTTTCCAAGGAGTCTTCTCTTCTCATGAGATGGCCAAAGTATTGGAACCTCAGCTTCAGGATTTGTCCTTTCAGTTAGCACTCAGGCTTGATTTCCTTTAGAATGGATAGGTTTGTTCTCCTTGCAGTCCAGTGGACACTCAAGAGCCTCCTCCAGCACCACAATTCAAAAGCATCAATTCTTCGGCTGTCAGCTTTCTTTATGGTCCAGCTCTCACTTCCATACATAACTACAGGAAAAACCAAAGCTTTGACTATTCGAACTTTGGTTGGCAAGGTGATGTCTCTGCTTTTTAAGATGCTGTTGAGGTTTGTTATCGCTTTTCCTCCACTCTCCTCTTTCACCCTCATTACAAGGTTCCTTAATTCCTCCTCACTTTCTGCCATCAGCGTGGTATCATCTGCATATCAGAGGTTGTTGATATTTCTTCCAGCAATCTTAATTCCAGCTTGGGATTCTTCCAGTCCAGTCTTTCGCATGATGTATTCTGCATATAAGTTATATAAGCTGGGGAACAATATACAGCCTTGTTGTACTCGTTTCCCCATTTGGACCAATCAGTTGTTCCATATGCAGTTCTAACTGTTGCTTCCTGTCCCACCTATAGGTTTCTCAGGAGACAGATAAGGTGATCAGGCACTCCCATTTCTTTGAGGACTTGCCATAGTTTGCTGTGGTCAACACAGTGTCAGAAATCCATTGACTTTTGCATAGTCAATGAAGCAGAAGCAGATGTTTTTCTGGAACTCTCTGGCTTTCTCCATAATCCAGCGCATATTAGCAATTTGGTCTCTAGTTCCTCTGCCCCTTTGAAATCCAGCTTGTACTTCTGGGAGTTCTTGGTCCACATACTGCTGAAGACTACCTTGAAGGATTTTGAGCATAACCTTGCTAGCGTGTGACATGAGTGCAATTGTACGGTAGTTGGAGCATTCTTTGGCACTGCCTTTCTTTGGGATTGGGATGTAGACTGAACGTTTGCAGTCCTCTGGCCACTGTTGAGTTTTCCAAACTTGCTGGCATCTTGAATATAGCACCTTAACAGCGTCATCTTTTAAGATTTTAAATAGTTCCACTGGAACGCCATCACCTCCACTGGCCTTGTTGTTAGACAAGCTTTCTAAGGCCTACTTGACTTCACTTTCCAGGATGTCTGGTTCAAGGTCAGCAGCCACACTATCTGGGTTTTCAGGGACATCCAAATCTTTCTGGTATAATTCCTCTGTGTATTCTTGCCAAGTTGAGTCTGTGGCAGGGCTGAGAGAGATCTATGACACTTTTCATACATTTGTGAAAATCAAGGGATTCAGTACCACCATTAGGTAGAACGTGATAGGTGCTTCAGCCAGCAGTTGCTTTGTGGGATGGCGCAGCAAATTGTCAGAGCTGTATGCCACAACACCCGCCCTGCACTGTTTAAATACTGTGATGATGGTTGGCTAACAGATTATCATAATCCATTGTTAGTATTGATGCCAATATGTTGGACTTCGTACATACCATTTCCCTGAAAATAAGCCCTAGCATGATTTTTCAGGATGCTTGTAATATAAGGCTTAGACCATCCTGCTAATGCGGGAATTCACAAACCATCCCTGACAGAATATATGAAGCATTCATTATTTGCAGAAGTAATCTGTTGTATCCACATTTGAGGATCTTTTATGACTTTCCAGAAGGAAGGGAACCATGTTGTGTAAGTATCCTTGAAACAGTGTTAAGAAGCTAGGGCAGATGATTCCCCTGGCGTGGTATAAACGCAGCTGCAACAGATGAAGTATAAAACCCTTGGTTTCCTGACTGCTGTTGTTTTATCCGATGAAAGGTCTTGGGTCTTCTCTGGTAGGCCCGGTCTAACCACCACCACCCCCCCGGGGAAAGCCGCCTCCAAAGGACTCCCTGGCCTTCCCTGCCACCTATTTCAGTCCTGAAACTGTTAGAACCATTACCTGGTAATGGTATTATGCCTGTGACTCGTTTTCCTCTTTGGAGTTGTCATCAATTGCCAGCCCTGCTGGTGTTTTCAGTGGAGAGACACAAATGCAACATAAGCAGCAAGTTAGAATGAACTTCCCCGCCCTGAATCTCTGGCTCGAGGAAACGTCTTCTGGGGTCTTTTCCTCTCTCTTTTTTGGTTATGCTGACAGCGAGCGTCTGCTGCTTTCCAGTCTTTCTTGTCTCTTGAGGACAACATGGCTCTACCTCAGAGAGGGGCAAAAAGTCTCTGCTGGACCAGATATTTAAAAAGGTGATGAACTTCATCACAAAGTGGGATGACGAAGTTTGGTCAAGGTATTGTTACCCGGCAGGCCAAACATGGGAGGCCTGCTTTGTTTTCCTTACTGGTAGCAAATTGGAAACAAGGACACAAGTATACAGAAAGCACTTGTCTTTCCTTTGGAACCATTGTTTTTAAAATTCTTTGGACTATTGGGTCCAAAGCCTGGAAGGCAGCCCATCTAGAAGGAAAACTCCGATTTCAAAAATCCACTGCCTTGTGGCTATATCCACTGATGGAAAAGGCTTCAGGAGTTAACCTTGAGGCAAAATCCGGAGCCAGAGTCCCGGAGGCAGTTCGTGTCATTCTGTCAACTCCTGCAACATCGCTGAAACCAGTTGTATTGGCTCTTGCCTTTCCATTGGACTATTTCAGAGACGTGGAGAGGGGGAATTTGCTGCTTGGGTAACAACCTATCCTCCATATTCTTTCACCCAAGCTTCCTGCCCTGGAGAGGACACTCCAGCTTTGCATACAGCGTCAAAACACTATTTGTAAGGCCTTGTTAGACAGCCACTTCACTTTCTTGCATTTCCTTTTCATTGGGATGGTTTTTGTTGCTGCCTCCTGTACAATGTTACGAGCCTCTGTCCAAAGTTCTTCAGGCACTCTGTCCACCAAATCTAGTTCCTTAAAACTGTTCTTCACTTCCACTCTGTATTCATAAGGGAACTAGTTTAGATTATACCTGACTAGCCCAGTGGTTTTTCCTACTCTATTCAGTTTAAGCTTGAATTTTGCTATGAGAAGCTGATGATCAGAGCCACAATCAGCTCCAGGTCTTGTTTTTGCTGACTCTATAGAGCTTCTCCATCTTTGACTGCAGAGAATATAATCAATCTGATTACGGTATTTCCCATCTGGTGATTTCCATGTGTAGAGTCGCCTCTTGTGTTGTTGGAAGCGATCCTTGCCCAGCAGGCCGAGGCAAAGAGGAAGTCACTAAAGCAGCAAAACCAGGGAGCTGGACAGGGGACAGATTGGATTTGTCTTCAGTGTGGAAGGGATTGTCACTCTCGAATTGGCCTCCTCAGCCACACTAGACGCTGTTCCAAGTCCTCCATACAGAGCACGCTACCATAGTCTTTCGAGACTGAAGGATGCCTAACTAAACGATGACCAACTTGTTGCCCTGTTTCATTTCGAACTCCAAGGTCAAACTTATCTGTTGTTCCTTTTACCTCCCTACTTTAGCATTCCCCCTATAAAGAGAAGAACACCTTTTTTGGTGTCAGTTCTAGAAGGTGTAGTAAGTCTTCATAGAATCGGTCAATTTCAGTCTCCTCAGCATTGGTGATTGGTGCATAAACTTGGATTATTGTGATGTTGAAAGGTCTGCCTTGGATTTGTACTGAAATCATTCTATAATTTTTGAGATTATATCCCATTACAGCTTTTCCCACTCTTTTGTTGACTATGAGAGCTATGGGCTTCTTGCCCACAATAGCAGATATGATAGTTATTTTAGTTGAATTCACCCATTCCTGTCCATTTTAGTTAACTGATGCCCCGGATGTCAATGTTGATTCTTGCCATCCCCTGTTTAACCAAGGTCCATATATCTTACATTCCAGGTTCCTATGCAGTATTTTTCTTTGCAGCATCGGACTTTCCTTTCACTTCCAGGCAGGTCCACAGCTGAGCGTCCTTTCTGCTTTGGCCCAGCCACTTCATTAGCTCTGGAGCTACTTGTCCTTGTCCTCTGCTCTTCCTCGGTAGCATGTTGGACGCCTTCCGACCGGAGGGTACCATCTTCCAGCGTCATAACTTTTAGCCTTTTGTTTCTGTTCATGGGGTATTCTTGGCAAAGATACTGGAGTGGCTTGCCAATTCCTACTCCAGGTGGACTGCATTTAGTCAGAACTCTCCACTATGACCTGTCCGTTTTGGGTGTCCCTACACGGCATAGTCCATAGCTTCTCTGAATTACTCAAGCCCCTTCGCCACAACAAGGCAGCAATCCATGAAGGAGATACATTTATATAAACTAGTTAATAAATGTATGTTAATAAATGTAATAAATGTATGTAGATTATTTATTTATTTATTTATTTATTTATTTATTTATTTATTTATTTATTTATTTACCTTATATGCCGCCCTCACTACCCGAAGGTCTCTGGGTGGCTTACAGCATTTAAAATAAATGTATGTAAATAAACGTATGTTAATAAGTTTATATATACATTTATATAAACTAGTTAATATATACGTACATTTATAAACTAGTTAATACATTCATAAACTAGTTTATAAATATACATTTATAAAAAGGTTTATAAACTAGTTAATATATATATTTATATAAACTAGTTAATAGAGCAATGGCCATTTTCTTAAGCCAATGAAATGTCCCTTTTTGCAAGGAATTGACAAATGTGCGTCTTAAACAACAAAGGCGTAAGAGGGAAAAAGCAGTAGTTCAGGGATGTTACCAAAGATTTCAAATATGTTGTAGAAAATATAGATTCAGGTTTCAAAAGCTAGAGGACATGGAAAAGCTGTGTTATTATACATTCTGGAGCAAAGAGTGAAAGATTTGGTTGGACAGACGTCACCTTTCAATAGTAAGTGAGTTGAGATTGCCTTGCTGTCAGTTCATGCATAGTATGGGTATTTGCCTCAAAAAACGGACTGCACAAACTACGCAAGCACGGCTCCTGCTTACATATTTCAACATGATCCGTGCTTGTATCTTCCTTAACAGCTGTTCCACTTGCCTCTCAATGACTCAGCTCCTTTTCTCAGAATGAAACGGAAGAAGGAAATGTCAACTAATGGAGATGTCTTAATTGCAGATCATGTCTGATATATGGAATTCCTTTTACTAAGAAAATAAACGCAGTCTGTGCAGTGCATTGCAGACTAGGAAGTGCAGTGGCGTTTTCCTGTGATGCTTTCCACAGTTCATTCAAATGACAGGATCTCTATGCTTGGACTTTGTCTCAGTAAACGGCATCCAAATAGCCATCACAGCCCCGGTACAAGCATTCTTTCTATCGAGCTATTAATATCTTAAATGGTGTGTCTCATATTTTTTCTGCCAGTTTTGCATTTGAAGAGGCTTGTGGAGCTTCTACAGGAGAATTCTATGGAGTCATCATCCTACTTGAAACATGGAAATGTATTGGGATGTGTCCAGATGACATCATCTTCTACTTGTGCCCCTCACATGTTTTTCCACTATTTCTCTTGCCTTTTTTCCTCCCTTATCGCACTAATACACACACACAAGGACTGATTAAGGAGGAGGAGGACAGCTTTCATTTGTAGCTAGGAGAAGGGCAGTTTGTGACAGGCCTTTTTAGAGGTCATTAATTTATAGGATTACCATAAGTCACAAAAAAAACTTGGCAGTGCGTAACAACAATAGGAGCTGTCTTTCTGGTGTCCTTTTGACTGCATAAAATATAACAATAAAATCAACATACTTTGATGTAACCAGCCAACACTTCCACAAAACATCAGGAAGTCAAGAAGGCTACCCCACATTTTCTCCAGTGGTCCAGACACATCTTGGGATAAAAAAGGATACTAATGATCAGGATAAGCTGATGAGCTGAGCAATTCTAATAGCTTTGATTTTACAGTTCACAGATGAGCAGCTGTCCTATGTAATCATGATTTTATTGTTGAGATGGAAGACCCCCCCAAAAAGAGGTAAATGCCCTAACCTGCCAATTGCAATGTACATGGGACATGGTGTTGTAGAAGAAGTAAGAGTCCAGGAATCAACTCGAATGGCAAACATTGTTACTCACCCATGTCTGTTTTAAGATCTCCCCTTGAGGCTCCTGTGAAATGCTGAAGAGCTTCCTGCTTCAGAGATGAACTACAAGTTGCAAGTTACCTGTCATTAGAAAGTTAAACTCCTGAAGGTTCCAGCAAGATGACTGAGGCAGCTGCTTGTCACTGAGCAACCATACATGCAAATGGATCCAGCCCATGTCTATCTCCCAAAGTCCAGTCACAAAAAAGCAATCTAATCTGCATATGACATGAGATATCAAAGTCTTCTGTTGTGACTATTGCATGCCCTCCCTTTTCTAATGACAGCCTGTAGTGTACAGCTTGGTCCTTTGCACCATGTGCTCTGTTGTGTGCATATTCTTGGGCTTCATGTGGTTACCACACTGTGCACCTGGGAATTTCTGTTCTGCCACACAAAACACCACAACACACTGTCCCTCCTTTTCCTCTATGGATTTCCTACAATTTCAAGTGCAAGCTGAAAACAAGCAAGTGTAAAGGAAGCTTTGTTTATTTTATTTACAAATATATTGCAGTGATTTAGCAATACTTTCCAACTCTATGTTATTCCAAAACAGTGATACAAAGATGAGTATGGCAAGGATTTGTATTTTCACATCAACTGCAACTATAAAAAGAAAGCATTTGAAACAAGGATTTATTGCAGGATGTTGAGAATTCCTTGGATTGAAAGGGTGATCAACAAAGAACTACAAAAGCAAAGGAACACCCCCCAAAAGTCACAAAACATAAAAAGCAGAAAGCCAGAATATTTCACCAATGTAATCAGAAACAGAAAGGAGAGATTGTTACAGTTGATCATTCCAGGAACAATAAATGGGAAAATGCATGCAGAGAAGAGAAAAGATTATTGGCTGAAGACACTCGGAGACTACTTTGAATTCAATACATCATCCTTGTTTGTTGTTGTGGCACTAAAAGTTAGATTACCCTTGATGTTGTCCAGCTATTACTAGCAGAGGAGGCTCCTCTTCCCCCCAGCAATTGTTCTTCTGAAATTAAGAAAGCTTGACGTAACCAGCAGTGGGTTTTGATGTGAGAAGTAAATGCTGTTATGTAACTGGAATTCTCCCCTGGATTCAGATTCTTTGATTCCAGGGTTATGTATTTTGCAATGGGCTCCAGGTAATGCACCTTGGTTATATCCAAGTAAAACAGCAATTTAAAAACTGAGATCCCACAAGAGCTGAAGGCAGACCTTACAAGTCTGAAGGATTCCTGAGCTAGAACTCCTGTCCTCTGAAGATGCTGGCCACAGAGACAGGTGAAACATTAGGAAGAAAAACTTCCAGAACATGGCCAAACAGCCCGAAAAAACTACAATAACCATCAAATCCCAGCCGTGAAAGCCTCCGAGAGAACATATGAAGACTTTACTATGCCAAGACAAAGTGTACTGACTGAGTATGAATTAATTTGGAATAAGGCAAGCATGTCTCTTCGCAAGTGGAAAAGCTGAGATTTCCAATGAGACAGAAACACCCTCCTTGACTTCTGTTGAGTCAAGTCTCCTGACAGTCTCTGTAACCAAATTCACACATCTGTCTACTTCATGCATTTGCCTGTTTAGTGTGCTACAAAGTAAAAGCCAGTTGTGTGCTAATTGCATATACTGTACATTTGTCATTTAATTCCTAATGTTGGGTTTTAATGCTAGCATATTCAGTTGCCATTTGTAAATTTCAAAGGCTTATGATGCTATTTCAAAACCCAACTCTTCATACTGGAAATTTTAAATCCTAGCATTCTGGTTATTCATCATGCTTTACTGTGGCAGTACTGCTCAGAAAAGAATTGATTTTTGTACAGAGGCCTCTTAAACTGATGCCTTCAGAAGTGTGGGCCTGCAGTTCCTATCATCCCCAGGCAGTAGTCCCATCTTCCTAGTTCAACACAGTCAATGGGCATGGTGACTCCAAATGAAGAAAATTGTAGTCCAACATACATTAGAGATAAGAAAGGGCCATATTCACAAAGTCTAATCAAGAGGCCAGTTGCATTTATCTCAAGGAGAATATTCATCTGATAACAGGCAGTGTGGTGCGAGACTTAATGCATTGGACTAGGTTTAGGAGACATTAGTTCAAATCCTCCCTCGGTCATGAAAATAACCCCTAGTTAAAAGTCACGGTCTTTCAGCCTGGCCACAGGGTTGTTGTGAAGAAATGGAAAAGCCACATATGTCACCTCAAACTCACTGGAGGAAAGCAGGACTGTGGGAGGAGAAGTAAAGGGAAAGGGAGAGAAGCTTCCAACATTTCATGAAAGCAAAATAATATTCCTTTGATGACCTCTGAGCAATGTGTAGAATGTAATCCTGCTTTGCCCTCATGACAATATTTCAGCCCTATGAGCTGGGGAAGGTACGAGGGAGAGGAGGGGGGACTTGCCTGATGCCAGGAGCAGGGATTTGAACCCATATCTTGTCAGTGTGGAATCTATAGTTTGTCCACTATATATCTTTTGTCTAAATTGTTCAGCTCAAGTCCTCCACACATTACATGCAGCTGAAGATATCTCATTCAGATCTGTGTGATTTATTTTACTAGCAGAGCTTATTTAGTTTGTAGGCAAATCAATGCATAGTTTTTAGATGGCTATCTGTCGGGTCGTGCATCATTTGCTGAAAAACATTTCATCTTCTTCCAAAGATTTATAAATCTGCTCAGTGAATTTTCATTCTGTAAATCAGGGTCTTACTAGTCCAGCATTGTAGTACAAAAAAATTGCTGGAATCCAATATTTATTTATTTGATTCATAACCCAGCTTTCTTCCAAAAAATAATAATAATAATCAGAGGATTAAATTAAAGAAGAGAGTGAAAGCACACAACAAGATCACTCATTAAAACTGAATTAATTAAAAATCACAATTCAAAATGTAATTTACAAATGCATCTCTAAGAAAAATACAGCACCAATAGGCATCAGGTCAAGTCCTTAAGAGTCACTTAAAATGCCGAAGATTGCCAATTGAAGGATAACAGAGAGGGGACCAGTCTTGGCTTCTAATGCATGAGTCCTTCAGCCTGAGAGCAGCTGCTGAGAAAGCTGTGGGGAATTGAAAAAGGCCTACGGTGTCTGCAAAGCTTGGAAACTACTTTTTTGCAATGTCAGCTCCCTTAATTCTCCAGCCAGCTGTGCTAGCTGGGCGGGTTCTGGGAATTATCACCCAAAATAAACAAACAAACAAACAAACAAACAAATAAATAAATAAATAAATAAATAAATAAATAAAAACCAACAACAACAAACAACAACAAACAATAACAACATTTCTGTGCTCTGGAGATCAGCACACACTTACAATATGTGCCTGCACTCAGATCTTACTGCTCCTCTCCAAAATAATTCCCATGTGGTTTAATGCAAGCTGCTCTTGAAGTCTCTTTGTATCTGACCATCATATTCTGGAAATAGTTTAGTTAGTAATCTATAAATTAGGATTGAATTGGGCGGGGGAAATCCCACTGATCTCCAGTGAGTGACCAGAGATGTCAGCAGGAGTTCCCTGTGTATGTCTGTTCCCCACCTACGGGAAGGCTGCTGTTTACAGGAAAATTTCTTCACACTGGGAGAGATCAACGGCCTTCCAAGAACTCTCCTCAGTCCATGTGGGGAATCCGCACAGGCTGGATTGAACCCAGGACGCCGGGATTTCCCTCCTGGGGAATGGATCTGAGATGGATCTCTTTAAAAAAATGTTTTAAAATTATTTGGAGGGGGGTGTTATTGGGTTAATTTTTGCAGACATCTACCCAATATTTAACAAGGAATCCAAGTACTGTACTAAATTAGAATCAAGCCACTGGATGGTCCAGGATGCAGAACTAGATTCTTGTTAACACAAAAGCACTTTTACAACAAGAACATTGATTTGTCATGGGGGTGGGTGCAGAAGGGCACTGATGTCTATCAAGACTACAGCAGGCAGTGAGAGGGAATACAATCTTTTCCTCCCCAGCTGCAATATAGTGAGTACCACTGGCAAATTTAGATCTGTACAGTAATGTGTAGGTGCCTCAGAAGCCCCACTCATGCTGCCATGGGTGCTCAACTGATGACCTCGGGCTGGAGTCCTCGGTTTTTTAAGACTGCAAATCAGAAGCCCTGCATGGGATGCAACACATTAATGGGGTGGCTCAGAGAATCCAGTGTTGAAACTAATGCCCAGAGTGGTCTTGACCATTCCCACCCTGGTGAAGGTATGACAAAGCAAAAGTTCCCATTGTGTGTACTGTTTATCCTGGTTTCTTCTCATTCGAACAGCATCAAATGAATATGAACAATAAGATTTCCCCCAAAGTCTAGATGCACGTATGTATAAGCTAACACGACGTAAATTAATTCAACAGATTGATTCTGGCTCAAGATTACCAACTAGATTCAGGTAGGGCCTTTCAGAGGACCGGAGAGGTCCAGCCCACTTCCATTTTTAAAAAAATATCAGTATATATCATATCTGAAATAGGACACACATTTTATAACCCTGTTTCAGCATTTTTAATATATATATATATAAATATATGGATTATATATTTATAATATATACACATACACATGTGATATATCACACTCCCTGTGATAGGTCCTAGGCTCCGGCCATATTGTTCCTCTAACATCACCACATTAAAGGGTTGCCTCGTGGCACAGAGGTTAAGCTGCTGTCCTACAGCCAAAACTGTGTTCACATCCCAAGGTTCAATCCCAGTTAGCCAGCTCAATGAGTACCCAACTTGCAGGGTGGGCAATGTGTAGCCTGCATAATTAACTTGTAAACCACCCAGAGAGTGCTTTAAGCGCTATGGGGTGGTATATAAGCAGCACACTTCGCTTTTGTCTACACCAGGATTTTAACGATAGTTAGCCTGAATGTATCCAATATGCAGATCTGATTTGCATTTTCTATGGAATATGATATTGTTGTTGTTTAGTCGTGTCCAACTCTTCGTGATCCCATGGACCAGAGCACGCGAGGCCCTCCTGCCTTCCACTGCCTCCGTGAGTTGGGTCAAATTCATGTTGGTCGCTTCGATGACACTGTCCAACCTCTCATCCTCTGTCATTCCCCTTCTCCTCTTGCCTTCACACTTTCAATAAAGGAAGCCATGGCCTTTAGTTTGCAAGACCTGAACAGGACTGTTCATAACAGGACCTTTTTGGCAATCACTAATCTATGGAATTGCCATAAGTCAGAATTTGTGTCAGCATATAAGAGCAAAAATAAAAATAGGAGTGAGAATAATGTGGCCCATGGTCCACTCACAATAGCCAGGGTGATTTTTGTGCCTTCTGAGCCACCCAATTAGTAAAGAATTTATTCACAAAATCAAGAGCACAGCAGGGGTGCGGGTGAGAAACAGAAGAATCATCCTTCTAGAGTCTAGGGAGTGGAAATCACCTGTAAAATAAGGTGATCCCCCCAACCTTGAAAGAAAGAAAGAAAGAAAGAAAGAAAGAAAGAAAGAAAGAAAGAAAGAAAGAAAGAAAGAAAGAAAGAAAGAAAGAAAGAAAGAAAGAAAGAAAGAAAGAAAGAAAGAAAGAAAGAAAATCCCATTTTTAAAAACTAATTTGCTTACAAGTGAGACTTCCAGAAGACATCTATGCTAAATCATACCTGGACTGGACTACTGTGATGTGGTCTAGATAAAACTGACTTTAAAAAGTTTCCCTAAGCTTCACAACAGCATAGATGGGGAAAGGCCTTTTCTGCCACGAGCGGATTACACCCAACAGATGTTTTCCTTATAAAGGACACATTGGCACATTCTTTAATTTCCCCCATTTTATTAAGACTTTTTCCTTTTTTAAAAAAAGAGAATTTCTTTTTTGCTTGTCTAACTGAAATTTCAATGGCTGATCTCAATGCTTTGGGTTGGTTTGATCAGCTGCAGTCATTTCAGCTCCATATGTATTTTTTAAATTGTTTTATCCAATGTAATTATCAATATTTTTGTTTTTTATAATGAGTTGAACTGCTTGAACATTGGGTTGACGGTAGAAGGGAAAGATGCAGTTTCCGAGATAAATAAAATGAAATGAAATAAAGAGGCACTGTTTTATTATAGTAAAAACTTCACTGTTTCTGAATGAGTAGGTTTTCTTGCTGCAATTGAGAGCCCATTCATGCAAACCATTGCCTTCACAGAGCTAATATTTTCCAGCTATCATAGCTGGCTAATTCAGGAGTTACTTTTAATCTGGCATTTCAATTGCAAGAATTCCCTCTTCTTCTGACTATCCATTGAAAAAAAAAAAAGAAATATTATTATCCGAACATGAAACATGAGGATCTGTCCTCTAGAATTAGAAAAATAAAACTGACAATAAGCTCTGTGTATTTAAACTACGAGCATCACTGAAGTTCACCATTAGGTTACTCCTTGTTCATTATATGAATTTTTCCCAGCTTGTGGTGCTTGGCTACTAAAAATCAAGCTGCACTTTCCCAATAAATTCTTCTCCAGTTCAGAATGCTGGGTGAGATTCTGCACCTCTTCTGTTAACCTTCAGTAGATTATCTGAATCTACCAGGGTGCATGCACAGAAAAGCACACTTAACAGACATGAATACTGTACTATATACCACAGGATTGTTCATATCATAGTCAGCAAAGAGATTGATTCTACTCTGAATCCATGCATGGATTAAGGTGTGTTGATCAATGATTTTATACAGACGTACTCTACAAAGCATCAAATTAAAAACTCAGAAGAGTTGCTCCAACCTTCATCTACTTCTTTCCTGTTGTTCAACTCAAAGCATGAAGGCTTTACCAGTTGTGTTAAATATTTGCATGTCTAGAACTCCTGATAAGCTTAATAAAGAAGCTCATTTGTCTGAATTAAGCAAAACAGGGTATAAAAGTGTCCTGCACAGGTTCAGATGTATGCAGTTTTTCATTTGCTTAATTATTCCCAGATAGGTGATTGGGCTTCATTAATATTACACCTCTAATACAATGCAAATGTTCTGTTCTGTTCTGTCTGTCTGACTATAATTATTTCAAGACAATCCCTAGCATTATTGCAAAGCAGGTGTAAAGGGGGGGGGAGGGAATGCACACATACAAATGTGCTACCTGATATTGTGGTACACTGTATATTCAAAGAGGTTTCTACACTGACATTGCCAGACAATTGGCAAACATGATAATTTTCCTATCAACAAGGAACAATGAAGGGTATTTTTATAATGGATTTTTAAATCTATGAATTTTAAAACATGATTGTGATAATTTAAGCCAAAATGGTATTCTAAGCTTAGTTCCATTAATTGACTGTATCACAGTGTGTACATAGATTTGGACTGGATCTACGTAATAGTGGGTGTACTACCTAAGTGAACTTGATTTGACTGGCAAGTGATTCTAAGATGGCTACATCACTTCTTCCGCTCTCTGAAATGTAGCACGTCAGGCTTATAGGAGCTATTCACCTGCGCTGAGAGCCATGCATGCACCACTCATTTCACCGTTACCCCATGTAAGCTGATGTGTGCCAAAGTTCCAAACCTTGCATACATCAGCTATGTTCTGCTTTATCCCAGGCAATGCTGAAACTGAGTGTGGTTCCAAAGCTTCCAGCTACAAAAAGCCAGCAATCTTTTGAGGCTTTGAAAAAGATAATCTGTTAATACCTTGGCAATAAAGGAAGAAAAGTATACTGAAGGAGAATGCAGTAAAGGCTAGACAACCACTACCTAACTGGTCATTTGCATACTTCAATCATACTGATCACTCATATTTTCATTTTTGCCATATTTTCAATTTTTTTTAAAAAAAATGTGTTCTTAAGGCAAGGTGGCTTTGTTCACCATCACATAACCCTGAGATTCTTATGACCAGCATTTTTAGAGTCGTCATGCTTTCAGCGCCACCATGTTCTCACCAAGCTGCCATCTACACGTACAACACGAGCAACCCATCACAAGTTGTGTTTAGTTTATAATCCAGCTTTCTGGTCTGTGCATAATGAAGTAACTAAAAGTTTTCTAGGTTAAGATCAGGCAAAAATTATTGACTTCCAAGACAACTGCTCACAGACCAAAAATAAAAAAAATAGATAAATAAATAAAAAAATAGCTATCAAAAAAGGAACACAGGAAACAAAAGCTCTGCATGGAATTACGCCTATAAATTCAGTATTTACCTGCAAATGATTGAATTTATTTTCCTAAGTTAATGGTTCCAAGGTGAGAAGAGTATATTTCTTTATTTTTAATATTATATTATAAGGATTCTCCAACAAAGCTGGGATTAAAACCTTAAACAGGGCTTTTCTAAGCAAAAAGTGTTAACACCATGACGGCAACATTGTAATAATTCTAGCAGAGGATATGACAAATTGGGCTCAGTGCACTGATGAAAGGACGAAACCTACATCTCCCCATGCCCTGAAACCCCATACAGGATGGAAGCAGAATTTTACAAGTCTGGCGGTATCTGCAAGATCTCAGTCTTCAACCTCTAGAACAAGCGACTCCATATTGAATGAGGTACATTTCCCCTTCTGTCGGCACTAAATTCAGGTTTTACACCTGCTAAAGCCAAAGAAACATCTCAGTTCTGCCCTGGGTAGAAACACTTGAATAATTGGCATAACAGACTGCATCATATGACCCATGATCTCCAGCATGGTCTTCACAAAACATCTCCAACAACTTGGACCATCGTTTCTGTGTGCTCCTCCACCCCTTCCTTTCTCTGCACCATCATCACAAGCCCTGCAATACTGTAGGTTGACTTGCCATTTATTCTAGGCCCAGCTAGGTACAATAAGCAAGAAAAGAGACAGACAGAAACTAGCAGGTGGAGTGCAAGGAACAGAAACAAGGAGGGAAAGGGCAGCAGAATTATTAAACAGTAATCAGATATTTTCCCCCAAATATAAACCTAACCTCTGCTGTATATTAAAAATGCACAAGAGTTCACAGAGAAATACACAAATGGAAAGAAAATACAGCATGGCAATGAAAAAAAAAATTAAGCCCCAACTTTCCCTAAGTAAGACGCAAGTACAGCATCTGACTCCTCAAGGAAATACGATGGGGGTGGGGGGGGGGAGAGTGTTAAAGGAGGAAGGGAGGCAAACCTCCAAATCCCTGTCACGCAGAAAGGTCCCCCTGCCCTTCGCTGCCCCAGTCACAGCCTGGAACACCTCCCTGATCTCATCCATACTATTTTCCCCCTCCAAAGGCCAAGACGGGATGAACGCAGCGCGCACACACACCCGAGGCAAGTGAAATGAAAGGACTGGGGGTGGGTGGGGGTGGGGGTGGAGGAATTGATCAGCCAAACGGTATTGCAATCCGTTCTCCCATCTGTCAGTCAATCAATCCATCAGTCAAACAAACAAACAACCCGGCTTTTCTGCCTCAAACCAGCGCCCCCTGCGCCCCCCCAAGCTCCGGCCTTTTAACCCCTTCCCTTCCCAAAGTTCAAGCAGTGCCTCAAACCCCACGATCTACAACCGAATCGCCCCGCTGGCCTGGAGACAATGTGGCCTAGCAGCCTCCCGGGTCTCTCGCGTCTGGCCAGCCCCGGCTACACAGGAGTAGGGAAGCTAACCAGCCCCGTCCAGGGCACATTCCGACGGTGGGGTCCCCCTCCAAAATGACCTCCCCTCGGGGGATTGTAGGCTAGCCGGCTTCCCCCTCCTACCTGGCTCCTCGCCGTCTCCCAGCTGGGTCTTGGATTTCTCCTCCGAGAGGCCGGGTCCTCCTCCGCCCTCGGGGGTTTTGCGCTTCTTGGACATCAGGACGGCCTTTGGGAGTTGGGGGCGGGTGGGGTGGGGAGGGGGCGTTTGTTTGTTTGTTTGTTTGTTTGTTCCTCCCCTTCTCTCTCTCTCTCTCTCAATCTCTCTCTCTCTCTCTGTGGAGAGATGAGGGAGGGAGAAAGAAAGAGAGAGCGCTACGTACAAGCCAGCCCCGCGGATGGCGAGGAGTCACCGCTTAAAAAGAGGGGACGAGACTTTGGAGTGGCTGGAGCCCGCGGAGGAGGCAGGGACTTAGCGGAGAAATCCTACAAATCAGAATCCCATCCGCGCAGCAGCAGCAGCCCCCACGTCGAAGGAGGGTTGCCTGGTTATCGGCGCGGCCCCCACCTTCGCTCGCCCTCCTCGCTCCTCTCGTAGGTGGAGGTGCGAATTCAGGGAGGTGGGCAAGCGGGGGGGGCCGTCGGGGGGGGGGCGCTAAAGGGGGGGCTGGGATTCGGAAGGGCGCCTCGCCCCTCTTTTGCCTCCCCACCCCCCCACCGGAGCAAGGCTGGCCCGGAGGGGTCCGGGTCGGGCGGGGGCAAGGGGCATCTTCCGTGCCTGTCCAAGCGGGGGGGGCAGTACCCCCACCTCCTCTCTGAGGTGGGGGAGGGGCGCCCCCCTCTCGTTTCTTTTTTAAATTCCGGAGCCTCAAAGAGCGCCGACTAGGAGGGGGGAAATGTCGACAGCGGGAGAGCGAAGAGCCCCCCCCGGACGGTCGGGCGGTCGGGTGGTAGTTTGGCTGCATTGGGAACCAGCGTGCCGGGAATGGGCGAAGGGGACCGGGAGGAGAAGTTATTCACCCGAGGGAAACGGGCGGCGACCCGCGTTTCCGACCGGATTGGCAGGGGAGGGAGGGAAAGAGAGCTGCGGCGTGGGCGGGGAGCGCCGGCTCTGCCCCCGGGACAGCTGTGCCGGAGCAGCAGCCCTGAGCCCCCCCCCCTTACACGGCCCTCGGATCGGGCGCTCAGGAATCCTCGCGACTGACGCCGGAGAGCAGGCGGGGGGCACGGGCAGGACCCGCCGGGAACTCCCGCCTGGCAACCTCCGCGTTCCTCCCGCGGCCCGGGCAACCTAGCTGTCCCCTGCCTATAGCTTTGTAACCCTTTCCATTCCAGATTGGATGTACAGGTATATACTCACTATGCTCTTTTTTTCGAACACGCACACACACCGGGGGGGGGGCAAGCTTCGCTTACTTTCTCTTCTTTTTTATCCCCCTCCCTTCCCCACTTCTTCTTGCTGTCCTTCGACCTGGTCCCACTCATTGAACCCCAGCGGAGAAGAGGCCCCCAACGCCCCCCCCCAGACACACACACACAACTTACCCCCCAAACTGCGCAGCAAGCTTGGTCTCAGCTGAGTCGCCTTCCCCCTCTTCCCCCGACGCAACTTTGGAAGAGAGGGGATGCTGGCTGCCCAGTCCCGAAGACCCCGGCGGGCAGGGGAGCGATGACATCAGGGAGCCGTGGCCGCAAAAAGCGGCGGGGAGCTGGTTGAGCGAGGCTCTCGGGAACCCATCCCGGGAGCGGCTGGCGCCAACAGTAAAAGGAGAGGCCGCCAGGAGCATCTTCCTTTTCCTTCCAAGGCTCGGCAGGAAGAGAATCGCGCGACGAAGGCGGCTTCCACTGAGCTCGTAGCCAAGAGACCCAGGTGTCTGGATGTCTTCCTCGTCCGGTTGTTCTTAAAGCAGTCCAGAAAGAGGCTGCGAGGCGCGGGTCCCGCCATTCGCCGCCTTCGCGGTTGCTTTTACTCGGGGAAATTCGCTCTCACCTTAGGCTGGCGGTGCGAGATGGTCAGGCGATTGCCTGGAAGTTGAGGAGTTTTTCTTTTCTTTTTCTGAAGCGAGAACGGGGGCTGAGAGGGGTTGGCCGCATCTCACGTCCAACAGGAGGCAATGACGTGTGTAGCTTCATTGCTATAACAGCGCCAAGGCTGCAATTGGCATTCATTGAAATGATAAGGGGCGCTCAGACGTAAGCAGCCTGGACCTTTCAGCAACCGACTTGGAAGCCGAGCCCTTCTGCTTGCAACACACACACGCACGCACACGAACGCACGTCCCAAAACAAAAGCAGAACAACTTTGAAAGCAATGAGAGAGAGAGAGAAAAGGGGAAAGGAAAGGAAAGCTTCAAGACGGCGTCTGGGCAGTTGCGGCCGCCGGGCAACACAATGCTTCTCGCTTCAGGTCAGAAACCTAGCTTAGTAATTGGAAAGTGACTCAACTGAATTTAAACAGACTGAAATTGACCAGACGCCGGTCCCTTTCTCTCGGGGGCGAGAGCGAGCGAACGAGAGATAGAGAAAGGAAGAGAACTAGGGAACTCAGGCCCCCCAAATGTTATCCACTCTTCTCAGGATTCTCAGCCTTTTAACACTTGCGCAAGAGCGAGGAAATTCAACAGGTGAAGTGTCTGCGCGCGCGCGCCCCATTCGAATTTGTGTTTGTCAGATGGGGTCAAGAACAAAGAGGGCGCCCTCTTGCTCCTATTAGATAAATGGGGATGGGGTAATGAGCAGACGAGTTGCCATATGGTGTAAGACACGGATAAACAAGAAACCGTTCCAGACGACAAACGTCCCCTGCTTCGGTCTATGGGTCGGTTGCTGCGCCAGGCAGGTGAGGAAAAACCTGGTAAATCCTCAAGAATATTCGATTTCAGGTGGGAAGAATTTGGGGATTTTTTTTATTTTTATTTTTTTGCTTTACACCGTGTCGTCGACGTGGAATTAATCTGTACTCAAAGCAGAAGGGAGAGCGTGTGTGTGTTTAACTTAATAACCGCGGATATTTCTCTCTGGGCACACTCTAAAATCAGGTTTATGGGGCCAGCCTGCTAACCGCAATTCGAAAGAAGAAAGCGGTAAAGGTAACCGTCGCCACCCACCCACGAGCACGCCCCTCGCCATCCCCAGCTAAAGTACAAACTCGTGGGGTTTTTTTCACACGCGGCGGCGGCAGCTGTTCGAGTGGGTCTGAACAGGACTGCTTCGAAAGATGCTCGGTAACCCAAAGAAACTGCCTGCCAACAGCAGGCTGCTCCAGGATAGGAGCAAGCTCGGCCGCATCAGCTCTGCCCAGAGCTCCCATTGCACGTCGCGGACTCAAAACACACACGCAAGCAGACACGCGTTCTCTGCGGCAGTATAGTCCGCCCACCCGCTGCCCGGACGGACCCCGCCCCGGTTTTTAATTCCCCCTTTGGAACCCGGAGGCATCCGGACTTTCCGTCGTAGCAAAGCCTTGGTGACAGACAGCTCCAGTCATCACGTGTCAATATGAGCGGGAGGGAAGAAGGCAGGACTACACTTACAGCCAGGGTTCTGACGTTAAGAATTTAACAATAAACAGAACAAGGTTGCTGTCTCACATTCTGGGCTAAGGTAGGATAGGAAGAAAATTATTGAATAAGTATCACATTCTGCCAGAGGTTGAGGTCACAAGTAGAAAACGGTCAGGGAACCTCTGGGCCTCCAGATGTTAGGAGTGTATTACTCCCATGGGCCCTGATCATTGGCCACACTGGTGATGTGTTTGGCCTGTAGAGCAGTGGTTCCCAATCTTGAGCCTCCAGAGATTCTTGGACTCCAACTCCCAGGAGCCTTCACCACTAGCTTCTCTAGCCAGGATTTTTGGCAGTTGTAGTCCAAGAACATCTGGGGACCCAAGGTTGGGAACTACTGCTTTAGAGGATAGCTGTAAGAGTGGCGAAGCTGTGACCAACTTCACAGAATGCAGTTCAGAACCAAGATAGCCATAGAGTGTTCCTGCAAATGAACTGTTCAGGGGACTCCTTTTACACCACACCAGCTACTCAAGAGTGGCCATTTTCACTTTGCAGAGATCAAAACAGATGCATCAGGGTGGTTTTCAGTGTTGAAATAAGAGGAAGAGGAAAGTGTTCATAAGTCTTTCTGCCCTCAGATTGTTCTTCTGGTTTGAACTGAACATTGGTGTGCCTTATGTAAATCAACATGCTTCCTTGCAAAGAACTGCAGAGTTCCATGCAATGTGTAGCCTGCACTTTTGCCTTGAAAATGTGACATGGAGTCTCTTCTGAAAACAGGGAGCGGCCACTTAGTGTAATGAAAGGCTAGCTATGTCTCCTGTTTCATAGATACATCTAGACCATGTTCCAGTAAAGATAAAGAGCCATCAGAAAGAAGAGCAGCAGGAGGGCTGACATTTCCTATCTCCATTTAGCACCTGGAGAGTCAACTGGAAAAATACACAGATTAACTGGTTGCAGTGTTTCCCATGATGGTGATAATTTAATTAAAGTAATTATTTCTAAATTTGCATCTTTTTTGATGATGTGCAAAGAAGGAAGGACTGGTAAACCACTTTGTTTATTTTATACCTATAAAATTGTATGTGATTTGCCATAAGTTGGCAATCACTTAACTGCATGTAATCAATTAAATCCCCACCCCCTTTGTGTGCATTTAGGTAGTGAGCCTGCCAAAACTTAGCGCTCCTTTTAAATTACTGTCCAATGCCTGGTACTTTAGGAACTTTAACTTTCAATACTAAACAGTTAACCACAGCAAAATGTGCAAACCTTACACAAACACCAATAGGATTTCAGCCAATATTTCAATTAACTTTGGTAAATTAAGCTGAGTAAGAGAACAAAGAAAAAGAATATCCCAGAAGGCAAAAGAGCTACCTACACACTGATATACATATTTCTGTTCACTCTGCTGCTTAGCAAAAAGATGGGTGGAGTGGCTTCAGGGTGGCTTAAGTTTGAGTTCTCCCTAGCATCTCAATGGTTGGAGTTTCTAGGGAGATCATCATAGGCATCCTTCAGTCTCGAGAGACTATGGTAACATGCTCTGTATGGAGAAGTGTCCTCTCCAGAGCATGAAGCCTGGGTAAAGTAGTATGGAGGATAGGCTGTTACCCAACCAGCATATCCCCCCTCTCCACATTGCTGAAATGGTCCAATGGAAAGGCAAGAGCCAATACAACTGGTTCCAGCAACGTTGCAGGAGTTGGCAGAATGACACGAACTGCCTTCAGGACTCCAGCTCCGGATTTTTGCCTCTAGGTTAACTCCTGAAGCCTTTTCCATGACTGGATATAGCCACAAGGCAGTGGAGGGAGAACTTGAGCTTTATTAGAGCTTTTCAGCTATCAGTTATGTCGTAAGCATCTCTGGTTTATTGGTTTATTGGTAGGTTCATAAAAGATCAAAATGACACCTCTTGCTTTATATGTGCAAGTTCTACAATGGTTTAAAGAACAGAATTGGCTAAATGGACCTCCTTCTGGACTCTCCTTGCTAAACTTTTGGAAAGAATCATGATAAGAATGCATTGTGGGCTTTTAAATAACTTATACCATGCTATTCTTTATAAAGTTTGAAGAATCTCAAAACAAATCAACCAAAATTCTTTAAAATAAAATCAACCCAAAACTCATGGTAACTAAACACAGCAGTAGCCCAAGAGATAAAATCAGTTCAAAACTTTTGGAGCAAAACACCATTAAAAATAAAAAAATAAAGACACACTAGGAAATGCCTTTCACAAGAGAGTAACATGTCAGCCAGACAGTGAAGTCAGGCCTTTAAAGACCATTAGCCGTGTACATGGAAAAATATTATTGTTTCTTTTTTTAACATGATAGCAGAAGACCAAGGAGGAGGAATGAAATGAATTGTTTGGAGAAAGAAGTTCCAAAATCTTTGTATGGCAACTGGGAAATTCCTCTCCCTTGTTCTTGTGCTTGGAAATGTTCCTTTTCATGGCTATGGCATACTGACTAAAAAAAAATTCTGAGTTTTAATTCAAAATAATAACTTTTCTGAACTCAAAGGAAGTAATTTTTGCAAGCTCCTCCCCATTCTTATTAAGCTTAACTTCAGAACCTAGAGAAAGCCCCATGCTGGCAATTAGAACATACAGATCAGCTCCCAAGGGAGGCGGTCCTTCAGATGCTGCAGCCATGAACCAAGTTAAAACCAACACTTTGAGTTGGACCCAGAAACAAATGCACAGACAGGTCGAGCAGGTAAAACACATAGCCCAGGTTATCTGATGCCAACCCTGTAGCTGAATGGGAAATGCCAGCACGCATGGTGTGGAGATCACTAGTGCACTGAAGAAGAAATGTACATTAGACCTATGGACACATCCATACCAGCACAGCCTTAAGCTTACTCAGAGCATGGATCAGTTGCTCTGTGGACTACAGCACTCAGAATCCCCCAAGGCAATGCAGCCACTGTTGTTCAGAAGGCACTTTTCCAAGCTCTGAAACTACTGTTTTCAGAATTAGGCCCTGAATTATTAAGTCTAGTCTGCATGGCATGCAACTGAAGACTGCAGCCTTTAATCTGGAGACAAAGATTGCAATTGATTTTAGTTCAATTAATACGTAAGTTCTGCTGACTCAGACCAAAAAGCCTACATAATGCTGCATCTTGCTTTTACAGTGGCTAAGCAGATCCCTATGAGAAGTCCACCAGCACAGCATGAGTGCAAGAATGTCTTTCTGCTCATGTTCCCCAGTGCCCAGAAACTGGTATTGAGAGGCAGAGAGCTTTGATCCTGAAGGTAATAAAACAAAGCCATCATGATGATTTTGGTGATGGTATTTCTTAGCTGCTGCCTTTTTGCTTCATCACCAAGGACCTTCCATAAACACAGTTCAATTTGCAAACACTTTATTTTTCATCAGAAAGGTGGTGCCAGCCCAACCTGTCAGTTGTGCTTACAAAGAGCCATTCATGATGTTATTTACTGACTTGGCAGAACTGACTGCACCATACTATAAAGGGCATAAAATTGAAAATCCAGACAAGAGAGACACATAATACTGCCAAACCACCCTGGTTCTTTAAGACAGTTTGGAGATGCATAAGAAAGCTTTTAGCCCTGTGGCACAGGAGAGTAAAAATCAAACACAAAGAATATAAGACTAAGAAATGGGCCAGCAACACTATGCAATGGTTCTGTCCCTTTCTCCCATAAGCTTAGGTATGGTGTTACATCAGTAAGGATGCCTCCCAATAGACAAAGTGTGTGTTGTTGTTGTTTGCTGAGGTAGGCAGACTGAATCCGTGTGCTTGAGACCTTCAGCGTACCTAGTGCTCTGAAAAGTGGCACAAACTAGTGAGATGGCCTTAATGCAATATTTATCCTGGGTTTCTTCTGGCTCACTTTCCTAACGGGTGGGTAATCCTCCTGTGTCTCTGTATTTATTAGTCAGTCTCTCCCACTCTACTCAAGAATTACCTGTCCTCAGAGGAAACATGTCCACAACCACAGACTGCATAGAAAAGCAACACCATGGATGGTTGACTTGAAAGCAGGCTGTTATTATTCTCATACACTCTGAAGCCTAAGCCTTTTCAGGTCTTGAATCTCTCTGTGCCTCCAGTTTTAATTGAAATCAATGCCTTAGCTGGTAGAATCTGGGGATTCTAGACAGACATTTCCTTCCGCTTCCTGTTCCAATGCTATGGGTAGGAGTCAAAGCTATCATTGGCAAATACGCTAAGGAAGTCTTTATACTCCAGTTGTTGCTCCTTGTTAAAATTCATCCCATTTCAGTTTTGTTTCTTGCAAAGTTTGGAATAGTTACTTTTAGACTACAGTGTTATTTTGACACCATGCCAACGGAGAGATTTTGAGATTTATAGTCTATAAAAATATTTTTATGGGCTCTGGTTTTCATTGTCACTCTTCCATTGTCGTCATGTCACTGACCTTTATTCCTGCTATGTAGGCACCCTGAGGTCTAGGGTTACCACTGTCAAATCATTCGATAAGCAGGATGGGCAAACAGAACCCCAGGGAATAGGTAAACACCAAATAGTTGATCAGTTGTCATGCAAATAAGAAGATGAACAGGTGTTGGCAATCTGATAGCAGCTTGATCCTCATCCAGAAGTGAAGGGCTCATGCTAACATGCCAGTATTTTGGTATTTATTCAGGTAACTGAATCAATACATACCGTACATTCAATACTGAATGGTCCAATCTAAGCCACACCCCTCCAGGTCACACTTAACATAGGAGGTGATGGGGTCCTCCATGCTTAAACTGTGTACATGCATAAGTGTAGGCATCCTTCAGTCTCGAAAGACTATGGTATCGTGCTCTGTATGGAGGACTTGGAACAGCGTCTAGTGTGGCTGAGGAGGCCAATTCGAGAGTGACAATCCCTTCCACACTGGAGACAAATCCAATCTGTCCCCTGTCCAGCTCCCTGGTTTTGCTTCCTTTGTGACTTCCTCTTTGCCTCAGCCTGCTGGACAAGGGTCTCTTCAAATTGGGAGAGGCCGTGATGCACTGCCTGCCTCCAGGCTGAACGATCAGATGTCAGAGTTTCCCATCTGTTGAGGTCTATTCCTAAGGCCTTCAGATCCCGCTTGCAGATATCCTTGTATCGCAGCTGTGGTCTCCCTCTGGGGCGATTTCCCTGTACTAATTCTCCATATAGGAGATCCTTTGGAATCCGACCATCAGCCATTCTCACAACGTGCCCAAGCCAGCGTAGACGTCGCTGTTTCAGTAATGTATGCATGCTGAAAATTCCAGCTCGTTCTAGGACTACTCTATTTGGAACTCTGTCCTGCCAGGTGATACCAAAAATCCGTCGTAGGCAACGCATATGGAAGGTGTTCAGCTTCCTCTCCTGCCGGGCACAAAGGGTCCAGGACTCGCTGCAGTACAGGAGTGTGCTCAGGACACAGGCTCTATAGACCTGGATCTTGGTATGTGTTGTCAGTTTCTTATTGAGCCATACTCTCTTTGTGAGTCTAGAGAACATGGTGGCTGCTTTCCCAATGCGTTTATCCAGCTCGACATCTAGAGAGAGGGTGTCAGAGATGGTTGAGCCAAGGTACACAAAGTCGTGAACAACCTCCAATTCTTGTGTGGAGATGGTAATAGAGGGAGGTGAGTCCACACCCTGGCCCATGACTTGTGTTTTCTTCAGGCTGATTGTTAGTCCAAAGTCTTGGCAGGCCTTGCTGAAACGGTTCATGAGTTGTTGGAGGTCTTCAGCAGAGTGGGCAACAATGGCTGCATCGTCTGCAAAGAGGAAGTCCCTCATGCATTTCAGCTGGACTTTGGTCTTTGCTCTCAATCTAGAGAGATTAAAGAGCTTTCCATCTGATCTAGTCCGGAGATAGACACCTTCTGTTGCAGTTCCAAAGGCATGCTTCAGCATGACAGCAAAAAAGATCCCAAAAAGTGTTGGTGCGAGGACACAGCCCTGTTTCACTCCGCTTCGGATGTCAAAGGGATCTGATGTTGAGCCGTCAAAAACTACAGTGCCTTTCATTCCATCGTGGAAGGACCTGATGATGTTAAGGAGACGAGGTGGACATCCAATCTTGGGAAGTATTTTGAAAAGGCCATCCCTGCTAACCAAGTCAAATGCTTTTGTAAGGTCTATGAAGGCCACTAAGAGTGGCTGTTGTTGTTCCCTGCATTTCTCCTGCAACTGTCGGAGGGAGAATACCATGTCAGTGGTGGATCTGTTTGCTCGAAATCCACACTGTGATTCCGGATAGACTCTGTCTGCAAGCACCTGGAGCCTCTTCAGCACAACACGGGCAAGCAGCTTCCCTACAACGCTAAGAAGAGAGATACCACGGTAGTTATTGCAGTCACCCCTGTCACCTTTGTTCTTGTACAACGTGACAATGTTTGCATCCTTCATGTCCTGTGGTACTCCACCTTCCCTCCAGCAGAGACAAAAGATTTCATACAGTTCGGTGATGATGATCTCCTTACCGCATTTCAGCACTTCAACAGGGATGTTGTCCCTTCCAGGTGCCTTGCCAGAGGTGAGGGAGTCCAAGGCCGCATTTATTTCTGCTAGGGTTGGTTCGCTGTCCAGCTCTTCCAAGACAGGCAGGCACTCAATGTTATTTAATGCTTCTTCGGTTACTACATTCTTTCTGGAATATAGCTCGGAGTAGTGCTGCACCCAGCGTTCCATCTGCTGTGCTCGGTCCTGGATGATCACACCTGTAGTAGACTTCAAGGGAGCAGATTTCTTCTGTAATGGACCTAAGGCCTGCTTGATACCATCATACATTCTTTTGATGTTACCTGTGTCCGCTGCTATCTGTATCTGAGAGCAAAGCTGAAGCCAGTAGTCATTGGAGCATCTCCTGGCAGCCTGTTGGACTTGGCTACGAGCGGCTCGAAGAGCTTGCAGGTTGTACTCGCTAGGACAGGCTTTGTATGCTGCTAGAGCTCTTCTCTTATCCTCAATGGCTGGCATTAACTCCTCCGAGTGGGCTTCGAACCAGTCAGCCATCTTTCTGGTCTTCTTGCCGAAGGTGGACAAGGCGGTGTTGTAGACAGTGTTCTTGAAGTGTTCCCATCGTTCAGGTGCATTTACATTAGCTGGACCTGGAAGGGTTTCCTCGAGTGCTTGGGCAAATTCCTTCACTTTTCTTTGATCGCGAGTCTTGTTGATGTCAATACGTGGTCTTCCTTCCTTTTTCATGTGATACAATTTCTTTGTTCGCAGTTTTACTCTACTACACACCAGGGAGTGATCAGTATCGCAATCAGCACTCTGGTAGCTGCGTGTGATCGTAACACTAGCAAGGCTAGAACGTCTAGTGAGGATCAGATCGAGCTGATGCCAATGCTTGGATCTTGGATGTCTCCAGGAAACTCTGTGTTGCAGCTTCGTATTAAAGAATGTGTTGCTGACACAGAGACCATAGTAACAGCAAAACTCCAGTAAGCGTTGGCCATTTTCATTCATCTTTCCAATGCCAAAACGGCCTAGACAAGTGGGCCAAGAATTGTGATCAGCACCAACTCTAGCATTAAAGTCTCCAAGAATGAACAGTGACTCTCTTTCAGGGACTTTTTTGATAGTAGCTGCCAGGTCGTCGTAGAATTTGTCTTTCACTTCTGGAGTGGATGACAGTGTTGGTGCATATGCACTAATGAGGGTTACTGGTCCTGCTGATGAGTGGAGCTGCAGAGACAGGATTCTTTCACTCCCCACAGTGGGTGGAACAATGCATCTCAGGAGAGTGTTTCTGACTGCAAAGCCAACACCATATTCCCTGGTCTCATTCGATGGTTTTCCCTGCCAGAAGAATGAGAAGTTTTTTTCTTTGACAGATCCCGAGTCTGGCAGTCTTGTCTCTTGCAGGGCAACAATGTCCATCTGCAGTCTACTCAGTTCCATGTCAATGACAGCTGTCTTGCGCACATCGTCTATTTCTTGCAGGTCGTTAGGAAAGCCATAGTCAGGAAAGCCAGGGGTCATTGTCCGTACATTCCAGGTGCCCAGCTTTAGGGCAGAAGTTTTCTTATGATTGTTGCATGGTGCACGGTTGTCGATCTGCTTGTCGGGTTTCACCCTAAACCCCACGCACCCCGTGAGGTTAACAGACCGTGGCGAGGTAGCACCTTACTGGCTGGGGGCTGCCCAGCTTAAGGCGGGCGGTATCTACCTAGTGAGGTGCAATGACCTCTCCCACCGTCAGAAGTAGCCCCTGGCGTCCTGCTCTACGCCAATTGAGCAGAGACTTATAACCAGTAACTGCTACTTCCCGTGTTGTTTCGACGCTGTATGCGAAGCTGGAGTGTCCTCTCCAGAGCACGAAGCCTGGGTAAAATAGTATGGAGGATAGGCTGTTACCCAAGCAGCAAATCCCCCCTCTCCACATCGCTGAAATGGTCCAGTGGAAAGGCAAGAGCCAATACAACTGGTTCCAGCAACGTCGCAGGAGTTGGCAGAATGAAAGAAAATGCCTCCGGGACTCCGGCTCCGGATTTTGCCTCGAGGTTATCTCCTGAAGCCCTTTCCATAAGTGGATATAGCCACAAGGCAGTGGAGGTTTAAATTCGGAGTGGTCCTTCTCCTAGATGGGCTGCCTTCCAGGGCTGACGAGCCCCACCTACCCGGCCTGGTCTCTAATAGTATGGAAGTATGATCTGACCTTTAAAAGTATACTCCCCGCAGTGTACGAGATGTTAGTTGGTTTTCCTATTTACCAAATTTGGGTAAAAAGTAGGATTAGAGAGTTTCACATGCCGTTAGACACACTCTCCTGCTCATCCTCCTTTACAGCTGAGACTCTGCCTTTGCTCAGGTGATTTCTATTTACCATATTAGGATTGGAGATAGAGAGAGTATTTGAGAATTTCGCGCGCCGTTAGGCGCACGGTCCAGGAAACAAAGGCTTCAGCAAGACATCCAAAGAGAACGCACCTGAGTTTCATCCAGGCCTAAACCTCCTAAGGAAATGAAGGCAAGGTCCAGAAGCTTCCCAGTTAAAAAAAGTAGGCCCTCCCTCTTGGCCCATGTGATAAGAGAGAGAACAAGCAGCCCCCCCCACAGAACAAAAGGCTTCAGCAAGACATCCAAAGAGAACGCACCTGAGTTTCATCCAGGCCTAAACCTCCTAAGGAAATGAAGGCAAGGTCCAGAAGCTTCCCAGTTAAAAAAAGTAGGCCCTCCCTCTTGGCCCATGTGATAAGAGAGAGAACAAGCAGCCCCCCCCACAGAACAAAAGGCTTCAGCAAGACATCCAAAGAGAACGCACCTGAGTTTCATCCAGGCCTAAACCTCCTAAGGAAATGAAGGCAAGGTCCAGAAGCTTCCCAGTTAAAAAAGTAGGCCCTCCCTCTTGGCCCATGTGATAAGAGAGAGAACAAGCAGCCCCCCCCCCACAGAACAAAAGGCTTCAGCAAGACATCCAAAGAGAACGCACCTGAGTTTCATCCAGGCCTAAACCTCCTAAGGAAATGAAGGCAAGGTCCAGAAGCTTCCCAGTTAAAAAAAGTAGGCCCTCCCTCTTGGCCCATGTGATAAGAGAGAAAACAAGCAGCCCCCCCCCACAGAACAAAAGGCTTCAGCAAGACATCCAAAGAGAACGCACCTGAGTTTCATCCAGGCCTAAACCTCCTAAGGAAATGAAGGCAAGGTCCAGAAGCTTCCCAGTTAAAAAAAGTAGGCCCTCCCTCTTGGCCCATGTGATAAGAGAGAGAACAAGCAGCCCCCCCCACAGAACAAAAGGCTTCAGCAAGACATCCAAAGAGAACGCACCTGAGTTTCATCCAGGCCTAAACCTCCTAAGGAAATGAAGGCAAGGTCCAGAAGCTTCCCAGTTAAAAAAAGTAGGCCCTCCCTCTTGGCCCATGTGATAAGAGAGAGAACAAGCAGCCCCCCCCCACACAGAACAAAAGGCTTCAGCAAGACATCCAAAGAGAACGCACCTGAGTTTCATCCAGGCCTAAACCTCCTAAGGAAATGAAGGCAAGGTCCAGAAGCTTCCCAGTTAAAAAAAGTAGGCCCTCCCTCTTGGCCCATGTGATAAGAGAGAGAACAAGCAGCCCCCCCCCACAGAACAAAAGGCTTCAGCAAGACATCCAAAGAGAACGCACCTGAGTTTCATCCAGGCCTAAACCTCCTAAGGAAATGAAGGCAAGGTCCAGAAGCTTCCCAGTTAAAAAAAGTAGGCCCTCCCTCTTGGCCCATGTGATAAGAGAGAGAACAAGCAGCCCCCCCCACAGAACAAAAGGCTTCAGCAAGACATCCAAAGAGAACGCACCTGAGTTTCATCCAGGCCTAAACCTCCTAAGGAAATGAAGGCAAGGTCCAGAAGCTTCCCAGTTAAAAAAAAAAGTAGGCCCTCCCTCTTGGCCCATGTGATAAGAGAGAGAACAAGCAGCCCCCCCCACAGAACAAAAGGCTTCAGCAAGACATCCAAAGAGAACGCACCTGAGTTTCATCCAGGCCTAAACCTCCTAAGGAAATGAAGGCAAGGTCCAGAAGCTTCCCAGTTAAAAAAAGTAGGCCCTCCCTCTTGGCCCATGTGATAAGAGAGAGAGCAAGCAGCCCCCCCCCACAGAACAAAAGGCTTCAGCAAGACATCCAAAGAGAACGCACCTGAGTTTCATCCAGGCCTAAACCTCCTAAGGAAATGAAGGCAAGGTCCAGAAGCTTCCCAGTTAAAAAAAAGTAGGCCCTCCCTCTTGGCCCATGTGATAAGAGAGAGAACAAGCAGCCCCCCCCCACAGAACAAAAGGCTTCAGCAAGACATCCAAAGAGAACGCACCTGAGTTTCATCCAGGCCTAAACCTCCTAAGGAAATGAAGGCAAGGTCCAGAAGCTTCCCAGTTAAAAAAAGTAGGCCCTCCCTCTTGGCCCATGTGATAAGAGAGAGAGCAAGCAGCCCCCCCCACAGAACAAAAGGCTTCAGCAAGACATCCAAAGAGAACGCACCTGAGTTTCATCCAAGCCTAAACCTCCTAAGGAAATGAAGGCAAGGTCCAGAAGCTTCCCAGTTAAAAAAAGTAGGCCCTCCCTCTTGGCCCATGTGATAAGAGAGAGGACAAGCAGCCCCCCCCCAGAACAAAAGGCTTCAGCAAGACATCCAAAGAGAACGCACCTGAGTTTCATCCAGGCCTAAACCTCCTAAGGAAATGAAGGCAAGGTCCAGAAGCTTCCCAGTTAAAAAAAGTAGGCCCTCCCTCTTGGCCCATGTGATAAGAGAGAGAACAAGCAGCCCCCCCCCACAGAACAAAAGGCTTCAGCAAGACATCCAAAGAGAACGCACCTGAGTTTCATCCAGGCCTAAACCTCCTAAGGAAATGAAGGCAAGGTCCAGAAGCTTCCCAGTTAAAAAAAGTAGGCCCTCCCTCTTGGCCCATGTGATAAGAGAGAGAACAAGCAGCCCCCCCCCCACAGAACAAAAGGCTTCAGCAAGACATCCAAAGAGAACGCACCTGAGTTTCATCCAGGCCTAAACCTCCTAAGGAAATGAAGGCAAGGTCCAGAAGCTTCCCAGTTAAAAAAAGTAGGCCCTCCCTCTTGGCCCATGTGATAAGAGAGAGAACAAGCAGCCCCCCCCACAGAACAAAAGGCTTCAGCAAGACATCCAAAGAGAACGCACCTGAGTTTCATCCAGGCCTAAACCTCCTAAGGAAATGAAGGCAAGGTCCAGAAGCTTCCCAGTTAAAAAAAGTAGGCCCTCCCTCTTGGCCCATGTGATAAGAGAGAGAACAAGCAGCCCCCCCCCCCACAGAACAAAAGGCTTCAGCAAGACATCCAAAGAGAACGCACCTGAGTTTCATCCAGGCCTAAACCTCCTAAGGAAATGAAGGCAAGGTCCAGAAGCTTCCCAGTTAAAAAAAGTAGGCCCTCCCTCTTGGCCCATGTGATAAGAGAGAGAACAAGCAGCCCCCCCCACAGAACAAAAGGCTTCAGCAAGACATCCAAAGAGAACGCACCTGAGTTTCATCCAGGCCTAAACCTCCTAAGGAAATGAAGGCAAGGTCCAGAAGCTTCCCAGTTAAAAAAAGTAGGCCCTCCCTCTTGGCCCATGTGATAAGAGAGAGAACAAGCAGCCCCCCCCCCCACAGAACAAAAGGCTTCAGCAAGACATCCAAAGAGAACGCACCTGAGTTTCATCCAGGCCTAAACCTCCTAAGGAAATGATGGCAAGGTCCAGAAGCTTCCCAGTTAAAAAAAGTAGGCCCTCCCTCTTGGCCCATGCATACATAATGACATATATAGTCATGCATCTGAAGATGTGTGCTGCAGTCCAAGAAAGCTTATGCCAAATAAATCTCGTTCATCTTTAAAGTGCCAGAAGACTCATGCTAGATTTGCTGCAATAGACTATACTGTAGACCAGTGGTTCTTAACCTTTGTTACTCGGATGCTTTTGAACTGCAACTCCCAGAAACCCCAGCCAGCACAGCAGGTGGTGAAGGCTTCTGGGAGTTGCCTTCCAAAACTCCTGAGTAACCCAAGGTTAAGAACCAGTGCTGTAGACTATCGTGGATATCCCTCTGGATTTTTAATACATGTTGAGCATGTTAAATATCATAAAACCAGTATATGTATCAGTTTGAAGCATTGCCTTTTTTGTTACTGTTGTTGTTGTTTAGTGTTGCGTCTTCCTTCTTACTGTTCAGCTCACAAGGGGCACCTTTGCATGCACTCACAGAGACATACAGTTTGAGCCCTTACATGGAAAATCTCTGTGTGGAGTGCACATACAGAGTGACTAGTTTCCCACTTTATGGAGGACAATCCTCTGTTGGATGATTTCTCAGAGAAAACCTTTTTTTTTTTGAAGGTATATTCTGTTATAGCTCAACATATTTGGAGGGAAAGGGGAGATATACGGAAGCCCCACTTTGCTTCCAAAGCAAAAAGCAGTTCCTAGGTCATAACAACCTGAATTAAATTTTAAAACATTCACCAAAACGGGCAGAAGTATTTGTGACAAAAACATAGAGGCATGCCATATAAAGTTTTGTTCACCTTACAGTATCAGTTTTTTACACAAGCTTATTTCTTCATCTCTCAAAGAACTTAGGGTGTGGTAACTTTCTTTTCCACTTATGTTTTGTTTCCAGTGGGGCATTGTCAGGATCAGCCAACCTTTATTGCTACCACATTCTGCCATGTCCCTTGTCAAAATAATTATTTGTAACTATGGAACGATAATTATCTTCATTGTTAAAAAAAAAGTTCTTTTTTGTGCGGCCTGAACTCAGATACAAAAGAGTGCCAATTTTAGAAGCTGTCCTCTGAATCTGTTTAGCAGATTCCCCATGTACAATGATTTTGACAGCTGTAAAAAGGAAAAGAATGTTGCAACTGAAAGTTAATTTATGATCAACAAGTAGATTATTTCCATTGTTTCATTTTATTTACCAAGGACAGTTCTGTGGAAAAACCAGAAGTTGTCCTTTTATGCACTGATAAGACCTATTAGCTGGAACATCTAAGGCAAGGATGATGACAGCCTCTGTGGCCAAATACCAACACTTGGATCCCAATCCCTGCCTTCTGGGGTTCCCCTGATGGTCGTACGCCCTCCCATATTGACATTGTCTGGTAGTTCCCTGGCTTTCAAACTTCTTCTTTTTAATTTTCCCAACATTCTTACAAGAATATCACATTTGTCTCTTGGACTGAAAGATATTCCTCACTAATTGTTTCTGTTTCTCTCTCTCTTTCACACACACACACCACATATACATTAACCACTGGACTGCTGAAGCATCGGGGGGGGCATCTGCCTCCCAGCCATCACAGTTCACACACCTGGAAAGGGTTAATAGTTTGGAGAAGCAGGTTAGAAGATACCTTCTCTGCAGATAGATATGTGCTTAAGTAATTGATGTTAGAAGAAGTCTAGGTAGCAGGTGTTTGGAGAGAATCTTTTTTGTTGTTGAGAGTTAGGAAATATGTCATTTCTGGGAGGGGCCATAGTTGATAAAGGACTTGCTTTGTAGGGATAAGGTCTTTGGTTCAATTCACAGAATCTCCAGGTACAGCTGGGAAAATTCTCTTTGGGAAATCCTGATCCCCCTACTGAGCTAGAGGAGCTAAAGGACTTGTATCATATAAGTCAGCATCTTCTGTTAAAATCGGTTCAGACCGATGGACATTAAGGACTATTTTACATGGTCTTATTGAGGATGTGCCTCTTGGGAGAAGGGCCAGCCTGTGTAGCCTTGGGCAAGCTGCACAGCTCCAGGACACTCCCAGGAGAAGGGAATGTTAAACCACGTCTCGGTACAGTATATCTAGAAAAACCTGGAAAGAGTCATCATAAGGCAGAACTGACTTAACAACACATGATAACAATTATTATTTTATTGTAAACCACCTCAAGTGATTTGGAAAGGTGGTGCAGAAATGTAGCTTTTAATATATTTTAGTGGGAGTGGGTTAGCAATGATATTGGAGTCTGTGGGGCTCAAGCTGTTTTCAGTTACCATGCCAAATTTGTAAGCATTTAAATTACACGAGACTCTTCTTTTTGGTAACCATCCTCAAGCTCTCCTTCTAACCTTGGGTTTACAGGTCACAATCAGGATAGAGCAGTGGTTCCCACCCTGAGCACAGTTGATGGTGAAGACTTTCAGGAACTGCAGTCCAAGAACCCTTGTGTTATCCAAGGTTGTGAGCTACTGAATTAGAGGATATGTTTATCACTCTTTTTGCAGAGGTGGAAATGGGGGAAGATCTCTATTTGTCATCACCTGTGTTTTTCCTGAGAATGTAGTTTGCCTCACTTTTTGATTGGTCATTGGAAGGGGAACATGGGTTCTAATCTGCACATTTGATTAGTAACACATATATCTCTAAGAAAGTCCACTGTGTGAAAGTGAGAGGGGTCCTACTGGATTTCCACAATTTGTCAGTGGCCTGGCAGAGCCAGGGTTGGCAGAGTCAGAGTACCTGGGCCTTTTAATTAGCAAGGAAGAAGGCATCATCTGCCACCACCCCACCAACCTCCCTGCCCCTGTCAGGTTAACTGCAGTCATTGCAGTAAGAGGAGAGACATGATTCTTTTCCAGCAGCTGTGTGCTGTTCCTATTATAATGCTAATTTTTTGTGGGGAAGGCATGATCCTGAATAGACCAGGAAGGTTTGTTATATTTATAGAAGCTGTGCTCCAAATGGAGGTAAGACCCCCCCACACACACCTTGTAGACATTGTTTACTGTCTTTAAGAGGATGGTTGCCTCTCAAATGCATTTTTATCATGGCCTGGAAATGCCCCCTTTATTGGCATTTCATGGGGTACTTACACATCATCATTTTCAATTTGCAATCCTCTCGTGTTTTCCCTCATCCTTCCAGCTTCTTTCTTAACAGAGGAAAGTCCAATAAGGGGGGAAAAGATAGAAAAAATGTGCAGTGACACTTCAAATGTCTTTCTCCCTTGTCTGGAAAATCTTGACCCAGGGTCTTATGCTGTTTGGGGACAAAGATGTGCCCCCATGTCCCCTCTCTCAGGACTCTTCAGCCAGAATCCAACAGGATACCTTCTGCCTTCCACCTGCCTCAATATTCCATAGCTGTCAGCTTATCTTAATAAACTGAGCCTTGTGTATTCTACTGCGGCTCTTTGTATGTTCTTGTATGTCACATACACCATGTTGTATTTCTGTTTTAATTGCTGCCTTGGTCATTGGCAACATTTCTGTGCAGTCCTAAATGCTGCATGTTTGAAGTTAGATGCCTCTATGAACACTCCTTGTGTTCCCAGGGCTGCATGCTGGAACTGGAACAAAAGCAAAAGACACCCCTTAAAAAACAGAGGCACAGGATCACATCTGGGCCACTAGGCACACTCATATTTCACAGGACTGCAGTGCAGATGGGCAGGATACCAGCACAGGCTCAAAGCAGATACTGCAGTGCTCAGGTTATGGCAATTATAATATTCTCCACAGCTGCCTATTCCCCGCACGTTGGCTCCCTTCTGCTGTTCCATGTTTGTTTGCTTTTGCTTCTTAGCCATGGCATTGTCTGGCTGTTTTCTACATATGACATTTAAATACCCCTTTGAGTCCCTCTGTGGTTCTTGTGCCACATGTGTATGTTGTTCACGTGCAAACGTACAGAGAAACTGCGTATACTTTTTACCCAACGTTGCAGCCACATTAGAACAGAGTAACATGTGAAAATGCCTTATAACTATTTTGATGTGACATTAAATGTGCCTTTGAGTCTCTCTCTGTCTCCCCCTCTCTTCCCCTGGTTATTTGTCGTGTACATAAAGATCTTTTACGCACGAAGTTTGTGTGGGTTTGTGCTTGGATAAGCCTGGTGTGAGAGTAGAAGACCTTTAGAGACGGAAATGCATGTTCTGTTTCTCTTCCAATTTGCATTAGGCCCCCCATGAATGCAATTAACATGTTCCACAAATTCTTCGTGTATAATGTTCAAAAGCCCCTGCTAGCATCACAAGTGAAAACAACAGGAGGGCCGGCCCTAGCAGGGGGCAGTGTGAGGAAGCTGGTTTGGAGTGTTCAGAGAGGGTGACAGATTTGGTTGGCTGCTTTATTTTCATGCCCTCCCAGGAAGAGACGCTTGTGGGACTTTCTTCCTCTGGGACCAAAATAACTTGGGCAACAGCTGTGGGTACTGTGTGCCTTGCTTTTTTACTATTACAGGTAGCAAAATGTCTTGGTTTGCCCTGCTGAGTATGAATGATCAAAATGGACTAAGGTGCAGGGAACGTTGCTAAAGTGGTTGTCCATTCTGGCTAATGGAGGATGTGCAGCCCTCAAGATGTGTTTGGACTGCAGCTCCCATCAGCCCCAGCCACCATACTCAGTGATGATGGATGATGAAGATTGCACCTCTCTATCCACGTTCGGAGGCCACACGTTTACCGTTTCTATAGCAGAGTCAAGAAATGCAGAAGGAACTGTGAAGCCCTGCCTAAAGATGTCCTGTAACGCCGAAGGTGTGCATTAAACCTCTTTAGGGGAACATGTTCTGCTGCTGAGAGGATTTGAACCGCAGCATTTGCTGCCAGAGATGAGAAAAAGATATGTCCCCCCCCCCCAAAAAAGAGAGATGTCCTTGGGCTGCAATTCTCACAACACCCCCAGCTGCCATCCATGGATATGTCCCCATGGCATCTAGGGCATTCGGGGACTTTTCCCGCCTTCGCTTGGACGGCCAGCTGCCGGTGCCTGCCTCTCTCGCGTAGCCATCCCTGGCGGATCAGGTGGCTTTCATTCATTGAAAGCTACGCTGGCCCCGAAGCTGGAAGCGGGCATCTCCCTCCCTCCCTCCCCCCCTCCTTCCTCCCCGTTTGATTCCTGTACCCAGACCTCTACTTTCTTCACGTGGACGCACGCACCCCACCCACGCAGCCAGCCACCCACTCTGGGAACAAGCGAAGAGCAGCGGCTGGACTCGCGCCTCGCGCCGTGCCTGGCCCATTGAGAAGACCGCCGCAGCACCCGCGGGGCTCAGGAGCGCGAGCGAGCGAGCGAGCGCGCGCGTTGTGCCGGGTGGGAGGCAGGCGGAGGCGAAGTTGCCTCGACTGCGGGGAGTGAATGGAGAGGCGGCTGCTCGCCTTCGCCCTCCGCGCGCTCTCTCTCTCCCCCCCCCCCCGTCTCGTTCCATTCACTCAGTCTCGTCCCTGCCGAAGCTGCTGACGTCAGAGCTGCCTGCGTCAATGCTTGCCTCAGTGACACACGTGCGGGCTTTCTGGCTCCCTGCCTCTCTCCCCCCCCCCCTTTACCTCCTGGCTGCCTCTCTCTTTCTCTCTCTGTTTTTCTCAATGAGACACCTAATGGGATTTTTATGATCCTGCTTATAAATCAAACCATTAGGACAACTAGCTGCTGTTGCGGCTGGCGAGTTCAGAATTAGTGATGATCCCTCTTTCTCTCTTCATGTCCCTCGCCATCCAGATCTTGGAAACATTATTATCTCTCTCGCGCTCTTTTTTTTTCTTTTTTTTTTCTTTTTTCTTTTTTTCTTTTTCTTTTTTTTAGGGGACGAGGGTCAGCTCATCCCAGGGGGATTCTGGAATCGGTAGCCCCCAAAGTAACATTTCCGAACTCTGCCCCCATCGCACTCACTCTGCCTTTCGCCCTGTGTTTCCCTATGGATACGGTGTGGGGGTGGGCATGCTCATTTTTTGTCTACCCTTGGTGGCTGCCACACCGTACAGCAACTCGTGCGTCTATATTTATGCAGGATAAAAATATACATAGCAGAACACTGCAGCCACCATCTCCCTCCCTCCCTCTTTCTCTCTCTCTCTTCCTTCCACCCACCCCTCCCCTGAAAGGCACCCGCTTTTGTGAAGGCTTTTGGCTCGATGTCTCCGGCCCACTCAGGAACAAAACTTCACACGGCGAGCTAATAGATTGAGCGAGCTTGCTTCGTGTTGATTTCAAAGAGCCTCGTGTGGGGCTCTGCTTTGTCCCGCCAACTCCTCTTTCCGCACGCTCTGCAAGCGAGTCCGTGGCTTTTGCCTCAAGAGTACTGTAGCAACAAGAGGGTGGTTGCTCTTTGGACTGGGGAGGGGCAAAGTCTGCTATGGGCTTCCAGGGCGAACTGAAGCCAGGTTTGATCCTGGCTGTTCCTCTGCTCTGCCTTTGTGGTAGCCATGCATTGCACTGTGTACTGCAGTTAAGAGTTCCATTGCATTGCTTCAAACAGCCATCCGGGCCAAGTTGAGGTTCCAAAAGTCCAGAAATACCTGGGATGTCATTTAGCCTAAAAATGAGTTTACCTTTGATACATGTTTGCATCTGATGTATCTGGAGAAGGAGGTTGCAGTCTGTGAAAGCATTTATTGGATTTTCAAGGTGTGTGAGATATTTAAGGATTTACCAATGCGAACACCCCCTTCTGTGCATTTCCATGACTGAGTAGGAATTCAAATCCAAGTCTCCTGAGTCATAGTCTGATACTCCATCCACTAGACCCTACTGTCACTCCTTAAAATCATGAACTACTGGATAGCTCAGTGGTGGGTATCTGGCTCTGGAACAAGAGGGGTTGGGATTTCAATTCCCTGCTGTGCCTCCTTGACAGGGCCTGGACTCCATGATCCATAGAGTCCCTTGCAGTTCTAAAAGGATGATTATATGCTAAATAAAATAGGTTTGTCGTTGAGATGACTTAAGACTCATTTTTAAATTTGTCACAACAAATATTGCTACCCTCTCCTGAGATCTCGGATCTGTGTAAGAAACACACTGATGTTTCTCTTGTTCCACCGATTTCTGTTTTTCCCACTACCTGGAGCAGAGGAGAAGGGTAGAGAATGTAGTGCCAGTAGATTAGGTATGGCCTGCACTCTGGTTGTGTTTGTGTTTGTTCAAAGAGCAGTTCTCCAAAGTATCATTTTGTTTATGCTGATGCTTGGAGAAATGATTCAGTGGAAGGATACCAGCATTCCACTGAAGTCAATGGACAAAGTTCGAGTTTCATCATGCATAAACTGCTAGTGCGGTTATAGAGCTAGAATTTAATGTGCAGTGGTAGCAAGGCTGGCCCAGGAGATTTTGTTGCCTGAGACAGAATGGCAGATATCCAAATCAAAGGGCATGGCACTCAAAGCAAGGCTAGGCTTTTTGGTACAGGAGACAGGAAATCCTTCAATCATTTCTCTCCACCTCTAGCAGTGTAAATATATAATGGCCAATATCCTGTTCAATACTTATGTCCATGGAATTCCAATGACAGAAACTGCCACACTGATTTGGTAAGGTACCAGTTGTATCAGTGTCCATCTTGCAAGTTTGCTGTTATTGGGTTTCATAGTTTGTAGCCACACCAAAGGAGAACAGTTGGCTAAGAGTACAAATTTCCTTCCCCAAATATAGGGCTTCAGCTTTTGCAGCATCCACACGATAGCTAGGTATGCCCTCTTAATGGTGGACAAATGTCTCTCACCAGGCTGGAGTCTCCTGCTGATAAGAGTCACTGGGTGTAGACTCCCGCTGTTGTCTGCTTGGCACAGCATGGCTCCCAGTTCCACCTTTGACACATCCATGCCTATGGTAAACTCACGGTTGAAGTTTGGTTCAACAAGGACAGGTCCCAAAGTCCATGCTCTCTTCAAACGATTGAAGGCTACCTGGCATTCTGACATCCACTGGATGTATTTGGCTCACCTCTTTCAAGTGAAGCCTGTCTTCTTTTCTATTCGTGGCTTCATTTTCTCCACTGTGGGGAGGGTAGACAGTTTCTTCCACTCCTCCAGAGCAGCTATGGCTATGTTGTTCTTTGAAATGTTCTTGCACTTGTCTTTATCCTCACCCATAAACTCACCCACAGGTACTCTAGTCATAAAGCTTTCCGTATGTGGGGGACCACTATCACGAGTCACCTCAAAATTCACAGGCAAGTTTCTTTTAAGTGCCATCTCAAACACTTGGCTAATTTCAGATTTATTGTGATTTTTATTATCTGGTTCTCTCCCATTAATCTCTGGTTTCTTAGGTAGGGGCTTGCCCTGCAGGATTCTCAGTGCTTTTGCAGCTGCATGTGGAGCCTTCTTAATACTAGGTCCTTCAGCTTCCCAGGGCTGTCATAACACATCTACAAGTCCTGATCATGCTAACTGCAATTTACTGCCTTCTATGGGTCTCAGCATGACCACTCTGTCCTTGGGACAGAATGCTCTTTCCCAGGCCTTTTCATCACACCAGCCCCTACTTTTCATGAGCACACCCCAAGCTTTCCTCTGCTATTTCTAAGGTCTTTTGCAGACCCACGTGTTGGAAAGGGGTCAAGATCACTGGCACTGGGCATAGCTAAGCCTTCATCTTGTCATTTCCAGTAACTCATTTTTGGCAAGTATCAGAGCTCTGACAATATTGTTTAACTTGCTTTCCCATTCCTGGCCAATAAAAATTGTGTGCCACTCTTTGGTTGGTGCAAGAGATGCCCATGTGTGTCCCAAAAACATCTCTGTGTGCCTTTTCTATAATCATTTATCTGCATTTAACAGGGTCAGTTAGCTGTTTGTGGGGGCCTCCTTACCCCTTATGAAGCGCCATTAAAACCTCTCTATATAATAAATCTTTTCCCACACAATACCTTTCTGGGTGTTCAGGGGTCAGTGGAATGGGATTCTCATTAACTTTCCCAAAGCAATCACTCAAGGTAACATCTTCCTTTTGCGCTTTAACAAAGCAAGAACTACTAGGATTTTTCATTAACACCAAGTCAGCTGTCTCCGTCATCTCAGTATGTTCCCCCAAAGTGGGTCCTTCCACAAGAGTTCCAGCGCTTTCCTCAGAGGGTTCAATCTGCCTCCCCTGAGAGCGGGTTGCTATTAAACACTCTGCACATACTTGACTAGATCTAAACCAATCAAATGAGGAGCTGGGATTTGGTCTGACACTGCTACTTTCCAGAAACCAGACCACCCCTTACAGTTCACAGAAATTTTGGCTGTAGGTAGTACCACCAACTGAGAACTGGTACCTTTAATGGAGATCTTCTCATATTCTATCAAGTCTTCTTCAGGAATTGTCATGGTGGAAAATAGTTATCTGAGGCCATGAATCTTTAAGGCCTAGCTATTTTATGCCATTATACGAATCTTTTTTGCTGAGTTTTCAAGTAAAATAGGATCACACTTGATTAGGAAACATTGTACCACTCTGGCTTCAGGAATTTTTGGGCTCTCTGCCAAGTCCATTTCCTTAGCAACAGCACTGCTTCTAGCTTCAGCTGCTGATGACTGAAGAAGAAACACCTTTTTAGTCTGACTGAAATTTTTATCCTTTTGATTTTCACACTGGGCCCAAAACTGTCCCACTTCTCCACAGGAAAAACATTTCTTATTGGCTCTGGGTTCAGAATAAAGGGTTTTAATAACTTTTCCCTCAGGATTATTTGATTTCAGGGAACTGTGGTCTGGGGATGTGGATTTGGCTCTAAAATGGCTTCCCTTAGCTCACTTCTGCCTGAGGTAATTTCCACTGGATTTGGATGTTCTCCTGCCATTGTCCCATCCTTTTCTGTCAAATTTTACCTCAGGAAATCAAGGATCTCTGATCTCACTAATAGAATCAGCATATTCAGACACTTGTAGCACATTTTTAGGATCCTTGTCCTTGACAGATAACACAGTTCCCCTGGCAAAATTGAATAAAATTGTTTTTGTTTGTTTGTTTGTTTGTTTGTTTGTTTGTTTGATTGATTGATTGATTGATTGATTGATTGATTGATTGATTGATTTGTACCCTGCCCATCTGGTCTATACGACCACTCTATGTTCCAACCCAAACACATTTTTCATTTGGTCTAAGGAGGTGACCTGTTCCTATTCCAGCCTTTTATTGAGATACTGTCTCAAACATGCCTCAAGTTGGGTAAAAGACTCATCAGGTTTCTTTGAAATTGGTCTAAATTTACTTCTGAGGTGCTCTGAATTAATCCCAAATTGGGAATACACCATCTTTCTATAAGCCTCAAAATCTCTAGCTTGCTCCAGAGACATATGTGAATAAAGCTCAGATAAAACTCCACTTATTTGTGATCTTAAAATTATCATCCTCTCATCATCTTTAACCTCAAAGTCACAACAAACTCTCTCAAATGAAATCAGGAAAGATTCAGGACAACCCCCCTTCCGATATTGGGGAAATGTCTTTAGGTTGATTTTTGAGAGATTTCCCTCACTGGAATTATTATTTTTATTATTATTTTGAGCAATTAATTCAAATTTCTTCATCTCAATCTGGAACTGCATTTCTCTTTCTCTTTCTTTAAGTTCTCTTTCCGTTTCTCTTTCTTTAATTTTTTTTTCTCTTTCCAGTTCTTGCTCCAATTCCCTTCTCCTGTTTTCTTGCTCAAATTCCCTTTGCCTTTTCAGTTCTCTGTTCTTTTCCAATTCTAATAGGTTTTTTCAAAGCTAGCTCCTCTAATTGGGTTTTCATGGCTAGCTCCTTCAGTTTAAATTTTTTTTCTGGTTTCCATTTTTCAAAGTCTTGGGAGCTTTGAACATTTTCTCCCTCTGAAGCAATCAATACTAGGAATTTAGTGTAGCTGTGACTGGACAGTAGTATGTATAACACAGAGACACAAACCATGATAGGAGCAAAGACAGTAGTTGATTAACATTCTGACTCAGGTCTTTTTTAAAAAAATCTTGAAACTTTTTGTGCATTAATGCAAAAATATTTATTATTACTACTATATCATATTGCAGAGGCTGCGGCTGAGCAACATAGCTGGATGCATAGCTCAGTGGTTCAGGAAGTCCAAGGTTGAGAGTTTGATTCCCCACTATGCCTCCTAGGGAAACAGCCAACCTGTGTGGCCTCGGGCAAGCTGCACAGTCCCAAGATGCCCCCCAAAGAATGTAAAGGTAAACCACTTCTGTAAATTCTCTACCTGAAAATCCTGAAAAATGTCCCCATAAGTAAGAATTGACTTGCTGGCATGCAATTATTATTATTATAGGAGCAACACACTTAATTAAGGGATAGACAATTGTGCCTGTGTGTTACTTGAAAAGAGACTGCAATGTCTTGCTTCCTCATTTCATTTTAAGATGATATGATATACATTTTGTAACATCAAGCCACCTTTTCCTCATTCCTCTACCGTACTATTTGTAACATTGTCCCTGATGAAGAGGTCTAGCTTATGCTTGGACACTGTTGAGGAACTCTAAATTAGCCCGACACAAGCAATGATCTAATGCAGTTTATGGAATATACGTTTTTTAATACCTGGCATAGACAAGATAGTATAGGGATGGACTTTAAGATAAGAGGATGAGCTTAACTATCATTATCAATTTATTAACAAGGCAAAGGGATGTTACATGGGATGTGAAGAGGCAGTGAAACAATTGGCAGTATCTGCGCCAGTAGGAAGACATGTTCCAGACTCAAAAACAAACAAACAAACAAAAAACACTGCCCGTTGGGTAACAACAAACGAGTAAACCTACCACAGATGTCTTAGAAATTGGATCCACCTGTCTTGGTAGACGGGATGTTCAGATTGTTAGATCCACTAGAAATAGTGGTGTCAAGCTTTGAAACCTTGAAATTTTTGCCTGTATTATTTTTACTAAACACTTACAACTGAAACATATTTTTCCAACTTAAGTATTTGCCTATAACTAACATTCCCTCTAAGCTGCTCATGCGTGCGCTTGCCCAGAACTCCACCAGGGCCGGCATGGAATTATTGCAACAATGAAAATACATATACTTTGACACTCAGAAGAATGTTAATTTGATTGCCAAAGATGGTTTCATTCTGGAATTAACCCTTTATTGGGATGAATGCCAGCTGTGACAAACACAGGCTTCTGATTTTTTTTCTCCCAGGAGGTCTATGAAATTCTGTAGGACACCTAGGAGGTTCCGGCATTGAACCAATCTACATTGATTTTATAAATAGGCAGCTTAAAAGATGAACTTTGGAGGCACGAATATGTTATTATGACTTGTCAGCTACAAAGCAGGTGTTCCTCTGCGTTGTTCTTAAGGAGAATAATTTCATTCTCCTGCAGACAGACTCAGGACACGCAACTCTCTACTGATAGGCAAGTGCAAACACAAAGTAGAAGTGCAGGTCGACTTACCAGAAGTCCAGCACTCCTAGATTCCCAGTGAAACTTGACAGAGACCACGTAGAGCTATAGGAAGGCTCTCAACCGATGCTGGTGTACAAATTTTGCAGGTTTCTGTTTCTTTACAGAAGATGGAAGCTGTCTTACAAAGTAACAGGCATTTGATTGTCTTTCCTTTGGAGGCATCATGTTTTGCAAATGTCTAATTCTATAGCTTGCTTCTTGACCAATTTGGTTTTCAGGTGTAGGTCCAATTTAAATAGGATTGGACTACTTATTGTCTCACTGCTAGTCCCCTGGAAACAGGTGGGCAAAACATAAAGTTCTACATTTAAGCAGGGAAAATGAGATGAGCAAATACTGAATGAGTGGTGCCTGGCTTGAGTCAAAAGGATCTAAGGGTCTTAGTGGACCACAGGCTGAATATGAATCAAGAATGTGATGCAGTGGGGAAGGAGAGTTGACACAGTTTGAGTGTCCATATCAAAGGAAGTAATCATAATACCACTCTATTCTGGTTTGGTCAGGCCTCAGCTGGAACACTGTGTCTGGTTGTAGGCACTATAGTATGAGGATATAAAAAAGCTGGAATATGTCCAGAGGGTAGCAATCAAGAGGGTAAAGTGTCTGGAAACCAACCTCTGTGAAGAACAGTTGAGGGAGTTGGATATATTTAACCTGAAAAAGAGAAGATGAGATATGATATGATAGAGGTCTTCAAATGTATGAAAGACTATCACATAGAAGATGGAGTGAGCTTCATTCCTGTGGCTTCAGAAGGTAGGAGTAATTGATTCAAATTATGATAGAGACTCCATCTGAGTAACAGAGAGTAAAAGCTGTTTGAGACTGGAATTGACTGATCTGGATGGCAATGGACTCTCTCCTTCACTAGAGGCCTTTAAACAGAGGCTGAATAGCCATCTGTCAGAGATCCTTTAGCTGGAGATTTCCTACTTTGGCTAAGGGTTGGATTTGATGACCCTTGGCTCCCTTCTAGCTACAGTTCTAAGTACTGGCTCATGCTGTATCTCATGCTGCTGCCAGGAGGGCAAGGAGAGAATCATACATTTTGTGTCAAAGGCCAGTACATTCTAAAACCCAGTATTTCTGACTGTATTTGGTTTAGTTGCTTTGAGAAATAGGTAAGACTTCGTTTCCAAACTTGTCCAAACTCCCAATGGTCATTAACTACTTTGGGACAGGGCGTGGAATTCTAATGGTAGCAAATTACTTTTAAAAGTTTCTGCCCAAACCCTAGTGGCAAAGGAGGTAGGGGCTGATGCAATACCAGTAGCATTCTTATCAGCACCATGGCATGTTGGAGTCACTGAATTCTCCAGTGACCCAAAGCAGCTTAATGTCAGGCGAACCAGGGAGTGTTGTAGGAAACCAAGCCGGAGGCTCCAAGCTTCTCTGGTACTCCATGGAATGCTCAGAAAATGAAGTCTCAAGAAAGATATGAATAGTGGGCTCTAATGGAATACTGAGATTAGTTGCCAAGGATACCACATGGAGAACATTGTGGTTGTAGAGGTTCCAATGTTAGACTGGGGCTTGGGAAACCCATGTTTACATAGCCACTTAGCTGTGAAACTCATCAGGTAACCTTTTGCCATTCACTGATTCTCTCGGCCAGCCTCCCTCACTGTTTGTAAATAAGTTAATGCCTATAAAATATGGTGCACATGCCACCTTGGTGTTTTGATATACAGTTAGGAACATGGTTTTTAATACTGCTTTCAGCACTGAATTGTTATTTGCTCTGCAAAGGCTTGACTTTGCTGCTTTATAGTGTTTTTGTCCATTTTATTGGACAACTTTCCAGATGTCCTTGTGGGCAGAAAAGTAAAGGCAGTGGAATGCAAGCAAGCAAACATTTGAAAGGAGAATATAGTTTAAAAAGAAGGAGGAGAGAAATATACGTGGGGAAATTTGTGTGCTGCTGGGACTATCTGCTTTCTCCCAAGAGACCAAAAAACTGTGGAAGGTTACACCACATCGCTGGCATCTGGGGCACATTTCCTTCACTCTGCTGTTGGCTGCAAATGGCCTCCCTGACACCTTGGCAACCTGGGATCCTTAGAAGGAAGGAAACAGGCATAGCAGTGATCTTTTGGCTTTGAGACTGGAATGCATTAGTTGCTCACAGTAGGAAGACTTGTTCTGCTTACATTGCCTACATTGCACAGATCTTGCAGGTTAAAGGAAAGCGACCGAAACCTCCACCAAATTCTCCAGACACATTCCGTTGTCCAGTTTGTCTTTCTCTTACTCCTACGTTAACAATGCAGATTTAAAAATGTCTGCACAGATGATCAATTGTATATCACTGTTGCTCTGTAGGCTACAGAAAATCCTGTGCTCTGGTATCCTTTTGCTGTGGCCACAATGTACCTGCAACCCTTTGCCTGACACTCAAGAAACAGCGTGTTCCTGCCCTGAGTTAGTAAAGAGGAGGCGCTGTGTGGCGAAAGACATCATTTGTACATTAGGAAGTCTCTGTTGCCAGATCAGCAGCAGCACCGCTGACGTCTGTACTCCTTCGCTTTATTCCTCCTGCCATAAATCAGAATGACTCCAGTCCAAACGCTGCACTTGTTTAAATACAAATGTGCTTTTAGTCAGGAAAAAAAACCACCAGTGCTGAGAGAGATCCAGGTAAACTCAATATAAACTAAGCTAATGAACTTGGAAGGTCTTGAAAAGTGGGGGTAACTATGGTGAGTGAGTGTGAGGGGGGGGGAGAGGGGGGGAGGGGGGGGAGAGGGAGGCGGGAGAGGGAGGGAGGAAGAGAGAGAAAAGAAGAAGAAGCCATTTTAGCAGCGCATTATCCACAGTGGCAGCCCCAAGTGTGAATAAAGGGCAAAGTGCATTTCAGGACAGCACAGATAAACTTTATCCCGCATTAGATTTTGCAAGCAGAATTAATGGTATGTTTCATCTTTACTCCAGTGAAAACACATGGACTCTAAAACTGGTAGTCCTCTTGATTTCTAAAATTATGGTAACTTTCAGGTAGGATGGCACTGCCTTCAGATAAATGAGAAAACATGGGCTATAGCAGGACTCTCTGTTCCATAGAAATTAAGGGAGTTTACAGGAGGAAATCCCCTTGCCAACAAAGGTCCGCATAGTCAAAGCTATGGTCTTTTTCCTGTAGTGATGTATGGAAGTGAGAGCTGGACCGTAAAGAAAGCTAACCTCCAAAGAATTGATGCCTTTGAATTGTGATGCTGGAGGAGACTCTTGAGAGTCCCCTGGACTGCAAAGAGAACAAACCTATCCATTCTGAAGGAAATCAACCCTGAGTGCTCACTGGAAGGACAGATCCTGAAGCTGAGGCTCCAGTACTTTGGCCATCTCATGTGAAGAGAGGACTCCCCGGAAAAGACCCTGATGTTGGGAAAATGTGAAGGCAATTATTTATTTATTTAATTAATTTATTTATTGAGCTTATATGCCACCCATTTAGACATAGTCTACTCTGGGCAGCTCACAAAACACGAAAAAGGCAAGAGGAGAAGGGGACGACAGAGGACGAGATGGATGGACAGTGTCACCGAAGCTACCAACATGAATTTGACCCAACTCCAGGAAGCAGTGGCAACAGGAGAGGCTGGCGTGCTCTGGTCCATGGGGTCGCGAAGAGTCGGATATGACTTTATGACTAAACAACAACAACAACAGGAGGAGGAGGAAATGGCAAACGCTACATCTCCCCCATGTTGAATCTAGCATTGGTGAGGTTAAAAACATTAAATAAAAATTTAAAAGATGCCACTGATTAAAAGTGGAGGAAGGGACATCAAGAGTATTCCAATCATATGAGCCACTGCCAAAGTGGGAGACAGACAGGTTCACTCACCAACTAAGTCCAAGACCTCTCCTGCACTCTCCAATCGCAGGGCATCTCTGGTTGAAGGCACTGACCAGCAGTTTCTTTCTCTCTCTCTTTCTTTCTCACCTGTCGAGATGTATTCACTTGCTTGGTTGCTTCCTTCAGTACAAAATGAGGGATTCTGTCAGTGTATCATAATGCCTGGTTTTTTGGGTTTTTTGCGTGCCCCCCACCTGCTTTTTATTACATAGGTACACTACTAGGACTGTGTACTTTTGTGCTCATGGATGAATACCTGCATTTCTATATGGGTTTTGAATAGTTCGCTTTTTAGGACAGAAGGGTCCCTCTGTCTCCCTACATTCTGCCAAATCAAATAATAGCCATAAATCATAAAATGACGCATCTACAACTTATACAATAGAAATAAACATTAATATATATATATGTACTACAACACAGTGAATAACAGCTAAATATTTAAATTGGCAGTGATTTTATAGTATTTCGACTGTAGCAGCAATTTAGATCATCTCTTTAGATGGGATATTTTGAAATGCCTGCCAAAATAACCAGGTCTTTAGCTGTTTCTTAAAGATACCCAAGGAAGGGGGCAGGTGAATCATGGGTAGTAACAGATTCCAACTCTGAAGGAGAAGGTCCAGTTCCTTGTATTTTTCTCTGTAGGTTCTCTCAGGGTCAACATCCTCAGCTGTCCTGTAGTTATTACAGTCATCAAATGGGCCTGATGCATGTCTCCTTAAGGGCCTGGGGAATCTGACCCTTAAGGAAAGACACATTGGTGATTGAAGCAGCCCGTTCTGTTGTTATCGGCCTAGCAGCTTTTAAAAGCCAGGCTATGCAAGGATGCAGGGAGGTTGCGGTGGCCCTACAGCAACCAACTGTCCTATTGACCTCAGATGACGTCACAGGCTGAAATTGGTCTGAGATAACTGGGCAAGCCAGGACAGTGGATGTTGATTTCTTCCTTAGAACAGGCACAGAACTTGCAAAAGTTATTTTCTTGGATTGCAGCTCTCAGAAAATAGAATCAACTAACTGTTTGTAAACAGAATAGTCACTTGCAGCTAGTTATCTGTTGGGTAACTGGTAATTTAATGAGTACTTACAAATTACAGCAAAGGTAATTACAAGTGGTTATAAAGTTATTTTTAAGTTTAAAGAATAATGGTTCGTCAGTGGGGGTTTTTGCTTCTACAAAATGTATGCATTTTAAGGCATTTTTGAAGCATTTTGATGTGAGTTTCTCAGGCTTTATGTCATTATCGCATTACTCCTAAATGGCAAGGGATGTTTTATTTAGTTTTGTCTTCTGTATACTGTATTTGCATATTTTACAATGTGTGGTGTCAGAATCAGCCACTAGAGGGAACCAGAGATTATTTTCCGGTGTTTTTCTGTATTGCCGGAAACACAAACACAAATTATTTGTACAATTGAATAAATGATAGCAGTAATGGCAAAATGCCTGCCCAGAAGTATGAGGAGCATAACTGTTGTTTTGTACCATAAGTCACTTTCAATTTACAAAAGTAAATTGAATTAGTGACCACCAAAATGTCTTGTCATTAACAACCCTGCCAAAGTCTTGCAGGTTTTCCTTTACAGTGGACCCTCGACTTACAGACGGCTTGACTTACAGACTTTTTGATTTACAGACTTCGCTGGCTGCAAAATTTAGGTTCAACTTACAGCTGGAGAATCGACCTACAGACCAGAAAAAAAACCAAAATGGAACAAAAATGGAACAAAAACGGCCAGTTACGGATTAATCAGTTTTCAATGCATTGTAGGTCAATAAAGCCTCGACCTACAGACTTTTCGACCTGCAACTACCGTTCCAATACGGATTAATTCTGTAAGTAGAGGGTCCACTGTATTAAGTCAAGTAAAAGCTGTGGCTTCCTTTATTAAATCAATCCATCTCGTGTTCAGTCTTCTTTTCTTGCTGCCTTAAAGTGGTGGCGCTGTGGGCTAAACCGCAGAAGCCTGTGCTGCGGGGTCAGAAGACCAAGCAGTTGTAAGATCGAATCCACGCGACGGAGTGAGCGCCTGTCGCTTGTCCCAGCTCCCGCCAACCTAGCGGTTCGAAAGCATGCAAATGCGAGTAGATCAATAGGGACCACCTCGGTGGGAAGCGTTCTGTGTCTAAGTCGTACTGGCCATGTGACCACGGAAAGATCGTCTTCGGACAAACGCTGGCTCTATGGCTTGAAGAGCGGGATGAGCGCCGCCCCCTAGAGTCGGACATGACTGGACAAAAATTGTCAAGGGGAACCTTTACCTTTACTTTTAACATGGTGGATCTGAAAGGGATCTGAATGTGTCCGGGAAGATGAAAGCAATGCTGTTAGGAATGGAGCCATCTAGCAGTCTGCAATGGATTAACAAAGGTTTTGCAGTTCAAGAGAATGCCAGCAGTGGGAAGCAAAGCATGTAAGCCACTTCTTGCCCAAGTCAGAACACAAACCAGAGGCAGGATGAAAAGATTACATGTTCTGTTTATGTTTCCTCCAGCCTTTTCAGGAACCTTTTGCAATCTCAGTCATACCTGTAGTTTGGAAACATGCTTTTTACTATGCCACGAGGCAGAAAGTCTTACAGCTGTGCACATTTAATTTCTCTGTCGGTTTGCTTCATACTGAAAGACCACACCCCACAGAAATGCTGCAACTGCCTCTGTGACAATCTCCATGTTAACAGCATACCTGGGATGAAATGGAAGCAGATCCTTCCAGCTTCATATAAAACCTTTACAACAGAAGCAGGGAGTGCATGGCCTTTGTGGTGTCATTGGAGTTCCCATAAGCCTTAGCCAACATGTCAACAATTGTTGGAAGTTGTAGTCCAACAACTACTAGAGAACCACACACATCCTATCTTTGGTGTATAACAAATGGTTAAGCTCTGCAGTTAAGAAACAGGGCAAACATACATCAGTACCGACTGATAAATCTTTGAGTGATTTGCAATAAATCATGCAGTTGTTTAATACGATTATGGGGAATAATTGACTCAGTATTATGAAGAATAAGAAGGATCTTGGAATTTTTGTAGTGCTCAAACTGAAGATAAGCCCAAAGTGCAATATAGCTACAAAAAAGGCAAATACTATTTTAGGATGCATTAACAGAAGTACTAGTTCCCCTTTATTCAGCTCTGGTTAGGTCTCGTTTTGAGCACTGTATCTATTTCTAGACACCACACTTTAAGAAGAATATCAACAAACTGGAACAAGTTCAGAGGAGGTCAACAAGGGGGCTGAAAACCAAACACTATGAGGGAAATATTGAAAGAACTGGTCATGTTTATCCTGGAAAAAAAGAACAGTGAAATATGATGTCAGTTTTCAAATCGGGAAGAATCTGTTCTTGATCATTCCAGAGTGCAAGACACATAATTACAGGTTCATGTTATAGGAAGCCATATTTCAGTTGCATATTGGGGGGGGGGGACATCCTAACCTGTACAGGTGGTGATAACAAGGGTCTGGCCCCATGGGACCGGACAATCCACTCACAATTCCACCACTGCCGTGAGCTCTGGAATCCTTCCTATCACTCAGGAGCTTGCAATCTGTGAGCCACTCTTCAGCCTAGCAGAGAGGCTTGTCATCCCACCTCCTCCCAGGAGTGTTGAGCCAATTGTGAGCTCCGGAGTGATAGGAAGGATCCCAGCAGTGGCAGAATTGTGAGTGGACCGTCTGGCCCCGTGAGGCTGGACCATTGTTATTGCCACCTGTGCGGGAGTATTCATATATGAATACGAATACCCCCATCTCTAGTCCTAACTGTTAGAGCATATGACAATGGAATCAATTCCCTTGAATGGTGTTGAGCGCTCCAGTGCTGGTGGCATTCAAGAGAAAGACAACCATCTTTCAGATATACTTTGATTTGGATTCCTGTATTGAGCAGAGGTTGGAATTGATGACCATATGGGCCCCATCCAACTCCATTACTTAAAACAGTGGTCCCCAACCTTGGGCCTCCAGATGTTCTTGGACTACAACTCCCAGAAGCCTACACCACCACCTCTTCTGGCCAGGATTTCTGGGAGATGAAGTCCAAGAACATCTGGAGGCCCAAGGTTGAGGACCACTGACTTAAAAGACAGGGGTGGGCGGGTAATAACTGTATTTGACCACTAAAATGTTGGGTAAACTCTTTTCTGAGTCTGGAAGGATGCTTCTTCAGCCTGAGCATTTTGGAAATGGAGAAAGTGCATAAGTGAGGAGAAAGAGGAACATTTTGACCACATGGTGTGGTGTCAATATCTGAGTCTAAGTGGTATTCCAAGATGGAGGCTGTAGGTTTGCAAGTTGCAGTATGGGGATTACAAGAACAGGGGAGTACAAGCCCAAGACTCATTGTAGCTTGTATGTTTACGGTGACGTCCAAATATACTCACAGACTTAGACGTAGATAGATAAAGTTACTTTTCTGGATTTCAACTCAAATGTTTTGGGAGATGCAATCCAGAAACATAATCTCCCCTGTCTGTGGGCTAATGTTCCTGTTTCAAAGACTAGCATGCCTGGGTGCTTCCAGACTGGTGATTTCTAGCACTACACCAGGAATGGGCATTTAATTTCTATAGGGGGCCACATGAAAAATCTGAACTGTGTTCGGTGGCCGAACCAACTTTACTTAAAAATAGGCCGCCATTAGGTGGGTAGTAATAGGCCCCCAATTTGTGGGTAGTAATAGGCCCCCATTGGGTGAGGCCCTGCGGTGAATGAACTACAAGGCTGACATAGTTAGCCTAACTCCCTAAACTTTTTAGGGAGTTAGCTATGTGAGCATTGCAATTCGTTCCCGGGCGGGGGGGGGGGGGGAAGAAAAAACGTGACACTGAGCTAACTCACCAGTCCTCTGTTTCCCCACAGCCTTCCTCTCCAACTGTCTTCTATCCCGCACAGGTAATGTGATGCGTCATCACATCACCTGTGCAAGGATCGCTTCCGGCCTCTTGAGCCGCAGGCTCCACAGCCTGCGGCTCAAGAGTAACAGTCAAAACTCGTGAGATTCCCAGCATCGGATCTTGAGAGATCTGCTTACTGCTGTGCTGAGTGACAGGAGCCGGAGCTCCAGCTCACTCAGGGGCGACGGGCGGGCCAGACAGGAGCGGCTCGCGGGCAGTATGTGACTGAAACTCAAGTTGTGGGGCAGGCATTCTTTGTGATTCAGATTTTGGGGCTCAATCAATGTGGCCAGTTCTGGGCACCATTCAAAGTGCTGCTTATGACCTATGGAGCCTTCTGTGACTGTCTAAAAGACAGTATTTCCCCCATTTAATGTTTCTTGAGTTCTAGGGTCTTCAAGAGAGGCCTCTCCTTTGTTCCAAGCACCCTTACAGCCTCACCCATTCTACAGCCAATCTCGGGCTTGGAAGCCCCTCCAAACAGAGGGCAGGTTGGTCCCCTGAGCCTGCCCGTCCTCTAAGATCAGGCCAGGAGGCCCTTCTGAAGGTGCCATCCCTGAAAGAGGTGAGGGGGATGGCATGTCGAAATAGAGCCTTCTCGGCTGTTGCCCCCCAACTTTGGAATGCCCTCCCTATAGAGGTCCGCCTGGCTCCAACACTCTTGGCTTTTTGGCGCCAGGCAAAGACCTTTCTGTTTAGCCAGCATTTTAATTAAACTGTACTCCCTAGCTAGCCACATGAGCAGCAGGACTTATTAATATTAATATTTTAAGAAAATGTTTTAATATATGCTATTTTATATTATCTTTTAAAATGTTTTTAATGTTTTTAATATTGTTGTACGCCGCCCAGAAGCCACTGGCAATGGTGCGGCTAAAAAATATTGTAAATAAATATTGTAAATAAACGAATGACCAGCCATCAAGGAAGATGTTTTTATGGGGAAATTGTAAAAAAAATTGAAAAATCTTTTAACTATGCCTTTGAACTTTTAAATGATTCTACTTATTATTTCTTTAATATGCAATATGTTTTATTGCTCTTAATATTGCAATTTATAGTGTTTTAACTTTATCTGTCTTCTAAATTTTTGTAAGCCCTCATTTGGGAGAAAGGCATGTTCCACATCAACAGAATGGAAAAGCATGAGTACAATGGAACCCAGCAAGCAATCCAGACTTTAGAGTTCGTTCTCATACATTCAGAATATGATGCTCAGAAACCCTCTTTCCTTTCTCAACATTTTGCATGCTCTAGAGCTGCTGCTGCTGCTACTGCAGAAATTTTTGCAAGATTAGCCTTTGCATTCACCATAACCATATTTCTACACGGCCTAATCTGACAGAGACACAACATTTTGCAGCTGTTGCCTACAGCTTTCTGCCTGGCAGGATCAGAGAAATGGCTTTTCTTTGTGGCAGGGCCCCTCCTATGGAATTATCTCCCCTCTGTAGGAGTTGTCAAGGCCTTAACCCTCGTAGAGCTTTTTCATGGCATTTATTCAATTTCTACCTTTATACCTTACCTTTCCTCTCACCATAAGCCACTTGGAATATTTTAAAATGCTGTAATATTGTGTTCTTGTTCATTTCCCCCCGTCCCTATTGTTTCTGTATTTGGGATTTGTGCAAATTTGAAACAGCGTAAAAATATTTCTGATTATTGTGGTGATGGTGATGATAATAATGGTAAGGATGAGGATGAGGGATGCTTTCTTCAGTGCCAATGAAGAATAAATGTACTGAATATAAATGTATTAAGTAAATAAATGATGTGTATATTTATTGCATGCAGGAAAAGAGAAGTTTGAATGGAAAGCGTGCCAGTAAATATTAAGACCAGAAGAAAAGTCTTCGGTTATTACCCTGTATTCTTAAATTTTAAACTTCAGCAAGGGACAATGCCAAAAAGGAAGACTTTCAAGACAACTATTGGCACATTGTTAACCACAACAAGATAAAAGGATGCAACATCAGGACGATTGTTCTCATCCAGTCTTGCCTGCCAAAGCGGGTGATGCCAAAGAATAAGCGATGAATCACTCAGGATGGTAGCTGGTGCTGCAGAAAAACAAATTACTTGTGTAATTGCAACCACAATGACATAGAGTAACATTTGCACTATTAATGTTATTCATGGGCCTTATCTGGTAGCACTGCTACTCTGGAGTGGGCTGAACCAAAGAACAGCCTGGAATAAATGGCAACCGTAATACAAACCATGGCTATCAGTGGTGCTGAATATGACATTCAGACAATCTGAGACAGAGCTGTGCCATTTTCCTCTGCATTTCTCAATCTCACAATTGCTCTCCTTTGCATTTGAGTTCTGGGCCCTCTTATTTTCACCATAAATTCAAGTTTTCATTCATCTGTCACCTACTGAGGACCGAGGAATCAAGTAATGAGAATCAAGAAACGTATTCATATATGGGAAGCGGAGAGACTACTACCACTACCATTGCAGCGGCAGCAGCAATAACACTGTGTTGCTAAATTGATGCAGTCTTACAGTAGCAGTCGTACAGTTTTGTAGGACTATAGTACGCAGAAATGTTTTACCAGTACCTCCTTCTGCGGTGCTCTAAAACTGTGGAGGTTGCCCTGAGCAGACAGGTTGTAGAACATGTAACCCCATCCACCCCAGACGTCCAGGTGATCTCAGCTGACTTCTCTCTAAGGAGGGACAGTGGGGATTGGATCTCCTGGCCTCACAGCCAGACACCCCAAACCTCTGTGTATTATTTTATTCATTTTATACCCTACCTTTCTACTACAAACATAGCACTCAAGGTAGCTGTCACTTAAAACTTTAGACAATTCAAACATTAAAACAGGGTTTTTATTTTAAAAACACACATTTAAAAAAAAAAAACCACAATAACTGCACCCAACCAGTTAAAAGCCCTTTAACAGCTTAGATGCTACTGATAGGTTCTTTGCCTGTCAGTGGAAAGACAACAGAGAGAAGGCCTTCCTGCATTGCCCCACAGTAAGCTCCGGAACCTGGATGCAGCTTTTGGAGAACCTTTCTCTTTGTCTCCACTAGACAACCCTCTGAGGGTGGTGTAACCAAGAGAAGAGTCTCTCCTGAAAGCTTTGACATCTGAACTGGTTTGTGTATGTTTTTCAGATAGTTTGGTACAAGCCAGATATGACTTTACAGGTAGAACCAGCACCTTGAACTGTGCCTAGGAAGCAGGTATTGTATCAAGGAAGTCTATGCTCACTATAACTAGCCACCATCAGTAGTCTGACCTCAGCAACCTGGACCAGCTACTTGATTAAGAGCCTCATGGCACAGTGGTTAAACTGCTGTACTGCAGCCAAAACTGTGCTCACGACCTGGGGGTTCAGTCCCAGGTACTCAGCCTTCTATCCTTTCAAGGTCAATAAAATGAGTACCCAGCTCACGGGGGGGGGGGGGGCAATGTGTAGCCTGCATAATTAACTTGTAAGCTGCCCAGAGAGTGCTTGAAGTACTATGGGGTGGTATATAAGCAGCACACTTTTTTTTTGCTTGCTTCAAAATCTGTTTCCCACAGAGCATGTTACAATGGCCCAAAAGGAAAACATGAATCTAGCAAGAATAATGTACATTTTAAAATTCCCTAGTTACAGGCAAGGTGTATTTAGACAGATCTCCATCATGTCTTGAGAGGGGGAAATTGCCATGCCACCTGCCAGCTGACAACAATACCTACTGTACATGCCAATTTTTCAACCAATGTATAGGCACAGAGCTCCTCAATGTGGGTGACTGACAGGTACCCTATATGTGTCCCTTCTTATACATTTGTCCTATGTGAATCGAGGGCAGTGATGAGAAGAGACTCCAAACAGATATCTGTTGTGAATGTTCAAAGCATGAGAAAAAGCAACTATGACATTTTCTCTCACTAGCAGAGTAAGTGCTGCATAAGACATGTGGGCTATTAGATCCCCCAATAAAGGTGGAGAAACAGTTAAAAATAAACAACTATATTTTATTAGGGAAATTATATTGAAGACCAAAAAAATGCTTAACAATCTTAGGAGGTTGATGTGTGCCTGAGACGGCATACTGACAAGGAGCAAAGGTATGTCTGCATAAGTCAGGTAAGAAAGGAAGTAAAATTGACAGGCTGACCCTGAGAATATTGGTGGAACAAGGGATGCAGGAGGAAGTAGAGGTCAGAGTTAAAGGAACAGCCAAGCCTCTGGCTTTCCTGCTCAGGAACGCTCAGATTCCTCTTGTTGGCATCTTTTGTTAGTTGGGTACTTGGAGGATGCTGCACCAAAAATACCAGCATGCACATATAAGCCACCCAGAGTGGTAGAATATACCAGATGGGCGGGATCTAAATCCAACAAATAAATAAATAAATAAATAAATATAAAGTTTTGGTATGTAGGTGGGATCTTGATTAGTCCAGCCCCCTTCTTTCACTTAGAAGAGTTTTATATAATATGGTGGTACATTAATAGGACCCTCAAATGCACAGCCTGTTTGACATCTGGTATTGTCATGCACATTGTCCTTAAACATGGAGGTGTCATGTAGCTACCATGCCTGAAAGCTGTTGATAGACCTTTCTTCCAATAATCAGGTGATGTTGGTTGGAGGGACAAGAGTTGTCTAATGCAGTGGTCCTCAACCTTGCAACTCCAGATGTTCTTCAACTCCCAGAAGCCTTCACCACCACCTCTGCTGGCCAGGATTTCTGAGAGTTGAAGTCCAAGAACATCTGGAGGCCAAAGGTTGGGGACCACTGTCTTAAGGCATATTTATTACATCGGATTTTTTTTGCAGGAAAGAATCTTTGAGGGTGTCTCATGGATCCTTGGTGAGTGATAGACAATGATATATTTCAGAAGGCCATATCCATAGCAAGAGAGAATTTCCTTTCATCACAGTGTCTATAATTATAACTGAGCCACACAGTGAGCTCTGGAGCATTTTGAAGTGACAGGCCTATGGTTAATAATCCACTTGCAGGGGTTGAGAGGTGTGAAGCATTTTTGGCACCTGCTCTACACACCATTTCAGTTGGCCTTCCATGTTGTGAATGTAAAAAACGTTTTGAGGACTAGAAAATTTGGACCTGTCCAGGCAAGGGAGTTTGGTTTGCACCTAAAAGGTTCTTATCTTCGATGAGATCTATTTTGTCTCTCACTTCCATTCACACTAGAGATGTTAATCTTCCCATGAGAAGGGACCACACAAGCCTTTCAGTTGTCAATTTACTCATGTGTAAGTGTACCCAGTTTGCTTGCAAATGAATTTACCCTATTTACACACAAGTAAGAAGGCAGCAGCAGAGGGTAGTCACGACAGGGCAAGCGTGCAGTGTTGATACTGGCATGAGGGGGAAACACTGGGGTGCAGGTTGATGAGAAAGAAGGGAGAGAACCCTGACCTTCCCCACCTTTCTCCTCAGTTGTGGCTCTGTTGCCTTGTGGGGGTGGAGCCCATGGCACTGGCATAGCCCCCTTCTCTGCCTTTTCTCACAGCCTTCATTCAGCTGCCCCCAGTGGCTTTCCCTTCCCCCCCTTTTAATTATTAAATAAAGTAAGTGGCATAACGAATGAGCAATCCATCCACCTAGTATAGAGTTAGAATTGTGTTGCGTCAATTAGGGAAACATTAAGAAAAAACAGGAGACAAAAATGGAGGATGGGGCTTTTTCATCCTCCATCCTCCCTTTTAATATACACAAAGGTGCAGAGGCTACCGTCCACTACAAAGAATCATAGAATCATAGAATAGTGACATTGGAAGGGGCCTATAAGACCATCATGTCCAGCCCCCTGCTCAATGCAGGAATACAAATCATAGGATATCTGCCAGGTGGTTGTCTAAGTTTATCTTGAATGCCTCCAATGTTGGAGCACTCACCACTTCTTAAGGCAATTGGTTTCACTGTCTTACTGCTCTAACAGTTAGGAAGTTTTTCATGATATTCAATGGAAATCTGGTTTCTTGAGCCCATTGTTGCATGTTCTGCACTCTAGGATGATCAAGAACAGATCCTGCCCCTCCTCTGTATGACAGCATTTCAAGTATTTCAAAAGTGCTACCATATCATCCCTCTGTCTTCTTTTTCTCAAGGCTAAACATGCACAGTTCTTTCATTCTATATTGATGAGTGTAATACAAAAAACAGAACACGCTCAAACACACACAAACACCCCTCAGACTCCTCGTATGTAAAGTCCTCCTTAGGAAAACCTTGAATCTTACTCATGAAAATTTCTCCAGAATTTCTCTTCTTTTGAAGTTCTTTTTGAAATGAATTTCTTCTCAATGAAATTAAATGAGAATGGTCAGAATTTGTCATCTTTTTTTTATTTTTTATTTTTTTGCAAAACACTAGTTCTGAAATGCTGATTATAGGAGGAAAGGGAAGAGGATTGCAGACGGGAAGAGGAATTTCAGTGGAGGGTGGGGAGGCCATACAATCAACTGCAAGGGCCTGAGCTGCCTGCTGATCACACAGGACCCCACAAACTGGTCACTGAGTCACATGATCAATTTTAATTGCTGACCATGGTGGATTCTCATATGTATTCTAGAGTCACTATGCACGTGAACGCTGTTTCCTGTACAGATTGGAACTCAATGGATTGGGTATTTTTCACCTGCTTTGTTTTATTTATTTATTTATTTATTTATTTATTTATTTATTTATTTATTTATTTATTTATTTATTTATTTATTTATTTATTTATTTATTTATTTATTTGTTTGTTTGTTTGTTTGTTTGTTTGTTTGTTTGTTTATTTATTTATTTATTTATTTATTTATTTATTTATTTATTTATTTATTTATTTATTTATTTATTTATTTATTGAAGATGTCTCCTGCTGCCATGCTTTGAACACACACCCCTATTGACAGTTTCTGCAGGAAGGCTTTGGAAACTATTTTCAAAGTTTGCTAAGCAGGATATCTGCATGCCAGAACTCAGATCAGTGCCTGCAATTAATACATTGTCACCTTTTAAGTATTCCCGGTGAACTTCTAATCTGCAGCTAGAAATAACTAGAGGAAAGAATGGTAAGCAGGTTCCTATACTTCAGGTGAATATATGAGGCCACCTAGAGGCCTGCCTCATCACATACAACTTGAAAGGCATCAAAAACTTGTGTGATGCTAAGGCATTTCTTTCATAGTGCTTTTAAATGAATAATATTTCCAGAGAAACACTTGTCTTAAAGAATACTGTGATTGGTAAAGGGAAAGATGAACTGTGCACATTGCTTTTGATTAGCACAAAGGGAGACAATACAAGATAAGAAAAGCAATCAGTGTTGTCAGCATGTGGCAGCGTGCCCTACTGTTGGGCAGAGTTGCCTCAGGTGGCAAGTCTTGGGAAGCAGCAGAAACATGTGGAAGGACAGATTTATGTGCTACACAGACAGTTTTGTGCCTCCCAACCTATCCTGCTATTTTCGGATATAGGTTGTTATCAGTGTTAAAGTAAAATTCAGTGGTTGTCTAATAAGCTAGCCAAGTAATCTTTTGTACACAGAACAGGCGAGGTTACCATCAGGGAGAAAAATGTCTTCAGCTGAACCTGCAGCATGATAGTCATGATGCTGAAGGCAACCCTGTGGTCAATGTGTTGTTTGTCAGTTAGAAAGGTGGTGTTATCACCACATGTAAACAAGCTTCGAGCCCACTGCTGTGTACTCTCATCGGTAGTAGTTCCCCAGGGTTTTTGGTCAGAAGTGGTGCTTGCCATCTTTCAAGAATCTCTTTTTTAAAAAAGTTGTATTTGTTTCCTAAAAAATGAGATGCCACAGTTTGAACTTGAGACCCTCTCCAGGCAAAGTGCATGTTCTACCTAGTCGGAAGCCTGCTGCTTTCCTAATTCCCTCTGTGGTCTTAGGGAAATCGTTCCCTTAGCTTGCATTCCCCCATCTGCAATATGGGCACAAAGATACTGAAAAAAATTTCAGGACTGCTATAAATTATATAATGCACATATAAGGTGAGAAAGGTTTTTATGTTTAATTTCATGTTTCACTCACAAGTTTGGAAACTATATGGACATTTGTTTCATCCAAATGAACCTGAAGCTGATTGGCCACCACCCTCTCCACTACTTTACTAATGAAAGAAACATTGGCGATGGGCCTGTAGTTGCCAATATCGTCTGCCACCAAATTTGGTTTCTTCCTGATGGGCCTAATGAGTGTCTCCTTGAGGGCAAGAGGAACCCTGCCCTCTAGGAGATACCCATTAATTATTGCTGTTAACCATTCATTGGTTAAGGCCTGACTGCTTTGATTAGCCAGGCTGGGCAAGGGTCAAGGGATGAGGTGGTGGCCCAACAGTGATCAAGTGCTTTGTCCACAATATCTGACATTACTAGTTAAGCAATAACTAGAATTTAGACAGAAACAAAATTATGACATGGTGATCTGTTTGCCTATGCAGTTTCTTGTCCAGGTAGTAATCAAGAAAAAAAATGTCCCTGCTCTTCCTTCTGATAGTGTCTGGTTTTTAAAGATACTTAGACCTGACAGCCTTTAAATAGATGATGATCCTTTGTAAAGAGCATATGACTATTCTGCTCTTCACACATTCATTGCATGGGAAGGGGGGCATGCATCCAAGCAGGCAGCAGAATCACATCGTTCATCCTCCCCTTGAAGGTGGTGGTACTGTGTACCCTCTCAAAGATCAAGTCCCCCTAAGCGATGTATAACCTTCCCTCCTCTGAAACATAGGAACTGCGCTGTCCTGGTTTCTCAGCTTGGCAAAGCATCCTTCTCTTCAGCAAAGTCTCTGGAGAGAGCCAATTGGATGTTTTGGGTATCATTGGACCTCCCAGGAAGAAAGTCCCAAGCTCAGAGTCTGGGGAAGAGTAATAGAAACAAAACTGGATGGGAGGGTGAGAGTGCTGTTCTCCTAATCCAGGAAGAGAATGACCAGTTTGCAGAAGCATCTTCAGCCAGTACTGGTGTATTTTCTGCATTTGGATGTGTGTTTCTTCAATGTCCTTTAAAATCATTGCACTGTCCTTTAAACTCCAAGTTATCAGGTTTGTTCCTCTCCATTTGGAGTCATTTATTGTTGCATGCTTGCAACAATGCTTGCAACAATGACTCATGCTTACAAAGTTGCCAATTGCAAGAGTTAGGTGATACCTTTATTGAATCACTTTAAAAATCACACAATGTTGCCAGTCACACGGTGTTGCCAATGTAAGCATCAATTATCTAAATATGAAACTGCAAACGCTCCTTTTTTGCATGAAATATGAAATGGCAGCCACAAGGTGGAGCACCCAGATCAGTAAAAGCCAGCAACTGTTCTACAGTGTTTTCTTCCCTGTTCAGCAACAATAAAACTTCTTAAAGTTTTATTAAATTTCATCCCTCAACATTGGATCCAGACAGTAGATTTTGAAATCATGAGCAAGGCATATAATAAAGCTTAAATTAAGATGAGTTCTTAATGGGAAAAGTCAGAAAAGCAGCAATTGGAACCTGTAGCAAAATGTTGCAGCATGAAATGCTGTTCAGGGTTCTTTAGCTTTTCTATTGAATCCACTACCTTCCTCAGTTTGCCATCTCCTGCCAGCACACACAAAAACAACATGTGAGTGTTTCGCGACCATAGAGAATGTCAGGTCTTCATCAGGTTGTTGGTAATTAACCCCACTCTCCCAGGGAGGTTTCCTACAAAGACTTTTAAGAAATAATTATGAATGTGAAAGTTGAACAGTGAAGAAAGACAACAGGAAACAAATTTGGTTTCTTTGGAATGTGATGCTGAAAGAGAGCTTTGTGGATACCACGGACCACCAGAAAAACAAGAAAGGTAGGTTAAATTAAGCCTGAACTTTCCCTAGAAGAAAAAAATGATGAAACTGACACTATCATATTTTGAACACGCTATGAGAAAACAACACTTGCTGGACAATAATGCTAGGAAAAGTTGAAGGCAGTAGAGAAAGGGGAAGACAGAATATGAGATAGATTGACTCAATAAAGGAACCACAGCCTTGAGTTGGCAAAGGCTAAGCAGAGCTGTTAATGGAAGATCATTCTGGAGATGACTCATTCATAAGGTCACTACGGTCAGATAAAGCTTCAGGGCACATAACAACAGCAGACGTTTTTGGATTTCCTCTAGGCCTAAAGATCCTTCCCTCTTGGGTGGGTGGAATTACTTTCTCACTACATAAGCTACAGCACTGAACCTGACAACTGCAAACAAAAGTGATTACTTTCTTTGGCAGGTGTATATGAAGAGTATATTTCATATTATTTAGATGATATGCCTGGTGGAGAAAAAATTTGCCTTTATGAGTTGATACCACAGTAAATCAGTTGGTTTTGCCAATGTCTAGATGGCAAGCATACCTGGCTTTTTGATGAACAGGATTACAGGAAGCATTCAACACTGTGCAGGCGGTTTATAGATCATCTGGCGATTATGGTCATAAATGACATTTTCTTAAAATGTCATTTATGACCATGCCTATCTACAAATGATATAGGTTGTTCATAATTTCTGTCTGTACTGTGTTCATATCACTAATTCTTGTCATTGTCACTGTTTAGTCGTTAAGTCATGTCTGACTCCTGGTGGCCCCATGGACCAGAGCATGCCAGGCCCTCCTGTCTTCCACTGCCTCCTGGGGTTTGGTCAAAATTCTTGTCATTACTCTGGTAAAATGTTGTGCTCATTTTTTTCTTGTTATGTTCCCTGAAATTACATAGAATTCAAATGAAGGATGTTTAAGGTAATTTTTTTAATTGATCGAAACTTAGAAGGTTTCTTTTCCATCATCTTGATGGCAGCTGTAGTCCAAAAAAAATCTTTTAGCTCTGATCTAAACAAATATGTTTATAAAACTCATTTTAAAAGGCAAAGTCTGATGCATTTGGTGTATATCAGATGTACAATCAGCCTTGAGCAAACTACTTAATTTGCTTCTTCAAATAAAATAGTGGGAACTAAATATTAACACCTCTTCTTACAGTTTCCTAAAAGCTGCTACAGTAGGTATGAGGTGTTAAGCATGGATGGGATGCAAATAAATATAGCACAGATTACTCACAGTTAATGGGAAGGATTCAGTTTACAACCCTGACATTTTTTATAAATAGCCTGAAATACATAACACCATCCAGAAAGAATTTAATAGGATATCTGCATTTACCTAGTCAGAAGTAAGGGCATAATCATATGGCGACTAAAGTCACTTCAGGTACAGCAAAGGCTCAGCTATAGAGTATAGCCCTTGGTATCCCAGCTGGGTGTATACAAAATGCAACTGGGGAAAGGAAAAATCCCTCCATCACACTCTGCACACATATAATAAGACGTTGGCCTCATGAAACTTCTCATTTCTTTCAACTGTTATCAGGATGGTAACATTTGCACAAGGATGGTTCACCGTCAGGCAGGGTTCATGGTTGAGGCCCCATGGCCATACCTCCTCAACTTCTGGCCATTCCTCCTGGGTAGAAATTACAATAAACATGCAAAATCTCAGCACACTTTCTTGGAAATAAGTCACACCATATTCCACAGGTCTGCAGCTAAAATGTAAAGTGTTTGGAGTATATCACTTTCAAGCAGCTTGACTAGAGGTCTAGTCGCTCATTTCAAACAAACAAACAAAAAAAACCCTGAACAAAATACACATGCAACAAATTAGAATGACTCTCATAGCTGGCACACTCACTTTTGAAATGGCCAGATCTGTTAGCTGAGCTGTTTTTGGATTTTTCACAAGTACATGAGATACTTTGAGCAATGAAATACCCTGAATTACTTTTTCCCAGACTTGGCCTCCACCACAGATCCTCTAATACTTGTATAAAGAGCATCCAGGAAACAGGCCCCTGAAAAAGCAATTGCTAATTGCCTGCTTTATTCCAGTTCTGAGTGCTGACTTTTGCACTTCACATGATTAGTATGTCTTCTCCATTTATTTTAGAAGGGTTGTATTTTACACATCAACACGATGCATATCAAGAAAATCTGGCCATATTATTCTGTTGCTGTATACCTCGCAGTATTTTGCCATGAAAGAAAGAACATATTGGTATGGAGCTTGGGGGTTGGCTTTGGGTTTTTGTATGATTTATTTTGTAATATTAAATACATGTGACATGCAAATGTGTATTAATGATGCCCACTGTTGGTTTGCCTGTTTACAAAAGCTTTATACTGCTGTTTCCGACAAGGCTGCTATACAGCATAAAACTGTACAACAAATGCAGCTAATAAAAAGAACATGGAAAATAACCCACAAAAACATAAGACAATACAAAAAATGTCCACATCAATAAAATCGCATAAAGATTTTTAAAGAATTGTTTTGAAGATTTTTTTAAAAAAAGATCAATTAAAAGCAGTCCTGAACAGATAGGTCTTTAAGGCTTACTTTTAAAAAAAGATAGGAGTGATTCCATGTACATGTCCTGGGGCAGGACATCCCATAGGAATTGAGTTAATGACCTCTACAATATCCTACCTACATCTCTTCATATTATTTTGTTCTCCCTTCCTACTACCCTCCCCAGCAATACTGTGTTTTCCATTAAGAACTCGGGTCTTGCAAACTGGCAGCTATTGCTCTGTTTATTGAGACTATTTGTCTCGTGTTAGATTTCCCTTTATTCTTATTACACCACCCCTTTCCCAGCAATATTGTCTTTTCTGGTCAGTTCTGTACTCTCGCTATATGTGCATGGTAGGATAGCCTCCGTTCACTCATTTTTGCTCTTTTGAGAGTTCAGGCTTGAGTATCCATTTTATCTGTCTTTCTGGTTGAATTATGCCCAGAAATGGACTGGTGATCAGTAAACCTGTTGGAGAAAAAGAGGTATATGCTTTCTGTAACTGGTCTCAAATTAGCATCTGGATTTTGGACCAGCTAAAGTTTAGAAATACTCTTGAAAGGCAGCCCCAGTAAAGTGGGGTGTAACCAAGGCATGTGTCACTGTAGCTGTGATATACATATCCAGGAATGGGTGCATCTGGTGCATCAGCTTTAGCTGAAAATGTACTCCTAATCACCAGTGATACCTGAGCATTATTGGCCCCAGTTAGAAGGAAACCAATGATTCAATGGGACTTTGTTAAGTCAACATGTACATAATGGATATGCTCTGCTTGGGACTAACAGTTGGATTTAGTCCAGTCACAACAACAAGCTTTGGGGCTCCTCATTTGGGGACCTTTATCCTGAAAAATTAGTCATCTGTGATCATTGAGACACAAAATGCTGAACAGTGAGCTCAGTATCATAGGATTTCCCCAGCTGCTCACCAACAGAAAAAGAGGTGAAATTTCACAGATCACTCATTTTGATAGCCTGTTTCCCTGGACAGTTAATGTCCATCTCCTTGGGCCAGCTCACATAAGTGAAGTTTTTCTGTTTGTTATTATTTTTTTAAGATTTAGCTTGGATACAGACAAAAACCTACTTCATCTCTGACAGGTCATTTTTTAAAAAGAATGTTTAATTGCAACGTTTTCCTGACAGCCAAAGATTGAGGAGGGTCAGGCATTTGCTGGCATTTTCAAATAGTTTGTGTTCCTAGAGGCGGGTAGTTAAAAGACGGATATCATTCCTCACCTATGCTGCAAGAATTTGCTCATAAGGAAAAATACATAAAGAAGTGATGACTGAAGTCAGACGGCTGGATTGCTCAGCTGTCCAGGCTAGGCAGCGGCTCTTAGTCCTCCTTCTCCTCATTTTTAAAGCATCTGTTTAGAGGGCCTCCCTTTGCTTTTATTCTAATTTTGTCATCTGCAGTTGACTGCTCAGCCAAATATTGTGGTGAACCCTTCAGGCAGTCCTGGAGGACACCCTTGATCCATTCTAGTCCAAGTTCAGGCCGTGTCATGGCATGGGTCACCCTGCAAGATGACCTCCTGAGGGAAGCCAACAGAGGCAAAACGTCCTTCTTGGTCTGTCAGTGGCCTTTGATACTGTCAACCACGGTATCCTCCTGGGGAGACTCTTGGGATTGGGGATCAGTGGTCAGGCCTTGGATTGACTCCAGTCCTTCCTGGAGGACCGTCCCTAGAGAGTTGAGCTTGTGGAGATGTTGTCAGCTCTGTAGACTCTCAATTGACCCGTAGGGGTCAATTATCTCCCCAGTGCTATTTAATATCCATATGAGACCACTGGGGGAGGTCATCAGGAGTTTTGGAGCGTCATGTCACCAATATGCAGATGACACACAGCTCTGTCTCTCCTTCCACCTTTCTTCAGTGGATGCTGTCCTGTCCCTTGAGCGCTGCCTGGATGCGGTGATGGGATAGATGAAGGACAACAGACTGAGGCTGAACCCAGACAAGATGGAAATCCTGCGGGTGGGGGCCCCTAGTGTCTCTGGTCTGGGTGCCTCCCTGTCTTTTGGGGGGCACTCTTTGCATGAACGATGAGGTTCATAGCTTAGGCATGTTTTTGGACCCATCGCTATCAATGACATCTCAGATAGTCTGTGGTCCAATCCACATTTCCACCTAAAGTGAATCACCCAGCTATGTCCCTACCTTGACACCAGGTCTCTCACCATGCTAGTCCATGCACTGATAGTCTCAAGATTAGACTACTGCAATGCCCTCTAGGTGGGGCTGCCCTTGGAACTGCTACAGAGACTGTAACAGGTCCAGAATGCGGCAACCAGACTTCTATGTGGGGTTAGAAAATACCAACACATCTCCCCCACCCTGGCCACCTTACACTGGCTTCCTGTTCACTTCCGTACCAGTTTCAAGGTAATTGTACTAACCTATAAGGCCCTAAATGGTTTGGGACCTCAATATCTAGCCGAGCATCTCCTTCAAGTTTGATCTGCCGACCCTATAAGATAATTCCAGGGGAGTTGAGAGTTCTGACCCCTGAGAGAGGCCCAGAAAACAACCAATAGAAATCAGGCCTTCTCGGCAGTGGTGCTACAATGATGGAAGTCTCCTCCTCTATGTCCTGGCCCCTTCAATGGGCACATTCAAAATACTACTAAAAACCTGGCTATTTAGACAGGCCTTCCCTGAACAAACTGATACTGCCATGCTCCATGTTTCTATATTTTTCTATGCGTTTAATTCTATTTATTGTATTGTAATTTTATCCTCACTGCTCTTTGTGATTTTTGATTTTTTGCCCTATATATTGATGTAGTTATTTGCTATTTTTCTATTTTGTTGTTTTATGTTATTTTTTATAAACCTCCCAGAGGGGCCTTGGCTGCCAGATGGGTGGTATATAAACAAACAAACAGACAGACAAACAAACAAACAAACAAACCTGGCTTCCATGGCTTAGGACCTGACTGCTTGTCTGAAAGATTTTGTTACCGAACCAGAGTTTGGTCCTCCTAATGGCAGTTTGCTACAGTGAACTGATAGGGAATTCAGAAAAGCCACAGAAATGTGGTAGGGAGACAACTGTGGAGTAAAAATGCTGTTAGGAACACAAGAAGCAGGGCTTATATCCCAAATGCTAGTAGAAAATATGGAACAGACCCCTCAATACTTCAGTGAAACTCACCTCAATCCAGGAAATGTCAAGTCTGTGATTTCACTTATGAAAATATGAAGACTAGTTCTGCACAACCAGCAGCTATTTAGATATTCAATTCTTAAGTGGAGGGTGGAAACACCCTCCAGTTTGTGAATGTGGAGTATAGTGCTTCTGTACCCATGGTTCAAAATGTCAGGAAATGACACCATATTGCTGCACAATATGGTGCCCAAGTTGCCAGCAGGAAAAAGGGCACATAGCAAAAGGAAGCCTGAATGTTGACAATACCAATAGCAGCAGCGTTTTCAGTTGAATTTGGGGAAACCACTTGAAGCATTCATTGTGTTTAGCTATTTCAATTGCTTTTGTTTGATTTGTTCATTGCAAACAGCTGGAAGTCTGTAAATTTTGACAATAAACCTGATTTTCAATGGGGGTTGAATAATTTTGATAGCAACTGTAATTGAACACATTTTAGACAGATGTGAAAAATCTTCTCAATTTCAGGAGATGGACTAGAGAAGAAGGAGGATCCGAATTATTCAGTTGGGGAGTAAAGTTTCCTTGGGACACCCAGCAATGGGATGGGTTGCAAACACTGAGCCCACCAAGAGAATAGCGTGACCTAACTGAGTTCCCTTGTTGGCATTCCATGGAGTGTTTCTCAGAAATCAAAATGGATGGAGAGAAAAAAGCCCTAAATGGGAAATGTGCCATGTTTTAGACTGGATTGATTAGGAATGACCTAGATTGACAACATCCACCTTCCTGATCAATGGGCAGAGATTCGCATCAGTAGGACATGCCCAAGGGAAAGAATAATCTGTGGCAGCATTTACCCCAGAAAAGTGAGGACTGAGCAAAGAAAGCAGTAATTCTTCCCCGTCAAACTTTGCATGTCTGAAGAGTGGTTGGTTGGAAGGTGATTGAGTGCATGCTACTAAAGGAAGATTACAATTCCAGTCACTATAGGGAAAGGTGGTGCTTTTTTTAAAGTCAGCCTTTACAGATTTTAAGGCATCATGATAAGAAATAGTTCAAAAGATGTTGAAAAGGAGATTAAGGAGGATACAATCTTTCAAATGCTTGGAGGTATTTAAAGCTACAATAAAATGATAGGCCTTTTAGGAGAATGCTTGTAACAATCCAGCCTTCTTGTCTTCCATTTTAGGTTTGTTCCTTTGTAGTTTGCCCACCCCTTCATTGGCACCTTCCCCTGTTTTTATCTGAATTGGAGCCTTTTCTCTTGTTCACCCCAATGTACTAGTTGCACTAACTGCATTTGAGTATTGCTTATGTGTAAAGCACCATCCTCACCTTTTTAATTGAAAAAAGACATCTGATTATTTGTACTTTCTGGCCTCTGTATTTCCTTTTTGATTATTTATTTATCTTAGCAACCGGATTGTTCCCGAGGTCCCTGTGACTTTGGTTTAAATATTCCTGATGAATCACTCGTGTGTATGTGCATTATTAGATACATGTACATGATGACATAATTTAGCAATTGGTGAGAAATAATCTGGGGAAAAACTTTGGGTCATGACAGGTAACAGAATGAAGGTATTGACTGACAGTGAGACACCTGTGAAAAAGGTCAATCCCATGCTAAATGCTTGCCTGGGATTTTCAGGGACCAACGAAAAGAGTCAGGCGACTGCCTCAGGAAGCTACAGAGTCCGCCTACAGCTCCTACAATTCCTGAGACATTCCTTCCTCTTACATGTTGCATCTGTCAGTTAGTCTGGCCTTCAGTCCTAGACCACCCTGAGGCCCTTAGGTATGGTGGAGGATCCTATCTTATTTGTAAAGAACTAAAATCCTACTGCTTGTTGGCTCAGTCGGCATGTGTAATGGTGGAGGGGCATCATCATGCTCTTAGCCCAGGTGGGCAATTTTTTTCAGCTAGGACTGAATAAAAAGCTGGTAATATTGGCATGCTACTATGCAGAGCAATATGCAGCCATATTTGAAATACTGTTGTGATGGACAGCAGTGGCATTCACCCTGTTTTGGGCTCAGCCTGTCATCACCCTCAGAAGGCTGGGGGGGGGGCGAGGAAAGACAAAAGAACAATAGAGAAAAGAGCGAAGTGAATGTTGAAGCAAAGAGACACGGAGAGGGAAACAAGACAGAGTTGAGTGGTATGGTGTAAAGGCGAAGAAAGCAGTTGGGAAAATTGGGGGGAAAGTTAGAAGAATTACAGGTGAAATAGAACCTGAATGTTTGACAGTCAACCAGGTTAGCTGTGTTCTTTCTGTGTCCATACCTTAAGGATTTGGCTCATGCTGGTGAAGGCGAGCATACTGACAAGCATAATTTCCTGTCCTCCTGAAATACTAGCAGTAATGAACTGCCTTCAGATCAGAGTTCAAGGGACATGCAGAGGTGGTGGGCATTTGACAGGAGTAAATAGTTGTTTCCTACTTGGTTTTCCTAATTCAGGAATGGGCACAGTGTGTCCTTGCAGATGTTGTTGGACTTCACAGGTGCATTTGGTGGGGACGTGGGAGAGCTGCTCCCAGACTCCGGAACTCCTTCCTACAGGAAGCTAGACTGGCCTCATGTTTACTGTCCTTCCACAAGCAGGTGAAGACTTCTCTCTTCAGGCAAGCTTTCCCAGAGTGAATGGCTGCCAAGAAGGTCTTTTTGAAATGGATTATTAGACCTTACCACATTGAATGTAGAGTATTTTGGTGTTACTTAAGTTTTTTGGTTTTGTATTCACTGATCTTTTAATAATGTATATTACAGATGGGAGCTTTGTATTCGTCTCCTGGGAGAGACAAAGATGAAGCTCGCCACCACAGGTGGCCAGTCCAATTGGACCCTCCTCCCCAACCAGGCATCCACTTTCCGCTTGCAGCATGGCACGCACAGCCATCATCCTTTGTGCCATGCCAATCATGGAACAAGCCTAGCTGGGGTTTCCCTACCTCCCTGCGCTACTGACCAGTCTGGTGAGGGGGTGGGATGACAAGCCTCTCTATTCAGCTGCTGATTGGTTAACAGTGCAGGGAAGCGGGGAAGCCCCAGTTGGGCAACTTCCGTGATTGGTGTGCCACAAGCGGTAAGTGGAAGCCCTGGTTCAGGAGAGGGCTGAATTGGATTGGCCACCTGTGGAGGCGAGCTTCATATTCACCTCCCCCAAGAGAAGAATACAAAGCTCCCATCTCCATTGTATACTCATTGTTACTAACTTAAATATTGCCTTTTAGTTGCAAACCACCTTGGGTCCTTTTTAAGGAGAAAGGTGGGTTAAACGTATTTAAAATAAATAAACTGACATAAATCCTAACCGGCATAGCCAATGGTGAGGAATGCAGAGTCTTGATTTCCCAAGCAATCTCTTAAATTCAGAGGAAAGGAAACCTGGCCCCTTGGGAGAAATCAGGAGATGAGCAGTGAGGAATAAAGAGAAAATGCTCATTCTGAATCTAATTTGGGCAGGGCCAGCTGAAGACATTTTGCTGCTTGAGGCAGGGGACACAGTAGCACACCCTATTCAGTTTACAAAGGCTGCATGGACAGTTTTGGAGTGTTTGTTTATTTGTTTGTTTTTTGAGAAAACATTAATACTGGCAATAGGATAACATCATCCATCATTCTGGAGGCAGCAGGCATTTTAGAAGAACCAGGGTAGCTTCAGTGGTATACACAGCCCTAATGAGAGTCTTGCTATCCCCTGCAAGTATCTGCCACATCACGCCACTTAACTTTATGTAGGGCTAGCACAGAGCATGGGATTTTGTCATTTCTAAAATTTGTTAATATCTGATTGTGGTGATTGCCCTTGTGGCCCCTGCTTGTCTTTCCCTCACAAAGGCTCACATTGCGTTTTCTTCTCACTGCCACCAGTGGATTACCTCAATCCACAATACAGTGGTGCCTCACTTAACAACGTTAATTCGTTCCAGCGAAATCGCTGTAGAGCGAAAACGTCGTAAAGCAAAATTAAAAAGCCCATTGAAATGCATTGAAAACCCTTCAATGAATTCCAATGGGCTGAAAACTCACCGTCCAGCGAAGATCCTCCATAGGGGTGGCCATTTTTGCTGCCTGTAAAGCGAGGAATCCGTCCTAGAAAACAGCGGGGGGCCATTTTGTACACCCGGCAGCCGTTTTGAAACCCGACTATCAGCTGTTTTTAGATCATCGTAATGAGAAAATCGGTTACCGACGCAGGGAACCGATTGTCGCAAAGTGGATCTTTTCCATTTAAACCATCATTTAAAAACTAATTGTCAAGCGATATCCTCGTTAAGCGAGATAATCGTTAAGTGAGGCACCACTGTATAAATGATATTTGTCAGAACACTTGTTTTGTGAACAGAAACAGAACTTATTTATTAAAGTGAAGCAGAATGAATAACAGAAGTTTCTCAGATACACATTATACATAAGCAAATCATCTCTCAGTACATACTTCTTTTCTCTTGCTATATCATTAACACCTTCTCTACTTATTTTCCTAACCAGCCCTATGTCTCTCAATACCTGTTCCCTCTCTCTCTCTGACTAACCAGCCTTATCTGGTTCCTCCTTCTCCCGCCAAGCCTCATGTAGCTGCTGAATCCGCCTCTCCAGTCCTCTCATAGGTTCATGCAAATCAGCTCATGAATATGAATGGCATGAGTGACGTGGGTGATTGTCATTTAATGAATATCTCCATTGGCATTGGTTGCTAATACACACTCCAGTCCTCAAAAAAGATAGTGTGGGAACATGAGTGGAAGGCAAACTGGGCATAAATATTTGTCACATCTAGTTCCCTCCCTTACAGTGAACATAGTAAGGCAAGGAGGCACAGTGGAAGAGAACCTGCTCCTCGGCCAGGCCTTCTTCCACCACTGCAAACGAGTGAACTGAGGCTGCATCCTTTCCCACATATGTATGGTTGGAGGTCCTTGAAAATGAAATAAAGTCAACAAGGGGAAAATACCTTTTGCCATTTCCCAAGAAGTGCTCTTACTGGACAGGATTATCCTGCTCATCATTTCCCATTTACAGTTCTGTATACCACTCTTTCCAAATTTGCCACAAACATGTTCTCTTCAGTGAGTAGCCACAGTTTAGCATCTTCTTTCATGTAGGAGCATTTGCACATGATCTAAGAGCATGACGGAAGAGGCAATTTTCCTTTGACAGGTAAGTCTGTAGAGGCACAGCCATTGCTTAATACGACAGCTTGTCTTTTGGAAAATGCTTGCCAGCCACTACCTCTTTATGCATGTCTCTTGTAGAAAGTCCAAATACAAAATCAGATGAAGCATCAATACAGATCACCTACTTTAGGGGGAGGTTTCCTTCAAAGAGACCTGCATCAGTCAAAATAAGCCAGCAGGTCTTAGCCATGCACCACAATTTGCTCTCAATTTCAGAAAGATGGCATGATGTGGTACACAAAGAAGATGGACCTCTGGTCTTTGCTGAATATTGCTTTACCCAATTTAATTATATACGATATCTATAAGGCATATTAGCGAAACACTGTTCTCATCCAGATTGTAACTTCTGAATATAAAACAGGTGCTTCTTTTAATGCTTGTCATTTTTCTCACTAAAATAGACAGCTGTAATCTGGAGACTATTCCTAAGGTTCTTTCTTTACAACTTTTGCTCTCTCTTTTTTTGCAAACAACTTTCACTTACACAAATTCTCCACATATGAAACCATAGAGTCATAACTGCACACATTTTTTATACTTTAACTGGAACCATTGGCATTTTAACTGGAATCTGTTGACAGTAAACAGGAGGTTAGAAAGAAATTGTTTGTTTTTCCTCCACTTTTTCCTCCATTCATCTCATTTCTTGCACACTTTTCTGAAGATGTTTTGGCCACCACAACTGCGTACAGAGGGTCAGCATGTATTCATTTCATAAACCTTCCAACATGTGAGGGTGAGAATCAGAAGTTAATCAGGAACAACAAATGCTCTTGAGGCAGGCAGGACAGAATGGAACTAGAGAAAAATCCCTCCCTCCAAATATCTTTCCTTGGGCCCACAAGTAATTGGCTTAAAATGTTAAATATCAGGATATATGATATAAAGAAAAGCATCCAGTTATTCCCCACCACCATCATTTCTGTCACCACTACCCAAACCAAATTAAGTAAAACCTTTGACCTTGAGAACAGAAACAAATATGGAAAACAAAGATACAAGCAGGAATCTACTAAAGTCCTTCATCCATGGAAGGATACTGCCAGGTCACAGTGTATGTTTTTGACATCCATCACATGCAGAATCATTATATGTGTCATCTGCTTGTTCAACTCAGAAATTTCCTGTGTTATAAAGCAGTTTTTAGTGCAATATTAGTAAAATATTCTCTCTAGCAGGCAGCTACACATATCATTTATTAGAGAAGCTTTTCTACTTTTTTTTACAGTTTAACTGAATACATTTAAAATGAATAAAAACACAGTTATGCACACTTTTACTAATGCCTAAAAGATGACAGTAAATAATAATGCACATAATTAATGTACAAGATCAGCTTTCACAGTGAAGCTGAATGGCTTATTTACAGTATTGAATGGGGACATATCAATTAATAATGGCCATAATTCTGGTGACTCATTTATGAACAACAATATCTTAAGTCCTCTTCTGCCAGCTTTGCCACCATGACCTAAAGTGAAATTCAACTCAAGGATGTGAGGAGACTAAGGTCTGGTCCTCTGGAGAGGCTTATAAACTAGGAATCCATAAGAGCAATAAGATTCTGTTTTATTGGCCTTAAAAGGCCTTAATAGTTCGAACATGCTCAAGATGAAGTATTATTGTTGTTCGGAAATGTGTCCTCCAGGTGATTGTCTTAATATAGCCTATAAAAAAGACAGAGCATATACAAATATACAAAAGCATATCCTACCAAATAAATATACCTCACTGAAGGCCAGTACTGAAATAAAATAAATAAGGAAAAAATCTTCAGATGTGCACTTTCTACTTAACAGCCTGGTTTCAAACCTATTAATAGCTAGTGTCTTTGAACAGTACATTTTATTATACAATGGCCCTTTAAAAAGCCTGAAAATAATTTTCAAACCACTCAAGGAGCAGCATCACACCCATAGTTCTTTACACATATATCATTTTATGCAGGAAACCTACATATAGATTGCATGTAAATATGAATGCAGTGAGTAAGCCTGTGTGAGTTTCACCATTTGCCTACACAGCGGTAAAATACAACAGCGTCTCACTGAATTGTTATTACTTGTAGTGTATGCAAGGCATACATATATGGCAAAACATATCAACATAGGAAGCGACTGCAATAAATCCATCACAGGCTGTAAGCAGAAAATTTTGCTGAACTTGACGGGAAGGATTTTTTAGTAAACATGCATAGGATTGCACTGGACAAGAACAAAACTTACTGTACAAGAGGCACTTTAATAAACAAGAACTACTTTGTAAAACTTTGAGAGCTGCATTTGATATGCAGGGAAGAGCTCTTTTTGATTGTCATTTTAACTTAATCACAAGTTGCATAAAGTTGTGCATAAAAGGCAATTATTTGGTCAAGGCACATCCATTCTGTTAGTGCACAATTTCTATTGCAGAAGTTATCCTTCAAGGCTCATTGTATTTATATCTCAAACAAGGGAAATACTTCAGTTTTGGGTAGTTCACTCCAGATGTGGCAGACCTCTTCCCTCCTTCTCAGATTAAAGAGTTAAGGGGATAAGAATTGTATATAACAAAAACAAAACAAAAACAAAAACAGAGAAAAACTCACCACCCTTTCAAACTGTGATTTTATATACCACCAAAAACCTCAGGCATTAGACCTTGACCTAATCCAGTCACTGTGGGCCTGGGAAGAGCAGAACTGAAAAAGGGGGCATTTGATGACAAAAATCTGAGTGAAATGTTCCCATTGGGCAATGGAACTGCATTGGTTAGTGCAAGTTCACACATGGGCCCAAAGCATGCTGGTGTTATCTGCACCTAATTGCTTCTTCTCTTCCATTTTCACAAGGAAGGTATTTGCTACCATTTCACACAAGCGGAAACTCTTTAGGTTGTGGGGCCAGTATGTGGATCATACAAATACAAGCCAGAGATTGAGCAGGGCAAGGCAAAGTGCTCCACCACAGGGATTCTGGCCTAGATGTTTCCATTATCAGGGAATAAACAGGCAAGTGGTGGTTCACTATGAAAAAAGGCCAGTACAGAATTTAAAAAAAATACAAAGAGCTTCCACTGAGTGAGATACACACTTTATATATGTGTAAAGTGTGTGTTTTGGTTGGTTGGTTGGTTGGTTGGTTGGTTGGTTGGTTGGTTGGTTGGTTGGTTGGTTGGTTGGTTGGTTGGTTGGTTGGTTGGTTGGTTGGTTGGTTGGTTGGTTGGTTGGTTGGTTGGTTGGTTGGTTGGTTGGTTGGTTGGTGGGTGGGTGGGTTGGTTGGTTGGTTGGTTGGTTGGGTTGGGTTGGGTTGGGTTGGGTTGGGTTGGGTTGGGTTGGGTTGGGTTGGGTTGGGTTGGGTTGGGTTGGTTTATAAAACAGCTCAGTGGCAAAAATAAAATTCTTATCTGCCTGCTCCCCTTTTGGGGGGGAAAAGTTTTGTGTTCAAAAGGAAGAGCAGAGAATGTATTAGCAATATTCTCTCTCTCTCTCTCTCTCTCTCTCTCTCTCTCTCTCTCTCCAACACTAGGTTGGCAACACTTCTCATTCCCCTGGCCACAGAGATAGAAAATGGGATCATCAGAAATTTCCAGTGTGGTAAGTACAAGTTGCCTACTGCTTTCATAAGGTGTCTGTGCTGCTACCAATACACGATAATACTGAATACTGAATACTGAATAAAGCAATTAATGCAGTTACTTCACCATTAACATACTTCATGATTTTTCCTCCACACTCCTGAAACTGTCTTTCTGGATGCCTAGTTTACAGCAATGAGAATGTCTCTGGCCATAATAGAAGGTCTACATAGAAGGAGTTGTGACAGGAGTCCAGGTGGAAGAAAGCCTAGCATGCACTGCAGTATCATACTGACTATCAGCAATATCTGTAGTTGTCCCACCGTCGTACAGCGGAGATCCCGAGGAAGTAGTTGTCACTGAATGAGGAAGGGTGGGATAGTGGGTTGAAGAGCCTCGCAAAAATTGGGGTCCAATCCCACCAGACACCCCACTTGATTGTGACACTGGAGAGATTGTGCTGTTGCTTACAGACCACAAATTGGGATACTGGCTGCAAGAGGGGGGGAAAAAGAACAGATTTGAGAATGCAGGTCCAGGACTGATAGATAGAACATTATATTTGAACTCAACAGTCTTTCTTCAGTCTGGTGTTGGGCAATCAACTACCTCAGCCTCCTAGGCCAGATGGAAAGGAGGGAATACACTCTTTCTCATGAGATTCAGCAGGATTCTGTCATGGTCAGCACAGCAATATGGACTGCATCAGATAAGCACAAATTCATATTATTAACTATCTCCACATCAACTACCCTTATGATGCACTGATCACAAAACTTAATTTGCCCATACTATGGTATTGGTGCCCTTTGGTGGATTTGATCTTTTGCGGATTGAAGAAAAGTTACAAAAGCTGGCTTCTCTGAACACAGCTCTTATAGAATCTTAATAATAATAATAATAATAATAATAATAATAATAATAATAATAATAATAATAATAATAATAATAATAATAATAATAATAATAATAATAATAATAATAATAATAATTTCTTTTCTACCTAGTTTTTCTTCCAATTCAGAGAGTCAAGGTAAATTAAATATAAATACTTGAAACATAGAATATTGAAAAGCTATTTAAAGTGAACAGCTTAAAACCAAAAGCGAAAAAAGATATACACAAATAAAAAACAGGTTTAATGAAGAATAGCAAGCATCCCTTGTTAAAATTTCTTTCTACAACTACTGTAGAATATCAAATGCCTCAATCAACTCACACTAAGGTACGTTTCCTGCTTTTGGCAATGAGTATTTTCTCCACCTTCATGTGTCATTATACAAAATAACAAACTTTTAGAGACTTCAAAGTAATTGATAAAGCCCTCAATGGAAAATAAAAATCTGAGCCCCTTTGAACAACAAAATTTGAGGAAGTGGGGTAATGTATCTCCTGATCTCTTTTCATGCCAAGGAAATACACATTCCTCCTCTATACATACATAGAGCCAAAGCCTCTGTTCACTTCTGTATGTTACATTTTAAAAGGTGCAACTGGAGAAACAACTGAAGAAAATATATAGCAGAAATGCCCTTCCTTCCCCTTTTTATACTGTATATAAGATGTAGAACGAAGGAAGGAAGACAACATGAATTTTCACATAAGGCAAGAAAATAAATTGAACTACCCTTGTTTCTACTACTATGTTGTTGTTGTTGTTGTTTAGTCGTTAAGTCATGTCCAACTCTTCATGACCCCATGGACCAGAGCACGCTAGGCCCTCCTGTCTTCCACTGCCTCCCGGAGTTGGGTCAAATTCATGTTGGTAGCTTCGATGACACTGTCCAACCATCTCGTCCTCTGTCGTCCCCTTCTCTTCTTGCCCTCACACTTTCCCAACATCAGGGTCTTTTCGAGGGAGTCTTCTCTTCTCATGAGATGGACAAAGCATGGAGCATCAGCTTCAGGATCTGTCCTTCCATACTACTACAATAGCATCTGCCAACTGCCTAGCAGTGGGCAAGGCACAATCCACTATAAAGGTCTCACGAATGTGTTTGTGTGTTTAGTCGTTTAGTCGTGTCCTACTCTTCGTGACCCCATGGACCAGAGCACGCCAGGCCCTCCTGTCTTCTACTGCCTCCCGGAGTTGTGTCAGGTTCATATTGGTTGCTTCGCAGACACTGTCCAGCCATCTCATCCTCGGTCGTCCCCTTCTCCTCTTGCCATCACACCTTCCTAACATCAAGGTTTTTTCCAAGGACTCTTTTCTTCTCATGAGATGGCCAAAGTACTGGAGCCTCAGCTTCAGAATCTGTCCTTCCACTGAGCATTCAGGGTTGATTTCCTTTAGAACTGATAGGTTTGTTCTCCTTGCAGTCCAGGGGATTCTCAAGAGTCTCCTCCAGCACCACAATTCAAAGGCATCAATTCTTCGGCAGTCAGCTTTCTTTATGGTCCAGCTCTCACTTCCATACATCACGACAGGAAAAGCCATAGCTTTGACTATTCGGACTTTTGTTGGCAAGGTGATGTCTCTGCTTTTCAAGATGCTGTCAAGATTTGTCATCGCTTTCCTCCCAAGAAGAAGGCGCCTTTTAATTTCAGGGCTGCTGTCTCCATCTGCAGTGATCATGGAGCCCAGGAAGATAAAATTTGACACTGCCTCCATATCTTCCCCTTCTATTTCCCAGGAGGTGATGGGACCAGTGGCCATGATCTTAGTTTTTTTGATGTTGAGTTTCAGACCGTTTTTTGCACTCTCCTCTTTCACTCTCATTACAAGGTTCTTTAATTCCTCCTCACTTTCTGCCATCAGAGTGGTATCATCTGCGTATCGGAGGTTGTTGATATTTCTTCCAGCAATCTTAATTCCGGCTTGGGTTTCTTCCAGTCCAGCCTTCCGCATGATGTATTCTGCATATAAGTTAAACAAGCTGGGGGACAATATACAGCCTTGCCGTACTCCTTTCCCAATTTTGAACCACTCAGTTGTTCCATGACCAGTTCTAACTGTTGCTTCCTGTCCCACATATAGGTTTCTCAGGAGACAGATAAAGTGGTCAGGCACTCCCATTTCTTTAAGAACTTGCCATAGTTTGTTGTGGTCCACACAGTCAAAGGCTTTCGCATAGTCAATGAAGCAGAAGTAGATATTTTTCTGGAACTCTCTGGCTTTCTCCATAATCCAGCGCAAGTTAGCAATTTGGTCTCGAGTTCCTCTGCCTCTTCGGAATCCAGCTTGTACTTCTGGGAGTTCTCGGTCCACATACTGCTGAAGCCTACCTTGTAGGATTTTGAGCATAACCTTGCTAGCGTGCGAAATGAGTGCAATTGTACGGTAGTTGGAGCATTCTTTGGCACTGCCTTTCTTTGGGATTGGGATGTAGACTGATCTTTTCCAATCCTCTGGCCACTGTTGAGTTTTCCAAACTTGCTGGCATATTGAATGTAGCACGAATAGGCCTACTAAATTAACAATTTATTGTGCTCTTCTGGAATGCCTGTTCACTTCAATGAAACTTGCAAAGAAGTGATTCCTCTGAGATTTTGCCCTTGGATAACAAATGCATTTGATAAAGCCACATTCCTGCTTCTGGGTGTTTGAGAGCTTTCTTGAACACAAAACAGAACCTACCTGGAACTGGTTGGTGGGCCAGTGCTGTGACCCATAGGCAACATACTTGTTGGGGGTGGGACTCCTAAACTGGACCAATTCTCATGGGATTGGAGCACTGAAAGGCAGGATGAAGAACTATCACCATAGGCTGCTGTAAAAGAAGAACAGTTCCTGTTTTCAGTACAAAGTAAAGCAATCTACATAATATTCTATGCAACTGAATTTACCAGAATTAGTAAGCAAAATGAACGTATGTATGACTGCATGATAAATGTAAGGACCTAATTACTGGGTTTCTTGGAAAATGGAAATTATGCTATTTGAGTCATAAATATTCATAACCTAGGAAATGAACATACTGCAAAGCTCAAGTAGCTGGAGAACATTTTAAAAAATATCATACAGGACCAGCTATAGTGCTCTACATAAATTGATTTCCTTGATTTCTGACAACTCTGTACTTCCTCTTCTAGTAGGAAATGAATACAATGAATAGAAGAAATTGCATCTTATTTCACAAAGCTGTAGTAGAAATGACATAATTTTTAAAAAGTTGTTTGTTTAAAGTATTTCTATAACACCTTTCCAAGATGAAGTAAAACACTATTTACAAAGTGATATTTTAAAACAGCAGAATAAAAATTAAGTTAACACCAGATAAAACAGCCACAACAATAAACATTGTTGCATGCATATTATATATATTATATATAGGCCTGCACTCATTTTCCTCCTGTGATTAATATTAGGTAACCATGCAGAGATTATCCACACTCCAGACCGATTCTTCTTGTACTGTGCTCACGACCTGGGGTTCAATCCCAGGTAGCTGGCTCAACATTGACTCAGCCTTCTATCCTTCAGAGGTCGGTAAAATGAGTACCCAGCTTGCTGGGGGGGGGGGCAACGTGTAGCCTGCATAATTAACTTGTAAACTGCCCAGAGAGTGCTTGAAGCACTATGAGGCGGTATATAAGCAGCACGCTTTGCTTTTTGCTCTCTCTCTCTCTCTCTCTCTCTCACACACACACACACACACACACACACACACACACACACGAATGTCTCTCTCTCTCTCTCTCTCTCTCTCTCTCTCTCTCTGGCATTTCTCAGCAGCAGTTGTCCACAACCTCCAGCACAACAAGATCATACTCTTGATCCAGCCTCTATATTCACACTTGTGTTTGACTTGCTCATTAATGTCCAGTGATAACAAACAACCAGAGAGTAATAATTTTTAAAAAGAACACTCACTTGGAGAGCTGGTTCTATGAGTGTATGGATTTGGATAAGGGGCAGAGCGGTGATTCCTCAGTGATGAGTACCTTTCACAGCTGTGGGCAGGGGAAAGTGACAGGGGTGTTCCAAACTGTGTGTGAGGACTAGGAGGAGGACACAACGTCCCTGTTCCAGGAATCAGCCAACCCCCTACTGCAAGAAGAAGGGACATGTCACTGCACGGTCCGTCCAAGAGGGCAACGAGCCCGACGCACACAACTATTCAGGAATATCAAATAATGAAACATTTTATTTACAGCAGTAACACAGACATGGCTTCCTTGTAACCAGCTGCCCCCATCTCGTGCTATGCATAAAAACACTCCCCCGTGTTGTGAAGTCATAAAATTGTGCTGTATGTGTGTCTGTTAAATGCATACAATATTACAAACAGAAACAGGATTCTAATATCCTCCAAAGATTTGCACTATTGCTAGTCATTGTGGACTTTGGATGAAGGTAGAGGGCTTCATTTGAATTTCAGTGATTTTATTCCAGCAGTGGCTGAATATTACCCTATCATTTAAAATTTTGAATTTTTTTTTTTCATTTGGGGGAGTAAAGGACGCTGGGTGCATTATTCTTCAATTAATTTCTATGGATATGATAAATGCTTCCAGAGACATTTAATTTCTATGAATACTTCCATTAGACACACAGAATGCAATTTTGCACTTCTTTTAAATGGTCTTTTTTACACTATACATTTCAAGGCCTATGCCATTAAAGGTAAACCTAAGTTTTTTATACTGATTACAAGGAGATATAGACTTCCCTTAGTTTTAAGCACAGAAGGTCTCCTTTTGGGGCAAAGTACTATAAAATATGCATATTCTACAGTGGAACAAAAAGATGCTCACCAGTAATATTATACATTGTATTACTTAAGACTATTCACCATGCAAGATCTATGAATACAGCAGCAGCTTCAGGGAGCATCACACTCCGGTTCTCCCTGACTAGGTTGGTCAGGTGCTGCTTTATTTCCCTGTTTTACAGAATCCAGTTCTTTATCTGGAAAGCTGAGACAGTCCTTTAGTCTAAGGCATTCCGTTTCCCAAAACATGTGACTAGTTTAAAGATCGAGAACCATCAGATGAAATAGTAGTAGTCCATCAACAATTAACACCTGAACAGCAAACCGAGCAGACACCCAGGTCACCTACTCACAGTCTTCCCCATTCTAGTGTCTGCTTAAATTATAACAAATGCTCCTAAGTTTGCATAAAAATAGAATAAGGTATTAAAAAGACTTCACTAATCTCTTCTGCCTCTTTTGGGAAACATGTTTTCTCTTCTGTGCTAATGCACCTGGCCACCCTACCCTGAGACATGTTTTGGGAAAACTATGTTGATTCTCCTTTAGTCTCAAAGTTCAGAAAGATGAAGTGGCAACACCGTGATAAAATTCACAGACCTTGGCATGAGAACTTTACATGTACAGCATTAGCTATGGTCATTAAACATACTACAACAAGAGACCGCCCAGAGACCTTTGGGTAGTGTGGGTGGCATATAAGTTAAATAAATAAATAAATAAATAAATAAATAAATAAATAAATAAATAAATAAATAAATAAATAAATAAATAAATAAACAAACAAACAAACAAACAAACAAACAAACAGAAAAATGAAAAACAGGCAAAAAGGGGTGAATAGCTTATCTAATATGGAATAGAATGGATTTATATGTCAGCATTTATACTTGCACTATACTCATGCACAATATCCTTAGATCCATAGGAAAAAGAGTACCTGAGCAAAGCAGAACTGATATTGATGGCACATTAGAAAATAATTTTCAGAAGAGAGCTTAGACATACATTGTGAATATCCTGATTGCTGACCATCTCCCACTTCATCCATCATGTCTTTGTGATCACTTCTGTCAAAGAAACTGCACTTTGTTAGTCAAAAAGATCAAATACTTTGGAAGAAATACTTTATAAATGCAACTAAAACAGCAAAGAGCTCTCACCTTTCTTTTGCATCAAGAAACGCTTTTGCAAAGGGATTGTACTTAATTTTTAATGCTGTTATCTAAAAAAAAACACAGAGAAAAAGTGTCAAATACAAATGTAATTTTTATTCTTTTTTCCCCATTTGTCATAAAGCAGTCATTCAACATTTCTGCCAACTCTACGGGGGGTTGAAGATTCTACTGGGAAATTGGCCCAGAAGAGAATTACCAAAACAGCACCTAAAATGCTCACACTGCAACATCATTGCTTTGAAATCATTCTCTTTACTACAACCTTCTCTCTTTACTCCACTTAGATGCCTGGTTTTATTATCCTATTAAGGAAGTACCTAAGGGAGAGGGAATACACTAAACACTGTTATAAAAAGTTTCAGGTTTCTGGGTAAAAAAGGAATAACACAACAGGGAAGAGTACCTTTATCATGAATATAACAGTCACTTTAACTAGCTCAACATGCTGTTTGTTTATGTGTTTCCATTTATTAGTTCAAAATGCAAAACAAGACAGTAAGGGATCATATCTCACATCATACCTTTGCCAATTGTTTTTGAAGTAAAGCCAAGAATTTCTAAAGTATCTATATGAAAAATTTCTGCTCTATGAGTAAATAAGATATTCACTTTTCAAAAACAGCTGACCCTTAGCTGTATGAAGTGAAGAATATGAACTATAACCAATAGTGGGACTCCAACTGATCTTGATGGGTTATAGAAAGTGAGCAATATAAAAACTGTAACAAAATGTCACCAAGAGATTCAGATGCAACTGCAAGACCCCCCTTCCTCCTCAAAAAACAACTTTATATAAGAAGAGTGGTTATTTATACTTTTTTAGAAGAAAAACCATTTTTAGAAGTCTCACACATCTAAAATGGGATGGAAATTCAGAAAGATCTAATTTTTTATTTGCAGTTGAATTCTCTGCTTATTTTTCAGCTGAGGATGGAGAAAATAAGTAAAAAATTGGAAATATGATTTTAACACTAAATTTGTAGCTTGTTTTTAAAAACTGATGTTGACAGTAAAAATTCTGGATTTCTAAATTCAAGTGATCTATTTTCAGAGAATTTTTCTACATTAGATATCTTCAGATTGTCATCGGTATTGACAAATTGCAGAATGTAAATATCTATGAGTACGACTTATTTGACACAGAGCAAGTTAATAATCTGACTGGCATTTAGTGCTAAATACATCTTGTTTATAAGAAAATTTCACTTAATTCAGTGGAAACCATTTGCAGTAGCATGTGCTCAGGACTCTAAGTGAAAGTGAAGAGAATAACTGGCTAAAAGCCAAGTTGGTATCCTGTTGAGCTACTGAGCAGGGAGCCCCACACCATTGTAAAGTGGGTTCTGGATGCTTTCACAAGCTATCCATTGCACAAATTGTGGTCTCCACAAAGAAAGTCTACCCTCTGTATTCCTTGAGAATTAGTGAACGTTTCCTCTGAGAAGAAGCTCTGTAAGTTACCCAGCCATTGTGTTTCACTGGCACAACAATTAGGTTTTGATGTGAAGGAGAAAAATCAAAAACTACAGTACAACAGTTTGCCCGCTTTCTTCAAAGAAGGAAAACATTGATTTCATTAGGCAGCAAATTCTACTGCTGAGATCTTCTCACATTTAAGCCATTGCTCTGAATGGTGAACATCTACCAACCTTGTCACAGTTCAACAGCTTTTTTTTAACTGCCCAGTACTCACTGGAGATGAGCAATTGTTCCAGCTATTTTATAGCACCCTTTTAAATTCTTGCAGTCAACATAGCCCTACCTACACTTCTTTCCTTGTCTTGCTCCAGTGATTTCACTCATGACTTCAGGATCCCCCCCCCCATTTTGTACCTACCTCTTCATTTTGGTAAGCTGTCACAGCTATAAATTGGGTCTCTGGGAAAGAATGGCTGGTAATCATCCTCTGAGGGCCACCAACTCTCACTATATGAATTCTAGGTTCGTATTTGTGCAAGGAGTTCAGCATGATCTGTTAATATAATGACAATGGAAGCAAGCATTGACACAGAGGTATGTTTTGATGTGACACCATCAAGTTGCAGCTTGTCTTTGGTTTTGTTGTTGTTTTTGTTGTTCTTTGGTTGGTTGGTTGGTTTTTTCAACTGTTAGATCGCTCAGTGGTTTGGGGGTTTGATTCCCAGCCGTGCTTCCTTGACAGGGGCTAGATTCAATCCATAGGGTCCCTTCCAGCTCTGGAGTTCTAAGATTATAGGGCAAAATCAATGGGTTTTAGGCTCTCTTAAAGTGAATAAATAATAAGAAAAAGAACTAAATGTTCTCTCTTCCTTGTTTTAGATAGTATCCCTGTTTGTGTGACAAGCCAAAGTTATTAAGAATTCCTTTGTCCATATATTCAGCCAAGTCATGGCAAGAACAATTATCATCAAATAATTTCAAGACTGAAATCATGGGTTTTTTCTAATTCCAAATAATCCAAATGGGCATACTGAAATGTAGAAATAAAGAAGTTTAATAAAACATCCTTCTTTTATCCTGAGTTTTAAAAATTAGTGCAAAAATAGCTGTGCAGTAAGGGAAACATTGACTTTTGAAACTAATATGAAATTAAGCCTTTTCTTTCTTTCTTTCTTTCTTTCTTTCTTTCTTTCTTTCTTTCTTTCTTTCTTTCTTTCTTTCTTTCTTTCTTTCTTTCTTTCTTTCAAGAAAAACAATTCTGCTCAATCCTGTGCAAAAATATAGGGAGGTATATCCAAATCCACTAAAATCAACTAGCTTGGATATGCCAAACTTGGCTATGGTTATTTCCTGTCCTTAAAAAAAAGAATATTGTCACTTGGAACTTACAAAACTCAGTACTACTTAGAAGGCTGTCCTTGTCTCCAAAGCTGCAATAGGGAGGGAGTTTCTTCAGAATATCAATTCATATTCTGCACCTCTGCTTTATTAACAGCTGCACTGTTTATTTTCCCACTACAGGTACACATTAGCCATTAATATGTTAACATAGGTTGAAACATACCACACAGATGTACAGATCTGGTTGATCAACTAACAGCTTTCTCATTTTAATATGCCCTTTAACCACTTCAGCAATAGATGCAGCAGAATATGGGAATTAAGCTGAAAGACATGCATGCTTATGCTAGAAATACATCTAAAAGGCTCTGATTTCGCTGACAAAGGACACTGCTGAAGCACATTCCAGCCCCACCCTTGTGAATACAAAGATAATTTTACACCCTGTCAATTTCATGCTGATCAGTTTATCAAGATGACAGAGATCAGCATGAGTACAATGCCAATTAAGTAACCCAGTTTGTCTACTGCTTCAGTTAGGAAATGAGAAGGAAAATATCTTTGCTCTCTCTAGGGCATTTCTATGGCGCAGAATGGGTACTGTTCAGTCCTCCCTGCCAAGGATGCTGGATTGCCAAACTAATATTTGCAGGCCAGCTTCATACATCTTTAATATTGCATAATTGCTAAAGCTGTGATGTGAAGATGCAATGCAAAATGGAAACACAGTAGTTAAGATGCATTAAACAAAAGGGAACTTTTTCTTAAATAAATATTAATTTTCTAATTTATCACAATTTAATCTGATAGTCCCAGATTTTACCAGATTAGCTTTCTGACCTACAATGACCTACTGTCTACTAAAGCATAAACCTACACATTTAGAATTATGTCCCAATGAAAAGACTCAAGTGGGTTTTACTTGGTCCTTGGGAAGTGACTGCAGCCTGTTTGTCCTCTGCACTGATTTTTGGCCTACTTGCAAACTACATGGAGAATGACAAAGTGGCAGACAAAAGGCAAGGAGGGTCACAGGCTGATAATACTGAAATAAATAACTTGTGGCTGTTCCAAAGTGTGTGTGCACTAATTTTCCAGAGTAAGCTTTGTTCTACCTGCTTTACTGCTAATAACTTTGGGGAAAGCACCCAGGATCAGACACAACAAGTTCCCCACCCCTTATTTAATCCTATAGCACAACTTGAAATGGATTCGCAGATGAAGATATCTCAAAGAAAACAAAGCCGCAAATTAAGAATATTTCCACCCTACACCTTGTTAGACTTGTGGGAGAATTTGTGTTACAGTGCTTCTGTGCTTCAACCTACTCAAAGAGTTAGCCTTGCAGCCATTAGTGGGGAGGGGCCCACAACAGCCTTAGGAGGGTCAGGGCTGCTGAAGACACTGGTAAGATTAAAGCAACAAAACAAAAACAAGTAGCGTTTTTCCTCAACACACACAATAAGAATACAGCGGCTGAGATCCAACAGTAAGTCACAACCAGAGTAGGCCCAATGAGTCAGAAGGGATGTGATGATTCGACTCCTAAATAAGTCCCCTAGTTACGACTTACAACTGGATTTCAGCCACTAAGTTAAATAATTGATAGTTTGCTATTCTTAACGTGGTGCCTAATATAACCTTCACTCACTGTAGGGCTGGGCCTGCCAGTAGACCTCAGAGATAAGACTGAATTAGCACACATGCTAGTCATCCCTATTTATCATTGGCTGCTACCTGTCTCTACTGGCATTTGGAAGAAATATGTAAGGCACCCTCTTTTGAATATTTTTAGGGCACACAGACATATGCCAGAAAGATTTCTAATTTCATATCTTTTCCTTGCAAGAGGAATACCTGCATGAAAAGTGGGTGCATTTTAGCTTAGGATAGGGATATAATATTTGGAAGAAAACAACTGCATTGCATGGCTATGACTATATTCAACATCTATATCCAGCAGTTGCTTACTAGGGAGTAGGAGTTGAAGCTGATCATGAAGTGGTCAGTTTCCATTCCCCTTCAACTCCTATTCCCTAGTAAGCAACTGCTGAGGAATAATGTTTTGAGGTGCAGCTTCTGTTCTAAAGCACAGCAATGCAGTACAAAATTAAATTCTATTACATGTTCCTAAGGTTGTTATAGACAATCTACCAATACATATTGTTTCAGAAGCAAATACATGAAAGAGTCAATAAATAGCCCTTTTTCAGAGATTCATAAAGAACAGAGAGCAGCAATCAGCACAATGCCTGTCCTCCCAACTTTCACACACAACTTTCACCGTACAAAGATCTTACAACAACATAATAATCATCATTATGTGCTATCAAATCAATTCTGACTTATGATGACCCTTTCCAGGGTTTCCTAGGTAGAGAATGCTCAGAAATGGTTTGCCATTCCCTTCTTCTGGGGGCCACCCTGGGACTGTGCAGCTTGCCCAGGGCCACTCAGGCTGGCTGTACTTGCAGGAGGCACAGAGGGGAATTTGAACTCCCAATCTCTATCTCCATAACCTAACTCACTGAGCAGAGCCTATAGACATGAAAAGGTCTCAGGCTACCTGACTGGTTAAAGAGGCTATTGGTATCTTCCAAAATAATAATTATTTCATTATAGTGTTAAAGTCTGAAGTACTGGACTCAAGTTCATCAATTGCACAAAGTGCTGTGCGTTGTCCCCAGGTGTATAAAAGCCTCCATTTAATTAGGTGGCTTTTGAGCCAACAGGATGCATGCCATAAGAAAGGTTAAGTCTTTGGGGCTCTACAAATCTAGTGTTTTGGTACCCGACAAATATAGGTAACCCTCTGGAAGGTATATAGACAGTCCAGACATTCAGACCATATGGAGGAAGAAAAGGGAACAGTATTCTAACTGCCCCTTCATGTGATCACAGCATCTGTAAAGGATTACTAGGAGAGAAAAAAACATGCAGGGGAGGTGCTGCCAGCCAGGTGCTTGCAGCAGTGAGCAGTTGTGTGAGGGGCAGGCAGTAATCCTTGGTGTGAGAACAGGAGGGTTACAATTACGACCAGAGTATCCCAGTTTTGATCTATAAAGTGTAAGAATCAGTCTATCGAACACACACACAGAGACACACACAGACACCTTTGTGCTTTGGATCAGCCTTGCCCCCACCTTCTGTACAGGAACAGAAAGCCAGTTAGCTGTTATCTCGGTGGAGTTTAATGTAAACAGCAACCAGCCCTGCCAATTTTGGGAAAACTTCAGGCAGATGCTGTTGTTCCGAGAGGTCAAGTTGGAACTGACTTACAGCGACCCTAATAGGGCTTTCAAGGCAAGTGAGCTATTTCAGGAGTGGTTTTGCCAGTTCCACTCTCCCAGTGAGTTTCCAAGCCTGAGCAAAATTCGAAGCCTAATCCTAGTCCATCACTCCATCCACTACACCACACCGGATACCTCACACAGATAGAGCACGGTTTAAAAAAAAAAGGGGGGGGAGAGACGGAGGGTAAATTTCCCACCTCCGATCCCTGTGGAAATTACAGCTGAACGTTAAAGGGTTCATCAACTGGAAAGCTGAATACAACGAACTTGCCCCAAATCAAGGACCAGCACGGGGGGGGGGGGGAATTGATGCACGCGAAGGCCCCATTTCTCTTTGGGAGATGGAGGACATACGGAAGGAGGCGGGCAGGCCCTGGAGTGCCCCCCGTCGGAGTTCCCCCCAGCCTTCCCCAGTCTCCCCCCGCCACGCTTTCCCGGCGGCTCCCCTTCCCCGGCGCCGAAGGGGGGCGCCCTCCTCACCTGGCCGCCTCCGTTGAGCTTGTTGGTGAGCTTGACCTTGCTGAAGGAGACGGGCGCCTTCATCCAGTGCGCGCCGAAGTTGGGCGAGTCCGGGTGGATGTAGACGCAGCTGGGGGCCTGGGGCTCGGGCTTGCCGCCGGGCACCCACTCCCCGTTCACGTACTTCCAGCGGTGGTTGTCGGCGGCCACGAAGTCCAGCAGGAACGAGTACATGGCGTTGGGGTCCAGGCCGGACACGCTGGCTTTCAGCACCGGGAACATGCGCCTGCAAGGGAGGGAAGGCAAGGAGCGAGGAGAGGCGGCGGGGAGGCCTCCCACCGAGCCGGCCGAGCCCCCCAGGAGGCGGGGGCCGCCTTCCCTCTCCCAGGCCCGCGCCTCGCCCAGAGCAACCCTCCTGCACCCCCCCCCCCGGGGTCCTTCTGGAGCAGAAGAGCCGGACGGGGGCGGCGGGCGGGCGGGGGGAGGAAAGGCCTCCACCCTGAGGCTTCGCAGCCCCTGGGAAGCTGCCCAGGCTGGGCCTGCTGTCCTGTGTGTAACTTTGGGTAGCGGGCCGCCCTGAGGCTCCCCCGCCTGACCCCTGCTAAAGTCACCTGCCAGAGGGCCGCCCCCCCTAAAAGCAGCGAAGCCAAGCCACCGGAGGAGGAGCGAGCGGGCTCCCCTACAGAGGCCGCAGAAATCAGCGGGACGTAATCCGGACAGACAAGGGCCCTTGGAGACCGACAGTTCCATATGGAGCAGGATTCTAAGCTTTCTCGTGAGCAAGGGGATTCCACGGACATCAGTCACGCTTTCTTACGAGTAATCGCTTTCAGGGATGAGGTGCCAATGTCTTTAGGAAATGACCACTGAAGTGTAAGACCACTGAAAGAACCGATTGCCCTCAAACGATGGACGTGCATTCCACCGAAATGACTAAAAGGTTTTCACTTTGATCCTCGTTTCCCTCTTCTTTTGATTTGGAAAATAAAAGTCCCGTCGATTTTAGCAAACCGAGGTTGTAACTACTGCATTGTGGAATCCCAGTCTGGGATTAAGAAAGAGGGGAGTCCTTTTATTTTCCTTAATTTGGTTCCTGGCGGATTTAAATCTTGCTTGCCTCAGGCTTTCTAACATACTAAAACACCTCGGTGTTGTAAGTTATTACAAGAGCTGGTGAAATTTTTTAAAACCGGAGACAAATTCATACAATCACTTCATTAAACTGGAGGAAATGTCGGAGTGCAAAATTATATCGGAGTGCAAAACTCAATCCACTATGAAGATGTGATTAGAAGAAAGTTTCCTGGGGTTTTGACTAAAAATCACTAACACCGCTTGTCAAAAATAAAACCCTGTAATGTACATTTCCTTCCCAATTAAGTGTATTCAGTCTTTAAAAATAAACACACGTCATGAAGCCAACTGCTAGGATTCCCAAAGTTTTGGCTAAGTTTCTTTCTACCCCAGTTTTGGAATTAAGAACCGGCATGCAAATCTTACATCTCAGCTGGGCAGGGAAGTTTTTCCTCCTCTGCAGACATTCCGATAGAAAAGGACGCTAGAAAAGGAAAGTTGGCTTATCCTAAGGTGACTGTTGTCTGCCCAACCAGCCGCTCGCAGGAAAGCGGGCCTCTCCGGGAGATGTCCAGACCTCAGACCCGAAAGGCGCCTCCGCAAAGCGGGAGAATTGTGGGCAGTGCTGAGGATGGTCGGTGGGCTAAAGATGAAGCGAGCGCGTCCACACCTAAGAGTGAGATGGCCTGGAAATCATGGATGGCAAACCAGGCACGAGGGCAAATCTGTACGTGGAAGATTAGCGGACCGGATTGTCATTTTTTTTCCTTTCTTTTTTGTTTATGGCTTCTTGGAATAGAAATGGGGAAACTTTGAGAGAGAGCAGAGAAGGCGCAGGGCAAGAGGGAGAACAGGTGGCGCAAAGGGAGCAGGTGAGCGAGGGGGGAAGGAAAGGAGAGGTGGCCCAAGGGAGCAAGCGGGGTCGCGCCCCCCCCCCCAGGAAAAGGGCCACGGAGTCAGCCTAGCGGCATCTGAAGGGGCGGACGTGCTTCCCGCCGCAGCCGCGTCTGCGGGCCTCAGTCCACGCCACCATAAATAAGCAGGCGTGAAGTGGGCTCCCGTCCAGGAAAGCGTGCGCAAAATAAAACCGGCTCGTCCCAAGGGTGTCCCGAGGCTGAGCTAAATCGCAGGACCGCGAGGAGATGGCCACGGTTCGCCCAGGGCGCGTGCCGGCCCGCGGGGCTCCTCAAAGGTTGCGAGGCGGCGTCGGCCAAGCTCCCCCGAGGGGAACGGGGGAGAGGCGCTCTCGGCCCGCCCGAGGCCTTTGCCCGCTGCCTCCCTTTCCTCCTACCTGCCGTTCTTGGTGACGATCATCTCGTTGGTGAGCTCCTTGAAGCGCAGCCACAGCTCGCTGTCCTCCAGGGTGACGCGCAGCTCCCGCTCGGTGGGGTCTCCCTTCTCGCTGCCCGCCTGCAGCTCGTTCTCCACGGCGCTCAGCAGATGGTCCACCCGGTACTGGAGGCTCTTGCCGGAGCTGTCGGTGCTCGGATTCGTCATCCTTCGTTCCTTCCTCCCGTCCTTCCTTCTTTCGCACCCCACTAGAGAGTCTCCTTAGGAGCTGAGTCCCGCCTCCAGTGTATCGAGGTTCCACGCTTTCTGGCTTGGAAAACTTATCCGGGTAGCCCCGTGGCGAAGGGGCAAGGGGAGAAGGGGGTGGAGTGGGCTGGGTGGGTGGGTGGCTTCGAGGTACTCCTCCAGTGGGAAGGTTGCGCGTAGACCTGGGTTGCAGAGGGGTTAATTCCACATGACCTCTCTGGTCAGCGCCTCTTGAAACTGTGCCCCCCCCCCAATAAATACCCTCTTAGTGACATCACAATACCGGTTTGGGGTTCACCTGATTGGAGGAGAGTCCCTTTGATGTTTTCGGGCCGCCCACCCGACAGGCTCCCTGCGGCCATATCAGAACGGTACCCTGGGGAAAGCCTGTGATGTTAATTGCAGCCCGTGGGATTAAACGCGGCTATTTTATGTAAATCTGCCCCCAAATGTTTGCACCTCTATCAAAGCCGCCGGGGCAGCGCCTTCAGCAGCCCAAGAGGAAATGGGCCATGTCAGCAAGAGCGCCATAACCGATGGGCAGCGTCCTCCCTGTTTATCCCACTTGCACCCGCCACCCGTCGGCAGCTGCGCCTGGGCGCTCCAGCAAAGCTCGAGACGGCTCCGGGTCGAAGAACTGCGGCCAGACGCTCCCCCCCCCCCCGGCAAGGTTTAGTGTCTACAGAACCGCGTTCAAGCTTCCGTCTCCAGTTAAAAACACGTCTGTATACATAACAATGCTATTCAAGCCCGTGAGCCTTCCGAGTTCAATACATTTAGGTTGCGGTGTAAGTGACAAAGGCAGGCCCTGATTGTTAGGAAACCGTCTGAGATGTGTAGCCATCTTATGTGTGGTGAGGGGGGGGGGTTGAGGATGTTTATACCTGGCCTCTGCACCGAAGACCGCTTTCCCAGGGTGTCCTTAGTGGAAGAGTCCAACCAAAACGTGCGCTTTGACTTTCTGTGGGTGAATATAGTGGCAAGGTTTGGTTTCTGCCCACACAAGTTTGCCTGTCTTATTTTACCAGTTGATTGGGGAATGAAAAGATCCCAAACAGTGAAATGTCATCCCTTATCTCTTTCCTAGCTATATTGCATCTTCTGATAGACCTTAATTAGAAGCATCATGGGTAGAAAAGCCTAGCAGAAAAGTGAGGTATAAATACACGTAATTCTGTTTATCCTCCTTTGTCTTTGGTTGCAGTCCAACCAACTCCTAGTGAGTAAAAGTGAGAGTCTTATTTCAATGGACGTCAGAGCCCCCAAATGTGACATCAATTTACATCAATGTCATACATGAGATTTTACTCCTTTCTAAGTATGATTAGGGAAGTAAACAGTTTTAGGGGACAACACAGAAATAAATTCTGAAATCTATCAAACATGTCAATAAGAGTGGGACTCTTTCTCAGAAAGAAACTGTGCGAATTAAGCTGAAAGTTATCTTTTTTAAAAGACAACCCTAATTGATGTTAATCTGAATATTTTGATTTGAGGGGGTGTTTCCTCCACACAGCAAGTTAGAAGCCATAGGAACTCTCCACATCCCGATTCACAAGTAATGTTAGACAGTTTATGAAAGTGAAAAGTCAAAGCACACAATGTTACCTGAGCTTCAGAGAAATAGTTTTAAAAATATTACTTTTCCATTCCTCTTACCCATCGTCATAAGCTGCAGTACAGAATTCCTTTGAAAGTGTCACAAAACTGAGTATGGATCACTCAGTCATTAACTAGTTCTTGAATGAAAATTGACTGTATGGTTTGGGTGGTTTTTACAAATAACTGGATTGTTATTGGTTCCCACTCAACACGGCCAGTGGCCTACCTTGATAATAAGAAACTCCCACCCCACCCCCCACCCCGCTTTAGAGTCTGGACTGCCTCTTTTGTTTCCTGATTCATTTATACTGCAAAGAGGATTCGGCTGCAACACAAACATGTTTGCTCACCACCTTGGAAGGTACTCAATTTAAATAAATGGCTCCTGTACCTGAAATAACTTCCTGGAGTACTTTCTGCTCCTGATCTGATTTTGTGCAAGGAAATGAGTGAAACATGCTGAGTTTCCTGCCACATGTAACTCAAAAAAGGTAATAATGCTTTGGGCATTAAAATGTATTCTTATATGCTTTCTTTGTATGTTTAATTACACATATGTAATTGTTGATCCTGCTGTTCAAAAGATGGTGGTGTGGAGTGTTTGAGTCCATTCCACTACATCCAATTGTTAGCACCAGCTATCATGGACCTACTGAACGTTGGACTCTGTGCTATTTGTGAAAGCAGAGGTGGATGCTAGTTGTGCCTTCTAGCAACTTAAGTTGACACATAACTTGCTTAAGTGTTGACATAAAAAATCTCATTCGTTCAGTGAGTCTACCACAGTTGGGATTAATGACTGGATTTAGCTCTCAAGCTTTTGGAATACCATTAAGTCCTACTTTGCTCCCAATGTTTTTTAACAGGGATACACATTGGCTTCAGAGAAAAATGTCCATACAGTGTGGAGCAGGGATATTTGTGTATATTTGGATTATGTCTAAGACAGTTCAGGAAACTCCCAGTCATGCTTGGTTTGGTTCACAAGCTCCGAGAAACACAGGAACGGGTGTTGTTTTTGGGACCACAAGGCCTTTCCCCCGATTCTTTCTGAACTGTGTAAAACTCCTGGAAATCATTCAAATGTGCCCCAGCATTTTTGGCATTAGAAATGATGAAGTCTGAAGAAAAGAAAATCTGTCATCAGTTATTATGGGAGTGGGGTTGGGGAGGAAGCACCACAATAGATGGAGAATGACAGCTGGATACCCAATGAAGGCCACGCCTTCCTCTGGAGACTCCGGTCACTGGAGCATTCAGACCAATCCTCACTTGACTTGACATATACATGTCTACCTGACCAACCAGCTGCTTTCCACCCAGGAAATGAAAGGTGCTACATTGCTTACTAGGCCACATGGGTTCTAGAATTCTATTCTTTTCTCAAAGTCAAAGTAGCATGAGGAAGGACCTTTCTCTTCCCCCACCACACCATTTTCTACTTTATTTTCTTTTTTGCTGGTTAATGCATGATGCATTCATAGATGAGCAGCAGGGCTGGATTAAGACCTTTAGAGGCCCTAAATACTGAAAAGATTAGGGTGCCTCTCAGGTCCCATGGCCTGAAAACTCCATATAATGCACATACTATATGCATGAAAATATGGCAATGTGATTGTATAGCATATGGCAAAAAAGAACCAATTGTATACAAAATCATACGTACAATCAAATTATCAGCTTCCAGCCAAATCCTGAGCTTTCATGCTTTGATTAATGTAGACAGAATCTGTAAACTGAAAAGCTCAAACAAGAGCTTAAAACCCCTTTGGGGATGTTTTTAACAGTGATTGTTATTTCTTTGGCTTCCACATGTAGTGCAGAGGCTGTAGATCTAAAAGACCAGAAGTTCTTTTTATCCTTATCCTCATCCAACCTCCCAAAATACAGAAGTAAAAATTTAAAAATGAATGAGTGAACAAAACACCAAATGATGATGATGATGGTTGATAATTTCACTCAAAACATAAGTTTTCTTGTTAGTTGAATCTTTGTCCCTTTTAGATTTTGCTGGTTCATATTCAATAGGGAGGTGGTTTTCTTGGGGCACTTGAGGGAGGGAAAGAGAGAGCCTGGAGGGAGGGATGTAGTTTGTTAAGGGGGGGGATTGCACCATTTGCACCACAGTCCATAGTAAACCTGGCACTGTGATGCCCCCTTCCCTTGTTGATGTCCAAAGCATCTGCTTATTTTGCTTAATGGTTAATCTGGGGCTGATGAGGAGAAACCTGGGAAGGAGTAGAATGTACAGCTCCCGTGGTGGGGGTGGGAAAATGCTGGTACAAGTTTTGCCTACACATGAGGGTCGACTGCATGGCCAAAGCTGACTGCACTGGGTAGGACCACCTATTCCAGATCATAGTCCTTTGTTTTCCACCTCTGCAGTTCTTCCTTCCCATACAGAAACATACAGATTCCTGCATGAATCTGAGAACAAATCAGTACAGATCATCTCCAAACCATTTGGGGACAAATTGGTCCCAAAATCTGTATAGCAAATTTTCGGATACAAAATGGTTTTCACACACTTGTACTTTTTAACATTTCCAATACATGAAACTCCAGGTGGAAATAATTCCATGTTTCTGGCCAGTGTTGTGACATAGTTTTCCTCTTTACTTACTAATCCCAAAGAGAATGTAGAACCTCAAAAGTCTCATCTAGAGCCGCAATGAAAATCAATGAACAATCTGAAACTCAGTTTGGGTAAAATAGACTGTGGTGGGTGGGAAATCCAACCAACCTGTATAAAGTGGTCAAGCCAGTTCCAGATATAGATGCACTCCTTCTGAAGATCCTTGTTTATGTCTTGGGAGTCCTGTTAGACTTTGTGCTATTTCTGTGGGTGCTTCTTGTGCCTTCTAGCAACTTAAACTGATACACCAGTTGCTCTCTGATGTAGAGATTATTGCCTAGCTTGCTCATGTCCACTTGCTCGCATACAGTCTAGACTGGTGTCATTTGCTTGGTGTGTAATTATCTTTAAGCATAATATAAAAACTTCAGGTAGTATAAAGAGGGATGCCTGGCAGGACTAGGTGTTTGGAAGATGTCAGTCCAAAATTATATCGGCTATACTGGCTGAGTGTCTGCTTTCAAGATTAATTCAAATAGCTGCTTATTTGTTTGTTTGTTTTTATTTGAAGACCTACATGTTTGATACAAGGTTATCTGATGGATTACAAGACTCTCCCTGGACTTTGTGATTGACTGAGAAGTGCACTCTCCCAGATCCAACAATTTGGCAGTAATGGTTCCTCATTCATGGAACTCTAGGCCTTCTCTAAAGAGACATAGTTGGTGCTTTCTTTGTATTCTTATAGACAACCTCTAAAGCAGGGTATATATATTGCTAAACAATAAAACACACAATTCCTAAAACCATCAACTACTAAAAGTTATCCATAAAAACCTGGAAGTACAAAAACAAAGCCTAATAGCCAGTCAAAAGAGTTATACTACTCAAAAGGACTCCCAAATCTAAGAAGAAAAAGGAATTAAAGCTGAGCCTAAATCAAAAACAGATTGAAATGCAGATTTCTTTAAAGTGGTAGTTCTAAACCTTGGGTCCCCAGAGGTTCTTGGATGAAAACTCCCAGAAGCCTTTATTATTAGGTCTGCTGGCCAGGATTTCTGGGAGTTGTAGTCCAAGTACCTCTGGGGTCTCAAGATTGGGAACCACGTACTGCTTTAAAGAAATCTGCATTCAATCTGTTTTGGATTTAGGCTCAGCTTTAATTACTTTTTCTTGTTAGATTTGGGAGTCCTTTTGACTGGCTATTAGGCTTTGTTTTTGTACTTCCAGGTTTTTATGGATAACTTTTAGTAGTCGATGGTTTTAGGAATTGTGTGTTTTATTGTTTAGCATGTACCTTTTAGCAGTTCTGAAAAGGAGTACAAATCTAAACAAATTTTGATGAACTAAAAATGTAATCTCTGTTTTATCTTTTCGTTTCCTTTCACAGACAATTTCTTTTTAAGAACTCAGGATGCTGAAGGGAGTGTTTAAAACCTATCCCTCCTATCGGTGTCTGTGGCATTCCGTCCATTATTGTGTGTGCATGAGGGGTTGAGAGAGAGAGCGCGAGAGAGAGCGACTCACACTGCAGCCGTGAGCACACACCTGGGCCTCATTGATCTCAGTGGCACTTCCTTTTGAGTAAACAGGCATAGAAGCCAGTGGCAGAGCTGCAATATGCAATGCTGTACACTTCCTACAATGGATGAAGCAAACTCTAATCCGGGAAGCCTGCACCAGTAAGAAGCCTGTACCAAAACAGGCCTGGAAATCTGAAGAAGTGGGTGACAGCCCACCGAATAAGCATCGTGAGCCTTTAAAGTGGCACAAGGCAGGGGTGCTTAGGAAGCCGGCCCGCTGGCCTTCGGGGTCGCTCTCCCAAGTCAAAGCGACTTCCTTCGGTTTAGTCCGTGTGGCGCTGCTACCTGGTGCCCAGAGAATCGCCACGTTCAAAGAGCGTCGCTCCTTGGCTGGTGTGTTGTGAGTTGTTTAACGAGATCCCCGTTGTCTGCAGGCTCCCTGGCGAACCATTTCCTGTCCATTGTCACCTCTCGCTTTCCCCCCCGCGCGCCCTCCCTTCCCTCCAGAGATTCTCACCGCAAGGTCGTAAAGCCCTCTTCTCCCCCCCCCCCGAGAAACTTAAGCGACCGCACAACCGCAAAGGGACCAGCCCGCTTCCCCGTTTCTCTTGGGGGGTGGGAAGAGGTGCAGGCGGCAGAAACTGGCTTGCCAAAGCTGCGAGATCTCCGGCGATCGGATCGAGATCTTTTGAAAAGCCTTTGAGGTTCGCAGGGTGCCTTTCCAGAGACCCCGTAGGTCGGATACGCTTGAATCCAGAGGCGTCTCTTTCAGAATAAACGAGCGAGGGACTGCGCAGCTCTGTTGACTTGCCGACGACAGCAAGTCCTTTGGCATCTGTAGTTAGACGAAGAAATAAATGCATTGGTCTTAAAGAATCCGCCGTAGTTTTGGTTTCGTTAGGACTGCTCAGTGACTTTTTCTTTTCCGGGGCGGGGAGGGGGAAGAACTTTAGTGATTCTATGAAGCGCCGCGCTGTGGGATTTCTAAACATCCCTTGCCTAACAAAATAAAGGTAGACAGGTCTACCCAGAAATAAGCCCGACATATTTTTAGTAGGGCGTACATTGTTCGGTGCTGCCACTTCGCACCCGACGTATGGCGATCTAATAGGCTTTTCAAGGTACAGTATTTAAGATACTGAGGCAGGGACACAGGGATTTGAACCCAAGTCCCCTGAGTCCTCGTCAGTCCCTCTATCCCTTTACGCCACACTGTCTATAAGACCTATACCTCGAAATTGGTTAACCGATTGCAAGTTATGTGTTTCCACCGGGCTTCACGGCCACTGCGTTATATTGCAGGTACTTCCAATCCTGAAGCCAGGAGACTCGCGCTGGGCTGAGGAGCCCGATTCCTGCCGGGCCGCGAAAGTCCTCCCGCCTAACCAGACCAGGCTCCGCAAGCCCCGGAACGGAACGCTCGTCTCTTTTCTAGCGAGAGAGGAGGAGGACCCATTGCAGGTACACAAACAGACCGGCTCATTGAAATGCAGCGGTGGCGTGCAAGAGGCAGCCCGGTCCTTTCCGGTGGAGTTCCCCCGTCTCCACCGCCGCCGTCGCCAAGGACCTTTTCTTCTCCGGGGGGGGGGAGCGGAGAGGCGGGGGAGGGAGGAAATCTCCCGAGGTTCCTCAAAAGATAAGCATCCGCTTAAATACCTCCCATCGAAAGCAACAGGAGGCTCACAGAGCTTAGGCACGCAAATGAACACTGTGAGACTCGCCTCGAAATAGACAGGTATCCATATTGGGCTGTAGTTCCAGCTGCGCCGCACCGCTGGACTTCACGGTTAACTGGAAGAGCCCTTAACAGGTTCTCTTGCTTCCTTGACCTTTTTGTTTTACCAGGGAAAGCCCGATGGGGGGGGGGGGGGAGAAGGATCTGTGTGTGTGTGTGTGTGTGTGTGTGTGCTAGTTACAGAAGCTTGATGCCTTTTATTCGTGAGTAGCAGCACTTCTTCGTCTAAAAGCCTCCCAAATGTCTCTGGGATGGGACGCGTTTCTTGGACAGACAGGGCCCCTTGGTCACCCGTCTCCTCTGCTCCCCCCCCCCCGGCTTGCTGTCACCGGCAGGCTCTGCTGGGCGACGTGACGGTCCCATCGGAGAAGATTTATAATCCCCCCCCCGCCCGACCCCGGTGGTGGCAAAAAGATCTGCTGCGCACCAACAGCGTGTTGGCTGGCCTGCTGTTATCAACGGGAGAGTGTAAAATCTACACTTTATGGTGTAAATCACTTTGAGGAACTTGTGCCCCTGCTCCCCATGCAGCTCCTGGACTACAACTCTCATCAGCCCCAGCGATCATAACCAAGAATCATGGGCGTTGTATTCTAGCGTTCTAAAAGCTCGCCCGCTCTCCACTCTTGCTAATAAGGAAGGGATGAGTTTTCCCGCCATCGCCCTTCCTTCATCCCAGGATGTGGGGGAGGGGGGAGGAGATCTTGCCAAATAGCTGGCAGGAAAAGAAAAGCCACCCATTTCTCCTCCCGCCCCTCCCGCTCCACCAGTCCTCTCCTTCCAGCACGCAGTGCGGTGTGCTCGAAGACCCATCGTGAATCACTGGTAAAATACAGTTGATTTCATCCTGGTTTATTTTCCCCCCACGTCGACTTTTTCAAGTAGCTTCAAATTAATTGGTTTGTAAATGCGGGAGAAGAGCTTCAAGGATGTATTGCTCCGGGCTTCAAATGCAGTGCTACCAAGCCCTTTGAACAGACTTCTCCATCTTACCATCCGACAATGCTTTCAACATTCTTTACCATAATGTTAGCTTTTGCTGTGCCTGGTTTTCTTCTGCTTTCGGAGACTTTCTGTTTGCATTTTTATTGCTCTTTGAGGTTTTGAATTTTAATTTTAAGTTGTCCACGGAACTTTGGTTATTGGGTGGTATCTAAATCTTGTAAATAAATAAATGATGACATTTAATTTCGCGCATACACACATGCAAACACATGTCACAAGCTGGAAAATGATTGTGTGGCTTTTGCGAACCATCGCACGATACTCTTGCAATACACACTCGAGCGACGTCTTGAATAAGTTCTTACATTTTGTAATATGCATACCGTATCCCTCCAGATGGAATATCGAGCGTGATTCTAAAATTAACAGCAAAATGGGTACCCATTTGCAGAGCTGTGCTGAGAACACATTAAAATCTGATTGAATCAGAATAATCTAAATCTAGTACAGTATTTCGAACTTCAGTACAGAGGCTGATACACGTTGTGCGCTACCTTTACAACACTGTAGATGTCTTAGCAAGAAGCATTATTCATTTTTGTTAATGGCCATTATTAGGCATTAGGATTCAAATATGAAACATTGCGATTTGTGTTGAGTATGACTGTGTACTTCAGAGGAAGACACATGGAATGCAACGGTTGCTTTTTGACGATTCAGCTCCGTTGGAGCCTGAGGCGGGGGGAATTTACGAATTTGCAGTAAATGAGGGCTCAGATTTGTAAATCCGATGGATTTCAATGGGAATTGATCTAAACAGGAGGGAATTCACTAGAGCGTATGCGCGGTTCCATCCGCCTAGTTTGTGCTGCTGAACAGCAGACCAGCCGGCTGAGGGTCGGCCTCTGTGCCGGGGCTCCAGAGCCCGAATGAATTTGGAAGAGTCGCCCAAGTGCCCTCTCTTCTGGACGTTGCACCATCTTCCTCCTGGTTCCCTCCCGTTAATGCTCAGGGCCAAGGGGGAAGGGGGTTGACTTTCTCCCTTTCATTTCGCTGCCACGGGTGGACTGTTCGTTTTGTTAAACGGCGCGCTCCGGAGCCGAGGCTGGTAGCACCGTCAAGGAGAAATGCCCGGCGCTCCCCGTCGGAGCGGCGTCTTGACCGGCTTTAAATCAACACGCACGGTGCGCAGAAGCAACGGCGCGCTGGAAGGAGGAGGAGGAGAAGGAGTGGGGGGGCGCCTTTGCAAGGAGACGGCCGGCCCGCTTCGAAATCGCTGGCGGGTTCCTTTCTGGGCGGGGAGCTTCGCCCCTCTCTCGCTCTTTCTTTCTTTCTTTCTTTCTTTCTTTCTTTCTTTCTTTCTTTCTTTCTTTCTTTCTTTCTTTCTTTCTTTCTTTCTTTCTTTCTTTCTTTCTTTCTTTCTTTCTTTCACGCTCGCCCTCTCAGTCTTTCTTTTACGACGAGGCACGGCCGGACCTTCCCCGATCCATCCCGAGTGAGCTTTACAGCAGTTTGGTTCTCAGGGAGGGAAGCCAACCGCCCCCGCCGCCCCCCACCCCAGGTCTTTTCAGCCGGAGCTGCCGTGCATGACCGTTTATAGCCAAAAAACATCCTCCAGCCCGACGGCTATAAAGTCTCCCTCGTTAGAGGAAGGCTCCGCTCCTCCTTACGGGCGGCGAGCTGCAGCCTCCTCTATTTTCTTCCTCCTTCTCTCTCTCCCTCTCCCTGCCCCCCCCCCGCTCGCCCACGGTCTGCAGCCCGTTTTCCAGCGGCTCCTGTTGGGGCGCCGCCCGCCTACCCGGGGCCGCGTCGCCTCCCTTCTAATATTCGATCGTGTTAGAAAGGCAGGTATTGCGATCGCCCCAGGGCCAGGTTTTTGGGGCTTCCAGGCCGTGTTTGGGTTACCCAAAAGTCTTGGGTCAATCAAACAGGACGCTTGACCATCTCTAGCCCTTGGTTTGCCTAAGTTCTTAATTCGTGTGTCTCACTTAATTGACAAGTCAAGCCAGGGAAATAGGAGGAGGATGCCTTAATGCGATATCTATGCACAGTAACGATGTTGCACAATGTCAAAAATGGGGCTTGCTTACAACCTCTGTGCACCTGCACTTCAGCCTGGTCTTTTTGTCCAAAATCCTGATGGGAAGGATGGAGGGTCTGGTGTTATACAGCCTCGTGAGGAAGTGTCTGGTCTTAGGCTGTTGTAAACTTCCCCAGCTTCTTGTTGGGTTTCGCCTTTCAAATCAGTCATATATTATTAGAGGAATCTCCTGTAAGTTCACCCATGTCTGGATCAATGTGTCACTTTGAGGATTTAAAAAAAAACCTGCTAATGTTTAGCCCATGAATCCTTGTCACATTTGTAGACCACATTCAGTAGATCATGGGTACCACGTTCTAGATAATTAGCTCAGAAGTTATCATTTTGATCAACAATCTTTATCAATCATAATAAAGTTGTATGATCTGTTTGTAAGCCGCCTAGACTGGTCGCAATGACTAGATAGGCAGGATGTAAATAGAATCAATAAAATAAAATAAATAAATAATCTTTTGTCACCTGCTTGTACTAAAGGAACACACCCTGACCCCTGCAATTGCTGCTCTCCATGCAACCAGGGGCCTGTACCTGGAAATCGGTGTATTCTGGAAATTGGCATGCTCTCCAGAGCTGATTTGGAGCACATAGGTAGGTGTGGGGAGGAAAGGGCTCATTTTTTGTTGTTGTTCACTTGGTATTGTAGGGAACTACATAAGGCAAGGATACAAGGCACCATCTGTGTTAATAAATTACATGCCATCAAGTCAATTCTGACTGATGGCAACTATTTCCAGAGTCCTCTCCGTAGAGAGTACTAAGAAGTGGTTGTTGTGGGTTTTTCGGGTGCTTTGGCCATGTTCTGAAGGTTGTTCTTCCAGTCTCTGTGGCCGGCATCTTCAGAGGACAGAAGTGGTTTGTCATTCCCCTCTTCTGAGAGTATTCTTAGACTTGTTCAGGACTAAACACACTTGGCTTTTCTCCTTGGAAGCAAAGTGGCAAATTAAACTCATTGCCAGCAGTCACCAGTCAGATACCCAACTAACTGAGTTAACCAGCCAACCCAGCTTTCCAAACAATCACCAGCTAAATATGTGTTGCTCAATTAAGAACAGGTACTATATCAGAGCCACTGAAAGTGAATCATGGATTGTCAACCTCTACTAGCCGTAATGCCTATGCATTCCCTCCAATACCAACACAGTTCATCTCTGTACATCAGCTACGCCTGCTTGTGGTGAGACAACCTCTTTAAGCTGCACACAAGGAGGGAAGAGCAGCAGAGCCTCCCATCTGTTCCTCATGAACATGCCAGCTCTTCTCTTCTGCTTCTCCTGAGTCTCTGAAACAAATGAGATCCTGTCCTACTGCATATCTTGAAGTGATGTTCAATTGCCAGTCCAGTTGGTGCCCATGAATAGAAAGAAGGGGGGGGGGGGGGAGAGAGATATTGTCTTTTGCCTTGGGAAGCAGAATCTCCTAGGCTGGCCTTGGGGCAAATGGTTGGCCACTAGATGACCAGAATGCTGATACAGAACACCTCCTCTTATGCCACTGTACATTTAAAAGGTCATTGGCGCAGGGGGCTTGCCATCCAGAAAAGACACAGGGAAACAGGGAAAGGGTGAAAACACAGGCGTAGGCAACCAGGGGTGTCTAGTATCTCATCTCATCTAATCCAGTACAGTTTTTAAAATGTTGTATTCTTTCAGTAAGAGTTTCAGACTGGCAAGGTAACTTTTCAACAGCCTTCAAACTGGAGTAATATTTTTGCTGCTTGACACAATTATCAAATGGCCCTGTCCATGCACAAAGCTCAAGTTGAGTATTACCCAGTTCTTTTGGCACACAAGGCAGAAAATCCACAAAAATGATCTCCCTATTTCAGACAATCACAATAATAGCAACTAATAATAATAATTCACAATTTCATATACTTTCCTGATACCTCAAATCTGCTTCTTGTGGTAATTGCCTCACTTTGCCCAGTGAAATGGCCAGACCTGCTTCAAGTAGCAAAATGGATATAGTATAGAGACACCTGGGGTCTCCTACGCAGAATGACGAAGGTTTTACTTCTGAAGATGTAATTGACAGCCATATCACCAAAGAAAACTGGCATTTGGCAGTGATTTTCAAATGTTATATCTTAAGGCACATTTATTACATTGGATTTTTTTGCAGGAAAGAATCTTTGAGGGTGTCTCATGGATCCTTGGTGAGTGATAGACAATGATATATTTCAGAAGGTTCCACATGTGGGCATCTGGCTAGCCCTGCTGAGGCTCTTCATTCCTATGAATTTGCCAGGAATCATTACCAGAAACACCTATTACTATTCTGTGTCTGTGCATTCCATGGGATAGTTAATTGTAACAGGGAAGGTCTTTTGCTGGGAAGCTACAAGTACTAATTTCTTGGCTAGAAAACTGGCTTTGCACTAAGGGGCAAACCTATAACTACAGTATGCAACATGCATGTCTGAGTCTCATTTAAGTAAATGGAAATTGATAATCAACATGGTCGACTGGTAAATGGTGCCCTAAACTGAAGAAATCCAGGAAACACCTTGGAGCAGCCACCATTTCTTGCAGGGTTGTTGTCAGGAAAATGTGGCGGGGAAGTAGTATTATGCATTTGTTGATCTTGGATGAAAGACAAACTAAAAATGTCATAATTTAAAACACAGAGGAATCTGTACCAAGCTTCCAAAGAATTCCAGTGTTCTCCACACACATTTCAGAACTTCTTCTGCCTTGCTGCCTTCAGCAACTTCACCTAAAGCTGAAGAATTATCAGCAAGAGATTCTTTCAGGCTATGAGGCTGTCCTTTCCACCAGTTCTTCCATTACACCCACACAACCCTTTGATCCAAAATTTTATGTGTTTATATAGGGATTTATGTGATGCTTTCTTGTCACATATGTGATCGTCAAAGTGTTTTTAACAATTATCCATATGTAGTACTCAAGTAAATATAAGTGCTTCATTGCACTATTGTGTCACCAACTATGAGAGGAGCACATTCCGTCTTAGTGAAAGAAAGCCTGCAATTTTATTAACACACTATATGCCAACAATTTTCACTGTAAGTATCAAATATTCACACTGTATTTCTGCTGACCATTAACAGACATCTCTTGGCTTGTACACAGAAGACTGAAACCTAAAAAGTGTACTTTCTAAATTTTCTAAATGCTTGTGTACATACTGAGAAGACAAGGGGAAATATTTTTAAAATGGGAGATTCAAAGGATAGAAAGATATTGTACTTCATTACAAATAAAGATATTTCTAAAAATTATTGGTTAAAACAATTGGGTTGGCTTATCTGTAACTTCCTCAAATGCTTTGATTCTAAGCATTTTGTGTAGACAATATCATGTTCCCTTTCCCATCAACTGTTGTGACTTATGTGTTGTCATGTGGCGTCTGACCTACAGTTTTCAGGGTAAATTAGACATTTAATGAGTGGTTTTGCCACAGCCTTCCAATGAGATTCCAAGGCCAAGTGGGGATTTGAATCAAGGTCTCTTGAACACGGGACTGTGTTTCTGAATAGAGAGATGTATTAAATTCCAGGGTTGCATGAGTGCAGTCCATAGACTGGGACTGTTCCTTAGTGGCCATGCCAGATGTAGTCTAGAAAAAGAATGTTTTCAAGTTCTGGCTGCAGCCCACAAACCATGAAGAGCAGAGGACCTGCTAACAAACAGCCACAGAACTCGACAGCCCAGCTAGAGAACATTATTTAGACCTTGCTGCTCAGTCTTACTAGTCAATAGAGCAACACTGGTGTAACCAGTGACTTGCTTAGCTTGCTCATGGCTTGGGCTGCCACCCTCAGTAGCATTTGCTTTAGCTTCTCACCCTCTCTTTTTGATCAGGAAAAATGTGGCATGTAATATTTTTTTGCAAAACTCTTTTTCTTTCTGAAGAGGAATGTTAGCACATCTCCGGGGCTTTTTATTTCTCTCTTTCCCAATTCCCATCCCCTTCCAGGACTTTGCACGATGAGGGCTTTGTAAAACATTTGAGAAGGGGCAGGGAACAGGGGAGTGGAAGGAGGTGGGGAAAGAAGACCTGGAAATCCTCACCTTTTGGCTGTGTCACTTACTTGTCTGCCTCAAAGCTTAATATGATGCAATTAATGGACAGCCATCCTCCGCCCTTCCTGCCTCTGTCTCAAGACAGATGTGTTGATCGTATAGCACCTTCTTTAAAGGGCATACAGTTTTATGGAAGGTGATGAGTACAAAAGCAAAGTTGAATGTTTTGGTGGCCCTCCATATCCTGAAAGGTTGTTTGTTTCTATGTCAAATGACTTGGAAGTGTGGTAGAAACTAGAAATAGAAAATGCTACATTTATATCTACAGAGGCTAATTATCACATTTTACTGCTATATCGCCAGTAATTATTTTGATATTACCTCTGTGCTTATTTACCTCTGTCAACATTTCTAAGGACCAACAGCCTTTTATCTGTAATCTATTAAATGTTCTTCAGGCTAAAATGCTTCCACAAAGTACAGACTCAACCTATAAAGTTTACAGATTTTACAAATACATTTGTAAAATGGTTTGCAGAGAACTACAAACCATTCCTCTCTGACGTTAGTACACTTTCACATATGCTTAATGGGCCTGGAGCACTTTTGCTGTGAAGGAGGTCTAAACCAAAGATAAGGAAGCCTTTGGAGAAGGGGCTCTTCCCTAATCCTCCGCAGGTCAGATGATGTGAGCAAGTAGAGCCATTTTCCTTGATATCATCCAGTACCCAGCTGAAGTGCTCACTGAAGGACCTAAATTTTTTCTCCGTGGTGATGCAGAATTCCAGCAGCGAGTTCGTAGCAATGACAGTGATGGTAATTGGAGGCTGCAAGGGTGATAAAAATCACCCAGAACCCCATGTTGCCCACATTTGTGCTAAAACATTTTTGGCTCAGATATAATTTATGTTGTGGTAAGATCCCAAATAGATTTGCAGCCTAATCTTATACCTTGCATTGATTGATTGATTGATTGACTGACTGACTGACAGTTTGATTGATTGATTGATTGATTGATTGCCATCCTACATTGCAATATCTCAGGGTATGTTAAAGAGCCATATAAAACCAGTTAAAAACATAAAATCCTTTAAAACATTTTAAATAGAAACAATTTAAAACATTTAAATGTTAAAACCTGTGCATTAAAACCTGTGCAGGCCAAGATCCTCAATCCCAAAGGGTCTTAAAAATGAACATATTTTGATTTGGTGCTTACATGATGCCAGTGCCAATGCCAGTCCATCCTCCAGGGGGAGGGCATTCCACAGTAGGAGTGCTACGGGTATGCTTTTCCACCTAATGAACTGTTGCCAAAGGTGGGGCACAGAGGAAGGCTTTGTCCCCTGCAGTGCCAGGAGATATTAGTGATCGGGCAGGTTTATATACTGAGAGGTGTTCCTTCCCATTTAGGGCTTTGTAGGTCATCCTCAACATCTTGAATGCGGACCAGAAGACTACTGTCAGCTAATGCAAATCTTTCTGAACTGGTGTCCTGTGTGTTCTGCGTCTAGCTGCTGCACACTGCACTTGTTGCAGCACCCAAGGTTTTTGAAGTAACAGGGAACATAGGAGGATGAGTAATGAACTCATGCTGAGCACGTCTGATGGTAACAATGCTAGTTTGGCAGCCGTGACTCAGAAGCAGTAGTAAGCACACACCCTAGTGCTACTGTGGCCATTCACAGCAAGATTAGTCTCTGCTGTTTTGCACTTTTATGGTGACCCTCGAAAGGGCACCAAATTCAACTAACAGAACTACATACAATGTGGGTTTACTGAAACACCCCTCCCTTTTATTTTTCCACTTAAGACTGCTCCATTCATCCAGGTCTCCTGTGTGGAGTCCTCAACAGGCTATCACGTGGATGAAGCTTCATGGTATAAGGGGCTGTCCCCGAGAAGAAAGGAGACTGGATTAGCAAAATCAGCATCCATTTATATTGCACCATAGCTTATTTAGTGGAGCACTACACATAATTGCATTGTGTGTGTCGGGAGAGGGTCCATCTTCAATTGTCCTCTTTCAGAAACCACTGTTTCAAAGACTCTTTCAGGGCACATTATGATAATAGAGGGAAGGGGAGAGAGCTGGGCCTTCAGATATATCCATTTCTTGCCACTGCCAGTACTTCCAGTATTTTCTGCACTTAATTTTCCTCTGTACTATATATGGTCACAGTGCAAACCACAGGTATCGTATGTATACCTAGAATTACTGTATAGATATATAAAGCTGCTTTACATCAACACAGGTACTTATTTCAGTGTATGATTTTAGGGTACAGTCTTAGTTATTGATTCCAAATTGATTTTTTTTTGCATAGCATGCATTCCTAGCAAATGTTAATGTGTTTATATTAACTGCGACTCATTGAACTCATTGCTTTTCTTGTTGCTATTAGTTCTCTCAGATGCAGGTTATTTGTGAAAGTGCCAGGTGCAGATTCCTCTCTGCAGGACCTTGCTGCATGGTGTGAACAAGCTTAATCCTAACTCAGAGCTGTGTCACCATCACTTCTCACTTCCTTAATAGCTGAAGTGCAGGCATTTATACCCCTCTTGCCTTTTCTGTTAAGAATTAGAAATGTTTTCCAAAATCACTTACTCCAGAGCATTTCTATTGAATTCAGTACTGATCTTCTTCTCCTTACCTATATGCAAGTACAATAATCATAATTTTTAATACATTCTTTTGAAGTGTCCTTGCTCAGTGGTTTAGGTATCTGGCTGCTGAGCTAGAGGCAGAGAATTCCATCCCCCATTGTGCCTCCTGCAAGTACAGCCAGCCTGTGCGGCCTTGGGCAAGCTGCCCAGTCCAAGGAAGCCTCCAGAAGAAGGGAATCGGAAACCGTTTCTGAGTATTCTCTGCTGGGAAAACCCTGGAAAGGGTCACCCTAAGTCAGAATTAACTTGACAGCACATACAGACGTGTGTGTGTGTGTGTGTGTGTGTGTGTGTGTGTGTGTGTGTGTGTGTGTGTGAGAGAGAGAGAGAGAGAGAGAGAGAGAGAGAGAGAGAGAGAGAGCACATGCACATGCACGTACACATGCACACATACACACACAGAGGGGGTTTCAGTAAATTTCAGGGCAGAAGGCACCATATCTAAAACTTAACTAGCACATTTTACAGCCTACACTCAACTGCTCTAGCAATGATTTCTTACTGATTTCAAACCCCTTGTATTAGCACAGCACACCAAAGAGGATGTTTTTGTCTAATCTTGTATTCTGTGCCGTCAAACTGGAACTAACTTATTAGAAACCCTAACAGGGTGTTCGAGGAAAGTGAAATATTTTAGGAATGGTTTTGCCAGTTCTACACCTGCAGCGAGTTTCCATGGCTGAATGGGAATTCAAACTCTGTTCTCCAGCATCCTAGTCCCTCATTCTGTCTACTGTACCATGCTGGAAACTTACCTGAACTCTTTAGTTAATAATATCATGATTATATTGTAGCAGACTTTACATTTTAAGTTTGGAAATTTGTGCTTCTAATAAGAATAATTGCAGGCTGAAAAAAAAATTATATTTTTTTGTTCATATCCAAGCTTGCTCTGTTTGGGTATATATTTTTTAAAATATTAAAATAAACAAGGAGTGCAGTGATGATGAGAGAGAGAATGCACAAGTTTCAGAGCACTGAATAAAAGCAATTATCTTAGTTGTGGCCTCCATAGTTTCTGTACAGTGTTTTATTCTTGTTCTGCCCGTAATGATGCTTCACATTAAAAAAAAATCAGGTCACATACTGGGTTCCTCTTAGACTTTCAAATAATATGAGCAACAAAGGTTGAAGGATCTGCATTGACCCATTCTCACTATGAGTAGAAGTGTCACCATGTTTCTTACACATGCTTCTTGTACTGTTCTGAAACATCACGGTCTACAGAATATTTGCACTCGCCCAAGATCAATCTGATCCAAAGGAAGGAAAAATGAACTTGGCTTCTTGCTGTGTGAGGAGAAAAAAGGAAGCTTGATGGACCTGGCAGAACAGTAGCAACCTAGATAACTAGGTAGCATGGAAACAGTTGAGCCAAGGAGCAAAACAGAAAGTGAGGTTGTAATTACAGGAAATAGCCAGGATGCTTTAAAGTACTTAACATCCCTAAGGACAATATACTGCCAAACCTTCACACATCTCCAGGATCTGGGGGTAGTTTCTTTCAGATGTAATCTATCGAAGAGTTTCTCCTTCAAAGGCTATTTAAGGGTTAAGAATTCTTCATAAATGGGTCAGTTCTGCACAGGCCTTTCTTAGAAATTCTTGCATATTTTCTTATTTGGCACACAATAAATATTCAGAACTGTTATTAACTTACATTGTGGCTTTGTAGGTAAACTTATGGAGAATAAAGAATAATATTAAGAACTACACAGCACATGTAAAAAGGCTTTATGCAGACTACCCGAGAGGGATTTTACTTCCAATGAATCCGTAGCATCTAGATGGTCCAATTATAAAGTCAAGTATATGGATTCTGCAGTCTTCTTTTATAGAATGTGAAAATATCTGGTCTGCAAAGGAGAAGGCAGCTAGGAAAGGGAAGCAGGGCTGGACAATCCAAGTGATTTACCTGGGGAAAAGTTGTACAGCATGCCCAGAAATGGGACTGAAATGAGACTGAATTCTTGCCTTGCCTGATACTACTGAATACATAGCTATAGCTATAGCTAGATAGATAGGACACATACACACACCATCAGCAACCACCACCAGAGTCTACCAAACCACTTCTTCTGCTCTGAAGAGTGGCTAGGAGAGAAAGCTATTCCATTTAATCACTGTTAACTGAATCCATACCAGTGGCTTGCTTTCTACATTTTCGCTTTTCATTTAGTTCCACTCCATGGCTGCTGCTGATAAGCAAAGTGCCAGGAGAGCCCACGGGAATGGCAGGAATCTCAGTGTTAGAGAAGGATAATCAGTTTCATTTTCCAATGAAAAGTTATTCAGTTTAATTATGCCATTCCCCCAATGAATTCAAGACAACTTAAAGGAGCTTTCCTCTTTCCCACTTTATCCTCACAGCAACAACAAGGCTATGAGGTAGGTCAGGCTATGAAAAATGGCTGACCAGCAGTCCCCCCAAAGAATTTTGTGGGGGCTTCAGCTTGCATTTCCCATGTCCCCAATCAAAACCCTATCCACTATTTTATAAAGCTGGAGTGCACTATAAAAACTGTTCTTGAATCAATGAGGATAAGCAAGACAGCGCGATCACTTGTTATTTTAAGATGATATGTTTGTTCATTAGAATCTGCAGGAACCCACCCTTTTGTAAGGGTATATTGAAAGCCACAGAAGAGCACATTTCTAACAGAATTATAGCTAACCCACCAAATAAAGTGTAGTTAGGGTGCAATCCTAACTAGCCAAGTTGGGCTAGGTTTGGCTGAGCTAACACGAGGTCAGCTAGAACTGTGGTAAATCCAAAATTTTCCCAGCCTATGGAAGTTGGAAATTATTAAGGAATACCATTCCCCTGGTCTAACTCAGCACTGCTCCTCTGCTCCTCTCCTTTTCTGCCTCTTTTTTGGTTCATCTGCTGGCCAATCTCAGCCAGGCTGTGTTGACAGAGCCACTGGTGCTGAAAGATACAAGATAAACTAGCATAATGGGGTTTGTGCCAGAACAAGGGCAGCTGTGCGGACACAAGAGGTGTCTGCCAATTCCAGAACTGCTACAAAGTGTCACTGAGTTTGCATTGCACTGCCAATTACATAGCTTTAAATAGATCAATTTATTAAATTCACATGGCACAACAACGTCACTCCATGAAGCTATCACTTTCGGCACTGAGTAAAATTTCCAACATCCATCAATTTAAAATGGGAAGAAACTGGCTCTCAGTTAAAAGGCCCACCCACTTGTTCTGGGGTATGTGCTCCAGTAACCCTGGTGTTGCATGTCTGTGCCTTCAGGACGGGTGTGGTAGTGAAGGCAAGACTATAACTGCTCAGAGACCTTCTGGGGCAGAGCCTTCCGTCTATGTGGATGCTGGTGAGAAAGGGGAAAGTGGAAAGGAGCAAGGCCAGAACAAAACTCATTGTGAGGCAGTAATTAATCTTCACCCATGAGAATATTTTGGAATTAGAAACTGGTTTATTAAAGGTATAAAAAGACAGTATTAAAGGATGATTAGCTGTTTTGAGGAACAACAGAGTCCTCTGTGTGTAGCAATGAAACTAGTCATAAGAAGAGAGAAGATAATGTATATACATTATTTTTAGAAAAACATTGTTAAACATATTAACAAATCAAAAAGTATGTTGATAAATATTACATGGTAATCTTTTAGAAACAATGTTCTATTTTAATTAAAGGAAGGGATAGTTGAGAAAGAGAAGAATGGTGGGATTTCATACATACTTTTGCTCATTCTCACAGTCAGCAACACTAATCATAGTAAACGTTCTAATATTTTCAGAGTGGCATTTGTGGTTAATATTTTTCATTGTTGCTGATAAAATCGTTGTCTGTGTAGTTTATCCAGTAGTTGCCTGAGGACTTGGATTCCTAAAAATAACCACATAAAAACTAGCTTTACATAGAGTATTATTTAACAAGTGATAAATTAGCACAGTTTGAAATAATGTGTTAAAATTAAGAAAACTAAGAAAAATTTAAATTTAATCTAATGTTTAAAACAATATTTTGAGTGTGCTCCTCTATAGAAGGGACATGTGAGTCCACATTTTCCATTTTCCAGGAGTAATTCAAGATTAGGCCATCTAGTACAAACGTAACAGGACTTTAGCCCTTTGGGGAGTAATGTGTGTGCTCTGTAAAGACTGTAAGACTCTTTTTTTTAACTACTTTGTTAATAGTACGATTCAATCAGTGAAACATTTTCAGGTTTAAATATTAACAGCAATAAATTAATTTCCAATTTCTAATATACATCTTTAACTAAAAATGTTAAAGCTAACATTCCGAATTCTGAAAAAATGACTATATTGTGGATGAATAGTTGGAGCAATAGCTGACAATGGCAACATCTGTAGGATTCACTGGCTATGTAACTGGCTACTGAAAATCCATGTTCTAGTTGACAAGTAATTATTTTCTGTCTCTGATGTAAGATTTCAGGCACAATGATCCTATGGGGCAGGAAAAGAAAGGACCCACCACAGGGGAAATATCTTTTCCAATGCACCAGCAGAACACAAAGCATGTTTGTGAGAAGTCCTTTTTATTTGGCCAAAATCTTTCCTTCTTTTCTTTATGTTTCCCTTCTGTTGATTTCAAACGGAAGGAAATTAACTGTGCTCACTGCAGGGCTGGCATAGCTTATTCCCTGACCTGGGGAAGATCCTCATAATCTCTCTTAATAAACACATTATATACTTCTTTTTTCTTCCCGCTTTTTGATGCCAAAAATGCACTGGTTTCACTCATTTCTACTATGTTGCAGACTTCTCAGGCTGGGTCTCCCAATGGGTGCAGCAGCTCCCCCCTCCCTTCTGGAAGCAAAGATTTGAAAAACCTTGCAACCTCAGCGTCTCCCAGGGACCGCAGGATTACACCTAAATGACGGCTCCCACAAAATGGTATCCGTTACCAATGACTAATTAATTCATATTGCCTGTCATAAACTACACAGTGGCCCTGTATAAATCAAAGTGGTAGTGGGCAAAATATACAAAAACAAGTCTACAGTATTCTGTCTTTTTAAGCAAGAAACACCAATGATATTGAGGGGCATTAAAAAGCATTATTTCCAATAAGTTTCTTCTCTGATGACCTTGATCAATTGCAGAATTGCAAAAGGTCCTCAGACTAATCCAAACCTTGAAAAGTCAACTTTCTCTGCTAGGGGCAGGAATAAATTTTCCTTGGCAAAATTGCTGAGGACCTTGCTGAAGAATAGGCATGAACTTTCTTACACTAAAAAGTTTTCCCATTAACAGTTCGCTAGTTCAGCATATGCTAAGGATTCTGGATTAACAGATTGTACTCCATAGAAATTTTTAGCTACTTTTTACTTTTTCATTTAACATATTTTTCATTCTGTCTATTTATGTCCCAATATCTACCTTTAAAAAATGTTCTCAAGAGAATCACATTCTGCTGGAGCCTGAGGACTGACAGTGGGTATCTAGAAGAGGGATTTAGTGGGGCAATCACACTGACTTATTGCTCCAGGGTTGGGTCTGTAAGATTTGTACTATTTTCTGTTGACAATGCAACATTACAAGTCAATGAACATCAGCCCAGAATTATCCCCCCACACACTTGAATTTTCACAGCACCATTAGGGCTTTGTTTTTTGTAGCATATGCATTCACATTGGTTCAGATGGTGTGATTGCTTGATGCAGAAAACCATGTGCAGGAATGTTGGTGGTTGGTAAGATGGGAAGAGATATATTCCCCTTAAGTCTCAACCAAGCACCCCTTTAAGTAAGCTGAACTACAAAGCATTGGGACAGTTTCCCTTTTCTGTGGCTTTCCAGCCATCCTGGTGTCAGAATTCACTGTAAACAATTACCTCCAACAGGTAATGCTGCAATACATGCTTCCCTAATAAGTAAGTCTAATTGAACTCCAAGGGACAGAGTGTTGATTAGACATGTACAAGACTGTGCTTTAAATATTTTATGAGACCACCAAGAATACTTTGGATCTTTGCTAAAATGCTGTTTCGTTTCTTTTCTTTAAAAAAAAGTTTGGTGCCAGTGTTGCAACAAAATGTGCTACAACACTTAGGAGAAAAAAATAAAAAAATTAGAGAAAGGAGGAAATTACAAATCTGCATTTGTTTGCAGCTTATTAATGTAGCTCTGCTGTAGCCATGCATCCTACAAATCTTGAAGGCTACAGTATAAGTTTTCTTAATAAGCTACAAACAAGTATTGATTGCCAATTTCCTCCCCTCTTTCTGCTATCTCCTGTCTGGTCAGCTAAAGTAAATTCACCCAGGGAAACAGTTTCCTGGTGCAAATTCACAATGAATCAATTTGTATTTTTCTCATTGTGCAGTCTCACTCTTAGTCCATGAGTTAAGAAATGCTACACGCAGGCCTATGAAGAACTACTGACAGAATAATGTGCAATGGGATTGGAAAAGAGAAGAAAGAAAAATAATTACAAATGAACATACAACAACTGGATTGTAGAGAGCAACATCTTCCAGAGTTAAAGGGACAGGAATCATTTCATGCTGGCCAAAGGTAGTGGTGTTGCATTTTTCCTCTTCAACTCTATAAGGCACATAAGAAACAACTTCAGCACCATTAACAGAAATCGCAACACCCTTTAAATGCATTATCCATTCATTAGGATACAAAATGATGCAGCAGTGGTACAGGGATTTTGTGTTCTAGAAATCCTGTTCTTGCACATCATGTTACATACATTTTCCAAATGACAAATGGAGCTTATTTTTCAGGAAGTCAAATTATATAAATGAACATTGGAGACACTCAGAATGAGGAAGTTTTAGAACTTCTAGAATGCACTGTGTGACAACTGTTAGGTAGCATATTATTAAAAGACCTCCTTTCTTATTTCAGTATATTTTTGTTTGAATACAAATGTTATATACATTTCAAATCAAATATCCTTAGTGTATGTGTATGTTATTTTATTCAAATTTAGAAACAATCGCCAGGATATGAAGGTCTGCATCTTCCCCAATGAAGATTACCTGCTAGCTTACATTTGTATGCATGAAACCTTATGAAGTACAGTACTGATCAACAACTCATTCTTTCCAATCTTAATTATGTCAAGAAAACATCAAGTCACTCCACTAATACGTGCTCATGCAATATGTGGAATGAAAACAAAGAATCTTTACATTTCAACAAGATTGCTCTCTTGGTTCATCATCATCTTCTTTTCTTTTGGAACTCCGAGTATTTTGGTGGATACCATATACTTCATTTCCAGCTGCTTTATACCGACGGAAGCTGGGGTTCTCTTTTCATCTACTATCTTTTTGGTTTGATTCCTTACAGATCTTTCATGCTCATTTGGAAATAAATATTCAACCTTCAGATCATGAAAACAAGCATTAGTGTAATATTTTTTTTTAAAAAAACAGCAACTGTTTCTTAAGTGTTAAACATTTAGTGGCAAGTGATGATAGGATTAAAAAGACAAAATGAAAAAGATACGATTAGGATGTATTCAAAGTGGATGAAGTAAACTGTGCTCAGCACCTCAGAAGTTACTTTTTGAACAACAACTCCCAGAATCACTAGCTGGGAAATCGTACAAATTGTAATCCAAAAAGTAATGTTTTCACATTCTGATTGCATTACATATAACACACTAAATTAGCCTTGTGTAATATTTAGCATTTAAGTGGACATACATGGGGTTTAGGACAGAGACTGAGAACGTGTAGCTCTCTAGAACCTGTTGGATTGCAAATCTCATCATCCTTCAGCATTGGCCATGCTGGTTGGAGTTTATGGGAGCTGTAATCTAACAACTGCTGAAATCTTGTTGCTTAGCATAGTAAGTCATACTATAGTGGGCCCTCTGTGACTTACTTTAGCACAGTAAGTTGCAAAATAAAGTAGGCCCATTTGAATCAATGGAACCTATTAAGAAGTAGAGTCTCAAAATCTCCACTGATTCAGTGGGCCTACTCTAGTGTGACTTACTATGTTGAATAACAGGATTTCAGCCATTGTCTGAAGGCCCCCCCATTCTTGAAGTGTCAAGAGATTTATCAGAATATTCCCCATTTAAATGCAATAACACTTTCTTATTTATGTCTTGGCATTTTCCATAAAACTCTTTCAAAACTAGAGATCTTCTGCCTCAGTTGCTGTGCTGAATAAGTGATTTTATATGAAGGCTTCCCAGGCACCATATGCACCCACAGCACAACAGCAGTATTCCCTGGTTATGCCAAGGAGTACAAAGGAGGATATGTAGATGAAAATAATTATCAAATCTTAGATATGAAGCATGCCCATCAGGATTTGAGGCACACACTTTCATTTGGTCTTTGGAAATTATTTCTGAAAATTCAGTATATAATCAAAATTTTAAGTGTTTAATCAAAGGGCATAACATAAAATACCAAAATAGAAGTAAATAGAAGTAAAGGCTTTTAAAAATATGTTCATGATTATCAAAAACAACATTCCTGAGAAACATTTAGGTATATACAACTATGGAGAGATAGTAGTGACTACTGACCAGATCATGAACATAGTCTTCTCTTCTGATGTCTGAAAATTGACCATTTTGCTCTAGTAGCCTAATTCAGATAGCATCAAACAAAGAAAATCTAATTTAGAAAACAAATTTACGTTGCAGCTTCTTAAATACAGCACAAACTCTATTCTAACTATTTTCATGTTGCTGTGCTGTCTACATATCTTGCCATGCTGGTAAGATAGCCAGAGAATTACTCTTCATTGCATTTAATAGAATCACAAAATGTCAGAGATGGAAAGAACACACAGGTTATTGAATCCAACATCTTGCTGACTGCAGGAAATCCAGAGCTAATACATTCTTGACAGATGAACATCCAATCTCTGTTTAAAACCCTCCCAAACCCCTCCAAAACATGCATCCAAGAACCAATAAATATTTAGTATGCAACTGATATTTCATTCAACATTTCATTCTGTTTCTATATGTCTGACGAAGCGGACATGTTCACAAAAGCTCACATCCAAATATAATAGTATTTAAGGTGCCACATGTTTTTGTCTTTTTTATTATTATTCTTTGGATTTTGCCTGATTTACTATAAGGAAGTTTTCCTAAAGTTTATTTGGAATTTCCTTTCCTGCAATTTGACCCCATCAGTTCAGGTCCTACCCTCTGAAGCAAAAGTAAATAAGTTCCCATGTGGCCATTCTTCAAACATTTGAAGAAAGGTATTGTATCAACTCCCAGTCTTCTCTCCTCCAGATTAAATGTGTTGTTTAGTTCTCAACTGCCCATCATAGAGCTTAATTTCAAGATCCTTCCCTTTTACCATATTGGTCACCCTTCTCAGAACATGTTCCACCTTCCTAAACAGTAGTGCCTAGGACTGGACACAATATTCCAGGTGACATCTAATCAGAGAAGAACTGAGTGGTACTATTGTTGTTGTTACATGCTATAAAATAACCTCTGGCTTATAGTGACTCTACACATGAGCTATTTTCAAAATGTCCTGTCCTCAACAGCCCTGCTCAGCTCTTGCAAACTGAAGCCTGTGCCTTCCTTTAAGGAGTCAATCTATCTCATATTTGATCTTCCTCTTTTCCTACTGCCTTCAACTTTCCCAGCATTATTGTCTTTTCCAGAGGAGCTTGCATTCTCATGATATGCTCAAAGTAGGACAGCCTCATGTTCAACTTTTTTGCCAGTAGAGATAGTTCAGGCATAATTTTATCTACGACCTACTTGTTCCTTTTTCTGGTAGCCCAGGTTATCTGCAAAGCAATCCTCCAGCATCACATTTCAGATGAATTTTTTTCCTGTTAGCTTTCTTTAGCATCCACCTTTGATTGATTAGGAATACAATAAAGTGGATGATTATGGTCTTGGTCTCTAATAACACACACTTAACACTTGATGAGCTTTTCTAATTCCTTCATTGTTGCTGTTCTGAGTCTCAGCCTTCTTCTGATTTCTTGGCTGCAATCTCCATTTGGATTGATGATTAAGCCAAGGTATGCAAATCTTTAACAATTTCAGTTTCTTTATTGTCAACCTTGATTTATGTCTTCTAAATGTTCAGTTGCAGTCCTGCTTTGCACATTCTTCTTTCACTCTTACTAAACGTCATTTCAAGTCATTGCTGCCTTCTGCCAGTAAGATGGTTTCATCTGCATATCTTAAATTATTGATGTTTCTTCCAACAATTTTACTCCTCCTCCTTCTAAATCTAGTCCAGCTTTCGATATGATATGTTCTGTATATAGACTGAACAGAGAAGGGGACAAAATACACACTTGCCTCACACCTTTGATTAAACCATAGGCTGATCATCTAAAATCCTTGGTGAGCTCCGGTAGTCAGAGGATATTTGCAATATGATCTTAAGTGCCTCTTCTTTTTTGGAACCAGTTTGAACATCAGGCATTTCTTGTACATTTCCTGTACAGGTTTTTCATCACAGAATTCCTCTTCAAAGGAGTTTGTCATCCTTTTATCACTTCAGTATACTGTTTCCACCTTCTCTTTATTTTCTTCTGGTCAGAGAGTGTGATTCCCTGTTCACCATTAAGCACTCCTAGTCTAAGCTTAAATCTCCTTTTGATTTCTTGAATATTCTGGAAGGGGGGGGATCTCTTGTTTTTCCCTTGTTGCTCTCCTCTGTTTCTTTGCACTGGCTGTTGTAGTGTTCTCTTTGTCTCCATGTGACAGTCACTGAAAAGTTGCATTCAAGATTCTATTTCTATCAACTTTCCCATCTCTCCTTTACAATTTTAAATATTTCTTTCATCATCCATCTAAGTTCTTTTATTCTTTTCACTATACAAATTGTATTTTTGCATTCTTCCCTAATAATATATCTGGCTTCAATCCACAGTTCTTCTGGTTCACAGTCAACTGTGTTTAGTAATACAAATCTATTCCTTGTGTCGATTTTAAATTCTGCCACATCCATCACCATTGGAACTATGCATTATTTTCTGCTGATGTGACCATTACCCTTGAAGAGGGTGGGTGCATCTTAGTCTGGTGTCTCAGCTGTGACCATTCTGCCTTGGGTGACCTTGCTAGGAGTCCAGGCTCATAATGAATTCTGTCCTCCAGATAGTTTTACTCTCAGATCCACTGGCACACTCAAACCCCTTAACCACATTAAGGTCCGCATCCAAGAAGGTGGTGGTACTATCACTTACAGTTTCTTTGATCTGGACACTGTACATTTGTTCATGTGTATTACATAAGCTTTTTTTCCTGCTGCATCACACTGTTGACAGATCCTCACTTAGCTGTTTACTAATACCTCTGGAACATTTTCATATGCATTATTTCCAAAGCAGACGTCACCCATCCTATATTTGTGCCTCTGATTTTTCCTACCTAAATTTAGAACCTTATCACTAGAATTATGTCACTAGAGTTTTAAAAACTTATTTTGCTTAAGGTCAGTCTACCATTGCTGGGTTTCCATGAAGTCCCCTTTAAGTAAGAAAGAATGACATACTTTGCTGGGTATGTTATGCTTCAATCTACTGCTCCCTCTTTCAGCCTCTTTCATTCTTTCAACTGCTATTCCATGTTTGTGCGCACTCATTCACCTGTCCTGTGCCCCATGCTGTTGGCACAGTCCCCACCCACCACATAAATGCTGCTCCAGTCTGCCTGCCACTGCTGCCCACGGCATTCATCACTCCCCCAGTGTGACCTGTCACCTGCTTCCCCAATGCTGCTGGGATTTTCTGCTGGTATTCCCACTGTTCAGGGTTCAATCAGTAGGCCCATTACAGTCATTTCCTAATATTGAAGCACTGCTGGCTGTTGGTGTGCACTTTTTTGTCTGGCACAATCACTGGGAAGATGCTGGAGGAGAAGGGAAATCCTATTAAAATGTTTTGCCTGATTGTGTTTTGAAAAGGGGAAAATAGCAATTTAAGATTCATATTGACTATAAAGGAGTTCTGGATGTCTGCAAATTCAAAATTTTTAAAAATTTGAATCTGAATTTTGGTGCGAATGCAGCTTTACAAGTCTATGATTCAATGGCTTGATCCTACAGGGTATTTATGTCATCACAGTGTTAAGTAAAAAGTAGATATTGCAGTAGTGAACTGATGCTAGTTCATCAGCTGCCATTTGACTTCTTCACAGTGCACTAACACACGCATATGTATGTTAAAAGAAATAGAAATTAACTAGGAGCCATTTGCTGCAGCAATTTATGCCACTGCACACAGTTAGCAGCACTAATCACAACTTTGCTATAATCTTTTCACTGAAAAATGCATCAAATGCTTTTTACTATGAGTTCAATGTGTGCTCTGTTTTTGTTTACTGTGCTCACCATGGTTACTGTCTAGCTAGCATGGCAAGCTCCTTTATTTTGCCTCTGCATAAAATGGTGAGGCCCAGCCTTCCTCCTCACTCTGGAGCAGCAAAGTTGAACATGGATATTTCCAGGAGTTGGGCTCATCATCACAGCCAGCTCTAGTGAAGGGCGAAGGACTGGATATTGCTCAGCTACGCTATTGCTGAGATGCTCAGAGCCTCGAGTTCCTTTGCAAGACTGCTTGTCTGGACCAAGGAATGAAGGCAGGAACTTTCCTTAAAGCTGAGCAGCAACTAAACAGGCAACCTCTTTGCCCCCTAAGCAGGTTGCTTTCTTGGCTACTCTTCAGCAGGACTGATGTGATAGGTTTGATATCCTTGCAAATTTGTTATTGGATTTGTTTTGTTATTTTACTGTTCACTTAATTGGCTCTAAAACTAGGGCAATATACCTGTACAGGGAAATGACATAATTCCCAAGATGAGGCTATGAGATTCTTATTCAGAAAAATATTATAATAATCAAGATTCTTTGGTGACACTTGACAATGTACAACTCTTCACATTACACTTGTTTTCTTCCTGCTACTTCTTAAATAGATAGATGACATTTTATTCACTTCTTATGAGAAGAAAAACTGTTTGTAATTATTTTAGTTTAAAATAATTTTTCAATAAAACTTTTGTTTTTGTTTTTAATTTCAAATTATGATTTTTAAAAAGGGTCTTGTTGATGAGAGAGGAGAGATGAGGAAGCATGACAATTTAAAAAAAAATGTGAAACAGGAACATGATGCCAAGAAGTCTGGGAATTGCTCACTTACTTGGACTGAATGAGAATTATTTGAGACAGTTACTCAGTCTGCAAATTATAACAATAAATATTGAATTATTGATTCAACAAAACAGCTAAATTTTGGGATGGTGGATGCTGCTGATTGCCATATATTGCAGTAAACCCACTCTTCCTTTCAGTGAAGCATCCTAGCTGTTCTATAGGAACAGTGAAAATTGTGTTTTTCACTTGTGCAGATCCATACATTCCCCATTCTTCTTCCAGTGGCTTGATCTGGCTTGTGTAGTGTAGCTGGTACAGTGTAACAGGCTAGGAAGTCTGCTTTGTGTATCACATTGTAAAAACCTTGGCAAACCTGCACAATAAACAACTAAAGGAAACACACAATTGTCTCTAAATGTTATTATGCAGTTTGTTTACACTACAACCTACCTCTTAGATAATGCCGCACTCACAAGAGAGAGGTAATACATATGATGCAAACGGTGAAGATGCTGTTCACCTTTTACTTGTCTTTTGTATGTTTTGTTCTGTAAATTAAAAAAAAAGAAGTTGGCATCTATCTGCACATTGGTTTTTAGAGCCCTAGCATCACTTGATGAACATTATGTGAAATTCCTAGGAACTTTCTTCATGAAGCTGTTCCATAATGACATGATCTGTATGCCCACAACATACCCTCTAATTGTCAGCCCCACTGAGTGGGTCTCTCTCTGTCTCTGTCTCTGTCTCTGTCTCTGTCTCTGTCTCTCTCTCTCTCTTGTGCCTTCTCCCCTGCATGCAAGCATGACTCCACCACCCCCCTGCATGTGGGGTTCCTGCAACCAGAACCAAACGGGCAGTGTGGAGGAGCTAGAAAGCTATGTGGAGGTTGTTGGAGTCTTGTGAGCGCGCAGCCATGCACTTTAGAGTGATCCTTGCTTGCCCATAATGATTTCATAGCTGACTTTCAAAACAAATCCAGCCGGAGCCTTCCAGTTTATACAGTGATAAAGAAAGGACTTCTTTAAAGTTTAAAGCTGAATCCTGGTTGGCAGGAGAAGAAGAAATACAGTTTGCTAGTTCTGGGGTAGCCCTACCATTAGACCAGGCAAGACAGTTGTCTCAGACAGCAGGTGCCATGAAAGGGCACCAAACTCTTATTTAGTTTGTGTTTTTCTACCATGGATGAGAAAAGATCGATATATGCAGGATCTTCTGCCTGATGTGCCAAAATCACTTGGCTACCTTTGGCTATTGTACACTCTGATCCGTGTGAGCTGAGGGGGAATCATCTGATGTTCTCCTTCAGGTAGCAAATTACTTTGGGCTGCCCCTGGCCAATTCAAATACAATGGTTTCACATAAACCAGGCCAGGAAGCTATGCAATGATATAACTGAATCAGCTCTGTGATAAATAATGTGCTTGTTAAAAGTATTTACAAGTATTGCCAAATACTATACGAATGAGAATATTGGCAGTGGCTCCAATTTGAGAGACACATAAGATTAAACCCAAAGTTGCCTATACTTGGAGTAGTTACATTAAAATAATCAGGAATTCATTTTTTGTGAAAAGAACATTATTTCATGTAAGTTCCTTTCATTTCAATGGATCTACTCTAAGTATGATTAACTTTGACTTTAACATATTATTATTATCAATAACTGACAATATTATTGCCTTCAAGAAACAAAGCTTATAGGGATGCCCCCGGGTTCCAGGGAGGTCGCAGCTCTTAGAGAAAACCCTTTGCAAGCAGCATGGTAGAGATGCAGCCTGTTATTCCACTCATTACTTCCTTCATCTGTAGTCACAGTAGTAGACATCAAGGAGGATGGCAAGTCTTTGGATCCAAGTCCCAAGTACGAGTCTGTGGTACCAAGTACCAAGTCTGAGTGGGAGTCTTTGATACCAAGTGTCAAGTCACAGGCCCCAAATCCGAGTCCTTGTTAAAAACAAGCTTTTTACTCCAGAAAAGAAGGGAGGAGAGGGTGGGTTCTGAGTCACAAGTCGAGTCTGAGTCATAGGGGGGAAAAAACTGTGAGTCATGTCTGAGTTGAGTTGCCGGTGCAACTTAAGTCTGACTTGACAGCAAGTCTTGCAACTCAAGCTCCCATCCCTGGTAGGTAAAGGTAAAGGTTCCCCTTGACAATTTTTTGTCCAGTCGTGTTCCACTCTAGGGGGCAGTGCTCATCCCTGTTTCCAAGCCATAGAGCCAGCGTTTGTCCGAAGACAATCTTCCGTGGTCACATGGCCAGTGCGACTTAGACACGGAACGCTGTTACCTTCCTACCAAGGTGGTCCCTATTTACCTACTCGCATTTGCATGCTTTCGAACCGCTAGGTTGGCGGGAGCTGGGACAAGCGACGGGCGCTCACTCCGTTGTATGGATTCGATCTTACGACTGTTTGGTCTTCTGACCTTGCAGCACAGGCTTCTGCGGTTTGACATGGTCTGTATTTGCATGCTTTTGGGTAATTCAACAGGGAGCCTCAGTTAAGAGCCGACCCACTGAATCAATGGAATTTTGGTAAATTAATCCATTTATAAATCCAAAGGACTTAATGAGTTCACTTTAGTTAGGATTAACAATTGGATTTAATCTTTGCGCCTTTAACTAGAGGCCAAATCTAGTTCTCTGAACAAACAGCGAAAACACTTTTGGCGGTGGGGTTCATTCAAAATAAATTAACTAAAAATATTCATGGACAGTATCTCTTGCCACTCCGTTGTGGTATGGCTCTTCCATCACATCCTCAGCTACATTTTCAACTTCCATTAAGAATCAAACTTTTTCTAGCTGGGAACTAAGCATGCTGGCAAAAAACAGCATCTTCCTAAAGGCCATGAAAATCAACCACATGAAATTCTTATACAGTATCAACTCTTATATAAAATGTATTTTTATAATTTCATTATTACTACCTCCTCCCTGTCTGAATTTTTTTTCTTGTTATCATAAAATAAGTCCAAGGAGGTAAGATAACTATTTGTTCAAAATGACCAATATAAAACAAATGTGTCATATCAGGGGCTCATTAATGAAAGAGGATTTGGGTGAAATGGGTTGCATTAAAATAGGCCACTATCTCAGCCTCCTCTAAACACTACATTTTAACAAATGGCCACCAGCAGATTTGTTCTGGTACATTTTACAGGACTATTTGTCTGAATTGCAATATCATAAAGGCTGCGATACAAGGATATCTGGAAGTGGGATCTGAAGGTCTTAGGAATGGACCTCAACAGATGGGAAACCCTGACATCCGAGTGTTCAGTTTGAAGGCAAGTGGTGCAGCACGGCCACCTCCCAATTTGAAGAGACACTTTTACAGCAGGCCGAGGCAAAGAGGCAATCCCGAAAGCAGCAAAATCAGGAAGCTGGACAGGGGACAGATTGCATTTGTCTTCATTGTGGAAGGGATTGTCACTCTCGTATTGGCCTTCTCAGTCACACTATGGTAACTGTTCCACGTTTCCACAGTCTCTCAAGATTGAAGAATGCCTAATCTAAAGGCAGGTGTGTGGTATTATTTGTTTGTGAAGGTTTATTTCCAATTAATTTATATTACAAGGCAAGAACTCTTCAGACCCATCCCAAATTATTATTGTGTCCTTATTAAATGCATGATTTTAAAAGTCACAAGCTCATTATCAGGTTCGTTAGAGTTCATTGAGAAAAATTGTCCAAAGCAAAGCATCTGATATATTCTCAATTTTTAAAATGAACTTATTCTGCTGTTTCCAAATCAAGTAAGGATTTTAGAATAAGATGAGAAAACACCGACTGGTCCCTTCAACCTGAAATCACTGAAATATATTGAGATTATATGTAGGAAATTATATGTATCAGCACAATTAATCTATTCCTGTGACCAGCAGACTTATATACAAAAAATGTATTTGAGTTTAATTTTTTGGCAGATCTTTGCATCTAATTAAATTAGAATATTTTTCAAAGGACATACAGAAGAAGGTTGCCAAGTCACAATTAATAGTCCTAAAGCAGAAGGAAAAGAGGAAGTCAAAATATGAGATGGGTGGATTTCATAAAGGAAACCATTGACTTGAGTTTACAAGAATTGAGCAAGCTGTTGAAGACAGAAGATCTGGAGGTCATTCATTCATAGGTCAGAGGTTATTTGACCATACATAATAACAATAGTCATAAACGACAGACTGCTTTCTATCTGCATATTTAATTAGGAAGTTTGATTGCACCTTTTGAGAAGTCTTGTGCCCTTAAGTAAAATGGAATTTATTTTGAAATAGGGATAGTGTTGACACAGACTTAGAAGCCAGAACTGCTGGATAGTTCAGTGGTTTAGGTATCTAATTCCAGAGCTAGAGGCTGGGAGTTCAATTCCCCACAGTGCCTCCTTCATAGGGGCAGGCAGGACTTGATGCTCTGGAGTTCTAAGATCACGATGATCATCTGAATGTTTAAGCTCACTTTTGGTGAAAGAAGTAGAAGTGGACTGTGCCCATGAACACTCACATTAAAATATAACAGTTAGTCTTTAAGGTGCCATAATGTTTTTGTCTTCTCTACTTATTTGTTTTTGCTTTTGTTTTGTTTCTTGTCTGATAAGCATCTGAATGGTAAAGGCTACCCTATGAAACAAGCTTTCCTCAAATTAACTGAGCCTTGACTTTCTTTGAAAGCAGATGGGTGTCATCTTGAATTTAGGGAACCTCAACAGCAGTTATTGCATCCTGATTTAATTATATGCAGAAATACTTAAATTTTCCATTCACATCAGTGCTAGTGCTATAGACTCTGTTTCACACCATTTCAGGTCCTTCTTAGTGAAAGAAAAAAAATTCATTCACTGTACTGAGACCAGAGGCAACATATAACAGCTAGTCTGAGAAATCCTAATTCAGATGGGTTCCAGATAAGAGAGTGAAACCTGCCACTCCCCTTGACTTTGTAGTTCTCTAATCATCCTACAGTGAAGAAGACCTGTGAATCTCTCTAGCAGGAAGCAGTTGATGGCACAGTAGCCTAGCCCCATTGTGTAGGCTCCTTCTATCTAGCTTCATTATTATCATCACAACAAAGACAACGTGTTTCCCTTTCTCCTCCTTCAAATCTCAGTTTGATCTTCAGTCTTTAGAAATTCTCCTTCATTTACTCTAAAGGCACTGGCTTCTCTTCCAGACAGAGAACAAATACAAGAAGGAACCCTCCCTCTCTCCTCCTTCACACAAATAACCTCCCTGCTTTGGAGATGGAGAGGTGGGAGTGGGAAGATGCAAACCTGATGAAGATTAGCTGAAGATGTCACCACCTGCTGAGTTTTGGATGGCTCTCCAAGCCTCTTCTGCACTTCAGAAAGCCAAGAAAGCAACTGTGGAGAGGAAATGGGAGAACATCTCCGATGAGTTTGTTTGTTTTTTTAAAACATCCTTATGGTGGGAGGAAGAAAGCCTCAAACTGATAGCAGAGACACTCATAGATATAGGAGCCTTTCTTTCTTCTCCCTGTTTCTTTGCTTTGTAACTGATCAACATGGCTACCCTTTGGAATCTGTAAATATTTTATTACAATTTTGAAAGTCATTTCAGACTATGTAGACCCTATTAATTTATTTAATACGCACAACTGACCTTCAACTGAAAAAAAAAAGTTGCTCAAAGTGACTGGCAATTATAAAACACACACTAAAATGCAAAGCCAGTATTAAAACCAAAAAGCAAATACAACAAAACAATCAAAAGTACAACATACTACTGTGCCACTCACCACCTTATGGACAGCAGACCAGTTTGCATGCCAAACATAAGATAAATAGAAATGTCTTTGTCTGCTGTTGGGACAAGAGCGACTAGGTGGGCATCCTCCTCCTTATTAGAGAGTTCTAGAACCTGGAAGAAACTGTTGATAAGGCCCTTTCTGCCCTCCCTTCCCCTCCCCTTGTGACTCTGATGGTGGAAGGACTGAGAGAACGGCTACCTTCAGCTGTCTTAAAGTTTTGGCAGGCTAGTGTGGGAGAATGGAGTGTTTCAAGAAGCCTGTTTGCCAGTGAATATATAAAAGTTCAGCCTTACTTTCCACCCACCCTCACACATTTTCACAAACTAAAACTGCTTTAACGATCCACCCAAGCTCATTCCAATAACTTGAAACTAGTCTTGAGCCAGTTATTTGCTCCTTACTGAACATCTTTTAGAGTGTGGGCATATGTTTTAAATACTGAAATTTAAAGCATAAGCTTGTATTCAAGGGTGCTTCTAGGCAGGTGGAAAACACTTCTACTGATACAAGTCACAGTTCCTATTTTCACTGGTTCCTCCCTCTGCAGGACCCCATGTTGTATTGTCTACTATTCTGGAAGGTCCTTCAAAGATCAGAAGCAGTTTGCCAGAGGGAATGTAGCTTTTCTGTTTGTGCCAAAGCATCCGTGGGTACAAACCACAAGTGTATTTTGTATTATTACAAAATTGGCATGGGCTTCTCCCATAGCCCTTCAAAAATAGTTTGTCATTTTCTTACTAAATAATTCAGTCTTGTTTTGAAATATGGAGATGTTCACCTAAAGATGTATCCTTTGTGATATTTTTGCAAAATAACTTTTCAGAAAAAGGTATCATCTCAAAAATACCGTATGTGCCATTCAAGCATTTTAAAGTTTCAGCAGACAAGTTAAAGAAATACTCATCTTCTGCTGAAAACAATTACACAGTGACGCATTTGTTTTTGTATAGTTCCCAATCATATTTTGGTTATTACATTCTTTGCTAAAACATTTTCTTCTAGTTACATGAATAAATAACCACACAAGTAATTCTGAGCATAGTAAAAATGTGCATGTGCCCAATTATATTTTAAAAATCTTTACATTCTACATGCCTGCCAGTTTTGTACTGAGTGAGAAAGTAACATGAAAGAGATCTCTACAATGTGTAATTCCGTTAAAGATGTGTGTATTTTTGAAAATGCTCTCTGAGACTTACAAACAGCCCTTCATGAATTCTCAGAGATAAAAGCTGGTATTTTCAACACACTGGACTCTTGTGTGGTTATTATTCTGCTTGTTATTAATTGAATTGATATATTTGCTTGTATATTTTTTTAAAAAACTTTTAATTTAATTAAATAAAAATATTTAGTAGGAAAAAAATAAATTGTGTGTGGTCTTCAGACTCGCACTGCTAACATGAGAAAGTAATGTCACCGAGTTGTCCACATACTTATGACAGTCAAGACCCATCAAATGTAAGGTTAAAAAAATCTTGTTATAAATCAGTTCAATACAAAATGAAACAGATGTTGGGACACAGTGAGTATTAACATTTACAAATACAGTCCCATCCTACTTTTTTTAAATAAGCAGCTACAGAGTAAATTTAAGCCAAATAAAGGGATCTAATGGTTGTTGTGGGTTTTTCGGGCTCTTTGGCCGTGTTCTGAAGGTTGTTCTTCCTACTGTTTCACCAGTCTCTGTGGACGACATCTTCAGAGTGCTGTCCTCTGAAGATGCTGGCCACAGACACTGGTGAAACGTTAGGAAGAACAACCTTCAGAACACGGCCAAAGAGCCCAAAAAACCCACAACAACCAAATAAAGGGAGATTAGAATTTGGCAAAAAAAAAAAAGTTAACTACATATTAACTAATAATATGCTATGTATGCACTTCAAGGGAATTACTGTTGCCTTAGAAACTACAGTATATGAGTTTTCTGCCTTGCATGTGATTACTACAGCTGTTTCCATATTGAATTAATGTGGGACTGACAGATTTGCTTCTAGCCAAGAAAATTATAACTGAAAAATTTGTTTCAGTATTCTCTGCAGCTTGTGGTAAACACCTTTAACATTCACATTTACAAATTAGTCTATTGTGCCTATTCCTCTACCCAACTCCCACAACTGATCTAGTGGTTAATATCTCAATGTACCTGAGACAGCTAATTAAAAAAGGAAGTGGTCAAAGTCATTCTTTTTTGTAAACTTCAAAGGTGATCTCGCTGCTGCTTCCTCCTCTTTACATTTTACTGTCTGCAGTTCTGCAGCTGTCAGCTTACCCTGGGTTTCATGGCGTCAAACCTACCTCCTCATGGTCCATAAAGTTACAGCAGCAGGGATCATGGTATGCAGGTGTGGAAAAGGGAAAAAGTGCAGGATGAGTCTGTTAATGATTTTTCTGACACCCCATGCTGGGCTGGATGAAAAAAAAGAGCACAATGCAGAAGACCACCTTTCTTTGCTTGAAAACTTATTCTGCTTTGTATTGTGCCTCTCTGTTGCAAAGGTGTTGGCTTTCCATGTTAAGGGCTGTTTGCTGAAACAATTCACCTTATAGAGCTTTTAAAAAGGCCTGGAGGATTTAATTAGAAACAGAAGCAGAATACCGCCACAGCAAAGACTTATACTTTCTACTTAACTTTACCTTGCCAATGTTTTCTTTAGTGATAATTCCATGCACTTTAAGTTGTGTAAATGAAGGGAGACAAGCAGAAAAAATTATGCCATGGTACAAACCTAACATACTTTCCACAAGCCAGATTCAGGCTGAAATTGAAAACACAACTACTAAGGAGCACATTTCATGGTTCATGGGGAGAAATAAATATTCACAGGATTATATGCATTTCTCATTGAACCCCACAAAACAGGATAGTCAATATCTGCTCCTTTTAATGAAATTTAGTAACTACTATCTTTATTTGATTTGAGGTGCTTCTATTTCATTTACTCTAAAAGAGCATTCCTGATTTTACAGCACATAAAAGCTACTGTGACAGAGTCTACACTGGCTGAATTGAAGCAGGCGGGATCAAACTAAATAGTGTCATTTAAGGTAGGGTAGAGGTCCGGTAGGCCATTTGGTGTGATCCTTGTGCTCCAATGGCATGCGTACTTCAAGGAACCCTATGTAGCTGGGTTCCTTTAAAAGACTAGGGGGGAAATCTCTATCCTTGCCCTCTCCTGTTTTCTTCTGCTTCTGAGAGGAAGATTTAAGTAACGCAGTGAATTAGCAATGCCCTAACTTCTTCTTCTTCTTCTTCTTCTTCTTCTTCTTCTTCTTCTTCTTCTTCTTCTTCTTCTTCTTCTTCTTCTTCTTCTTCTTCTTCTTCTTCTTCTTCTTCTTCTTCTTCTTCTTCTTCTTCTTCTTCTTCTTCTTCTTCTTCTTCTTCTTCTTCTTCTTCTTCTTCTTCTTCACAGAGTGCTGTCCTCTGAAGATGTTGGCCACAGAGACTGGCGAAACGTTAGGAAGAACAACCTTCAGAACACGGCCAAAGAGCCCGAAAAACCCACAACAACCGTTAGATCCAGGCCGTGAAAGCCTTCGCAAATACATAAAACCATAATGCTTCCAAATCATCTATGAAGGGAATTTTCCACAAATACAGTTTGTTTAAAAATGAGAGCTTGGAAAGATTTTTTGGAGAGTACTTATACCAGAAATAGTCATGGAGTACCTATAAAATTGATTAGCTTAAAAAAGCATCAACAAGCTTTCATAGCTCTTCTGAGGAATAGAGTGGCCATGTACAGTATAATGACACAGTATCATGAAATTGTCTCTGTGAAGGCACAGAGTGTTCTCAACTTTCTGACGTACTCCTGATGCACACACACATTTGCTCATCTCCTAATGTGATACATGCAATCATTTGTCAGCAACAACCCACTGCATTTTATATTGAACGAACAGGCCAAACTCCACATTAGAGAGCAAATGGACACAAAATGGACATCAGAAATAAAAATATCCATAAACTAACAGATAAATATTTCACCCTTCCTGGACACTCTTTCTCTGATCTCAAGAGTTTCAGTTCTTGAGTAAAGGAACTTCAGGGGAGACTACTAAGCATGGATACACTTTCTCTAGGCCACTGGTGGCGAACCTTTTTGGGCTCGTGTGCCCAAACTGGAGGGGGGAAAACACTGGGTGGTGTGCCGCTGCCGCGGATCTGGAACCAGAAGTGGCAGCAGAAGGGGGAATCCCGGCACAGAGGTGCCTGTGAAGCCCCAGGCCAGGGCTAGGAAGGATATATAGGAGTGCCGACGCTCCCATCTCACTCTAAAAGCAGGGGTTTTAAACTCAATTTACCTGGGGGCCGCTAGAGGCAGAGTCTGGGTGAGGCTGGGCCGCATCAGATTTTCCGCCAGGCGGAGCAAGAGCCCGAGGAAGCCGCCCGGGAGTTTCCTTAGCCGGCAGACAGGTGGGCTGGCTGGCAGGCTGTAGTTCTGGATGGAGGGTGCAAGAGGTGCTGTCTTGGGAGAGAGCCGGCAAGCGAGGCAAGGCTTTTTTTTAAACTTTTGACAGCAGAGGATGTGTGGGCACTTTGGGGGGGCAGGCAAGGCGAGCGCCACAAACTATCATCTGGGGGGCCGCAAATGGCCCCCGGGCCGCATGTTTGAGACCCCTGCAAGGAGACTCAGACCTCCCCCCCGCCTTCTCCACCTAAGAAAGAGAACAAGAAGGTGGACACTAAGGAGTTGGAGGAACTGAGAGACAGAGAGGGACAGAAACATCAAGGGGTGGATACCCGAGATTTGTTATTGGGGGAAAAGGGTTAAGTGTGTCAACACAAACCGGTGAGGATTTGGCGGGAAAAGGGGAACAGTTGGTGGAGGCAGGGGCAGGTGATATAAGGGCGAAGCAGGATGACATCCCAGGAGGTTGGGAAAAGGTTTGGATACAAGATCCCTGGACAGGGAAATGGGAACAAGTAAAGGTTCCCCACGAGGAGGCTGAACGGCGGAGGCGCCAGGGACAACAACCTCGTCCCTCCTACTGGGGAGAGACTGAGGCAAAGGAGTGGAGGCGCCGTCTCAGGGAGGAACGCGAGGTGGTAGCACGGGAGATTGAGGCCGAGAAGACATGGCATCTTTCCGAGCTCCAGAAGATGGGAGTCTTCCCGGACCATGGCTGGCCAGTCCAAGAGAGGGGTCCCCATTCTGGGGTTGAAGCGGGGATGAAGAGACCCTAACATTACTAGCTGCGGAGGGAGATGAAGGAGACCCACCGGTTATAGAGAAAGTTTTATCGGGACCGTGGGAGTTTGACGAATTGAACCCGTTTGTTAACAATGTTTGGACACCCTTGCAGGCACGGTTTCGACAGCAAGAGACGTTAAATCTTGTTCAAAAGGAGGTTGCAGTTAATGTTGAAACATTAATAAATGAAGACAATGTTGTTGAGTTCAAACCATCTCCTACTTTATTTGGTGTGACTGAAGCCCCTAATAACGAACCCTCACAGTGCCTCAAGCCCCCTCTGCTGCCAGCACCAGTTGCTCCAGATCCGCCTGCTGAAGCATCAGCACCAGCTGTAGCCGCCTCCTGAGGTTTATCTGCATGGGGTTGAGTAGTGATCTGGCGACCTATGGCTTGTGTGCCAGCAGAAAGGGCTCCACGTGCCAGCTGTGGCACATATGCCATAGGTTCGTCATCGCTACTCTAGGCCTTAACAAGGATTATGGTTACATACACTATTGTAATCATCTGAAACTTTTTCATCCAGCCAAACTCCAATCACTATTAATGTGATGAAATTAATCACTTCCTATTGTCTGTTTTAAACTGTTCGTAAGGAGAACTGATGACATCTTAGAACTATTACCAACAATTTTAAACTGCCAATAGTTTTAAACTCCACCCAGAGAGCAGTGCATATATTTTAACTCTGTTCCACTGGAACTACCTAAGTACTTCATTGGTTGTTCATGCAGTGAAAAACAGATATCCTACCAAGTATAATGTTAACCCCCATAGGCACAGATCAGTCGAAGTCATGAGGAATTCCCTAATCATTAATTTCTACAGGAGATTTTTAATTCTGTGTATTTTCTCTACATAGAAATCAATATGATTTTTTAAAAATGAACGCCAGCCAAATCATTTAAATCTCCTGAAGACCATAAACATCATCTCCAACTAAAGAATAGCCAATAGTGAGGAATTATGGGAGTTGCAGTCCAAAAACATCTGAAGGACCCAGTTGCCCACTGCTGATACAGCTGAACTTGGACAAGGGAATCTTATAGTTTTATTTGGCCAAACCCTCAGCTCTTTCTACTTTTTGCTACTTGCACTGCTAATTTACTGCCAATGCTGTGATTATGCCAAGGTTGTGTACAGCCTTGATATATCAATAACAGTGGAATTTAATAGTGATTCCAGAAGATCAGGAAACATAATGTGAGAGTAAGATTACATGCTAAAATAGTAACATATTATAAATTGGATCCCAATTAGATCTCTGGAATATGAGAAGCTACATTTTGTTAAGTTGGAGTACTGACTCATCTAGATCCCCAGTGTGATGTAGTGGGTAGATTGACTGACTGGGACTCAGGAACCTTGAGTTCAAATCCCTCCTCAGCCATGAAAACTCACTGGGGGTTGGGGCTGGAACTGGTAAAACCACTCCTTAACTATCTCAATTACTTTGAAAGCCCTAATAGAGTAGCTGTAAGTCAGATCTGACTTGAAGGCACATAACAACTCCCCATGTTTCAGGCAAGACCCTTTTCTAGCTGTATCTGCAGACCCCAGGTGCTACCTAGTGGTCTCCCAGGGCAACCTTTCCCAGCTTCTGAAATGAGATGAGATCAGATAACTTCAGGATGGCAAGATAACATTATTCATCCTCCATCAACAGAAGAATTTCGGGTCTTTGTGGAATGAAATTAAATTAATCATAGGCTACTGTTAGATGTCAGACAGGGAAACCCACTTCTTATCAATTCTTCCATTACTGTGCAGTCTCCACACAACTCCCCACACTGTCTCAGAAGGTATGCCAGCTTTTCAGAGCACCTTTTCAGGGGCTGCTGTGAAGAGAATCAGCAATAACAACATACCCATGTCTTCCCAAAAGGATTTCTTTTAGTTGGAATTCTGGTCATGGGAACTCAGGATTCAAGCCAATATGAATTTTATACTGGTACTCAGATCTTTTTCCTTTGCAACTAATCTTGCTTTGGACCCAAGAATGTAAGCTGGTGTTTTGTGTTTCATATAAGTGTGACAATGCAATGCACCTGAAGGGTAACAGGAGGAGGATAAGACTAAAGCATCTATAGTAAGAAATTAAATGCATACATTAGGAATAACACTTACGCCGAGATTTTAGATAACTGAGAAAAGGGGAACAAGGAAGGCTATGAGATAAGTTGTATTTTGGCTGTTTATCTTTTCCTTGTAGTGAACTATTAATCCTCAGATGTCACAAGAGTAAAATATTGTCATAAATTATTGTGTTTTCCAGTCGTTTTGACTATGAGACTCAGGCTTATTTGCCCACCCTCTGGGAACCAATAATTATCTTCTTTTCATCTGGGCAGCTGATTGTTAACACGGACTTGCAAGAAACAAAATCTCAATTTTGAGCCACCCCACTCCTCTCTGCCAAATGCTGCTAATCTTTGTGCCCCTGGCATTGTATTTTACAACATCTTTCTTTTGGTCAGGTTTGTAAATCATCATTCCCAATAATTCTCCCAATTCATTATAAAAAAATTCATACAGTACAAATTCTTTAAGAAAGGAACAATGCAGTTAATCAAGCTGGGTCATTTGGAGTTTAGTTATAAACAAAAAACAAACAATAAGAAGAAGAGATTGATGAGAACCATTCAAACTTATAAATAATTTAAAATTATTAATTAACTATTAATTGTGATTACTACACAAATAACATTCAATTCATAAAATAACAAATCTACATGATGAGACAAAACTATTATGGAGAAAAAGATCAATTCATTATGATCAAGTGATTTTGTCTTTCTATATGTCAATGTGATGCATGAGGGCCCCCTCTTCATTTGAATTTAATTAAATCTATAAATGGGGACAAACTGTTGCAAAACTGTGCGCTGTCACAACTTCCTTAGAAACCTGTATTTAGGCAATTTGCTTTTCCTATGTCCTATGTACCATACTATATATATATATATATATATTTTAAAAAAATCTTGACATCAGTAGCTGAGGCTTGTGTACAGAACATTTACCTGGTACCTTTGATGAATAAGAATGGTCTTTGGTGAGAAGGAAATTAAATGTTTTTAACCGAGGGAAAGGGTGTTTTCCCCAACCCCTTTCCAGGAAATTAATTTTCCAAGAAACAATATTAAAATATATATACAAGTAGACTGACTAGCTACCCCTTTCTGCATATATACACTGATATACATAGATGCTTTATGGAATGATATGAAGGTCAGAAGAGGGGAACAGTGTGAATGAACCCACTTTTCCTACATAATTTTGATTTACTCATAGAGGGAAGCACTGAAAATGAGCATTAAATCTCGCTAACTTGTTTTTTAAAAAGAACAGAACACGGAATGATAAATTGGTATATATATATATGCAAGAGACACTGTGATATTTGTAAAATATACACATATAGTAGTGTAGGGAATAAAAGGGCACCTTGTAGTATACAACAGTAGTGGTGGACTAAGCATGCTGAAAATAATGGAAAAATCCAACTTAGCAAGAGCTGATTAATAAGATTTTGCTGAACATTCAATATGTTTCATTCATTTTTAAAATTTACTTGTTACGTTTATATTCTTCCTTTCCTCCAGGAGACTGAATCAGCATACACAGCATTTCTCCTCATTTTTATTTTGAAAATAATCTTGTAAAGCAGAACAACATGCAATCTTCTGGTATCTTCAAGACTTACACATTTTATTTGGCATAAGCACTTGTGGAGTGCAGTCCACTTTATCAGCGGCTTGAAATACACCAAGCTGAGAGAGAGTGACTCTATCCATGGCAATCCAGTGAGTTTCACAGCAGAGATCTGAACACAGGTCTCCTTAGCCGTAATTTAGTACTTTAATCCCTACATTATGCTGATAGCAGACAAATGATAATAGGGCAAAACCAAGCAACCTTCTTTCCGAACTCTCTTTTCTTTACTGGAAGACAGCTACCCAAGTCATACATCCCATAGGCCTATCATCAACAGGAACCTATGGTGGATGACAATAGGCCATGACATGATTATGAAACATTTGAACCTTAAGAGGCAGGAAACCCCAAAGAAAGAAAAACTTAGGACTCATGCTCCATGTTAAATCCCGTAGCCAGCAGCTGTCATTGGTGGGTGGGTGTGTTCAGTCGTTTAGTCGTGTCCGACTCTTCGTGACCCAATGGACCAGAGCAATCTCAAATAATGCATTTATATGATCATTTGACCAATTCAAATCAAAGACTGGCTGGAGGGCAGAAAGAATTAGCTGGTACTTCTTATACTTTCACTGCACAAAGTGCTCCACAAAACTTTAGATTTATTATCACAGTAATGGTTGAATATTGAGTTCATATGGGATCACGGACTGTCCAGTAATGGTGGTGAATAATTCTACTGTATTTTAAGGTGTGCTGGAACTATATCTACTGCATAACCTCATCAACTTCAACCTAGCCCTCTCAAAGGATAATTGTAAGAGCTTCCCACCTACCTTGGGAAATATTTGTTCAGTTTCTTGCTGAGAGCTCATCTGTTTACTCATATCATGAGTTGGAGGCTGGCAGGTGTCTGCAGACTCCAGCGGTGAAGCTGTATTCTGCCAGGAAAATTGGGGAGGGGGACAAATAGGGTTTTTTTTTACCAGCACAAACATTAAATGAGTAGTACTTAAAGACGTTATTTTCATGATTGTACCTTCTTCAAAACAAAATATATAAATAAAGAGCAAATTTGGTGCCACTTTGTTTTAAACAATGAAGAACCTATTTCTAAATTAAGCTTACTCTTCCAAATTGTCAACATTGGTCGATGTCATATTTTGCACCAATGAATCACATAATCATGTGTCTAATGTGGTTGAGGTATAGCTACTTCCATTGTATAGCCAGGACAAGTGACAAACAGTGACAGAACCATGAGTTGAATCTAGTTTAAAGTGTGTGCAACTGAGCTGGCTGAAACAGATTTCCATGGCAGTAATTCCAGCCTTTTAAAATGCTACTTAAACCACAAGGGCAAAAAATGGAAAAGCTACATTTTTGGAATACAACATCCAGAATGTCTTAGCTAGCATGGCTATTTATTTTATTGACTGGGGAATTAATGGGAGTTATTTCATCAAAAGTAACTTATCTTTGTTCTTGGTGTTGGGACTCTGTTGAATAGAGTGAAATGTGTGGGCAGAAACCCTGAAAATCAAGTGAAGGCATCATCCACAAAAGTAGACCTTCCACCCATGCAAGGCAAATCTTGGATCTAATCCTATATTTACTAGTCCTCACTCTCCTAGTCTAGCAAAGTGACAACACAATTCTCAACATGTTTCTCAAAATGTAAGCCCCATTAACCTCAGTGGGATTCATTTTCTGGTAAGAGTACATAGCAGTGGTGGGACTCTCTGGTTCAATGGTTGCTTTTGCCACCAAGCCCTAACTGAGATCATCTCTTTCTTCAAATGTGTAGTATCAGCATGAATTCGCAACTGGCATGGGGTGGTGAAATGAATGAAAGCAATAATCCCACCACTTCTAATAGCATGTCAGCTTTCCTGCTTCCAGTATGCAGGTACAATTCCTACTTTCAATCTCCAGACCAAATCAAGGCTAAGATAGGTTTGGAGCACTGAAATACAGAGAAACCCCTGCTCTACTTCTAACTCTGAACTCACAAGTATAACATTTGTGCATACATGCGAAGTCAAAGGGAAAGATATCAATGATAAGTTGACCTGGGATATCAAAGCTTAAAAGGGCTTGATAAAAGGAGAATAAATTTGTAGAAACATGGCAAGACTTGTTGAACTATGTGTTAAGAAGGAAAGGTAAAGGTTGTTTACCTAAACAATTCTAAAAGGGTTAAGAGACACCATAACAATAATAATACATGAAACATATCTCTGTCTCTACTGGTCCAAATTGGGGGGGGGTGCACTTCAGCATTGCTTCTAAGGCAAAACCCTTCCCTTCTGACTGGGAGAAGCTGTTCTTCATGTATCTCCATTAGTACACATACACAGCTTCTTCACACAGTTGTTGAGTGTGTGACCAATATACCCACATAGGTGGTACAGCTGACAATACCATTATATGACCTCTTCACACCATATTTCAATGTGTGAAAGCGTCTGACTGACCATCTTCCGCATGCTTCTAGGCTACTACTAGTCTCCTCCCCAAGACTCCTGTTTTTAATTTCTATGGCACTACATACAAAGATAAGAAGAGGAATTAAAATGCACTACATACAAAGATAGGAAGATGAATTAAAATTAAAATTAGGGAATAGTCCTAGACTGTAGAACAGAAAGACAGACTTTTAATTTAAAAGATATGGAATGCCAGCCAACTCATTCTTCTGACAAAGGGCTGTCAGCAGAAAATGCTGGACCGTCTGGTATCTTTTTTGAACACAGGAATGCAGGGAAGATACCCTATGTGATAAAATTTGGCAAAAATAAAACCCTGCACTACAGGAATCCACACATTTGTGAAATTTTGGAGGCCAGTCTCTAGATTACTGATGGGTTCCCAGAGTTGGTGCGATGTAGACCGCAGCCCATAAACTGACCTTGGAGAAAATCCTGTAAGGAAGTATTCTTTTGCAAGCAGAAGTTGCAGCTTTTAATTATTTTATTAGCATCCTAGAAATGCAGTGTATCAATATAAAAAATGCGACAGCAAACTTCAAAAGGATCAGACTACAAGTCTTGAGAACTGGGAAGCATTACAAAAAGTAGCAACAAAGGCATAGCCAGTAATACAATACTATATTCTACTATTTCCTAAGATACATATAAAAAGGTGAAAAGCTGGAGTTATTTTTCAGGGGATCTCATTTCAATTTCTTGCCACATAATCAATAAGCTACATGGAATCCCCATGGCTGCAGTGTGTGTGATTGACATGTGTGGACAGATCTTTCTGAATGTCTGTTAAATTATGGCATGCAAACAGGCTTAATCATAAACTGGAAAGGCCAAGTCAAATAAATCTGCAAGAGGAATTAAAGGCTGAAATCCAGTAATAAGTCACAAATAACATAGGCCCATTGAATCAATGGGAATGTTCATAGGCAGTGACTTATAAATCCCCACTGGTCCTTCTAATTGCATCTTATTACTGGATTTCAGCTAATATTGCAAGATATTTACACTAAAACTGTTAACCTAGCTCTGCTTTCTTCTAATCTGAAGAATCCCATGTAAATGCATTAGAACAGTATCAAAGTTTAGAGAAAAGCTTCAGAGGTGCAGTTAGTTTAACTCTGATTTCTTTATACATTCACAACCATAATGACATAATTTTAAAACTGGAAAAACTTACAAATCTTAAAAAGAAGCCGTCTGAATTTTTGAACTGTATTGTTTGAATACTAAAAGAACAGATTCTAGGGTTATTGGAAATTGTGTGGCAAAAGTCAGTTTACAAGTTTAGGTTTCCTGTTACAACAACTTTCAAGTGACCAGGCTGTTACATCCCGACTTTCTATCCATATAGGAAACACTACAAACATCTTTGTTAGAACAGGTTGTTTAATTTAAGCACAAGCCAGCTGAACAAAGAGAAGACCGTGTATTCGGCCTTCTAACTCTGTGCCACATGTTACCCGTCTATTTTACTGTTACCCTGTAAACAGTCAACCTGTATTCTACCCACTGCAGCACATGTTTTGCAGAAACAGTGAAAGAAACAAAGAAGTTTACTTATACTGATCAGAAATTCTATGCATGTGGTAAGAACATGGTTCAACATATAAGGCAGAATCTTATTGCGCATTTATGGCATAATTGTATACATTAGCAGGCAAATTCCTGCTAGTTAACAAGTTCCCATTTGTGCTCTTAGCTGCACAGAAAATCAGGCAACTAGCACTTGACTAAAAACACAAGTGGCAACTTGTTAATTACTGCCAGTTCACTGCTATGGTCTGCATGGTCACACTTATGCTAGTGTAAAGCCACAATAAGGTTCTGGCTGTTGTGACATTTTAACCACAACTATATGAATTACAACAGTACAATATCTGACAAATGTGAAAGCTAAAATTATTACAGATAAGGCATGGAATGGCTAAAGATGAGCATACACTTTAGCACTAGATACAGAAAAAGAAAGGTCTCTTTTGTAAGCTTGAAATAGCTATGATGAGAATTTAACTGGCTTCGGAAATGGAGGGATAGCATCTGCCTTGTGTTCTGCACTGGGGAAAAAGGAATGATATAAAATAACTAAGTAAAATGCATAAATAAAAGGAGGCTCAATAGTCTTCATGTTTAATGGGACATTCAATAATGACACTTGAAATGGTTCCAATTAAGAGATAAATACTTCATCATCTCTGGATGAAATACAGGTTACAGAAAGCTATCCAGCAGAAAATACTGGTGAGATAGCTAGAAGCATGGGCTTAGCTTTAAAAATTCAGCTTGAACAGATTGAATGAACTGGAACCATATTAGCTGAAGTTCATGAAGTGGACAGAAAGATTAGCTAATGCTTGGAGACCAAGGAAATATGAAGCAACATGGGACAACCATTAAGGGGAAAGGAAAGCTCTAGCCAGGATATTTCAAGGACAGAAAAGCAAGGCATTTAAGATGAAAAATAAGGAACTAATTGCCGAGTAAGAAGATGTGGGACTACAAGGGGAACTAATTCAGAATGGGATCCCCAAATAAAAAACACTCTAATGAAGGCATTAAAAGAAATAAAATCTGACCAAACTTTTTAAAGAACAGAAAAAATATATTTAGTACCATTGCAACAATAGATCTAGGAATGAATCAAAGATTCACTGAGATAAGAAAATAGTGAATGAAATGATTGAATCCAGTTAATTGTTTGAATACGTGATTTCCAATAGTGTCATTTTTTTTCTTAATATTGCTACTTATCCTATAAGAAAGGAATAGTGTGAGGAAATAGGAGGAAACTGGGACACAAGATTGCCATCTCTGTGGCAGCATCTCTGTGGAATCCTCTTCCTTGGGAGAATAATCTGATGTTTTCTCTTTTATTTTTCCACCAACAGCTGAAGACAGGTTTTTAATAATTGAGTCCTACATGCTATTTTTTAGCTAAGTAAGTTTGTTTTTAATTTTAATTAACCATTTAATATATTTTATTTATTATTATAGTTTAAATGTTTTTTTTAATTGTACCGTCCATTGTGTTTTTAATTTTATTTGTTTTAACTTGTGAGCCACCTTGAGTTGCCTCATCAGGAGAAAGGCAGCTTACAAATGACATCAAACAAACTTATATTGGGAGAATAGAGGTGTTTATTCAGTGGAACCTCTGTATACTTTGTATGCTGCAACCCATAATTTTATAACTGCAAAAGAAATGCCAATGGACAAAAAGAGAAGAGAAGAGAAGAGATATTTTCAAAAACATATAGGTTTTTTAACTGTTAATTTCTGGACATGTTTAGATGAATTTGCCATATTTATGTAAACCAGCTCCTGGGTTTCTTACTTAAGTTCTCCTCCGTGACAGATTTTTGCACTAAGCAGCCAAAGTGTGCCAGCACTGGAGTGAGTGATATTACTGGGTGTTAGCTGCAGCACTCTGATACTTCCTTGAGAACTAGCACATAATTAGTGATACCTTCACAACTAAATGTTCAGGCCTTAGATCATATGTCAGATAAAACCAAGTGTGTTCCTTGGTTCTCTATTTCTTCTTCACTTAATTTTTTTTTAGTTTATTTAACTGTTTTGATTGCCTTTTAACATCTCATGGAGATTTATCAATGTAGCTACTCCTCCACAGTATGTATGCATGTATGTGTACATATTTTATAAACAATTGACTTACTAGGTTACATTACAGTCTTGTACAGTACTAAACTAAGGTTCATTCTACAGGATTGCCAAAATCTACCTGATCAGTCAGTTGACTATTATTTTGCACCAAAACTAATTGTGGTGAAAATGCAACAGGTGTTTTTAATAGAGTTTATGATTCACACAAATAAACACATTTGTGTTTTCTCAAACAGATCTATAGTAATTTGCAAATTTATCATAGAAGCAGCATACACCCAATTCATAAAAACTGAGAGTCCATAATGATCTGTGAACAAGTATAACATATATAATTATAAAATTTAGCCACATAGGTTGGAACTGTGAATCACATAGAAGAGAATATGATAAAAGTGTACATTTATGAAACAAAACCATTCAATGTATTTTACATAACACATGCATTCACTGATAAAAGCTGCTGTTAGTTTACTTCTCTCCTAAATCCTGTAAGTTTCTTGATTTGTTGAGATATGCTTCTTAGTACTGAGGGGTAAAATAATCTCATCTGGAGCTTCCTTTGCAAATTGAAAAGGGAGACTTTGCACTGACAAGTTGTCTTCTAGGTTCTTTACTAGTTTTGGTTGGTGGAGTCCATCCTCCATGCCTATTGCAAAGCCTTAAATTGCACCACAGATTTCTACTAATGGTGTTGGAACCCTAGTGACAATCATAGTGTTTTTTGGAAAGTCTCAGCTCTAATCTACTGGCTGGCTGTTGTAGTCAACAGAGTCCCCGTCATTTTGGGAAAAAGAAGTTCTTTAACTCTATATTGACTCCCTTGCCCCCTCCCAAACCCAGATGTACATATATAGTCTTTCTCAGTCACTCTTTCTTCTCTGATTCAGAAATATTTTTCTTGAGATGTATCCAACATTACATGATACAAGGGAAGACTGTGTTGTGGAGTCTTTTCAATCTAGCATCTTCCAGATGTTCTAGATTCTAGCTATCATCAGCCCCAGCCAACCTGGCCGATGAACAGGGATGATGGGAGCTGTAATCCAAAATATTTGGAAGACATCAGCTTGCTCACCTCCATATCATGCAATCTCTACTCTGTTTCATTTCTCCTTCCAGAAGCACCTGTATAAAAATGAAGCAAACCAAATGCTTGCTTTCAGGTTCAGTGCATCACAGAAATATATGATGAAAACAAAAACAGTGTAAACTACAATTATTACTAACTATATTTGAAAATAAAAATTAAATTGCAATGACTAAACATAAAAAGATAGAATTGGTTAATCCAAACAATTTTTAATTTTCAAAACCATTTTCACGTACACATTTATATATTTACTGATTTGAACTTTCTCTTTCTTCTCTATCACACTATAATCTCAAATAAGATTTTAATTCAATGCCAAGATGCATGTAACCATTCTAATGTATAAAAGCACTTTTTCTTTTCTCCGTTTTATTTTTTTCACACATAACTGTGAACAATTTCCTTTGCTTCGCTCAGGCTCACAGTAATAAGGATTCAGCCAAGATATATTTGTCTTAGGCCAGGCAAACTGGGGCCCATGTGGCCTACCTTTGACTGGAGCAGGATGAAAGTCTAACAAGATCTTCTAACGGTTGGGTGACATCTCCACTAATCCTCCCTCTGTTTGCAAACAATTACAGAAGTCACCCAAGAGCATCTATAGGAAAAATATCCATGGTAAATTTTTGGAAAGCGTTCAGTTCAAGATCCAAGGTAAATCACTTTGTTGTAATCCTGAATAATTATATTGGGTTTGTTGAAGTAACTCAGAATGAATATCAATGAAATTCCATTCCAAACTGGAGACTTACTTAACATTATGAAATTCATTATGGTAAAGAATAGTATCAACTTATCAAATTTGGACAGATTTTTTTCTAAAGGAATGCAAAAAATTTAGAATGATTTTTTAAAAAATTATCAATTGATCTTAGTTAATACAATGGAATCTCCATTTTTGGGAGCTGTATTCCTCCACAACCCTGATGCCAGAGATCAAAAACAAAGGAAACCACACCATCTTAATTCTCTGTTTGTCAGCTTTCAAAGGCATCCAGTTGACTACTTGTCAAACTGTAAGTACAAGACTAAGAAATGCTTGGTTTGATTCTGAATCAGACATCTTACTGTTACTAGCTGAAGAGCCATCAAATTAATCCCTTGCCAACTTTCTCCATTACTTCTCCCTACTTTCCAACTCTCAATAAATCACCGATGCCATGTCCTTCAGTGGCACAGGGAATAGGCCAAGCCCTCCTTCTCTAAAGGGGATCCTACCTGTATCCCAGAACCAAAAGTCCTGATTAGAAGGAATGGAATCTCTACACTAGCCCATGTGCACACATTAACTCACTTTAACCTAGACTCTTCATTCAAGGTTGGGGTAGATAAATAACGAGGCAATTGTTCACATTCTAGTAGCTTCTTGAATGAGATTCAATATGCAATCCCTCTATTTGCAACCTGTTTATTTTTTTTCTCAGAGAATTCAGATACTGTAAGAGATACTAAGAATCAATTTAGGCCTAGCTGCTTATACAAAAACCTGCTCACAGGTTTATTTCTTGATTCCACTAACTAAAATGTGGCAAAACACTTTAAACTCATTTTATATGTTTTGAAATTCTTATCTTTAGTATCTGCAGATGCAGCAGACAGGCAGAAGCTAACATGCTTCTGAATTCCCTATGACAGAAGATCCTGACATGAAAAGGAGTCCAAGATGGTGGGAGTTTCCTAAAAAGGTTCTAAAGAAGCAACTATAGACAATTCCAACAATAATAAAAAGTGAAAGAAAGCAAAAAACAAAAACAAAAAAAGTGTCTTCACAAAAAAAGTTCAGAGAGGACATGCAAATAAAGAGAGGCACATAAAGGAAGTGGAAGGAAAGCCAGGCTACGAAATACAAGTACGAACAGGTACCAAAGAATTGCAAGGATGGCATTAGAAAGGCAAAAGCTGAGAATGAGCAGAGGTTAGCAAGAGACACTAAAAGCAACAACAATAAAAATTCTTCAGGTATGTGTGTAGCATAAGAAAGAGTGACTCAGCTACTCAATGGGGATAGAAAAATGACAACAGATGACAAAGAAAACATAGAAGTGCTCAATTACTACTGTAGCTCGGTCTTTTCCCAAAGGATAGCCTATAACCATCCAGGCAAATGGGAAGCACTACTGGAGGGGACAAGATTGCAGATTCAGACTGATAAACGAATAGTCAAGGAATACCTTCTTATTTTGAAAGAGTTCAAATCTCCAGGGCCTTATGAATTGCATCCAAGAATATTGAAGGAATTGAGTGAAAATTTCTCAGAACAACCATCTATTATTTGGTTGTTGTGGGTTTTTCGGGCTTCTTGGCCGTGTTCTGAAAGTGGTTCTTCCTAACGTTTCACCAGTCTCTGTGGCCGGCATCTTCAGAGGACAGCAAACTGTGCTCTGTCCTCTGAAGATGCCGGCCACAGAGACTGGCGAAACGTTAGGAAGAACCACTTTCAGAACACGGCCAAGAAGCCCGAAAAACCCACAGCAACCATTAGATCCCGGCCGTGAAAGCCTTTGCGAATACATCTATTATTTTCTTGAAATTTTCAGAGGATGCATGAAATGCTGAATTATTGGAAGGCTAACATAGTACCTATCTTCCAAAAGGGCAAAAAAGGAAGAACATAGGGACTACAGACCAGTCAACCAGACATCAATTCCAGGAAAAATTCTGGAGCAGATTATAAATCAGTCACTCTGCAAGTACCTTGAAACCAATGCAATAATAACTACTGTATAAGCCAACACAGATTTGTCAAGAACAAATCCTGTCAGGTTAATCTTATCTCATTTCTGGTTGGGTAAGCTCCCTGGTGGACAGTGGGAAATGTAATATATCTTGACTTCAGCAAAGTCTTTGACAAAGTGCTACATAATATTCTGATTAGCAAAATAACTACTGTACATGTGGACTGGATAGAACAGGTGGATACATGGTTAGTTACAGAATCATATTCAGAGAATCCTTATCAATGGCTCCTTCTCAATTTGGGAGGAGGTAACAAGTGGAGTACCACAAGGCTCATTCCTGTGCCCATTGCTCTTCCAACATTTTTATTAATGACCTGTATCAGGGAAATTTGAGAATGGCACAGAATTGGGTGGAACAAAATTCAAAAAAATCTTGATAGGCTCGAGCACTGGGCTGAATGCAACAGAATGAAATTTAAGAAGGATAAGTGCAAAGTTCTACACTTAGGGGAAAAGAAACAAATGCACAGTTGCAAGATGGTGGATACTTGAGTGAAAAGAATCTTAGAATTGTAGATCACAAGGAGAATATGAGCCAACAGTGCAATTTGGCTTTAAAAAAGGCAAATACTATTTTAAGCTGCATGAACAGAAATAAAGTCTCCAAATTCCATAAAGTACTAGTTCCCCTTTATTTTGCTCCAGTTAGACCTCATTTTGAGTACTGCATCCAGTTCTGGGCACTGCACTTTAAGAAGGATGCCGACAAACTGGAACAAGTTCAGGCGAGGGCAACAAGGATGATCAGGGGATTGGAAACCAAGCCCTGTGAGGAAAGACTGAGAACTGGGCATGTTTAGCCTTGAGAAAAGAAAACAGAGGAGAGATAGGATAGCACTTTTCAAACATTTGAAAAGCAGTCATAGAGAAGGAGGGGCAGGATCTGTTCTTGATCATCCCCGAGTACAAGACAAATAATAATGGGCTCAAGTCACAGGAAGCCAGATTTCTGCTGAATATCAAGAAAACTTGCTAACTATTAAAGCAGTACAACAGTGGAACCAATTATCTCAGGAGGTGGGGAGTGATCCAGTGGTGGAGGCATTCAAGAGAAAATTAGACAACCTTCTGTCAGACATACTTTGATCTGTATTCCTGCTTTGAGCAGGGAGTTGAACTCCATGACCTCATAGGCCCCTTCCAACTCCATTATTCTATCATTCTATGATTTTATGAAGAATAGAAATAAAGCAACTTAGGTTCCTATGGAAACTTTGTAGAGGAATTTAGTTCATGACTATAATTCAAAATGACTTGCCATTCTACCAGTGACTTGATGTTACTTGCAAATTATGCTTCCTAGGAAATTATGATTATTCTAAAATGGAAACAAAGCTGTTTTTTATTCTGCTTTATTAAAAAGATGTAGATGTGCAGCAATAGAATGAATGTCATTGCATACACTCAAAAGGACCTTAGGATCCTGAATATAAATTGTGATTCAGAGACGTGAGGAAATGGGGACTTCCCTTTATTTTTCCTATTTTGTGTGCTTTCCTAGCAAGAATATGCCACAAATCTGAAAAATGAAACATTGGTCCACAGGGCAAAAGCATTTAATATACATTCCAGTCCCAAAGGAAGGAGACACCAAAGACTGCAGTATCACTCGGACCACTGTGTCTACTTTCCTGTCTGCTCTCAGTCTGTACACACAGCATATCCTATAGAATTAGATTCAGATGAAAGAGCCATGTAAAACTGGTGAAAAATATCAGTAATTTACAATATGAAGATGACGGCGTACTATTGGCAGAAAGCAATGATTAGATAGAGATGGGCACGAATTGAACCATGAACTAGAAAAACTGACAAATCAGGCTGGTTTGTGGTTCAGTTCACAGCCTAGTTTGGGGATCCTGTTTTACCAAAGCAAAACAAAGTGCTGAACTTTTTACCCCTTGGCACTTTGTTTTGCTTCAGCAAAACGGATGCCCACTCACCCTCTTCCCACTTCCCCTGTTGCTTCCCTGCTTGGTACTGCTGCCACATCCACCACTGTTGCCATCATCAGAGACAGTGGGCTGGCTTCCCTTCCAGGATCCAGGCCTGCTGCCATTGTGCATGCACCTGCTTATCAGCTGGGTGGTGAGTGCATGTGCAGGGGCAGCAGCTTGCTCTGGGAAGCCATAGGCATTTGAAGCTATGTAGACAAGGAGCCCATCAAACCCTATTATTTTCACCTAAGCACTATGAAAAATCCCTGTAGCAAACTGGGCTCCATTCGCTCAATCCCAGAGCTAGGCAGTTTATGGCCCCACAGATGTTGCTGGACTGCACAGCCATCATTCCTCAGTATTGACTATGCTGGCTAGGAATGATGGGACTTTTAGTCCAAGAACATCTGCAAGGCTACATGTTGCCCCCTGGTGATGCCGCCCCATGCCAAAACAAGCTGCATTTTCTATATACAAATATATGGCATATAGAATAAAAAGAGCAGATTCCTTTTTTTTAGGTGTTTTGCACACAACTGTAAGGAAACCTTTCAGCTTAAAGGGATTAATATATGAATGATATAAATGAAGTTCAGAAGGAGAAGATACTGATTTTTGGGTAGAATGCCTAATCTCAGCACAGTACAGGAAATGAAAAATTCTGATTTTAAAGTAGAAATAAGATTTTAAATGTTGAAATGTAAATACACACATTTACAAATGCAAGACAGATAAAAACCTATCTACACACCACAGGAAACAAATCTATCAGAGTGATTTCCCCTATCCCCACTCACTTGGATCATTATCTAAAATCATTATGATCTAAGATCATTATGATATAAGAAGCAGAAAAGAAGTAACTTCATAATTAATTATTGGCTTTAATGAAAAACCTTATGAATTAAGGCAAAATATTTAACAATTCAAAGTTATAAACAGAAAAAAAAAACCAAACCTTATTTACTTACTTTTTTCAGCCTGGTAATGTTTGCAGAGTCATTAACAGGCTGCGGTTGGGTGGTTTTTGCCGAAGTGGAGATAAATACGGACTTAGCGGCAAACACTGTAGAGCAGAAGCACAAAGTAACTATTGTGTATATCACATAAGTTATTTTTTTCAACTCTAGAAAAGAATAATCTGCTGCTGAATCTTTACTACACCATGTTAGTCAATCCAGCCTTTCCAAAAGCCATTCCTTCTTCATGGTAAAGCAACATTTAGAAAGAGATTCTAACAGAATAGCCGTGTTCCATGTTTAGGTTAAATGGAATACCTCTGTAGTCTATTGTGGGCAGACTAGCAAGTTTTATTTGGTGTAAGCATTTGTGGACTCTGTTGCCTGGACAGAGACTGCAGGTAAGAGGAGAATGTTTAAAGCTTCAAGGGTGGGTGACCTAAGAAGGACTGAGGGCCATTTTCAATACTTGACAGCAGCCCGAGGACACACATTCTCAAGAGGCTAGGGTTAAATGGAAGAAAAATGGCCAATGGGGAGCTAATTAACTGAAAAAAACTTGCCTCATGTCCTCTAGTGGCCCAAAAAGAATTATTTTAAAAATAAAAATGATGTGGCTATAATATGACACCAGGTATTCTGGGGGACCCTAAAAGCATGGCAAATTCCACACCCCACAACAGGTACAAAGGGGCTTTCTGAGTAAAAACATATACAGCATGTTAAAAAAAAAAGTTGGAGAGTCTGGGAAGGATAAAGACATGTGCTCCACGAGCCACCTGCCTTACATGCAACTTTCTCCCTGTAACTACCGCATTTTGAAACCCCAGATGGGTAACGGGAAATGTAAACATGGAAAAAATCATTATTTTACAGATGTTTGCACTAGAAGAGAATACTAATGATTTGAACAGTTTTGTTTCCCAACAGATTATTTAAATTTATAATTTTCATAATATACTATGGAGATAAGCTCCATTCCATTAATGCAAAAGTAGCAAACATATAGATTATAGTGACTACAAATGGTCTCTCAAAATAGTCCAAATTATTCTGAGATAAAGAAACTGAGGAATTAGTTTACCAAATTTCTCCAAGGGAAGGAGACTTCTTTAACAGTTTGTCAAAGATGGTGCTCATCATTAGCAGTGGATGTAACACAGCTTTGTTCATTTTCCCCATTGGAATGTTTTAGTTTTGCATTGGCAGTACACTGTATCAGGAGCCTGGCCATCATTTTGCTTACTCTACAATGCCCTCTATCATTATACAATTCTAGGGCACAATGGTGCTGGCAGTGAGGCAATCACACCCCTCTTAATAGCATAAAAAAAACACTGGAGAAATTTTGGAGATACAGTAACTCTGCAAAGTAGTCTTTACATTAAAAGTGTATGTGAACTCCTTAACATGTGGCAATTCACACAATGAGATTTATATAAATTGTATTATGTGGGTATAAAAACTTGGCCAGCATCTCTATGGGGGGAAAAAGTCTTTTGAGTAATTTTGGCTCATTACTAGTTGTCATTCCATGGGGTTCAGCACTTTTCCTGGGCCTCCCAAATGATGTTTTGGAGGGGTCACTGTAGCTACCCTTTCTCTCTACAGCAGCCATTCTCAACTAGGGGAAGCATATGTCTCCCTGGGAACCATGGAATATTTGAAGACTGAAAACAATTCCTCACACACCACCTTATAAGATTTGTTCTGCATCTTCCACAATCCTGATTTGGCCTATATGTCCTCCATATTGTGTGGGCCCAAAATGATTGAGAACAGCTGCTCTATAGGACAAGATGTCTTTAATGAAGCTGACATCCCCAAAAGCTCTGTGGGAGGAATTGTCATATGACGTCTGTAACGACTTTTACTAAACTGTGGAAAGTTGTGGGGAAGAGTTGCACAGAGATGACTCTACAACAAAAGAAATAATATTTACATATGTCCTCAGCTATCTGATAAGCGAGGTGCACACACAAAAATCTGAACCTTGACCAGCATAATTTCTCTGAAATTTGTCCTTCTTTGAAATTCTTTTCAAACAGATGTTCTTTTCTATCAAATTAAACTATAATGGTCAAAATTTCCTTAGGTGAAATTTGCATCATGGAATTGGTATAGATACTCAGCTTTTTGCTTTTATGTCTGGAAGCTTTTCTTTCAGCTTTGAACCACAAATGTTCTCTTGGACAAGATTCCAAAAGTATTCATAATCTTGCTGGTTCTTTATGATTCCAAGTTTAGTTAATTCATTCTGCAACCCAATAATCTTAAAAGAAAATGAAGTTAGAGAAAAAAAATAGAAGGATAATAAATATTTTATCAGATAACAAGTATCAGAAGCAAATACAATCTTATTTATTCCAATAATTTCCATATCTTGTGATAGATGATCAAATGTAAGTGAATACAATATTTTACCAGGAAATTGTTGTCCAGATATAATTTTGCAAGAATTGAAAAGTAAATGGAAACATTCAGCTCATAAAACTTGTCTCTCCCTGTCTAGCTTTAAAAGTATAGCTCATGATATTGGCAATGATTGGGGGGGAGGGGAAGAAATGTGTTGTTCTTTCCTTTGAGCCTCTCTAATAACAATTGTGATCTGTCCAATCAATTCTGATTTACAGCATCCTATTCCAGGGCATTCTAGGTATAGGGTACTCAGAAGTGGTTTATCACTTCTCCTGAGTACTCTTGGGACTGCACAGCTTGTACACAGGCTCTCTCTTCTCTTGGCAGGCAGAGTAGGGAATCAAACTCCCAACCTCTGGTTCTTCAGCCAGATACCTAACTCACTGAGCTATTCAGCCAATCTACCTGCCTGTAGATTAAGAGCAATCACATTAATTGCACAAGCTACCCATGTAACTGAAATACATGTTATGCTATTTATTATATACAGTGACTTCTATTTGAAAGAAAATACAGATAGATTAAGATACTGTTTTTGAATATGTCCAGCCATAAAAACACAATATATGCAGTAATTCTATTTGAGCTGCACTAGTTGTGCAGCTCAAATAGAATTGCAGTACCTATTGTAATTACAGTAAAAACAACAGTACAGCTCTTTAATATATTGATCCACTTCCACCTTTAAGCAGGCATCTAAAGATACGCCAAAATGACAGACATGATTAAATATGAGGTTAGAAAACAAACCCCCATTAATATATGAAAATATTTTACATTTCAATAGATTTCCTTACTCAATTTCCAGTACTAAATCAATCAGAAAGAAAGAAGTTAATAAATGCAAGCCTCCTCCTACAGGGTAATATACCTATTTTGTAGGACACGCTCATTGTCTATTATCTATTACACACATACTACCATATGTCTGTAACAACAAAAAAGCTCAATGATAAAAGCATACAATGTACCAGGGAAGGGAAGCAGGCCTCTCACACCTGCCAGATCACTTTTCATTAAAGAAAAAAGCATATAATTGTAAATTGGCAAAAATATATTATATCAATTCACTTTTGAATGGAAAAGGCTTTTTTTTCAATAGTTAAGAAGTGTTTTGCTACTGCCTATACAGAAGTGAAAAATCTACATTTAAGAATTAATTTAAGGTTATATAGATTATAAGCTAGTTCCTGCAGATAACAAGCATTTTCACAAAGGGCTGTGAGTTGCTCTTTAGGATCTATTTGTAATTCAAAGAAAACAAAGCAAATGTCTAGAAGGACAGATTACTAGGAAAATCTACATAAAAGTCAAAGGCCTATCCACTTCTGTTTGATTTTTAAAAATGCTATAACTTAAATTGAGTAACTTCCAATACTTATGTAGTACTTTGATCTAAACTGATGGTTTAAAATTATTTTCCTGGTGATAAGGTAATGCCTGACTTTCTAATGCTAATTAACAATTAGCATTAGGAGATTTAAAATGAACAGATGGTACCTTGAACTGGAAGCATAGGAAGGCTGAAATCTTTGTAAACTCACACTGTGACTGCTGTCTGTATAAGGAGAAGTCTTCAATACTCAGGACTTTCCATACAGATTATACAGTACTTCTTTTGATGCTCAATTAAGCTGACAATACTACCAGATATGCAAGTAAGGTTCCGATTGTAAAGTACTCTTTTTCTACCGCACAAACTCTTGCAATCCAGATCTATGGGCATTTTCTACCCAACACAAGTGGAAGCAATAAATACAAAACCAATCGCCAGGATAGGAAGGGAAGCTAGTGTCGAGAGCTATATATTTCAGGATGTTTTGCCTATAGAGAGTATCCTTTCTGACATCCCAGATGGGATAAAATGATAGCCATATTTCCTGGTACATTTTTCAGTATCAGTAACATTTCCTAAAACAATGTAATTGCAATTTTAAAAAAACTAAGCAGAAACTTGGACCTTACCAGGTAACTACTTGACTGTGGTACTGTCTGGAGGTATTTCGTATCATGAGACAATTTGCAGAAAGGCACTTTATGACTGGGAATGCACTTTTGAAAAAGAAGATTAAATTTTGATAAGTATTTTTTTTTCCTAGTGGCTGGGAAACCAAGCTCAGAACAAATGACAAGTAAACATTCAACCACAGGAAGCCATTAACAACAGTGGGCATCAATTAGGGCTCAGCAGGTATTCCTAACACTGCCTGGTGCTTCTGCTCCACCCCAAATGCTTTGACCTAAGATTCACAAACTCAGGCTTAGGAAGCAGGATGTTTCATTTACTCAGTAATTTGTGGCTACATATTCCTGCTGACAGGCTTATAAATCTTATTGTAGACTTTTTCTATTCCCCTTCAACTTTGTTTCATTAGACAAGACAATTACTGTTCGTCTGAAGGAAAATATTTTTGAGAGAAAACGAAATGAGTTTTGACAATCCCTATGTCTTTTGCCTTCCCCTCCTCCTTGTATAAAAGCAATGATTAATGGTGGATTTTGTGCACTCTGTTTATAAATAGTATTTTCCAGAGTGGAAGGATAACCATTTTAATAAGACTCTTCAAAAGATTGGAATATGTGGAACAAATCTACTTTAAACTGTTGCTATTGTAAAATAATTTTCCATCTTCTAATTTATATTAAATTCATATAATGCACTGAGAGAAAAGTGATATTGCGAATACTGACTTTCCAACTGGTTTCTTAGACATAAGTTGCTAGAGAAGTTAGTGCACATCAGCTTCAATTAAATATACTACTTAATAATTAAGCATAGAATTGTGCAGGATTTCTAGTTTTAAAATGTTGGTTTTTGGTAAAGTCTGGAATCTTGGGGATAATAGGTAATGAAATGTAAAAAAAATATGACACTGACCCAGAATTCAAAAGTATATGTACAAACTCTAGCAAGTATTATTCATGTCAGGTCAGTTATAGGTTTAAAGAAAAATTTCAACTGGGCTTTTTGTTTCAGCAGACAGAGTTTCAACAACAACCTCATAAACATAGCTGAGGCAAACATCTCAGCTCTTGCAGGTTTTGTCTGCTGCTTCTGAATTACTTTTAGATGTCCCAGAGTGTTACTTTCTAATAAGAAGACCTAGAGATCAAACAGAAGCTAGAAATAAGCAGAGGGGTCAAGCATATATAAAGTAATTTGGAAGAGGGCAAATCCGGATAGTCAAATTAGGAGACAAAGATCGTTGTTTCGGCCGCATTTTCTCTGATGTTGGTTGGTGCAGTCTAGTTTAGTCTGTTCCCAACATTTGCAATTGTTGGGAACAGACTAAAGCAGGACCTTTTCAGAAATGCAAGTATTCAGTGGCTGTAATCCCTCTTAGGGTGTGACTACACTTGAAAGCCAAATTGGAATGTTTCAGCTTTGCTGCAGTTTGATTAACAGCTTGTATTATGTTTGTAACTGCATTCAGTGCTCACGCAGGGACTGCAGATTGATTTGGGAGTTCACCCTTTTCACTGGATGCAGTGTGAGTTGCATTCACAGACCAAAGCCCCTCTTCTTTCCTTCCTTCCTTTGGTCCTGCCTCTGCTGATCCTTCTTTCCTCTGATCCCACCTATGCTGATTCTTTTATGGTTCACTGTAAAGCCAGTTTCTCAATTAAAGATTCAGATTACTACATTTCTCAAAAACCTGTCTATAGAAAAATAACATGGAAAGGTACTTAACAGTAAAAGAGTACAGAACAATTTTGCAAAATACATCATATTTCACATATCAGAATGATTCCATAACAAGGATCAACATCTTCCCTCCCCATACATTACTCTTTTCTCTTACTTTCAAGTACAGTGGGGTCTTGACTTGAGAACTTAATCCGTATTGGAAGGTGGTTTTCAAGCCAAAAAGTCTGTAGGTCAAGTCTCCATTGACCTACAGTGCATTGAAAACCGATTAATCCCGTAACATGCCGTTTTTGTTCCATTTTGGTTTTTTTCTGGTCTTTAAGTCAATTCTCAGGCTGCAAGTCAAACCTAAATTTTGCGGCCAGAGAAGACTGTAACTCAAAAAGTCTGTAAGTCAAGCCGTCTGTAAGTCAAGGGTCCACTGTAACAGAATTATCTAATCTCTGGTCACATATGGTTTTAAACTATTGGGCAGATAAACTTTTAAAGTCCACTTTCAGACCTGTCAGGTAAGTAATTAACAGAACTAAGCTTTTGCTTTGCAACAAAAGGGCCTTCCCATACGATCTGAAGCTCACAGTGTTTGACAGGATTCGCAACTAACCCCACATTAAAATCATGGTGCTTTGCTTTTGAATGTCCTCCTGCCCCGCTTGAGTCTGAAAATCACATCTTATCTGCCTACATCACTGAAGCACCACCTACAGACATGCCCCTTTCTTTACAAGGATATGTCACAACTTAGTACATAGGAAAAAGCCTGTTCAAATCATTCTGGTTTGAAAAAGTTGCTTTAGGAGCAAAAAAAAGGCTGGGCCAATCTGAATCAGCCTTTGCGTCATGCAGTCAGTAAAAAAATACTTCAAATTCACCCATGTTATAAGTGGCGAAAATCCTGTGTATTTAACCATATACTTGCACTCTTAGCAGCAGACTGTTAATACATGTTACAACCAACTATTTATTACTTTTTTAAAGTTACATCTTATTACTTTATTTCAGACTTGTTTAGATTCCCTTTGAGAAGGAGGGGGGAGAAAGCAAAAATCTAAGCAACTCATTAAAGGTGTTGTTTGGAGTACAGAGGGTTGTTACAGTGCAACAGCAGTATAATTTGTGACTGAGTTATGGAGTCCCTTATCCAAACTGCTGTCATATGAACATATGAAATGCCTTTGTTTTGTCTTGATCTCAGATGTTATTTTCCTGTTAGGTGAACAGTGAAATGTTAGTCATTCATTTGGTGAAACCAGAGAGAGACATTCAGTGGCAAACAAATCCAGACTGAAAGACAACGCTTTTTGAAGATGGCCACAATTGAAAACGACCATTAAAAGTGAAGCATCTTGTTCATAAACAGAACCTGCTGACAAATTATGAAAGTAAGGCATGCCCTTATGCTGGAGGTGGGGCAGGGACTGAGCTACAGCCTTTTTACTGCTGCTTCATTGTTTTAACTTTCTCCACACTTTAAAAATTTATAGTACCAATAAAGTTACTGAAATTCAAATGGTATGGAGAGGAGCATTTGCCTGCATTTCTTTGTTATTTCATCAAGCCCTAGCAATGCTTTATGGTCACTATGGATGTAGTATTCTTTCATCAACACAAAGAAAAAATATACAAATTTGAAAAATGAGCAGTGTTGTTATTTAACTGGAATATCTGTAACTGTGCAGGGTGATTTTTATCCTTCTTGGCTTATATAGCATAAGAATACACTGTTAAAAGTAAACAGGCTTAATGTATAAATATTTATGCATAATTTTGACATCAAAGAATCAGTACTCATCTGAAGATTCATATGAGTGTTTCATAATAACATTTAACCCATCCTGCATCCTGTCACATCTGTATAGTATACTACTCTAGCCGCCTAGAGTGGTCTTAATCGACTAGATAGGCGGGATATTAAATAAATAAATAAATAAATAAATAAATAAATAAATAAATAAATAAATAAATAAATAAATACATACATACATACATACATACATACATACATACATACATACATACATACATACATACATACATACATACTGTGTGACCATTTATGTTCCAATACATGTTAACCATTGTGTAGTGTTTTAAAGGAAGCATTATACGTGGACTGCTCTCTTTAACAGGAAGGTTGTTTTGCTGCTGGTGTTTGCCACTCCTGTTTTATTTGAAAAACATGGCACATTCTACATGCTGCTATAGGAGCTGATGCAATGTCTCCCAAATGTATAGCATTTTTAAACAGGAGGGAAGGTTTAGGTGAAAAATGCTCTTCTCTCTGTACATTGCTTTCCCAAGAGTGAGCTGCCTGACATCTTCATTGGTGGCATTGAGATATTGGGCTAAAATCTTCCTCTTCTGATAGGCATTCACAGGTTTTTATTTTGTTTTTTGGGGATTTATTGTTTACATGTTATTGCTGGCTCTCCACATTTTAATATTATAGCATTCTATTACTTTAAAATCCTAATTCCGTTTCAGATTTTTTAAAAAAATACTGTAGAAATTGTTATTTTATTGATTCTTTTTGTTTTAATACTTGTAAACCACCCTGAAGACATTGCCATTGGGAATATACAAACATTTAAAATCAATCAACCAATCAATTAATCAGTCAATCAATCATGTAGCTTAGCTGCCCTCCCCCACCCTACAATGTCAAGGTTCATAATGCCTTATATGTCAATCAGATTATTTTAGAACATGAAGTAGAAAATCCCCCAGGGGCTTCTCCCATCCCTGGCAGAACAAATGCATCGCAACATATTATCTCTCTCACAATTTTCTGCCCTTTTATGACACTCTAAATCTGCAGCCTAAGCTGGTGCTCCGCACTGTCTAATAGGTCTGTCTCGTCCATATCTCTGGCTCATCCTGTGATGTCCACTAATCCACTGCACAATTTTCGCCACCTCTGGTACAGGCTGGAACATGTCTAGTGGAAGAGACATTAGCACAGGTAAGCCAATATACCATGATGTTATACAAGCAAGAGGGACTTTCAAAATACTGGGTGTGTTTTATTTTTAATAGCAGTGGCTATATCAAACACAGAGTGTAGTTTCACTCTCAGGCATCCTGAAATTATTTTATATATTTGACCATCTTTGTTTCTATGTTGTGGGCTTAGTCTTATTATAAAATTCACTATTGGTTGCTGACAGACAAGTCCCAATCTTTTGAGGACCTGTCTGTACAATGACACTTAATCCAACCTGTATTTTGGTTTCTTGGTAATCAATGCAGTCCATGGTAATAAGTAAAATTAAGGTGAAATAACATAAGGCACAAAAGGAAATTTGCAGAGGGTGATGTAATTTACTAGTGAGTCATAAAGAGTTATGAACAGATTTAAGGTCAGTTACTGCAACTCTCACATAGTGGTCAACTTGACTCGTATGTATCCAAAGTTTTTTCTACAGTGAATAATTCAACTGGAGCTCTCCATTCCCACAACTATTAAACTATTATTTTACTGCTTTTTTAAATGGCCTATTCTTCATTCTATTCTAAAGTAAGATACATTTATTTCAAACAGCAAGTTTTTTTGTCTCTCAACAGATAAAAATAAAGTCTGAACTGTTGTTCAAAGTTATTATTCCTTGTTAACATTCAATGCAGTTAAAATCCATGAGATCATCATAAAAGGGTTCCTACTGCCACTGTGATTACATAGCTATAAAGAGAATTTAATGCAGTATTCTCCTCTTAAATATGGAGAAGTGTTTTCTTTAGAAGAGGAAATTCTTTTAAGGAAGTTGTTTTAACATAAAATAAAAGCTGAGGGAAGCCAGCAAAAGGTGTGACGGTTTTCTCTTTGATTTCCCAATTTGTGTATTTAGGTTGAGACACAGACTACATTTTATGTACATATTAATAGCATGCTAATAAGACTACAACCTGTATTTTAACATTGATTTGTAGAGACTGCTTGATATATTAGCTTTCTTAAGACAGGAGGTGTCCTTTCTTCTTGTGGAGAGAAGCTGAGTGTTTGTTACTTAGAAATCTGAGTAGAGAAGTCTTGTGAAAGTAGAGTTCTTTATTTTTATGCCACTCTGTGCTGATGTAGCCTGTTTAAAATTAGCTGAACTTGTAATGTAGTGGTGCAAAGTAATTTCATAATGTTACATAATATATTTTACTTTTTAAAACTATGATTAATTGGGCAGGGATTGTGCATAGCTGGTACAGATGCTAATTCTGTTTAAAAAATTAATAAGATTCAAAGTAGTACATTTCTATCCCTGATACTACCTGATGAGAAACTCTGATCATTTAAAATAATATGTACGTTTCAGATAAATTAAACCATCATTTTTCTTTTAAAAATAATATTCACATTTTCTTTCTAACATTAACGTTGCAAGTTTCAAACAAAAAAGACTTTTTGAATGCTGCATAATAATGTGCCTAAGATTTGAGGGATGGCGCAGGGGAGAAGAAAGCAGAAATAAAGGGTGGGGGGAAACTGCCTCTAAATATCATCACCATTTTTCAATAAAAGTAACCCTCAGGAAAATATATTCTAAGTGCAAATACACATAGATAGAGAAATTAAAAGGCACGTTACAAAATTATCAGCATGAAACCACATATGTCTATTTAGAAGCTGTCTTCGGACAAATACTGGCTCTATGACTTGGAAGCGGGGATGAGCACCGTGCTCTAGAGTCGGACACGACTGGACTAAATGTCAAGGGGAACCTTTACCTTTTAAGTGTCTTTAGGATCATAGTAGATTTAAAGTTACATCATCATTTAAGTTTAAATCTTAAGCGCTACAGTGAAAAACATTTAAACTATAAATGTTTTACAATGCTGTTTTTCTTCGCAAGAACTTACTTCTTGTCCTTAATAACATAATGGACTGAGAATATTTCATTTTGTTGTTGTTGTTTCAAATTTGGCCAATCCTTTTGCCATTTTATACTGTTATAAAACGCAAACAGTAAAGCTTTAGGCAACAAATTGCTGCAAGTTACAAAATCCATACAGGCATTATTTATTGCATGACTGGGCACACAGGAAATTATATTTATGCAGTCTTTGTACCGGCGAAAGGTACACAATTCATATTACATTGCAGGTGTAATTAGCAATATTTTAGCCATAATTTGTTTCACTTTCTCATTCTTAATCCACACAGCATATATTGGGTTACAAAAGGCCCTTTGGGTATATGTCAGGGCTTGTGCGCATGCTGGAATTTGTGAGGTACAGAGACTTCTCTACGAAGCTCTCAAGTCCTCTGCTCTTTGAATCCCCACAGCCATTGTCTCACTGATCTGCACACTCTGTAGAACCTCATTGCACCTGATCGCCACAATTATCTAAAGCATCTCAAGCATTTTACAAAATAAATTAAAAAATGCACAGACAAGATTACAAAGTTAGATACATTGGAGTTGTAAAATTAATACACAGGTCATTACTTAAAAAAAAAAAAAAACTAATCTGTCAGCGTCCAGGAGTCCGTGAGAACATCAGGTACAGAAAGTGCCAGAGAATGGCCAAGTTAAGATCTTCTGAAAGTTTTGGATTCATGTTGAGCACAATACATCAGAAATAGCAGTAACAGAACAACAACAACAAAATGTCTGGATAACTGACATTGCAATTCCAGAGGATACCAGAGTTGAAGATAAAGAATTGGAAAATCAACATTTCAGTGGTCCCCATAGTCATCGAGGCATAGGGAACAATGCTGCAGAATTTTATAAAATATTATAACCAGGTGCAGATCTTTGAAATAACACCATCAGAGCTGCAAAAAACAGCAATATTAGGAATAGCATACATACTACATGGATATTTAACTAATGCTTAAGGGTTTTTTCCCATTAAAACTTGCATTTGTTTTACAAAACTAGTCAAAGATTTAGCCTTGTATTCTACTATTGCTGCTGCTGCTGCTGCTGCTGCTGCTGACGACGACGACGACGACGACGACGATGATAATCATCATCATCATCATCATCATCATCATCATCATCATCATCATCATCATAAAAAATGAATCAAAACAAGAGGAGGCATCAGTCAAAAGATCTACAGGGTAATTTCTCCTTTTATTTCTACAAAATTGTACTGCCTACCTTTTTTGCTTCGTGTTTAAACTGCTTTCGGCATCTAAGATTAGACAGCTGGATCTGAATCCGTTGCTTTTGAACTTTCTCATTCAACAAAGTCTTGTAATGTTCACATAACATATTTCTCAACTTGTAGAGGTTCTTGTAGGTTTCAAGATAATGCTGAAAGAAATATATCTGACACTGTATTCATCAGCTCTACATTTTGAAATACTCATCAGAAAAGCTTATGTTTAACATAAAGCAGTATCATGATTTGTTTTTTCTTGGAATAAACAATTAGATGGTTGTTTTCTACATTCCCAAACAAGCTGATACACAATCTTCCTTTAAAGTGTATTCTTCATATGTTAAATGCAACATCTTCCCTCAAGGGAATATTTTGGTCTGATGGAGGTTTCATTTTCTCGCTATTCAAATGGTAAGCTGCTGTTGCTTGGAAAATGTCATTTTTTTTCCAACAGCATCTTTTCTTGGACCAATCACCCACAGGGTGATTCTGCACTGCCACCTGCTGTCATTCCTTTGTACTACACTTTCATCCATCTTGGTGAGCAAATACAGTGTACAGTCCATTGTAGGACAGTAGGCTGTAGTATATGGTACTAAAATCCTTCTATTGCTCACCGACTACTGCTTCCTCTCATCTGGGATGAGCAAGATCTGGTGGGTAGCTCTGGTGGCTACATGGCCCCTCTGTCAGCTAGCCAGGGCTTCATCCATTTGCTACTGCTGAATCATACTAGAAAACCAGTGGGGGCAGGGCTTCAGTTCTTCTTCAAGACCAGTTGCATGCTCCCCATACACTTTCTTTTACTGCAAAAAAACATGCCACTCCTGCACTGCAGAATGTCTGTAGGACGGTAGGGGAATAATCAGGAGCCAAAAAAAAAGGAGGAAAGTCATGTGACCTGTGGGCAACCCCTTGCCTGTCCCAGCTCTAATCCAAAGATTTATGGTTTTGCAAAGGTCCTACCATGTCATATCCAAGTATATTTTCATGTTGAAGGAAATAGTCTGAGCAAAATGACAACATACGTACTGCAAGCTGAGTAGGTTCTTTAACATTTCTGTCAACAATCACAAGACTTTCCTTCTGAGGAGGTGGTCTTGTCCACAAAAGCTCACATTACAATAAAGCAGTTAGACTTTAAGGAGCCACAATATTTTGTCTGATTATTTTTTATTTTTATTTTGTTTTTATGCTACCACAGACTTACATGGCTACCTCTTCTAAAATATTTTCCTTGTGATACATTCCTACCATTTCCATAGAGTGGTCTAGCTGCCTAGAGTGGTCTTAATCGACTAGATAGGCGGGATATAAATAGAATAAATAAATAAATAAATAAATAAATAAATAAATAAAAAATAAATAAATAAATAAATAAATAAATAAATAAATAAATAAATAAATAAATAAATAAATAAATAAATAAATATAACAGTATAATGGCTATAGTACAGCATCCATATTCCAAAGGAGAAAAAGTTCTAGGAGATACAATATATTACTGATGCATTATATCCCCTTAAATGTGCCATGGTCCTCAAACTCTGCATAATGTCAGCATGCTATAAATGTGGTTTATAAAGTTTTCCTGTTCCCTCTTCTTGATCTGTCATCTGTTCATTGTGTTAATAAATTATCTAAACTATATGTAACACTAGCAATCTGTATGTATTAAAACTGGACTCTCAATGCAAGGATAAAGAAACATGCACTCTGTAGTATATTTTCTGACATACTGAGATGTCTAGTGGATTCTAGGATACCAAAATGCCCTATGTCTAAAACAGTGTTTGAATGTGCAGAATTGACCATCTAAACCCAGAAAGCACTAGCTCCTTCATGCATTATGTAAGAGCATGAAACTTGATAGTAACATGGGACACAGGCAGGCCCTGCTCTCTGCATTCCCATCATACTCAGAAGTCAGACCAGCTTTTGTAAGTCCACAGCAAAGATCTGCTGCTGTGCTTGTAAGGGCATTTTGCTAAATACTTTTCAGCGTTTTCACAACTGCAAGGTAAGGCTCATAGAAACACTATGAAAACATAAACTATGCCAAATATTTAGGTGAGGTAGGGATATGCAAATGGGAAATAACATGTGCACCGAAAACCCCTCTCCCGATGCTACAGGTTTTGCCTGGTTTCATAAGTGGAACAGCAGTGAAATAAAATTATATAAAGTAAAATAAAATAACATGTATCCTTTTTTGTATTGTGGAGTATTTCCTGGTCCCAATGAATTTCAGTGATCTCCCAAGAGACTCAGTTTCATCCTCTCCCAAGTGCAGCCAGCCTACTGACAACCAGAACATGTTATTTCTGCTTCATTATAGCAGGTTTGTTCTCCTTGCAGTCCAGGGGACTCTCAAGAGTCTTCTCCAGCACCACAATTCAATTCAACAACCTCAGATATGCAGATGATACCACTCTGATGGCAGAAAGTGAGGAGGAATTAAGGAACCTTGTAATGAGGGTGAAAGAGGAGAGCGCAAAAAATGGTCTGAAGCTCAACATCAAAAAAAAACGAAGATCATGGCCACTGGTCCCAGCACGTCCTGGCAAATAGAAGGGGAAGATATGGAGGTAGTGACAGATTTTACTTTCTTGGGCTCCATGATCACTGCAGATGGGGACAGCAGCCCCGAAATTAAAAGACGCCTGCTTCTTGGGAGGAAAGCAATGACAAACCTTGACAGCATCTTAAAAAGCAGAGACATCACCTTGCCAACAAAAGTCCAAACAGTCAAAGCTATGGTTTTTCCTGTAGTGATGTACGGAAGTGAGAGCTGGACCATAAAGAAAGCTGACCGCTGAAGAATTGATGCTTTTGAATTGTGGTGCTAGAGGAGGCTCTTGAGAGTCCCCTGGACTGCAAGGAGAACAAACCTATCCATTCTAAAGGAAATCAAGCCTGAGTGCTCACTGAAAGGACAAATCCTGAAGCTGAGGTTCCAATACTTTGGCCATCTCATGAGAAGAGAAGACTCCCTGGAAAAGACCCTGATGTTGGGAAAGTGTGAAGGCAAGAGGAGAAGGGGACGACCGAGGATGAGATGGTTGGACAGTGTCATCGAAGTGACCAACATGAATTTGGCCCAGCTCTGGGAGGCAGTGGAAGACAGGAGGGCCTGGCGTGCTCTGGTAGTCCATGGGGTCACGAAGAGTTGGACACGACTAAATGACTAAACAACAACAACAATAGCAGGTTTGCAGAAAAATGACAAACAATTCATTAGTACCGTTTTTGTCCCAATATGCCATGTTGTCTGGCATTATTTTAAAAAATGTACCCTGATAACAAAAATCGAAAGCATTGTGGGACCATCTATTTGCCCGAACAGTTTCTTTCTTTCTCTCTTCATAGGGAACAAACTGTACTTAGCATAATGAATGAAATAGGTGGGCACTGTATTCTATTGCACAGCTGACAATGTTGTAGGATGATTTACATTGTAGGTTTACTGTGTATACAGTACATTCTGCAAGCTGAAAGTGCAGCTAGGGGAGAGAATTAAGAAAATAAGAAATGCAGCTATTATATATATCCTCCAACAGATGGTGCTGTTGAGTGCAAATCTCTTGATTTCTTTGGAAATACTGTACAGTATATACTTGAATGCTTAATTGTGAGAAAATAATTGGGGGGGGGTGAGGGTTTTTGGAAGACATCTCCACATCAGTAACAGCCATTACTATCCTGTGATTCAAGTTTCAAAGACCTATCAGTTCAACACAAGAAGGCAACAAACAAGCCTTGCCTCAGAGAATCCCAAAACTCTCTAGCAAATGCTCAGCTCCTTCCCTCAGTCTATCGCCCTCAACCTTGTAAAGATATAAGCAAAACATACAAGTGGTAAACCAATTCGCACCTTTCAATATTCTGGTCACTGACAGTCAGTACTATCCTGTTTAATTTCTCTTCACTGCATTTAGGGATCAACTGGGCACTTGGTATGCTACATCTCTGCGGGCAGAAAACAAAACCCACTAAACACATTATCTATAAGAGCAGGCCACGTTACCTGTTCTTGCAGAGCTTTCTTGATGAGTTCTTCTTTCCTTTCATCACTTAAGACTTGGCTGTTGTTCCTCGTCTTTCTTTTATTGCCTGTTTCTACCTTTTGCTGGTCTGGGACATTCTGGGTAAAAACAAAAATCAGAAAATTGAGCAATAGTTGCTTCAAAGTTTTCATTTTTTAGTCATTTCATCTTATTTCATTTTTACAGTTTAGTATTTATTGTCATAGGACAATAGCCAGAAGAAAACTGATCTGGACTGTGTGGACCTACAACTTAAGTTGTGCTGCTGGCCTGAGGTATTGATGCCATGTGGGAGATATTGTGCTTTTAATATATTCCAAGGACAACTGTACAGATTTGCATTAATTCCTAATCACGGAACAGGGCAGCTACAAAAGTCAACGGGGTAAATGCTTTTCTCCAGGAGCCCTATTCTGACGTCAGCTACCTATAAAATAAGAGTTTCTAAGTTTATTCAACAATCTGGATTTCATTAGTGAATCTTATTGATTGATTGATTGATTGATTGATTGATTGATTGATTGATTGATTGATTGATTGATTGATTTGATTTGATTTGATTTGATTTGATTTGATTTGATTTGATTTGATTTGATTTGATTTGATTTCTATCCCGCCCATCTAGTCCAAGGGTCTACTCTGGGTGGTTTATAGCAATCTTATAGCAATTTTTTTTCATATAACTGCATCACCAGGAGAAATCAGATTTCTACTAGGCATGTGGCTCTTAAAGAAAAAGATGGCAATTTATCTTCCTGTTCATCAGTCTGTGTTTTAAAATATTTGTAAAGTTAGTATCCTTAAACAATGCAGGATTTGAAATTAAGTTCCAGAAAGGGGGAAAAGGAAACTTCCTATATTAAATTAGATACTATTTTTAAAGATTGGCTTAATCTACACTCTTATATACAGCCTGACCAGCTATAAAGCAATAAAGAATTCATATATTCAAAATTTCATGCTTAAAAAAAAAAAGAATGTATAATGTATGTAGCTGACTGGATAGCTCAGGGAGTGGGGTACATGGCTGCAGAGCCAGAAGTCATGAGTTTAACCCATCACTATATTTCCTTAAAGAAGAGCCAACTTACCTGGTCTTGGGCATGCTCTACAGTCCCAGAATAGCCCAGAAAAAGGGAATGGCAAGCCACCTGTGAATATACTATACCTAGAAAACCCTCGAATACGTAACCATAAATTGGAATTGACTTGAAAACACATAATTATTATTACAATACATATATTAGTCAAATGAAAACTATCTGTTACAAGTTTAATTTAGTAACTAGCTGACAAATGCTATTGGCTTATTTTCTATTTCTGTTGTTACTTAAACTTGACAATTGCTCTCAGAAGCAGGAAAAATTACTGGCTTCCAAAATATTCTAGTTACCATGAATACTGACAATGCCGAGGTATTCTGGGAGTTGTAATTTTAAAAAGTAATTCTGCCCATCTCTGGTACGTATAATTCCACATGTATAACCCTAGAAAATTTGATCGTATATGGCACTATACAAAGCAAACCTTGATGACATATATTAAATGAGAGTGAAACTATGTCTTTATTGGGCTAGTTGGTGTTTAAATCTATTGGAGTTGCATATAAAGTGATAAAGCTATTCTTACGACTACCATTCAAAACATTGAGTGTCCAGTCTCATGTATTAAAGTTGACAACACTGGATATTCTTAGCCTAATACAAAAGACCTACACTGGATTACAAACAGTGGTGTGATTTGTGTGGTAGCCATTGGCAAGTCCACCCTGACTTTTGACGAGCAGAATAAACTTCACCACTCCTCAAACAACTGTAGAACCAGTGAATGTCCATTTAGGTAGCATGTACAATATAATGTGTACAGCCCCTATTTATTGGGAATAACAGCACCATTCATGCAAGTAGTTTATTGGCTTGCAGGTAGAATAATTAAAGAGAAACGTTTAACCTAATTTCAGAATTTGAGACTACTAATATAAATCGGAAAGCATTTTTAAAAGCATCTGAAAAGTAAAGTGTCTACTGAAATTTAACACAGCTACAGAATGTTGTTCAGAGTTCTTTCTCTTGAATGTTGTTCTTTCTTTTGAATAAGATATAGAGTAAAATGATATAAAAGAATTAAAAGCACTGAGGTTTAGTCATATATGATTTGAATACAGGTAACAAAACATAAGTGCAATGACAAGGCTGGGTAAACCAGACATTGCACAGAACAAGAAATAATCTGTAAATAAAAAGATGAAGCTATACATTTCCTCAGCTATTTTTCCCTGTTTGTCAAATCTTTGTCTCTGGATAAGAACCAATGGGCTGCTTAATGAGCACATTGCTCAAACTGGCAAGAACTCTCCTCACATTGTGTGTAATTCTTTGCTACCAAGGACACGCTGCAAACATGCATAATCCCGGCCATTTCTAGAAAGGCCTGCTTCTGTAAAGCCTTAAAGTTTACAAAAGCAGCAGAAGGGCCAGAATAACTACTGAAGAGGCAACAAAAGCAACAGAAGGGAGCTGGAAATTTTAAAAGAGCCAAGACATTCAGTCTTGCCAGACAGTAGCTAACTATGTGCTGAAGTTATGAAACATCTAAAGTTCAGTGCATACAGTTATATGGGGAACAAAGAAAGGGAAGGGAACCATTTGATGACCCCCAAATAGTGGTAACCACATTTCTTATCCATTGAACTGGATTCTAAAAGATAAACTGCTGCAGGAATTAATATTTTCACCCATTGCTGAAATGGGTTCGTGTGTCGGATCATCACATCTTATTGTATTAGATGAGTCTACTCAGCAGACACGGTTTATTCAATGACCATGAAAAAGTCTGAAAAGGTGTCCAAATCTGGGGCTTTCCAGATGGCTGACAACAACCCACATCATTCTCAGCCTGCATTGCCACCAGGGATGATAATGTAGCCCAGAACACGTAGAAGGACTTAGATGCAGATCGTTTTTAGGGTCATAAGGACTATCCAAAGATTCCAGATTCAGAAAGAATAAGGGAATTTTGTAAATCATAAAAGTTCCAAAGAAGAACAAACTCTAATTTCTCATTCAAGTCTCGAGGAACCAAAATAGCAAATATGGAAAACCACCATTCTTTGCAAAGTTAACATTTGGGAGAAATAGGTGCAATCCACACAAATAAGATTCTCCTGAAAAGAAAAAATGCAATGGATACTGAGATTGGGAATGCTGGCTCCTCAAGGTCTTAACGAAGAATCGCAGCTTGTTGAACTTCTTCAGAGCACAGTATTTCCAGCTTCTTATGAAAATTCAAGTATTGTATGAGGGCAAGCCCTGTTGAGATGTTGAATATACTGTAAGAGTTATTCTGAAACCACGAGTTCATATTTGTCCTGCAGCTGAACAAACAAACTAGTCTGGGTTTTCCACATTTCTTCTTTCCCATTCCTTGGAAAGCCCCTGGATAAGTATTTGGGGAAACAAATTCAAAATATACCATAGAGCTGAATCCAAATAAGCCAACAATAATGCTTATGGCTTATCTCTGGTAAACAAACCACGGTTCCTTTGTGGAGATATCATGGCAATAAGTCAGCACTCAACAAACACAACAAATGACCCCTGGAAAAAATCGTGCAAAACTACATCTTAACAACTTAAGGGACCAAATATGTAAATCATGGCTACTTCTATGATGTTTACAAGAACTATTTCAACAACTTTTAATTGTAATGATAATAAATAGAACCATACACATCTCGCCTCCACACTGGACAATGAATAGCTATATTTATCACCTTGTTACTATGGCAATATTATACCTGACATACTGTTTGATAACATATTGCTGCCTTCTTTTTCACTTTCAACAGAGGCTTTTCATCTATTGCTTGGTCTGCTTTGAATATGTGTTTTAATTACCTCATGAACCTAATCAAATTCTCCTCAATCCTACTTTATGGCTTTGCATAGACCATTCTGGTTTTCCTAATGGTCCCTGCATTGATATTTGATGGCAGAAAACAGACATTGAAATTGTATATATGTGCACAGATTTGAAATTCTCCACCCTATTTGGTGGGAGGGGGAAAAGGGGGGAACATTATACAAAATATCTCCATGAATTTCTTCCACAAGAAATTCTCCAACAGTTTCTCAGAAGGGAGTCTCAACATTTGAAGTGCATATTGTGCAGTCTTCTTGTTTTCTCCAAAAGATATGCTTTGCAGTGCCCCTGCCTGCTACAGAGGCTTATATCACATCTCCTTCCCTGCAAACTCTGTAACCAGTAAGAGGCGAACCAATGTAGTTGGGCAGCTCTAGGAAAGGGTAAAGCTTCTAGTGTGCCATAGTTTTCTATTTATTTCTCTGTGAAACAGATTTCTATTTTATAACCCAATTATCAGAATTTCTTTTCACTATATTTTTAAGCTTATTGTAACATTGATATATGCAGCATTTGGGGGTGGATTTTTTTTTCCTGCTGCACATCTCATCATCCCTCTGCAGCTTCCTTGATTGCTCATGCTTTCTGGTTTTTAAAAAAATTAAATTTATTGAGAATAAATGTAAAACACAGGAAAACCTGTTGCACCTGCCTTTCATAAACCTACTGTATATAAGTTACCAATGTCCAGAGGAAGGAATTATCTCATGACATCCTCCCCTAGGCTTTAAAGGTGTAGGAAACTGGGATGTGGTGTGTGACAGACAGCAGTGGTGTCTACCATTTCTTTGGTGTCCACCATCTCAGTGATGTCTACCATCTCAGCCATCATAGCTCTCAGAAGGCTACGGGAGGGAATTAAAAAGTGAAATGGCTATTAAAAAGGTGGAGAAATTGTTGTTGTGAGTAGACAAGGGGAAAGGGTGAGAATGAGGAGGTGAATGGCATGATATAAAGGTTGAGAGAGCAGTTGAGAAAGTTTAGGAAAATATTAAATGAGTTGTAATTGTAACAGAAAATGAATGTCTGACAGTCACCCACCAATAGACATTTTACAGAATTTCTATTCTTCAGGATTCTTTTTCAAGGAAAGTCACTTCCTATGCATTTGATTTAAATTGGTCAAAATTATCATGGGTGAAAATTTCAGCATGACACTAGTTTTACTTACAGACATATTTGTTTTAATAGACACTCCCTGAGTCAGGCACTAAATTTCAATGGTAAACCATTTAAAGGAAGCATTTTCTGTCATCTTTGACAGCTTATGATGATTTGTCACCAAAATTCAGTGTTGCAGTTTACTGTTGAATTTGGATACTATGGTTTTGAGGTGTTTTTAAGAACTGCAAAATGGGTTTGGCACCTGATGTAACCATGGCTGACATGCTATCTGTTCTTGTTTTATACTGAAGTTGCACTGTGGACTTGAGATAACAGCAAGCCATAGGAGCTCAGTAGTAATAGTGGTTTCATAGAAAGGCTGACACAATACTAAGCATATCAGGCCAAAAACAAAAGAAAAATAGAAAATAAAGATGGGTTTGGCACCTTCAAGACTAACTAATATATTTTGATGTAAACCTCTGTGGATATGTCCACTTCATCAGTCTTTGAAGAAAAATCGTTTTGCCGTCTTTATTTTTTATCTTTATTTTATTTTTGGCTTGATATGCTAGCACAGACTAATGTGGCTACATCTTCGGGAAAAAAATATTAAGCAACAGCTCACTATTAGAAGTCAAATTAGTTGCCTGTAGTTTAATGCATTAGGTCAGTGGTTCCCAACCTTGGATTTCCAGACTAAAACTCCCAGAAACCTTCACTACTAGCTTTGCTGGCCAGGATTGTAGTTGAGAGTTGTAGTCCAAGAAAATCTGGGGGCCCAAAGTTGGGGACCACTGCTTTAGGTAGTGGAGAGTAGTGTTTACTGTTGGGTTGAATTCAGTCAGCCTTTCCTGTCAATGAAACGACTTCTGTCATAAAAAGAAGAGTGATTCCCTCCCTCCAATCTTCAGATGTGTTCCATATGTTTTTCTGAGACACCAGGGCAGGGCAGGGTTTGAAGTAGATAGTGAGGAAAGGCCTTTTTAATTACAAGAACCCTCACATAATGCTGAATTTCACTCATGGTACTTCCACTGAATTGTTTGTTTGTTCGTTTGTTTTTACTCCACCTTTCTCCTTAGAAAGAAAAACAAAAAGCAGCTTATGACATTAAAAGACAATATCTAAAGCTAAGAATACAAATGCTAAAAAGGATCAAACAAATACCACACTAAAAACAGTAAACAAAACCAGCACCAACATTCATTTAAAGCAGTGGTCCTTAACCTTTGTTACTCAGGTGTTTTTGAACGGCAACTCCCAGAAACCCCAGCCAGCACAGCTGATGGTGAAGGCTTCTGGGAGTTGCAGTCCAAAAACATCTGAGTAACAAAGGTTAAGAACCAGTGATTTAAAGTACAACCATCCATTTAAAAACCCCACTCAGGTAGCCAGTGACTAAATTAATCCTTAAACCTTGACCAGGCCTACTGAAGTTCAATTGTCTTAAAGGGTGCACATTGTTTGAAAGCTGAAGAGCAATTGTGATCAGTTTCCACACCACATCTTATTCACATAGATAGCCATATAGAGATGACCTCCACTGATGGTTGCCATGGCTGGACAACCTCTGAGGGGCCATATTTCATCATGGTGACAAAAGACTCCATTGACCTTTTCTTCTTTTCCACCGCTGGCACCTACTGCTGCAACCACCTTCTTTCCTTCAGACCAAGAGGGAGCAATAACACAAGAGGAGCAATGAGATCTGGCACTTCCTCCTTGCCCACTTGCTCTTAGCTTGGGAAGGAAGGAAGGAAGGAAGGAAGGAAGGAACAACAGTGGCAGTAACGGAATAGGCTGATTGAGTGAAAAGGATCTATTGAGGCTGCCTCACCCGACAAACCCCCAAAGCCTGTCACCAGCACGGCTCATGAATACTATCTACAACTCAATTAATTTTAGCAAATTTTGATTCATTGATTTGTTTAGCTATAAAATGGCCCTCAAGATGTCTAGTGACACAAAAATTGCACAGAAGCTTCCTCTGCCTCTCCTCTACAATCCCCCCAAGTTTGGTGAAGATTGGGTTTCACATGACTGAGGTATACACCCACAAATAGGGTCCTCCCAGGAAAGCTTCCTTGGGACACCAAAAGGGGGTAACCTTTCCAAGTCCTACATCTACAGCAAGCCATAAAAAGAAAGGAATCATGTCAGAGGCACCTGGACAATGTCTTGGTTACTTAGTACAGTAACCTTGGGTTACTCAGGTGTTTTTGAACTGCAACTCCCAGAAACCTCAGCCAGCACAGCCGGTGGTGAAGGCTTCTGGGAGTTGCAATCCAAAAACACCTGAGTAACCCAAGGTTAAGAATCAATGACTTAGTACCTCCCATGGTATTGGATTTGGGTTGAAACTTTAACTGAGCATATGCAAATTCACATTTAAGACGATTATGTGCACAAACTTCTGCCAAAGCTAAGATTTACTATTATACTGTTACTAGAAGGAGAATAAGAAGGACCCATCACGACACAGACATACCCCAGAGTTCAAATATAATCATCACAATGATTGTGCTGAAAAATAGTCACCCCTTGTGACTTTAGAAAGGATTACCTGATTCCTGTAACTCACTGGCAGGTAACTATCCAAAAGTGGAGGGAATGTACTCTTCCTGTAAGGCTGAAAGGAGGTAGCCATCTCACATTACTGTTCCTCTGGCAAGGTGTAATGAAAGAAAAGGAAAACAAACTTACATATTGCAGAGAACACAATATTACCCCATCAAATTAGGTGAGAAGTGCTGAACTCTTAAATCAACAGTAGGTATTGTCTACAGGCTTCTGTTTCAGAACATAATATTCACCTGAGCAACACTAGTTACCTGAGCAACTCAGTACTCAAAGTGCTGAACTAGTCAAGACTAAACAAAAGAAGTGCAGCCACCATGAACTTCACTACCTGAAAACTGTTATCCTATGTTTAATGGGTAACAATTACTCATCAGTTAAATCAAGTAGCCAATCCACTTTCTACAATTACATCCTTCTTTCGGTAAATATTGGATTCTCATTCAAATTATTATTCTCAAATGATTGTTGTGGGTTTTTCAGGCTCTTTGACGGTGTTCTGAAGGTTGTTCTTCCTAATGTTTCGCCAGTCTCTGTGGCCAGCATCTTCAGAGGACAGCATCTTCAGAGGACACAGAGTGCTATCCTCTGAAGATGCCGACCACCAGAGACTGGCGAAACATTAGGAAGAACAACCTTCAGAACACGGCCAAAGAGCCCGGAAAACCCACAACAACCATTAGATCTTGGCCGTGAAAGCCTTCACGAATACATTCTCAAATGAGTTTGTTTTTTTAAAGCAGTCTGAGACATTCAGCGCTGTTTTACATTTGAGGGGTTGGGAATAGGAGCACTCAGGCACTGCTCCTTGGTTTGGGAATGGGGAGTATTTTCTTTCTTTCTTTCTTTCTTTCTTTCTTTCTTTCTTTCTTTCTTTCTTTCTTTCTTTATTTATTTATTTATTTATTTATTTATTTATTTATTTATTTATTTATTTATTTATTTATTTCAACATGTATAATCTGCTCTGTTATCACTGGATCTCAGGGTGAATTACAAAGCTGTATAAAATATTTTTTTTAAAAAAAAAGATATTTAAAACAATTTAAAACCAAACAACACAAAGTTAACTCACTCCGACATTAAAAACACTACTAAAATTGGGGCAGGCTACAATCATCAGCCCTCAAAGGCTCTAATAAATATGTCTTGACTTGGCAATGAACTGATGCCAAAGACCCTGCCAAACGAGCCTCCAAGGGGAAGGCATTCCACAGTTGGGATGCTAGGCAGACAAAGCCTCCCCTTCTCCCCCGTCTCCACACAGCAAATCTCTTCTCAAGGGTGGGACACAGAGGAGGGTCTTAGTGGGCTTATACCGGGAGAGGCGCTCCTTCATAGACATGAAGCCCTTTATATCAATATCCAAAGGGGGGGGGGATGTCCCTATTTACCTCTATGATATTTCGAGGGATTTCCAGTTCAGAACCTCCTGCAAGAGGAAATCCTTTTCCACGAAGCTCTGGGAAGGGAATTAATGTTTGGCCATATAGGGGATTGCCTTACGATCCTCTTGGCAAAAAGGCAATTAGATCACTTTCTGGGTGCAGCTTTCCTGGATCAAAATCTACTGCCACAGAGAGCGCCGCCACTCACCCTGAGAGAAACCTGCTGGTTTTTCACGCGCCCCGATCTTTGGGCTCCCTTTCTCTCTTCCCCCCCCCCAACGCCGGCGAACACGGCGACCTCTTGGCAGGCCGCCTGAGAGATGGGGGACCCACGCCGGCCCCCCGACCTCGGCAGTCACCGTCCCGAGAAGGGAAGGTCTCCTGGGGGCGCCCCGTCCCCCGGCGTCCTCGCCACCTGCCTCCCGCCCCGCCCCAAGCCTCGAGGGTAACCTCCAGTTCAGCTTCCGTCTCTAGTCTACATGCGGGTCAGGGCTCGGAAAAGGTTCTGGGAAGAACTCAGCCCCCACTCCTGGCCCCGAGAGGCTGGGAAGGCGGTCAGCAAGCCGGCCCCTGGCAACCAACGCCTTCCCTTCCCCCCCCGCTCCGCCACCCCCTCCCTCAGCGGAGCCTCTCTTCTCCCCCCCCCCAGACCCGCGCTCTCCACCCGCGCCGAAGGAAAAGCCCCTCGCCCACGTTCGCGCCTATTTCGGAGCCGCCTTCCCCGAGGAGCGGCTCGCATCCAGTTCGGACGAGCGGGGCTCCCGGCGGGGCGAAGGGCGCCCGCTTTCCCTCCCGGAGGGCCTTCACAGTTACCCGAAGGAGCGCTTCCTCAGAGAAGCCTGCAGCCCGCTCAGTGAGAGAGGCAGGAAGGCAAAGGGCCCTGCGGATCCCTGCCAATAAAATCAAATCCAAAATCCACATCGGGGCAATACCTTCACCAGGATCAGCTTATACATTCACGAAACACGCATGCTCTCCTGTTCTCCAACAGCCTCCCTTGGGCTAGATGGTAAAATGTAGAGAGGGGCAGCATGAAAGGCAAGGGGCCAACGGTAACCTCAGAGTCGTCCTCCTCATCATCATGTGCTGCCATGTCAATTCTGACATGGTGATCGTTTTCAGGGTTTTCTAGGTAGTGAGGGCTCAGAAGTGGTTTACCATTCCTTCTTCTGGCCTTGGTGCTGGTCACAATTCCTGGCCCACTTGTCTAGGCCGTTTTGGCATTGGGAAGATGAATGAAAATGGCCAATGCTTGCTGGAGTTTTGCTGTTATTATGGTCTTTGTGTCAGCAACACGGCCTTTGCTACAGAGATTCAACACAGAGTCTCTTGGAGACATCCAAGATCCAAGCATTGGCATCAGCTCGATTTGATCCTCACTAGATGCTCGAGTTTTCCTAGTATTACAATCACACACCGTTACCAGGGTTACCAAGTCAAATAAATAAATAAATAAATAAATAAATAAATAAATAAATAAATAAATAAATAAATAAATGATCACTCCCTGGTGTGTAGTAGGGTAAAACTATGAACAAAGAGATTGTATTACACAAAAAAGGAAGGAAGGCCATGTATTGACATCAGCAAGACTCACAATCAAAGACAAGGGGAGGAATTTGCTCAAGTCCTTGAGGAAACCCTTTCAGGCCCAGCTGATGGAAAAGCACCTGAACAATGGGAACATTTCAAGAATGTTGCTTATGACACCGCCTCATCCACATTTGGTAAAAAGACCAAAAACACGGCAGACTAGTTCGAAGCCCATTCGGTGGAGCTGATGCCAGCCATTGAAAAAAAGAAGAGAGCTCTAGCAGCATACAATGCCTGTTCTAGTGAGTACAACTTGCAGATTCTTCGAGATGCTCCTAGCAAAGTCCAACAGGCTGCCAGGAGATGTTCTAATGATTATTGACTTCAGCTGTGCTCTCAGATACAGATAGCAGTGGACACAGGTAACATCAAAGCAATGTATGACGGTATCAAGCAGGCTTTAGGTCCAATACAGAAGAAATCTGCTCCCTTGAAGTCTCCTACAGGCGTGATCATCCATGACCGAGCATAGCAGATGGACCGCTGGATGCAGCACTACTCTGAGCTATATTCCAGAGAGAATGTAGTAACCAAAGAGGTATTAAATAACATCGAGTGCCTGCCTGTCTTGGAAGATTTGGGAAGCGAACCAACTTTAGCAGCAATGAAAGCAACCTTGGATTGCCTCGCCTCCAGCAAGGCACCTGGAAAGGATAACATCCCTGTTGAAGTGCTGAAGTGCTGTATTTTAGTATACAATATTGGCTACTATTATATTACTCTTATAGTATACAATGTTCTCAAAATCCTCTAATAACATACTTAATAAAAGGAATTCCAGTTCCAAATCTATATAATTTGAAGTGATTTAACCAACAAACTTCGTATTTTATATCAATGATAGCTAAGTTCCTAAAACATAATAGATGTTATCTAGAACATTTTATACAGATTTTCTTTGTACAGTATAATAATTTAGCCATTTCTATCTCCACATTTTCTATCCTGTCTATAACAATATCATATCTAATGGATGTTCATTAAGTACTATTTGTTTGCCCGAACCTTATATCTAGCTTCAATTTACCTTAAAAAACCACTGTACAGTGGGGTCTTGACTTGAGAACTTAATCCGTATTGGAAGGCGGTTCTCAAGTCAAAAAGTTCTCAGGTCAAATCTGCGTTTCCCATAGGAATGCATTGAAAACCATTTGATCCGTATCTGCTCTTTTCCGTCCATAGAAACTAATGGGAAGCTGCTATTCCACCTTCGATCACTAGACGGGGATATTTTGTTTCTTTTTTTCTTAGGTCAAGAAAGGTTCAGGGAAGGCAGGGAAAATACAGTCCAGGCAGTACAGTACCAGGCAGTCTGAAGACTGTCTCCCAATCCACTCTCTAAACGCTGGGAGGAGTGAGGAAGCAGACAGGCACCCTTCTCACTGGCCAACAGTTAACTGAAAGTTCAAATTTTGCACTTTCCCTGCCTCCCACGTGGTTTTTTTTCCAGTTCTTAACTCAAATCTAAGTATGTAAGTCAAGTCAATATTTTCCTACGAGAGCGGTTCTTAAGTCAAAATGTTCTTAACTCAAGTCGTTCTTAAGTCAAGACCCCACTGTATTATGCCTTTACCCTGATTAGTGCTCCCTTATTTCAATTTAATTCTCTTTTCGAATATATAGGATATGTCCCTTTACAATTCCAGAAGTTAGGTATACACATGCTTTTCAACATTGAGGGCCACTTTCCTATTTTTCCCTTTTTCATATTTGCAAGTAATTCCTTCTCTCTTTTTTTTTCAATTTTTGTTTCTGTCTCTCTAAACGTTTTGCCATCTGTTATGTCCTCTGAAACCATTTTATGCATTTGATTTACCTCCAATAGATCTTCCAAGCTAATTTTTAATTAATTCTGCTGATTTTCTCCCCTTATCTTTCCTTAAAACTCTCCTCATCTTCAAGATTAAAATTGTTTCTCCTAGGTTTTCACCATTAATGAAGGGCACTGTAGTTTTTGATGGCTCAACATCAAGCGGAGTGAAACAGGGCTGTGTCCTCGCGACCCTGTATGGGATCTTTTGTTGTTGTCGTGATAAAGCATGCTTTTGGAGCTGCAACAGAAGTTGTCTATCTCCAGAGTAAATCAGATGGAAAGTTCTTTAATCTCTCTAGATTGAGAGTGGAGACCAAAATCCAGCTGAAATACATGTGGGACTTCCTCTTTGCCAATGATGCAGCTGTTGTTGCCCATTCTGCTGAAGAGTTCCAGCAACTTATGAATCATTTTAATAAGGCCTGCCAAGATTTTGGATTAACAACCAGCCTGAAGAAAACACAAGTCATGGGCTAGGGCGTGGTCTCACCTCCCTCTATTACCATCTCCATGCAAGAATTGGAAGTTGTTTATGATGTTGTGTACCTTTGCTCAACAATCTCTGACACTCTTTCCTGAGATGTCGAGCTGGATAAACGCATTGGCAGAGCAGCTGCCATGTTCTCTAGACTCAGAAAGAGAATACTGTATGGCTTAATAAGATGCTGGCAGCATATACCAAGATCCAGGTCTATAGATCCTGTGTCCTGAGCACACTCCTGTACTGCAGTGAGTCCTGGACCCTTTGTGCATGGCAGGAAAGGAAGCTGAACACGTTTCATGTGCATTGTCTCTGACGCATTTTTGGTATCACCTGGCAGGACAAAGTTCCAGATAGAGTCAGTCCCAAAACCAGCAAAACCAGGGAGCTGGACAGGGGACAGATTGTATTTGTCTTCAGTGTGGAAGGGATTGTCACTCTCGAATGGGCCTTCTCAGCCACACTAGACATTGTTCCAAGGCCTCTATTCAGAGCATGTTACCATAGTCTCTCGAGACTGAAGGATGCCTCCTGAGATTTCTGGAGGCACCGGGGAACTGTGTTTTCTACTATTCATCTAGGAAGAACCTCCATAGGTATTCCTCTATATCTGTGGTGAAGGACAGAGTAGTAGGCTGGTGCATCATTCCTGCTCATAAGACTACTCACTTAGATGTACTGTATTTATTATCTGTTTCTCCCATCTTTCTTCCAACGGACCTCTTTCATCCTGACAAGAGTCCAACACCTTATCACTAATCAGCATGGATAAGTTCTTAAAGAAGTCTTGTTTACAGCAACAAAAAACGTGGCAGTAGATCTCAGATTAACAACAAATGTCCTCTCATGGATACATTGCAGCATAGGAGAAAGTTATTGTTTATTTATTGCTTCACTGGCGCAATTAACATTTCCAAGTAAGCTGACCTCATTTGTTGTCAGAGCCCTTGTTGCCATCTTTCCCATTTTATTCTGGAAAGCTGTGCTCCAAGCCGATTACAGCACTTGCTTCTACCAGTCATGCAGCTGTCGAATTGTAAGAGCCCAAGCTTAAGATCTACAAGACTAAAAACAAAGTGCCCCAGTGTTTGGACTGATGTATCAAAAGCCCCAGATTTTCAAACTGTTAACTGCTTAGTATAGAACAAATACAGAGAAACGACATTATTACACCCAGTATTCCCCTGTCAGATTCTGTTGATTCTGGGAGCCATAGGCCAAAAAGTAACTTTTCCATGCTCTAGACCGGTGGTCTGCAACTGTTTTGGGACCGCAGACCGGTTTTGGGGGCAGGCTCCATGCACTCACAAGGGTGTATGTCTCACTAGTGCAACACACCCCTGCAGTCACACAACACGCCCACCATGAGCATGACATTCCCTCTACGTGAGCACAACATGCCCCTACACAAGCGTGACACGCCCATCGTGCGAGGGGGCAGAGATCTGTCACCGCAGCCCAGTTCCAGCAAGCCCACAGACCGGGGGGGGGGGCTGGGACCCCCTGGTCTAGACAACTTAATGTGGCAATGCCCAACTCCCCGTCATTACCTTTTATTCAGAATTAATTCAGAATTAACTGGGCTGTTTATTCATGCACTTATTGCATCAAATTCTACTAATTCACCTGCCTTTATAAAACTTCAGCTGCAACAAATGAAGATGTTCAAACAGTTCAAATATTTGGGTCAGGCAGTCAAAACTATTGCACTTCTATTTTATGGCTGCCAGTGCATGTCCAAGGCAGAAGTAGACTGCAGTGCCAGTTTGGACCAATCTTTTTTCTTTCTTTTTTTGAAAAGATGGCTTGCATCCATGTAAAGCCAGCTGAGTTTCCAGACTGGCTTCAGAGGCCTGGCTTTTAGGTCCACCTTGAAGATCAGCTAGATTGGCACATGATTGTCCATTTTACCGACAGTGGTGATTTTTGATAATTAAAAACTTCCCCCTCCCACACTGCTGCCTCCAAAGGCTTTCTGAAAATTGAAGTATTATGGGAGACTTAATGAGCTGCTCAGTGGTTTTAAGTAGCTGGCTGTGGAGCCAGATGTTCAGTTCCCCATTGAATCTCCTTAACAGAGGCTGGTTCCATTCCAGCTCTGCAATTCTAAGATTATTCTTAGAATTTTAAGGAAATAGGAGATGTTTAATTTCTGAAATCACTAGAGTTGATGCCATAACCATGACTTACATAAGAGGATTTTAGCCTCTACCAAAGTTATCAGATAGATCAGCTACACTGGAGTTTATCCTGCTCTGTAGCCCTGTACCACAACATTTTAGATCACCCTAAAAATGCTGACTACCAATGTTCTTGTTAGAGTATTCCAATCCATCGATAAAGGGGAGCAATCTGTGTCAGAATGTCTAGGGTTGGAACCTACTGTTTATTTGCAACAATGAGGATTGGTCCAAATAAACATGGTTATGTATTCGCAAAGGCTTTCACGGCCGGGATCTAATGGTTGTTGTGGGTTTTTCTGATCAGAACACAGCCAAAGAGCCCAAAAAACCCACAACAACCAAACATGGTTATCTTGCTGTGCTTTCACCTAAATCGTTCATGTAGATGAGCAACCTAGGTGATGGGGGGGTGTTCTTCCTACATCTATGGTGATGTGCAGAGGTAGGCATGGCAACTACAATGGTACCCGCCATCCAATTTTGAAGTGAAAAAGCATTTTTTTATTTTTAAAATAAAATAAAATAAAAATACTTTTCCATTATTGTGCTGCATCAATTAAGTGCTACGCCATTTACCAAAATTTAATTTTTAAAAGAGAAAAGGAGAAACATGGGGATGAAACATGACGCTCTGTACCTCTCCTTATGTGCATTAAAAAACCAGTATTTATGCCTACCCGCAAGCAAACAGAAGTAGGCTGTTTCCCAAGCAGCTGTTGTAAAAGAGAAGGCAAGAGGCAGGGAGTGAGAAGGGCAAATTGAGTGATTTAATGCCAACATGTGGTTGAATACATATGTGAATAGAAGGAGAGATCTAATCAAGATCCATTATTCTAAAGTGACCCAGATCAAATCACTCCTTATTGCTAATATAGCCATATCTTTAGTTCTATTTCCCTTACTAAGTGAAAACAAGAGAGGACAATATAGTCCATTTAAAACAATTTAAAACCCTATTGATTTCAATGGAAGAGTTATGTGCTTAAGGATCACCTTCTGAAATAAGTAACAGGACTTTAAAATGGATAAATTTGAGGTGGATCATAAGGGCTGCCATAAGTCAAAATCAACTTGGTAGCATGCAATTATTGTATAACGTTCTTCTGTGACTCTATGATTGTGATGTGGAATGAATAATGATAGTTCCAAAGTAAATCACAAAGAAATGTTAACTGTTTATTCTGATAAATAGAAATATTACAAATTTACAAAACACTGTTATTATTTATTTACAATGTATCCAATCTTTTTTTAAAAAAGTTTATCCAGCTATGAAACACTTGTGCCTGGTTCTCACCCCTTGCTTTGTAGTGTAAAACAAAAGCTGTTTCGTAAAGTTTACTGTCTTATCCAGGAAGAGAAAATAAACCATTTTTGCACCCTTTTCTGGATCTCTGATTGCAAGTTAAGATTAAAGAGGAGGAAGAGAAAGAAAAATATTACAGATTCAGTTACCTTGTGTTCTCAAGATGTTTACAGAGACTAAAAACTAAAATGCAAATTAAGCAGCTGTTGCTATGCTACCACAGTAAGTTACGCACAGTAACATTACAAAATCCAACAAGTATATTTGGCCAGTCACAGTAAAATTAAGACAGCTAAATTTCACCCATCATTTTTTAAAGCTATTGTCTGCCAGATCCGGTAATTCCAACAAGCCCAGTCAAGGACAACGCAATCGGTTACTCCTCTGTAGCTTCGTTCTCAACTGCTTTCTTTGTTCTAAGGTTTTCAAGAATATGTTTTTAAAAATAAAAAGAAGAAAGACAAACACTGATATAACACTGGAGAAAATGCCAATTTTAAATGTGATGCCGATTCGCAAGAGTGATCTTCAAGAAGGCATGCTTGGCATTGGGACGCAGCTCAGCATCCTTCCTTCAGCAGGTGGTTCGACTCTTAACCCACCAGAGTTATGTCGGGATGCATTCTTTCAAGACTTGCTTGTCCTCCAGGCCTGGTTAGAAAGGATATGCCAAGGCTTCATATGTTTGTTTTTAAAAGGCATCCCCTCAAAAGCAAAATTCCACGGTGGGTGCCAGAGCATTCCAGGCAAACAAACAAACAAACAAACAAACCAAATTCACTTCTATCACAAACAGTTGCGGTGGGAAAGGACCACGCACATCTACGGCAGAGAAGGGGAGGGCGGGATCCTGCTTTAGACGGGGGTCCGGCCAGCGAGCGGCTCAGAGGGTGCTCAGGTGAGGCAGGGTGTCCAGCTTGTCGGCTCGGTCCCGGGCGGCGGCGCGCTCGACCCCTCGAAGCCACTCGGTGCATTTGCGCACCAGCCCTTCGCGGGCCGTGGAGGCCCCGGGCTCGCCCCCCGCCGCCTCCTCGTCCTCCTCCTCCTCGTACTCCACGTCGTCGTAGCGATGGCGCTCGTTCAGCAGCGAGACCTGGAGCAAAGCGCGCAAGTCTCCGCCGGCGGCCGGGCTTCCCGCCAGGGGGCGCTTGGCGGCGTCGGGGGAGGCGGCGGAGCGGGGCGCCCGCCCTCGGCCACGCTGCTGCTGCTGCTGCTGCTGCTGCTGCTGGTGCTTCTCGAGGCTCCGGCGCTGGAGGACCCGGATCGCCTCCGGAGGAAGGCTGAGCGAGAAGCGCAGCGCGGCCTCCCCGCGCCCTCCTGGCGCCGCCGCGGAAAGGCTCTCGCAGGAGCGCGCGCCCGAGCCCAGCGGCGCCACCACCAGGGAGCGGCCCCGGGCGAGAGCCAGAGCGTGGGCGGCGGTCGTGGCGCCCCGGGCTGCGTGGGGCGGCGGGGCGTCCCGGCCGCTCTCCCGGGCGACCCGGCCGCGCGGCTCCTTCCTCGGGGGCAAGGTGCTGCTGGGCCAGGAGCTGGCAAAGGGGCCGGGACGCTCCGCAGGCGCGCCGCCGCCTCTCCGAGGGGGCTTGGCCGGAGCGAGGGGCGCCGTCGCCGGTGTGACCCCCTTTCTGAGGGCCGGCGTCGGGGGCGCTGCCTGGCGCGGCTTCCTCGGCTGGAGCCGAAGGGCGGCGGCGGCGGCGGCGGGCGGGGAGGCGAGGGGCGGCAGGGACATGACACGCGGCCGGCAGGAGCCCCTTCTCTTCCTTGCCTCTCTCGCCTTCAGCTCATCGCCTCGGACGCGGCGGCCGGAGGCGCCCTTTCTGCCCCGGACGGGAGCGCCCGGCCCTCCGGCGGGGAGCCCGGCTGCGCGGCCAGTGGCCTCGGGCACTCCGGGCGGTCGAGACACGCGGCGGCGGCGGCGAGGAGGGGCGGCGGACGGACACGGAGGGCTTCGGTGAAAGCCGGCCGGCCTCGAGCCGCGGGTTGCAGCTCGCCCCCTATTCTCTCCGGCAGAAAGAGGCGGGGCCCTTCCTGGGCGACGCCAGAGGAACGAGACCCTCCGAGCAGCTCAAGTTTCATGGCCGCTACGTAGGGCCCAGCTGGCCGGGCTTTCGCTCTCCTCCTTTGTTGGAGGAACGGGGCGGGGGGAGGGGGGAGGAGAGGCAAATCTGCCCCGGGCCCGCACACGCGCAGGCGGGACGGGAATGTCGCCGCCAGGCTCTTCTGGCCTTGGAGGAGGGGAGCCGTTGAAGGGCGCAGAGGCCGAGTAGGACGAGAGGATCCCGAGAGCGCCTTCTGCGGGGCTTGGGGACCTGGGACAAGAGGGGGAGCTGAGCTGTAAGGGCCACTGGTTTCTTGTGTGCGAAGGTAACGTATAACAGGCAAGCCATGCAGTGGGCATCTTTTCTGATCTAGGGCAAATGCTTGTATTACAGGAGGTGTAACAGATGGGCACATTCATAACAATTACATTATTCACTTTAAACCAACAATTTATTTCACTGCTTAGCTGGTCACCCTTGGCAACAAGGAATTCTGCTTAGGTGAACAAATTGGCTTGGAAGACAGCAATTCAACCGGAGTAGGCTGATTGGCTTCTGTACTGGCCAGAGAAAGCAGCTTCATCCATAGTGGGAATGGAACTCGGGTGTGCTGGTGGACAAAGAGGAAGTGATGTTCCTTTATCCCCAAGCCCAACAGGATAAACAAAATTTTATTTTAAACTTCTGTTAGTGAGTGCACAGTACTATGCTGTTTTAAATGGATGGAGCAGGCCAGTCCACAGGTTGGTATCCATATGATAAGGTTCATTCTGTGATTCTTTCTGCAGTCTTATTTTTCTTGGTTCTCATTTATATGATCTGCTGTTGATAGAAGCTTGTCTTGTAAGAGTTCCTCATTTCACCTGGATGCACTGCAATTCGATCCCTGGTATGTCCTGGTGGAACTGCAAAAGCACCAGTCTGAAACCATTTTTGAAGATACTTTACTGAAATAAATCTTATGTCACACTTTTTTTTCTTGACCTGTAATATTGCCTTCATGCTTGTCCATCCCATCTGAATCTCACTGTACACCTCGTATTTAAGACAGGAGTTGGCAACTTTTGTCCCCTCCAGATGTGACTGGACTGAAACTTCTGTCAACCCCAACTACGACATCCAAAGGTGAAGGATGACTGGACCAACGTTTTTAGAGCCACTATTGCTCATGTGTTAAAACTGAGACTCTCCTACTTTGGGCACATGATGAAAAGACAACTGTTGCTCATCTTTGCCCTGTTTCTTAACACCACAGCATATAATTCTGTCAATATCAACATGTTCTCAAATCAAAATAAAACCAAGGTAGGAAAAGCAAGGGGTTCAAGAGCTGCAGACTGTGGTAGATGAATCTACAAAACATCAGTTTTCCAAAAGCAAACAACTGCATCAAGGCTACACCATATGTCTGGTCTAAATCTCTTTCCTTTGCCAAATTACTAATGCAAATTCTGCTCTACTAACCTGCCCACAGATCAGTGACAGAGTGCTTCATCACACATAGAAGGACTGAGATTCAGTCCCTGGTATGTCCCAGTGGGAGTGGGAAAACACCTGTGTAAAATCTTGACAGGTCCTGCTAGTCAGGGTCCTCTATCCTGAGCCAGAAGGACTAGTGCTCTGACTTGGGTAAGACAGCTTTGTTTGTAAATATACAAGCATTAATTTTGTTGGGATGTTCTCATCTATCAAACGGATGACAGAAGAGAAAATAGGCACTGCTGAATCAATGCAAGAGGAAGGGTTAATTGCTCACGGCATGTTTGTTTCAGATTACTACCTTCTCAGAGTCAAAGATTTCTCATATCACATGTAGGATGGTTTTCCTTGCGGACCCCAGACTACAGAAGAGGAGAACTGAAACTGAAAACTAAGTAAAGCGTATGTGGAGGGGGTTAAATAGTGAGCAAAAAGCACAAGACTTTGCAGAACCTATATGTAAAGTCCTGATTTGGTTCCCACAATGTGAAACTTCAATTTGGTGCTATAAAAGTGGGTTCTAAGCTTCAGCCTCCTTCCCCCATTGCTCTTAGTTGAATTATTGTGGAAAGCCATATTTGTTTGTTATAGCTAAACTGACAAACCCCTATGCACTGCAAGTGAGAATTAAAGTACTGTAATTAAACAATCTTCCAGGGGAGTACATGAGCCTAAGAATTAAGAGTCATAATATCAAGACTTGCTTTGGAATTATATATGAATTGACCTCTTTACTTTCCAAAATATGTTACTTATTGCTTGCATGTTCAAAGGAGCAAGCCTATAGAACTTTTAAATAATTATATTTATTCCACAATTATTGATTTAATATATTACTCATAAGCACTTTCAGACAAGTGTACTTTTAAGCATCACAGTATAAAAAGTTGGTATTACGAAGAGAGTTGATGTGTTTAAAAACAGCCTTCTTATACATTTACAGTATTTGCATATTATACAGCTTTTACCATTAAAGAAACCCCATTAGCTATAAATGTAGTAATACACTTCACTTTACAATTTTAAAGTTCTTTGGAAAGAATACAGCAAACAGTGCGCAAACAGGAGAGATAAATGGCAAAACTGAGAGAAATGTATTTACATGCTTTTTACTTGAAATCAACAGACTATGAGATTCAACTATGTTAGCAGAATCTGATTGGCAGTTTTGAGATAATTATGTGAGGTAAAGTAAGAACAAGTATCAATTTATATCAAGTTTTTCTGATATACCAGTCTGTGCATGTCTGTTTAAAGTTAGTTCTGCTAGCACAGTTTAATCCCCATATGGAAGAAGGATGTCACAGTTTCAGAATCTGGAACAAATGAGTAAACGCTGAGAATTCTAGTATTATTGTATAAAGTTCCTCTTGTTTACTTCAACCTAGGCATGATGTGAAGCATTTCATTACAGCATCCCTGTAAAGAAAATAAAAACAGTGTCATCACAAAGTATGGATATGGTTTGTGAGAGCAAACTATAAGATTATCCGGGAGGTATAGTTTCACTGAGCCTAGGAAGTTGTAAGACTCCCAAGGAAGCCCTATCTCCCACGCAGCACTGGGAGAGCTTCTTTTTTTTAAAACGGGAAGCTAGGCTCATAACTAGGCCCTTCTCCAGGTGAATGAAGTATAGGAATGGATTTGGAACTCCCGTAATTCTGCCTGGGGAAATTCCTGAAGAATTCTGGGAGTTAAGAGTCTGAAAAGTCCAAATGACAGATCCTTGTTCATTATAGGAAAGTCAACTTTTACATTGCCCCACAGAAACTGATCGCAAAGTCTAGTTATCAAGTATAATTATGTTACCTGAAATACTGTATCACTGGTTAGAGAAATGTATCTGATTTTTTTTATCAAATGACAGCCCAGATAAGTAATTGTACCAGTGATTTTAAAACCAGTTTAAGGTGACAAATTTTATTACATTCTTTGGGGAATTACTCCCATCAGATTTAATAGTTCTGTGGTGTCTGCCCAGGTCATGGATATTTATATGCTATTTGTGTAGACCAATAGGAGTGCTGGAGGGGTGGGGTCACGAGATATAAGAGACTGAGCAGCAGGAGGAGGTGTTTAAATAAGGTTTTGAGACAGCGAGATTGAGAGAGTTTAGGAGTTCGGACAGGAGAGTAGTGCTTGAGATAAAGGAGAAAGTTGGTTTAAGAGTTATTGATACAGGTGTTCTGTCAACACCTGTATCAATAAACAATTTCTATTTGGTTCTTTTAAAATGACATATGGCCTGGACCTCGATTATTAATACAGTGGTGCCTCACAAGATAAATGCCATGCAGGACAAAAAAAACTCGCAAGACGAATCGTTTTGGCAATGGGGTTGATAACTCGCAAGACAATTGTTCCTATGGCCGTGCTTCGCAAGACGAATGTTTTCTGTTTTCTGTTCCTGCCTCATGTTTGCTGGTGTTTAACTGTTTTTCTATGATGTTTAAAAAGTTAAAGTTTTTTTATCGAAATTTTTGAAATCATCTGCACAATATGTATGTCATTAAAGAGTACAGTGGTGCCTCGCTTAGCAAGCACTCTGTTTAGCGACAAAATTGCTTTGCGCCTTTTTACGATTGCTTTTGCGATCACTTTACGATGTTCCCTATGGGGTATTTTCACTTTGCAATGACCGATCATTGCAAAGCGACCATTTTCGCACAGTTGATTGGCGGTTTCAAAATGGCCGCCGGGAAAGAAACATGGCCACCTACTGTTTTCTGGGACGGATTCCTCGCTTAACAGGCAGCGAAAATGGCTGCACTATGGAGGATCTTCACTGAATGGTGAGTTTGAAGCCCCTAGGAATGCATTAATCACGTTTTAATGTGTTTCTATGGGCTTTTTAATTTCACATTATGACGTTTTCGTTCAACAGCGATTTCGCTGGAACGAACTAACGTTGCAATGCGAGGCACCACTGTATTTAATAAACCCTTTGTAAACAAAATTTGACTTTGTTCTGACTTTTTTGCCCATAGGAATGCATTAATTAGATTTCAATGCATTCTTATGGGAAAACCCGTTTCGCAAGACGAATTTTTCGCAAGCCAGCATTAACCACGGAACAAATTAAATTCGTCTTGTGAGGCAGCACTGCAATAGGCATTGTTGATGAAATCAACTGGTGGCAGCTGATGGGCACATAGTGTGAGCTCTTTGTTTGGTGAAACAAATGGGCCACATGGGATTGTGACAAGGGCTTACTTCCAAGTGAGCAAAAATCACAGAAACCCAGGACAACAGATTTCTTTACATGCACTTCCAAAAGCACCTTTTTGTACATATGAAATCCTATGTACAATAAGGACTCGTGGTCATCATGTATGAACATGACAGACATACAGTGTCACTTTAATGTCTGAAGATGTGGACTTGATCCACAAAAACTCACATGAAAATTAAAGTTTGTCTTTAACATTTTTATCTCCCTTTTTGTTTTTGTGTGATATATTTTGTATTTGTCTGGCACAAGTTTAACTTTAATTTAAGAGGTAGCAGTTCCTTAGTAGCAATGGTAATTAATGTTTTTAAGTTACACTAGGCAGTTTTACAAAAAAAAAAAAATCATTCACTACAACCTCCCACCCTAAAAAAAACATTTTGAAACTGTACAAGAGGACTACAAGTTCCTGTTTTTGCAAAGAGGATAACAAAGCGACTCACCTTGCATAAGGGATATATGACAGACTGTACCTGAAAGAAAAGGAGGAAATTTTTACATTCTAGATTATTCATTCTGTTTTAGTCAGCCCTCAAGAAAGTTTGTCGAGTGTAATAAACTTGCAAGATTAACTGTTCTGATTATAAATCTCAGAATAAGAGGTTTATTTTTTTAAAAAACTGTGTGTACTGCCAAGAATTCCTTAATTTCTCTTCATTTCAGATTTCATTGCAAGTATACACTTCAACCTCTCCAAAGAAATCTGGCCTAATGCAAGTGCCACAATGAGGCCAAATGAAAAATAATGATTTTAAGAAAATATGGAATGTATTTCTGGAACATGTATTTCGGAGAGGGAGGGGGTTCACACTGAGGGAAGAAACAATGAAATTTTGGAGTGAAAATGGATGGAATGAAGTGTAATGCTAGTCCTGAAGGTGATGGGTGCACATGGGTAATTGTATTTTATTGTTTTGTTTTGTATTTTATGTAGTTTTTTGTGTGTGTAGTAGTATTAAAAAAATTTAAAAAATGCAAGTGCCACAAAACCAAAGCAGTCAACACATACATTTTATTGATGTATATGCTTCACAGAGAGAAAAATACATAAATAATTAATTAATCTGAAGGAAAAATCAATTACTCATGAACAACAGGAACACAGAAAGAGCCCTATTTAAACAGATCACTGCTCCCTACCCCAGCAAGGGAGATGTCTCAGAGAACCCACAAATGAGACAGAAATTGTTCCTTCCAATGTCTGCCCTCAGTGGCTTCAGAGATGGAATTTCCACATACCCACTGTAACTAGCAACATTGCCTGACCTGTCGCTGTCATGTGCTGTCCATGAGGCAAAATCCAAAGAAACAGAACAAGACATGACAAAAATATGTGGAGTCTTAAAGACTATTATATTTTAATGTGAACTTTCGTGGACATAAGTGGAGTAATTTGCCCAAGTGCTTAAGGAAACTCTTCTATGCCCAACTGATGCAAATGCACCTGAATGATGCGAACATTTCAAGAATGCCGTTTATAACACTGCCTTGTCCACACCGGGCATGGAGACCAAAAAGACGGCAGACTGGTTCAAAGCCCATTCGGAGGAGTTGATGCCAGCCATCAAGGAAAAGAGGAGAGCTCTAGCAGCATACAAAGCCTGTCCTAGTGAGTACAACTTGCAGATTCTTTGAGTTGCATGTAGCAAAGTCCAACAGGCTGCCAGGAGATGTTCCAACGATTATTGGCTTCAGCTCTGCTCCCAGATACAGATAGCAGCAGACATAGGTAACATGAAAGGAATGTATGATGATATCAAGCAGGCTTTAAGTCTGATACAGAAGAAATCTGCTCCTTTGAAGACTGCTACAGGTGTGATCACCCAGGACTGAGCACAGCAGATGGAATGCTGGGTGCAGCACTACACTATATTCTAGAGAGAATGTAGTAACCAAAGAGGCATTAAATAACATTGAATGCCTGCCTGCCTTGGAAGAGTTGGACAGCAACCAACTTTAGCAGAAATAAAAGCAGCCTTGGATTCCCTCGCCTCCAGCAAGGCACCTGGAAAGGATAACATCCTTGTTGAAGTGCTGTAAAGAGACCATCACCACTGAGCTGTATGAAATATTTTGTCTTTGCTGGTGGGAAGGGGGAGTACCACAGGACAGGAATGATGCAAAAATCACCACATTGTGTAAGAACAAAGGAGACAGGGGCGACTGCAATAACTACCGTAGCATCTCTCTTCTCAGCATTGTAGAGAAGCTGCTTGCCCGTGTTGTGCTTGAAGAGACTCCAGGTGCTTGCAGACAGAGTCCAGAATCAGTGTGGATTTCAAGCTAATAGATCCACCAGTGATATGTTATTTTCCCCCAGACAGTTGCAGGAGAAATGTAGGGAACAACAACAGCCACTCTTTGTGGCCTTCATAGATCTCACAAAGGCCTTTGACTTGGTTAGCAGGGACAACCTTTTAAAAATACTTTCCAAGACTGGATGTTGACCTCGACTCCATAACATCATCGGGTCCTTTCATGAAGAAATGGCTCAACATTGGATTCCTTTGACACCCAAAGCAGAGTAAAACACGGCTGTGTCCTCGCGATGACCATGTAAAGCACGCTTTTGGAACTGCAACAGGTGGTGTCTATCTATGGACTAAATCAGATGGAAAGCTCTTTAATCCCTCTAGATTGAGAGTGAAAACCAAAGTCCAGCTGAAATGCATGCAGGACTTCTTCTTTCCCAATGATGCACCTGTTGTTGCCCATTCTACTGAAGAGCACCAACAACTAATGAATCGTTTTAGTAAGCCTTGCCAAGATTTTGAACTATCAGCCTGAAGAAAACAGAAGTCATGGGCCAGGGCGTGGACTCACCTCCCTCCATTATCATCTCTACACAAGAATTGGAAGCTGTTCATGATTTTGTGTACCTTGGCTCAACGATCTCCGACACCCTCTCTCCAGATGTCGAGCTGGATAAACACATTGCCAAAGCAGCTACCATGTTCTCTAGACTCACAAAGAGAGTATGGCTTAAGAAGAAGCTGATGGCATATACCAAGATCCAGGTCTATAGAGCCTGTGTCCTCCTATACTCCAGTGAGTCCTGGACCCTTTGTGCACGGCAGGAGAGGAAGCTGAACACGTTCCATATGCACTGTCTCCAACACATTTTTGGTATCACCTGGCAGAACAAAGTTCCAAATAGAGTAGCCAGTCCTGAAACCAGCAAAATCAGGGAGCTGGACAGGGGACAGATTGTATTTCTCTTCAGTGTGGAAGAGATTGTCACTCTCGAATTGGCCTTCTCAGCCACACTATACATTGTTCCAAGACCTCTATTCAGAGCACGTTACCATAGTCTCTGGAGACTAAAGAATGCCTCCTGAGACTTCTGGAGGCACTGGGGAATGCATTTTTGGTATCACCTGGCAGGACAAAGTTCCAAGTAGAGTAGTCCTAGAACAAGTTGGAATTTTTAGCATGTATACATTACTGAAACGACGACGTCTACATTGGCTTGGGCATGTTGTGAGAATGTCTGATGGTTGGATTCCGAAAGATCTCCTGTATGGAGAATTAGTGCAGGGAGAGCACCCCAGAGGGAGACCATAGCTGTGATACAAGGATATCTGCAAGTGGGATCTGAAGGCCTTAGGAATGGACCTCATCAGATGGGAAACTGACATCTGAGTGTTCTGCCTGGAGGCAGGTGGTGCAACATGGCCTCTCCCAATTTGAAGAGACTTGTTCAGCAGGCTGAGGCAAACAGGCAGTCCCGAACCAGCAAGATCTGGGAGCTGGACAGGGGACAGATTGTATTTGTCTTCAGTGTGGAAGGGATTGTCACTCTTGAATGAGCCTTCTCAGCCACACTAGAAGCTGTTTGAAGACCTCTATTCACAGCATGTTACCACTGTCTCTCAAGACTGAAGGATGCCTACATTGAATAAGATTTTCAAGGTATGTAAGATATTCAAGGAGTGGTTTGCCAATGGCACCCCAAGAAAACCTTCATGGCTAAGTGAAGATTTAAGCACAGTTTGGTATTGTAGACAGTCTTAGTCTGATATTCAATCCACTATACCACACTGGCTCTCTTTTGGCAGAACCAGTGCCTATGGATTTGTTCCAGTGTTTTTTACAGGATTCTAAACTACTGGTTGCTATGACTGCGTATCACTGCAGTAAATCTCATGAATTATGTATTATGTGAAGCAGTGCTTTATTATGTATCTACTGCCAGAGTTATAATATTAAAAGGTTTTACCCATTTTGTGTCTAGTTTTATAATCTACTACTATCTTAACCTGTAAGATAGAAAATCTTCTTTACTCAGAAAACCTTGAAAATATAATAGTCCTTGTCTGCCTGGAAAATGTGTATACATAGATATGACAAGGATTTTTTCCTTAATCCTCTCCCTAGTTTGCTTTCTTAAAAAGCTGCTACAAACCACAATGTCAATAACTTTCTTGGTTAGTCATATTACCATCAGTGTTTGTCAAATGTAAGAGCTTATGTGCCCCAGTACACATCATTTTACATTTACAACAAATCTTATAAACTGCAGCAATCACTTGGTTCTATCTTATGTAGTATACAGTACATTTATGCAATAATAAAGCATTTGATTTTTAAAGCAAAAACAAAAACTGCATCTTTCTGCAACTCCAGGCAGGGGTACGGAGGACGAGTCTCCCTGCACAGCTGCCAAGTGGCTAGATGAGCAGAGAGAGAGGGGTGCTCCAGGAGCTATTGGAAGGCTGACAGAGGCTGCTGCTGCTGGACATGTGAGTGGACAGTAAGTCCAGCTGTGCAGCAATATTCGTATATGAATACCTCCATCTCTATTGAAAACCACTGTAAACTATTGGAAACTATCTTGCTTTAAGCTGCACATGTGAGGATTTTGAAAGCTGTTTTTTGTACGTCAACTACTGGTTTTGAAAAAATGCAGAGAATCCATATATTTCAAGCATGCACAGCTTGTAGTTGGTCCTCAAGGGGGGAAAACAGCCATCTGTTGACCATTCCCACTACTGCATATGAAACACACCCTAGAATGTGCTCAACAGTCCCTCATGGCTGCAGACTAAAGAGAAAGTGGTAGGTAAGGTAAAAGTAAAGGTTCCCCTTGACATTTAGTCCATTCCTATGCCAATAAAGGTTACCGAATTGATTGACATTTAGTCCAGTCATGTTTGACTCTAGGGAGCAGTGCTTATCTCCGTCTCCAAGCTGTAGAGCCAGCATTTGTCCATAGACAGTTTTCATGGTCACGTGGCCAGCGAGACTAGACACAGAATGCCGTTACCTTCCCACCATGGTGGTACCTATTTATCTACTTGCATTTTTACATGCTTTCGAACTGCTAAGTTGACAGGAGCTGGGACAAGCAATGGGAGCTCACTCCGTCCAGTGGATTCGATCTTATGACTGCTGGCCTTCTGACCTTGCAGCACAGAGGCTTCTGCGGGTTAACCTGCACCACCATCATGTCCCTTGAAAGTGGTAGGCATGAATATAGATGTATTACCATATTTTTCCATGTATAAGACACTACTTTTTCCTAAAATCATTACATTAAAAACTGAGGGGTGACTTTTACACGAAAGTCAGCTGTGATAGCTGGGAGAACAAAATGGCACATACCTTGCCTCTGTAAACACCCTTCATTCATGAGGCTTAGCTTCTTACAGTCAGGAAACGTAGCTTCCTTCAATCACGAGCCTTATGGAACTGACATCAGCTAATGCTGAACAAACCAATTGGAACACACCTCCTTGGAGGTGGAGCCTGTAGGCTCAGATTTAACAGGGACTCAAAATGTCTGACCATTCTGAGCCCAGAGGCTGAATCCTCAAAGCTACGTTTTCTTAATTTTGGGGTTAGAGAAAAATGGGGGATCTTATAAATGGGGGGCGTTATATATGGAAAAATACAGTATTTACTTCTAGTCAGACCTGAAAAAAATTTAAAAATACAAAGAGGAAATGGGTGATGAAATAAACTCTGATTTTCAATACTTGAAATACATTCTAAACTGGATGAGATATATCTGGAAGGACAACAGAACATTCAAGGTGACCACTTGGATATCTTGCAATATAATCAATCTCCTTGGTTTCACAGACAGTCTTACATGATGGTTAGAATTGACAAAGGTTTGTAAAAAGACTTACCATGTCATTGCCAGGAACTGCATAATGCAGAAGAGCAGAGCTAGCCCTTTCTTTTCCCACTAAAGGAGGAAAAGGAATATATATTGAACATAATGTTCCTTTTTATTAACATGTATAAAATCAATCTTGAAAATTCCAGTAGCACATTCATATTTGCAGTATCTGAAGTGGAGACATGCTGCTGTTCATTTCCAGTAGAGGGCATCAGCAGCACATTGTTTACATTCTTGCATGTAGTTCATTTCACATAATCAGATAAGCTTAAGTAACACATATTTATTTAGAACTTATTTTCACAAAAGCCAGTCAGTCTTATCCACAACTGAATTTACACAGGATTGTAGTGTGAAAAAAAGGCATAGATTTTCTCTAGAAACCTCTTGAAGACCATTTGTTATCAAGGATACTTTTAAAGAGAAAAGAAAGAAAAATAATAAATAATTTATAGTCTGCCACTGCATAACTAAAAAGCAGATTTGAGAGAAGACCACACACAGTTTAGTTTAACAACGCAGATTTAATAGACACAGCTTTGAATATCAAGTTAGTTCAAATTTAGGAAGCACAAAATATTAATATTACTTACCCAGAACACGGCACACAAGGTAAGTATAAAAGAGAACTGGGGGAAAATGTTGAAGTCAAATTAGTATTTACATTTTTAATAGAATATTCTTGTAGTGAAGAATCACTGTGCCAAATTTACTAGAAGGTAATAAATTGCCGTCAATCTCAAATTTTTAATTTTAATTTAACAGCTTTCTAGAAACTAGGAATTCCTGGCCTTCCATCCATACCTCCAAGTAGATCTGATGAAGAGGTCAATTCATCTCAAGGTCAAAGATACAGTTTAAGTACACTGGAACCTCGACTTCCGAACGTCTCCACTTGCAAACATTTTGAGTTACGAACGGCTCTGTTCGCAAAATGTTGCTTCGACTTTCGAACAGAGCCTCGACTTGTGAACGGAAAAAAGGAAGGAGAAAAGGATGGGAAATTCCCCTGCCTTTTTTTCATTCCATTCAAACCGTTGGTGGCGAAAAGGTTGCTCTTTTGCCCCAGCAGTTAGGAAAAGTGACCCCAGGAGGTCTCCGACAGGGAAGCAATTTTAAATTTCCCGCCCTTTTCCGCCGCCGTGATCGGACCCCCAGGAGGTCTCCCAGGGCTTCCCCTCCTCCATCAGAGACCTCCTGGGGGGCCCCCGCCACCACGATCAGCGCCTTCAGGCTTTCCTGGGGGGTAGGCGCTGATCATGGTGGCGGGGGAACCCCAGGAAGTCTCCGATGGTTGTGTGGAAGCCCTGGGAGACCTCCCAGGGTTCCCCCGCCACCATGATCGGAGGCAGTGGTCAGCCAGTGCTGGGAGGCTTGAGCTGGCTGTTTTTTTTTCGGCCACTTCCCTCCCGGCTCGCCTCCCGCTCGCTCCTTGCCACGCTCTGCCGTTTGAATTTGCTGCCATTGGCCCATGGAGGGCGGCACGGAGCAAGCGTGAGGCGAGCCAGGAGGCAAACGACTGAAACCCGGCCAGCTTAAGTCTCCCGGCGCTGGGTGACTGTTGCCTCTGCCGTGGCTGGGGACGAGCGGCTGAAGCACCCCAGCCAAGCTCAAGCCTCACGGTGGCGGCGGTCACGGCCAGGAGGCTTCAGATGGGTAAGTGCTGCTTTCTGCTTTTTAAAAACTGCCTGTTCAGGGTGGGTTTTGGAGGATAGGTTTGGGCTGGGGGGGTATGTTTCTGTGTTGTTTTGTTTTTTGATGATTTTTTTTTTTGGCAGTCCCAGCGTGGGACTTGCAGTGTTTTATTTTTGATTTTTTTGGTATTTTTTTATTCCCCCAGAACACATTAATCAGTTTTCAAAGCATTCCTATGGGAAATGGTGCCTCAACCTACAAACTTTTTGAATTGCGAACACTGTTCCAATAACGATTAAGTTCGTAAGTTGAGGTACCACTATATTAAGCCATCTGACTACACAAGTGATCAAGCCTGGGTGATTTAGAATAAAAAGTCTGACAGTTATAATCACCATCTCTAATAACCTGTGTATCACATTCTGATTCCTGCTGCAAAGCAATCTGTTCTATAGAGTAGGGGAAATCTCTTTACTCTTATATTTTAAAGAACTTATCATTTAATTATTGATAATCTAGTATCAATTCCTTCACATTCATATTAATAATCTTGCCATCATACATTCCTGGATGTTCAGTGTTACATTTTGCGCCTTCAAACAGAGAAACAGATATTACTTACCAACATAACAATTGTAATAAGCAATCTTGTTGGCTCAAACATTTTTTTCAGCTGCTTCAAAGGACCCATCAAAAAGCAAGTGCTGATTTGGAAACAAATAAGTAACAATCATTATTAACTAAACCCACGTAATTTGTCGCTACTAAATTGTAGATTGTTTGAAGAGTTATCTGGGTGGGGGATGGACAAGCAGAGGAAATCAAGTTCAAAGCAATCAAAAGGCACTAAAGAGAGTCATGAAGGGCAAAGGAGAAGCTCTTTTTTTGGGCTGAGGTATGACAAAGTAATCTCAAAAAAGAGGATGGATGACATCTTGGTGAAAGCATAATCAGGGTGGAAACTCATGCTGGTGGCAGACTGTTCTGTAATCTTGAATTCTAGTTAGATACAGAATAATGTGAAGCAGTCTTTCTGTGCAACGGAATTTCTACTTACTAGAATTACCATCAATTTAAATAAATGAAATATTATATGGCTATACGTTGTATAACATTGTAAAGGTAAAGGTTCCCCTTGATATATTCGCGAAGGCTTTCATGGCTGGGATCTAATGGTTGTTCTGGGGTTTTCGGGCTTCTTGGCCGTGTTCTGAAGGTTGTTCTTCCTGACATTTCGCCAGTCTCTGTGGCCGGCATCTTCAGAGGACAGCAACCTGTGCCAACGTGGAATCAGCACTATATCATCTTCCAGAAGAAAAAGCAGAGGAAATAAGAGGGGAAGTGGCTAGGATCCTACGGAAAGCAAACCACCCCCAAAAGCAACATAACAAGAAAGGGGAGAAATGCCATCAAGTCCCTGAACTCAGACCCAGACATCATCATCCTGCCAGCAGACAAAGGCAACGCCACGGTAATCATGGAAACAGAAAAATACAAGGACAAAATCAGAGAACATCTAGACCCCACCACCTACAGAAAACTGAAATGGGACCCAACCAACAAAATTACAAAACAAACAAACATGCTGACCAGGAGTTCCTCCCTGCACCCCAACGTCCATCAATGCATCTGCAAGACAGAAGCTCTCCCACCAAGACTACATGGACTCCCCAAAATCCACAAGGACTCAATCCCACTCAGACCCATTGTAAGTGCCATCAGCTCCCCAACATATGAATTAGCCAAACACCTAGCGACCCTCATTGGTCAAACCTCATCCTACATCAAAGACTCAGGACATTTCATAAGCAAGATCAGCACCCTAAAACTCAACTCTGGGGACAGACTGATCAGCTTTGATGTAGTATCCCTGTTCACTAAGGTACCAATAAAGGTGTTACATACAGCACTGATGTTACCTGTCTGTCATGGGTTTGGAGGGAAAGTTCCATCCTATGGGGAGTGGAAGGCGGGACATCAGGAGGAGGGGCTGTACTGTATATATATGTGGAGCGTGTGAAGAGAGGAGAAGAAGCAGCAGCTGGGAAGAAGAAGCTGGTGTGGGAGTCTGTGTGTCAGACAGGGTACTACTGTGTGTCAGTCAGTACCAACCTGATAGGTTCAGGTGTCTGTTGGTTAGCCAGAACTGATAGGTTCAGGGTCTGTGCTTCAAGTTAAGTGTTCTGTGTGAACCAAACTGTGTGCATGTATGAATGAGACTAAGCCACGTTACTATATCTTATTCACCTGATCATTTTATTTTCCCTGTGTGTTGTATTTAAATAAACCTTATTCTTTTATTTGTTGAAAATCCATCCCTGGTCTGTGTGACTTCTTATAGGGAATGGTTGGTGGCAGCTTAGTTAACGTGTGGCAGATCCCAGTAGGTCTGGGTTTGTCACATTGATTGGTGTCCAGCGTGTGGGATACGACTGGTCCAGTTGTCCAGCGGTCCAGCAAAGCCTTGGCAAGTGTGCCCAGAGCAAGGGGGGTCTAGTCAGGGACAATCTGAGAGCGCGTAGGTAATCTTCTAGGTGTGCCTCACGGGGGGGTGCACTAGTAGAAGAACGTGTAACCTCAGATTGGGGGCTAGATTAGGGAGCTCTGAGGCAGCCTGTTTTGGCGGGAAAAAGCTGAGGCAAAATTGTAAAGTAGAAGTGATTTAGCCTGCCTGCTGAGAGGCCCAGCAGAGGGGGGTAGACTCTAACTCGCAACTGTTGCAAGTTAGTGCTGAAGGACAGCAGCAATCTATAGAGAAAGCTGGTTCTGAGGCAAAAGAAAAAAAAAAGTGGTCGTTTTATTTTGAGGCTTGACTTTTTAAAGCAGCCTGTTCTGGGGGGGGGGGGATTATGCCCTTGACTCGAAGCCAAATGGCAGAAATGGGTGAAGTGAAAGACCCCCAGATTGACCAAGGTTCTGAGGATGAATTTGGCTCAGTGCAGGGTGACAGCACGGGAGAACAGAACCCAGAACTCAGAAAATTGCTCATAGCCCAACAGCATGAACTGAGGATGAGGCAATTTGAAGTGGAGGAAAGGTTAGAGAGAGAAAAAATGGAGGAAAGGGAAAGAGAGAAACAGAGACATTTCGAATTAGAGAGAGAGAGAATGGAAAAGGAGGAAAGGTTAGAGAGAGAGAAAATTGCTCTGGAAAAAGAAAGGATGGCGTTTGAATTAAGAAAATTGGAAATGATGAACCAGAACAATAATAACAATAGGGATTCTGAGGGAGGCCAATTGTCTAAAGCTGACCTGAAGAAATTCCCTGTGTACCACAAGGGAGATTGTCCTGAGGTGTTCTTTTCCCTAGTGGAAAGAGCGTTTGTGGACTTCTCAGTAAGGGAAACTGAGAAGATGACCATCATGCGATCTTTAATCAGTGGTAGCCTTGCTGAAGTTTATTCAGAGATGCCACAGGAACTGATGAAAGATTTCGCAGAGTTTAAAAAACTGGTGTTTGCAAGACATGGGATAAATGCGGAACAGCTGAGGCAAAGATTCAGGTCAATCACCAAGAAACCAGAGCAGACTTTTACCCAAGTGGGGGCCCAATTGGTGAGGCTGCTAGAGAAATGGCTATCTCAGGAGGGGACAGAGACCTTTCAGCAGCTCAAAGACTTGATAGCGCTGGAACAGTTCTATTCAGTCCTCCATGGGGAACTGAAATTCCAGGTGAGGGAAAGGAAACCGAAATCTGTGGCAGAAGCAGCCGAGATCGCAGATTTTATTTCCCAAATAAGAAAGCCCTTGGGTGAGGGGAAATCTGTAGGTAAACCCAAAGAAACCTACAGCAAGTACTCTCAGGGACCAGGGAAAAACCAGCAAGGGGGAGGGGCCCATGGTGAAGGGAAGCCCTCAGACATGAAACCAAGACCTCAGATTTTGGAGGGAAAACCAAAACAGGATGAGAAAGACTCAAAATATAGTAGAAAATGTTATTTCTGTCAGGGAAAGGGCCATCTAATCTCAGAGTGTGAGAAATTAAAGCAGCTAAAAGGAATTGTGCCTCAGGATTTGAGTGGAACCAAGCCAAAAGCTGTGTTCTGTGTCCAGAAAGAGCAAGGCTCATTGTCACTGAGGGAGCCTGTTGCCATGGCTACTCAATCTGGAACAAGTACATCTGCTGATCAGGCTGAGGAAAATGGTCCTCTTGTGGAGGTCAAGCGATGCTTGCTCGTGAGAACAGATTCTCAGTTGTTTGAAACAGCAGGGGTGGACGTAGGAATACTTGACCATCAGTATCGGGGGCTGCGGGACACTTGTTCCCAGGTGACCCTGTGCCATCCAGATATTATTCCTAGGGAGTATGTAATCCCAAATGAGAGCATGAAGGTGGCAGGGATTGAGGGGCAGGCGATCTCACTGCCAGTAGCGGAGGTACCTGTGAACTTTCAAGGCTGGAGGGGAGTTTGGCGGCTAGCGATTTCATCGACTCTGCCAGCAGCCGTGCTCGTGGGAAATGACCTGGCTGAACATGTGAAACGGGTGCTAGTGATTACACGTTCACAAGCCACCACGGGGACAGTTCAGGGGGGTAATGATGAGCCCGAGACGGAAGCAGGTGGGGGGAGTTCAGAAGCTGTGGTGGAAACCTTAACCACAGACAGCAGATTTGGACAAGAGCAAAAGGCAGACGCCACTCTCCAAAAGTGTTTTGAACAGGTGACTGACGCCCAGCTAACACCTGAAACCCCAGTGAGATTTCTAGAGAAAAAGGGGATTTTGTATAGAGAGACCCTGAGGAATACCTCAAAAGGGGGAGATGGGATCAGAAGTCAGCTAGTGGTGCCTGAAAAGTATCGCCCCATGATCTTACAAAGGGGGCACTCTGACATGTTTGCTGCGCACCTAGGGGTGAACAAAACACAGCAGAGAATCACACAGAATTTTTACTGGCCTGACATAGGGAAGCAGATCAGGGAGTTCTGTAAACAATGTGATGTGTGTCAAAGGCAGGGGAATAGCCGCGACAGGACCAAAGCAAAGTTGTGCCCTTTGCCTGTGATTGACACTCCGTTCAAATGCATAGGGGTGGATATTGTGGGACCTTTGCCCAAGGCCACAAAGAGGGGGAACAGGTTCATTCTCACCATTGTGGACCATGCCACGAGGTACCCTGAAGCCATTCCCTTGACTAACATTGAAACTAACACAGTGGCAGATGCCTTGGTGGGGTATATGTCCAGGATGGGATTTGCCTCAGAAATAATCACAGATTTGGGAGCATCGTTCACATCGAAGCTCATGAAACGGTTATGGCAAATCTGTGGAATTAAGCACAAGGAAACCACTGCCTATCACCCTGAAAGTAATGGGTTAACTGAGAAGTTCAATGGGACTCTGATGCGCATGATTAGGGCTTACTTGGCAGAGAATCCAAACAATTGGGACCAGAAGCTGCAATCCCTTTTGTTTGCTTATCGATCAGTGCCACAAGCCAGTACCGGGTTCAGTCCGTTTGAACTTTTATTTGGGAGAAGGGTGAAAGGGCCCCTTGATTTGATCAAACAAAATTGGGAGCAGATCACCCAGGATGACCCACAAGACGTTGTGACATATATAGACACCTTAAGGAATGACCTAAAGAGAAACCTAGAGCTAGCAGCAGAGACCCTGCAAGCTCAAAAGGTCAGAAAGAAAGCTTGGGATGACCAGGAAGGCAGGGAGAGGCACTTTGACCCAGGGGAGGAAGTGCTTTGGCCTAGGCCCTGTAAAGAGAACAAACTGCAGCTGGGTAGCCCAGAAATAAAATACTTGGGTCACATGGTAGGGGGAGGAGTGATAAAACCCCTGGAGGCCAAAATAGAAGCTGTTCGTGATTGGCCCAGACCCAACACCAAGAAAAAAGTCAAATCATTTCTTGGGTTGGTGGGCTACTACAGAAAGTTCATCCCGAGGTTTAGCGAGATTGCGGCTCCGCTGACCGATCTGACGAGGAAGAAGGCTGATGACCGCATCCCGTGGACCAGCGACTGTGAGGAGGCGTTCCAGAGGTTGAAGGAGGCGCTCGTCCAGTATCCAGTGCTGCGTGCTCCAGACTTCGACCGGGAGTTCATCATCTACACCGATGCGTCTAACAGCGGGGTAGGAGCAGTTCTTTGCCAGGAGGATGAGAATGGTGACCAGCATCCAGTGTCCTACCTGAGTAGGAAACTCCAGAAAGGTGAGAGACATTTGGCAACCGTGGAGAAGGAGTGTCTGGCAATAGTCTACGCGATCCAGAAGGCCAAGCCTTACATCTGGGGAAGACATTTTGTTCTGTGCACTGACCATTCACCACTGCAATGGTTAAAGACAATGAAAACCCACAATAGTAAACTTATGAGGGGGGCTTTAAACTTACAAGACTATGACTTTGAAGTGAAGGTGGTCAGAGGGTCAGTGAACTGTGTTGCTGACGCCTTGTCAAGAAGACCTGAAGATTGAAGACGGCGAAAGAAACATGGACTATGTATATATATTGGTGACCAAAAAGTTAAATGTACCTGGGTTTTTTGAATTTGGTTTGTATGAATAAAGGTAACTTGATGTAATGTATATGGTAAATGTTTAAATGCCTAATTGATATGGTTAACTTAGAATGTAAGTATAAGTAAGTATGATATTGTATGTATAAATGTTTTTGGTATGTTTTGGATTCAGGTTGTTTTTTGGGAAAAAGCACCGTAGCTTTCCCCCTACAAAACAACTTATAAAGAGGGGAGGTGTTACATACAGCACTGATGTTACCTGTCTGTCATGGGTTTGGAGGGAAAGTTCCATCCTATGGGGAGTGGAAGGCGGGACATCAGGAGGAGGGGCTGTACTGTATATATATGTGGAGCGTGTGAAGAGAGGAGAAGAAGCAGCAGCTGGGAAGAAGAAGCTGGTGTGGGAGTCTGTGTGTCAGACAGGGTACTACTGTGTGTCAGTCAGTACCAACCTGATAGGTTCAGGTGTCTGTTGGTTAGCCAGAACTGATAGGTTCAGGGTCTGTGCTTCAAGTTAAGTGTTCTGTGTGAACCAAACTGTGTGCATGTATGAATGAGACTAAGCCACGTTACTATATCTTATTCACCTGATCATTTTATTTTCCTGTGTGTTGTATTTAAATAAACCTTATTCTTTTATTTGTTGAAAATCCATCCCTGGTCTGTGTGACTTCTTATAGGGAATGGTTGGTGGCAGCTTAGTTAACGTGTGGCAGATCCCAGTAGGTCTGGGTTTGTCACAAAAGGATACTCTGACACTCATCCAGCAGATATTTCCAGAAGACATCAAGGCCCTCTTCCAACACTGCCTAACGACCAGCTATTTCCAGTGGGATAATGAATTCTATGAACAGACAGATGGAGTGGCCATGGGCAGCCCCCTCAGCCCGGTTATAGCAAACTTCTACATGGAGCATTTTGAAAAACTTGCCATGGCTTCGGCACCCCTCGCACCCACAGTCTGGTTCCGATATGTGGATGACACCTTTGCAATTTGAAGTCACGGTGAAGAAAAATTGGAAGAATTTCTCAACCATCTCAACAGCATCCACCCAAATATACAATTCACCATGGAAAAAGAAATAGAGGGCCAGCTCTCATTCTTAGATGTCATGGTCTTACACAAAAACGACCTCTGACTGGGACACAAGAAAAAAACAGAGCACAGGTTGCTGTCCTCTGAAGATGCCGGCCACAGAGACTGGTGAAACATCAGGAAGAACAACCTTCAGAACATGGCCAAAGAGCCCGAAAAACCCAGAACAACCGTTCCTCTTGATATTTAGACCAGTCATGTCTGACTCTAGGGGGCGGTGCTCATCTCCATTTCCAAGCTGTAGAGCCAGCGTTTGTCCATAAACCGTTTCCATGGTCACGTGGCCAGCGCGACTAGATACGGAACACCGTTACATTCCCACCATGGTGGTACCTATTTATCTACTCGCATTTTTACATGCTTTCGAACTGCTAGGCTAGCATTGTACTGACAGTCAAAAAATTGCCAAAATCCAATTTGGCTGAAAAATATGTTAACAAGCTAAAAACATACTACTGTTAACTGAAAAACTTTGATTTTGGAACAGTAAAATGATTTGATAAATAATAAAAAAGCCTATTCAGACTGCCAATATTATTCCAATTGTTTAATTACTGCTAGTATTTATTCATCTTTCCAGTAAAAATATATATCCAATTATATATTTGGATCCATGTTTTACTGGGACAAAGGGAAACAGCAATAGTTTACTAAATGCAGTGGCAGTACAAATATTACAGAACTGAAGTCCTTGGCTAATAGTACTGTTGTGGTAGATTACTGAAACTTAAGCAAGTGAATGTCAACCTTCTCCCAAACAGGGTACCCTCAACAGATGTGACCATAGATCCCACTATTTCCCATAAAGGCATGGTCAGTGATGGGAAATGTACTCAATACATCTGAAGGACTCCACACTGTGCTACACATACAGATCTAAATATAGTCTATCAAAGTACTGTACCCCATAGATAGCCCCTTCAAACGTACCCTCTAACTTTCAGCAGCACTGGATGCAGCTCTGCCTCTCACATGCACAACTTTGCTCCTGTAAGAGCACGCAACACTGCCCCCTGGCACACAGGGTTCCATTGCAACCAGAACCTAATGTGATTGCTAAGTGGACGAGGAAGACAGCTGTGGGGAGGGAGGGAGAGGCATGCGTGTGCTTCCAATCCTCTCTTGCTTCTTTATGTGACATGTAACTGTCTCCTGAGACACTGTAATGCTGTATAATTAATACAAAATGAAGTTCATTCTTTCTCTTTTTAAAGTGTTCTACAGGCCACCTGCAGACAGATGGCAAAAGAAAACAATTTTACAGAATCAATATTTTTATTAAATGCATGCTTTAACAATAACACACACAATATTATTCTTAGTTTGAATATTATTTGCCCTTCTCTTGAAATGAAATGGCATGTGGGCATTAGCTTCATTTAAGAACCATAACAATGAAAAATCCTTTCATACCTGGCTAAAGCAGCAATGTTTCCTATGGTATAGAACACTGCAAAGAGCTTCATGCCACCTCCTGGGAGCCAGAGCATTGTTGTCCCCTACACAAAGGAAAACAAGTTGCAACCTTAACCTATGTAACAAAAGCAAAGCAGAAGACACAGATTTTTTCACCAAAACCGCACAACAACACACTTCTAGCACTCTGCTGTTACCCTCTAATGGGCCTTTGATGAATAATTTCTAAAATCTTATTGGTAGCAGGCTTAATATTTGAAACTAGTAAGAGCCTATGTGTAAGTTCACAAAGCTTATTTAAAATGTGTGTTTTCTAAACAAAATGGAATTTAAAGGAACAGGCTTAAGCCATGTCAGAAAACCACATATTCCAAGCATCAAAATAAATCCTTTTGGGGGGAAATAAATAAAGGTTTGTAAGCTAGGTTTCCTAAGGGCTAAAAGAACATGCTTTCCAGACACATATATGAACTCTTGCATGTTTTGAGATTACAAATGTAGAAGGGAGTGCTGAATAATGGCAGTAGTGTGCCTTGGGTGATGTGTCTCAGTATATTACATTCACATAGAACTATTTGAGCAACCAAAATCACATAAAACAAATTACTGTATTGTTTTGGGATTAACATTATAACTATGAAATCTAGTAGGCAATTGCAGGATCTCTGTCAAGTGGAAAGGACTTTTATCCAGGCGAGTGATGTATACACAAGAGGACTGTCTCACATTCTTTACAGTGGTATAAGTTTTCAAGAGGTAGACAGATTCTGATGTGTAGAGTATTCGGTTATGTATTCTCATCTTCTTCATTCAGAAATGGAAAACTGCCATGAAGGAGGTATTGTTTAATTTTCCTGAACAAGCAGATTGACAATTGCTAACTTGAAGTCCCCATGCAGATGTGGAACTTTTGCTCCAGAAGAGAAACAAAAATCAAATACAAAGTATAGATTCAAATGCTATCTTGCTTTTTATTATATTTCAGAAAATATTTACTTACTAGAATGGAACACAAAATGCCACATGCGAAACATATAGCAAACCATTTCACTCGGGTACTAAAACTAAGGGATGAAGCATCAAGTACCTTTAAATAAAGAGAGCAGAAATTAGATTTTAGCTGTGAAACAAGAGTCTTCACCATTAAGTCTTTATCAGTGCAAGAATCATAACATTCAAAATACAGTGCAAAAAAATACATACATGTCTGTATGAGCTGGTGATTCAAATGGCTTACAATTAAATAAGACCACACATAATGTTTAGGAATATATCCATCCCAATAAAAATAAGGAAATACTTATTTCTGGTGCTTCCCTTCCCCTGGCTATTGGTTCCTTCCTTTGCATTGCAGAACTCTCAATCCTTGCCCCCCAAATCATGTCAAAGGGGAAAAAAGAATGCTAAAAATATTTGTGCATTCAACAGGGATCACAAGCTTTTAATCCCCAAAACTATATCTAGTGTTTGTGCATAGTAGCAGTGAAGGCCATACATAAGCAGATACATGCATATGTACATCAAATCCCACTCCCGCCTGTCTCACTGCATACAGATAGATTTAATTCCCTCGCTTAGCTGCTAACATCTAGGAATTATCTCCAACCCCCAGTCAACACAGCAAATTATTTGCAACAACCTGAGAAGCTGGAACAGTGTTGTTCTCCCATAACTCAGATAACCCAGTTGGCTTCAGGTGCTGCAAACAGAGCAGCCAAGGGCTGTGAGATCTGCACCCTGTTCAACGCCATGCATCTTTCCCTCTTTAAAAAGGTCCAAACAAATCTAATTAAGGGCTCAAAATTTTACAGTACTGGACACACCAGTTCATCTACATGTGAAGAGGAAATGTTCTTGTTTGTTTTGATAGCTGAATGAGTTGCTGAGCTCAAGCAGTTACAGATCATAAAAACAGGAGTGAACAAGATCAGTCAAGTGGGTGAAAGGCATGATTCCCATATCATCTACAAAATGGCATTTCTTGTTTCCAGGAACTAGATCCAAAGGGTCTTGCAGCCTTTACCCAATTCTTTATATCAGAACTACACAGAAATACTACATTTATTATGCTTGACCTTGAATGAAAACTTCTCATGATTACTTATTTAAATCAAAGAGCAAGCTTTAAATTTTGATCCATTTTAAGAAACTGTGAATGCAGACAACATGCATACCTCTGGATTTAGTTAAAATAAGCAATTGCTGGAATTTTATTGGCGTTCCCATAACATTTGTGAAACTTATTGTGCAGCTAATTGATGAAGTGCCCTTTCAGTTGCAGTCACCAGTCACATGACTGGGATATACTTTGGCGCCTCATCAATTAGCTGCAACAGTGATTCCCATGGTTGTGCCTCTTTCGTGGCCATACTGCAATAGGAGAGAGACATAACAAAAGGAGACAATGCTATCTTCTCTCACTAGTCTCTTCCCTCAATTCTGACAGTTTTTCTCAAATGCCAGATATTGCTTTGAAAACAAAACATTACAACTAAAGACAGGGTGCCAGGGATAGCCTCCTATTTTAACAATTAATACCTAATTCTTTCAAAATGCAATAGTATCTAACTTACCTTTTTTGATCCAAATCTTTATCCTTATATAGGCAGCAAGGAAGAAAAACATTTAAAATTCAAACATCACAACGTATGAGGCAGAAGCATGTATACTTCTAAGTATACAGTCCACATATTTTGGGAAAAAACCTTATGACATTAAATTAAATATACTGGTTTCACAAAAACAAACAAATAAAAAGCAACCATGCAATGCAAATTATGTTCCTATTTAAAACTAAAACCAGCAGCAGTGGTTTTATGGTGCTTTACTGTTTTATGTTGGACTTGGTTCCACCTGGAAGAGAGAACTCAGAGGGTGGTAATGGGGGATTCCTGTTTGACACATTGGCTGCTGGTCTGTGGGGTCCCTTGGGGTTCTGTTTTGTTTCCCATCTTATTTAACATATACACAAAACCATTAGGGGAGGTAGTCTGAAGGTTTGGGGTTTGGTGTCACCAGTATGCGGAGGACACCCAACTCTCTCTCTCCTTGCTATCCAAACCCAAGAAAGCTGTTTAGGCTCTAGATCAGTATCTGGCATGAGTAATGGAATGGATGAGAGTGAATAAACTGAAACTTAATCCAGACAAGTCAGAGGTGCTCCTGGTCAGTCAAAAGGCAGATCAGGGAATAGGGATGCAGCCTGTGGTGGACGGGGTTACATGCCCTCTAAAAACACAGGTGCACAGCTTTAGGATGCTCCTGGATTTGTCTCTGAGCCTGGATGCCCAGGTTCCAGCAGCGGCCAGGAGTACGTCTGCACAATTAAAACTAGTGTACTAAGTGCACCCATTCCTAGAGAGGTCTGATCTGGCCATGGTAATACATGCCTTGTTATATCCCAGCTAGAGAACTCTAATGTGCTCTACGTGGGGCTGCCTATGAAAAGTGTCAGGAAACTTTAGCTGGCCAAAATGCAGCACCCCGCCTATCTAAACTGAAGTATACTCTGGGCAGCTAACAGCAATCCAAATAATAACAGTATAAAATAAAACAACAGCATTAATGCAATTCAAGACAGCAAGAAATAAATTAGGTAATGACAGGAGGGAAGGCCTGCCTAAAGAACCAGGTCTTGAGTTTGCTCTTAAAAACACCCAGCGAGGGGACCAGACAAATTTCTGAGGGTAGACTGTTCCAGAGGTGTGGGGCCACTGCTGAGAAGGCCCGATTTCTTGTTCTTTCTCTCCAGGCCTCCCTCAGCATTAGGCCCCTCAGCCACCCATCCTGGCTAAAGTGAGTGATTCAGGTAGATCTAAGTGGGAGGAGGCATTCCACTAGATATTGAGGTCCTAAACCATTTAGGAAGGGACGTGGTGGTGCTGTGGGCTAAACCGCAGAAGCCTGTGCTGCAGGGTCAGAAGACCAAGCAGTCGTAAGATCGAATCCATGCGATGGAGTGAGCACCCATCGCTTGTCCCAGCTCCGCCAACCTAGTGGTTCAAAAGTATGCAAATGCAAGTAGATCAATAGGGACCACCTCGGTGGGAAGGTAACAGCGTTCCGTGTCTAAGTCGCACTGGCCATGTGACCACGGAAGATTGTCTTCGGACAAAACGCTGGCTCCATGGCTTGGAAACGGGGATGAGCACCGCCCCCTAGAGTCGAACACGACTGGACAAAAATTGTCAAGGGGAACCTTTACCTTTACTAAACCATTTAGGGCTTTATATGTCATCATTAAGACTTTGAAATCAATGCAGAAACACACTTCTCACTGGGGTGAGAAAAGGTCAACATATCTCCCCCACTCTGGCTGCCCTGCATTGGCTGCCTGTTTACCATTTCTCAGAGTGGTATTTGTTTGGTCCTTTTGTATAACTGCCTTTTTAGCTTTAAATATTGTCTCTTAATGACACAGGCTTCCTTGGATCTTTTTTAAGGAGAAAGGTGGAGTAAAAACATTTTAAGTAACTGAATACGATAAGTAAGCGTTTTTCAGAGGTGTCAAAGTAGCATGAAGAAAACGGTAATCTGCTGAACCTTTTTTATTTGGCACTACAGTCAACATATGAGAAGAGTTTATCCTCCCCTTCCAGCTCCTCAAACCTGCTCAATGGCCCTCCCAACTTCTACGATTCAGGTCAAGCTCGAGTAACTCGGCGCTTGTGTGCAGCCAAAAAGGGACGCTATTCCGTGGCCCCCGAGAGAGAGGACGGGGCGGTTCTTTGGGGCCCTCGAAGGGACTCGGGCTAAAACCCCGAAGGGAAAGGGAGGCAGGGAGGCAGGCAGGCGACGCCGCCCCTTCCCCGAGAGAGAGAAAGAGAGAGCCGCACCTGAGCCGTCAGCCCCTGCTCCTCGTCGTCCTGCCCGCTCAGCACCCGCCGAAGTTTCTCCATGGTCACGACGAGACGCCCCTCACCGCGCCCGAGGAGAAGCTCTGCCCGGAACACGCCTCTCTTTTTTTTGCTCCCCCAACCGCGCTCCTTTCCTTGGCGGAACCTCTTCGGTCGCCTCTTAGGCAAAGCCAAGCCGGAAGCTGGATTCCCATCTAACCCGGAAATACTTTCGACAACTGGGGCTTCAGCCAATCGCCAGGGTTTCAGAGTTGCCCCATCCTCTCTAGGGGACTAAAGCCCCATCGCAGGGCAGGACACATTTCCGGCTTCCGTTCGGCTGCTGCCGTGGGTGGACAACCTCTTAAAAAGAAGGAACTGCTGCTGCATCGCCACAGCAAACGGGAAAACGCCCAGTTTGTTCTTAAGAGGAAACCGAACTCTAGAAGTTGCAAGTGGGCAATACCTTGAGCTATTATTACACCACCGTGCGCAAGGGCTGAGGTTCTCCAGAGGTTCACCCTCAGACTAGCTAGCTAAGGAAGGAGAAGCATGAAAGGTCCAGAAACTGGGCTATGCTGTATATTTTAAATAGTGAAGTGTGCGGCTGCCTTTCGTCAACCTTCGTGTAACAAGAAACCTGAAGTAACGTATTGGTAGAACCCAGAAGCAGTTGCGCTGTCTCCGCTCAGTCTCAGCCAAAAAGCCACTTTATGTCCTTGGCCCGGGCGCTCCGACCCCCAGGGCTACACCAGCTCTTTACGCTACATATTCAATCGCTTTTTGCAAAAAGGAACATGTGACGTCCTGTGAATGACTCCGTTGTTCTGCCCGGTTAACAGCTTCGTTACAGAGGAGCTGCACAACCGGGCAACTGGAGAGGAGCATATAAATATGCCTTCCGTAGCATGACAGCCAACGTCAGCTGAGGCTTCTTTATGTTATTGGATATCTTTTGCTGGTGGTTCTTTTAAGTGATCCGACCTAATGAATCATTTGCAATGGGCTGTGGTTTATTTTATTGATTAGTCGTTAAGTCGCGTCCGACTCTTCGTGACCCCATGGACCAGAGCTTGCCAGACCCTCCTGTCTTCCAGTGCTTTCCAGAGTTTGGTCAAATTCATGTTGGTAGCTTCAATGACACTGTCCAAACATCTCGCTTCTCCTCTTGCCTTCGCTCTTTCCCATCATCAGGGTCTTTTCCAGGGAGTCTTCTCTTCTTATCAGATGGCCAAAGTATTGGAGCCTCAGCTTCAGGATCTGTCCTTCCACTGAGCACTCAGAGTTGATTTCCTTCAAAATGGACAGGTTTGTTCTTGTTGCAGTCTAGGGGACTCTCAAGAGTCTCCTCCAGCAACACAATTCGAAAGCATCAATTCTTTGACAGTCAACTTTCCTTATGGTCCAGCTCTCACTTCTATACATCACTACTGAAAAAACCATAGCTTTGACTATGTGGACCTTTGTCGACAAGGTGATGTCTCTGCTTTTTAAGATGCTATCTAGGTTTCTCATCACTTTCCTCCCAAGAAGCATGCATCTTTTAATTTCGTGGCTGCTGTTACCATCTGCAGTGATCATGGAGCCCAAGAAAGTGAAATCTGTCACTGCTTCCATATCTTTCCCTTCTATTTCCCAGGAGGTGATGGGACCAGTGGCCATGATCTTAGTGTTTTTGATGTTGAGTTTCAGACTGTTTTTATGCACTCTCCTCTTTCACCCCAATTAGGGGTTCTTTAATTCCTCCTCACTTTCTGCCATCAGAGTGGTATCTGCATATCTGAGGTTGCTGATATTTCTAGCATCAAATCTTAATTCCGGTTTGGGATTCATCCAGTCCAGCCTTTCACATGATGTATTCTGTATATAAGTTAAAGAAGCCTTTCCCAATTTTGAACCAATCAGTTGTTCCATATCCAGTTCTAACTGTTGTTTCCTGTCTCACATACAGATTTCTCAGAAGACAGATAAGGTGGTCAGGCACTCCCATTTCTTTAAGAACTTGCCATAGTTTGCTGTGGTTCACAGTCAAAGGCTTTTGCGTAGTCAATGAAGCAGAAGTAGATGTTTTTCTGGAACTCTCTGGCTTTCTCCATAATTCAGCGCATGTTAGCAATTTGGTCTCGAGTTCCTCTGCCCCTTCAAAATCCAGCTTGTACTTCTGGGAGTTTTCAATCCACATACTGCTGAAGCCTACCTTGTAGGATTTTGAGCATAACCTTGCTCGCATTGAAAATGAGTGTAATTGTATGGTAGTTCAAGCATTCTTTAGCACTGCCCTTCTTTGGTATTGAGATGTAGACTGACCTTTTCCAGTCCTCTGGCCACTGTTGAGTTTTCCAATCTTGCTGGCATATTGAATGTAGCACCTTAAGTGCATCATCTTTTAAGATTTTAAATAGTTCAGCTGATAGTTTATATTGTGGTTTATTGTGCTTCTGGAAAAGCAAGATATTTATATGTTCTTAAGCAGCAGTGCATAAGGATAAGGTCATGCTTCCTTTCACCTTGTTACTATGCATATGGTACCAATGCTAGATTAGGCATTGCAAAAAGGAATAGGCACGCTAACACCAGAACCTGTAGCTCAGAGAATAAATGTGAATTAGAAACACGCGCCAACAGCAGTGTAAACTTACCTGTAAACTAGCAGAGCAGTGATAACTTTTTCACATGGTGGGGGTTCAGAAAGCTCTTTTGTCAGGATAGAGATTGGAATTCAACTGTAGCAGAGCATCATGTGTTCTGTTTTCTGTTTTACACATTTTCCTGTGTAATCACTGGATAGCTCCCCCTCCCCCCCAGAACAAAGCAGTTTAAATTCAGCATTGGCTTGACGTCGCAATGAGACAACAGGAGGACAGAGCTCTGTCCCCTGGGCTGAATTCTAACCTGTTTGGGACATCCCAGGGTGTCGGAACCACCCCGGAGAGGTGGTGAACTGGGGGGGAAGCCTGTTGATCACGGGGGAGGGACGGCGGTCACCCCCGTTCGATCCAGGAAACTCCCTAATCAGCCAACAGGCAGAAACAAGCAATTTTTTGCTTGCAAACTTGTCGGCAGCCGACTAATTAGAGGCAACAATCAAGCTATGCAACATCAACGTTACTACGGGTGAGATTTTTTTGCAACTAATTGCTTGTGATTACCCCTGGAGAAGACAATTCCTATATACAGGAAAAAGAACCTTCTATCACTCTCATGAATCATTAGCAGCAGATAATCTGGAGAGAGGGATAGTTGATGTGAAGAAATAATTTAAAGATTAATGGGATATTAACTACGTATTCAAATACATTTAAAATATACTTCAAGAATATTATAATTTGGCGTTATAAAGCTTAAGAACCTTTCTCGTAAGTTATACTTGATAAATCTGGACTTTGTTTGGCTACTTGAAGTCTTTTGGCATAAAGGCCAGGAAAAGTGACCTTGAGTACTCTACTGTTGCTTAAGCTTGGAAATCTGTTTATTTCTTTTTGCTTTTTTTTAATGCCTGGCTGGATAAATTAACCCTAAAGTGGACCTTTAAAAAACTGTGCCTTGGGAATTCATAAACCTGTGGAATTAGGCCATCAGGCCACGGATACAAACATTGCATTCTACCCTGGTACTTTGGAGGTTCAAATTTGGTTCAGGCCTATTTAGCCAAAGCGGACTTTTTGAAATGACTTTGGAACCTTGGAATATCTGTTTAGCCGGCATCAATTTGCCAGGGATCAATTATGATACAGATACAATCATCGATCTGGACTGTGAGACCTGGGGACTTCGAATCTTGGCTTAAGCACTTGGGCAGCTGGAACAGAATGGCACAACAAGGACAATTTTGGGATGAAACAAAATCTACCCTTCAAACAATACTAGAAATAGTGAAATCCCATTATCAAGAGGCAAAATCATTCAATCAACATCTGAAAAATTATAGTCAGCAAGCAACAGGGAACAACGAAGACGAAAATGAGAGTGTTCCAGATGATGTATGCCAATCAAAACAGGAGCTGGAGGAAATTAACCTAAGAGAAACATCAGTCTTGGATCCGAGGAGAGTACTAAGGGAAGACAAAGGGACAAAATCAGCAAAATTAACAAAACTGGAAGATCCATTGAAGATAGACCAAGTACATAAAGAGTTAGTGGACATAAAACAGATGTACAAAACGGTTTCAGAGGACATGAAAGATGGCAGAATGCTTAGAGACACAGAAATACAAAGTGAAAAAAGAGAAATCAGAGAGGGAATTACTTAGAAAGATGAAAAAGGGGAAAACAAGAAGGGGCCCCTTAATATTGAAAAATATGTATATATTTAACATCGGGAATTGTAAAAGGGTATATCCTTTATATTAAAAAGGAGAATTAAATTGAAATAAGGGAGCCCCAAACAGGGTAAAGATGTAATATGGTGGTTTTTCATTTTAGGTAAACTAAACTAGATATAAAGCTAGGTCATGGATCTGGAACCACTTTCAATAAGAATGTTATTAGAAGACTTTGAAAATATTGTACAACATCAGAGTAATATTATGATAGTAGTCATATTATATACTAAAATATGTACATGAATGGTTTGAATGTTTGAAAGATGTTTGGAATTTGGGGGGACAACCAGGAAGACACTGAGATGTAAAAAACAAATAATTGTAAGCAAAGCATGTAACACGATGTTTGACAAGCACAAACCAATGTAGATAGATTGAAAAACTAATAAAATGTTTTTTTTTTAAATTCAGCATTGGTGAAGAACAGTAACAATGTCCAAATCAATGAATTTGGGTCAATTCCCAAGAGTTCAGTAGCTCATCTGTCAAATCCAATGCCTAGCAGCAAGCAGTGCCTGCCCAACTGGACGTTGGCAGGCAGTGTGAAAAACAGTGAAGAGAAAGAATAAAGGAGAGATGGTGCTTGGAGACAAGTAATTAGGTACATATGGAGCACATGTAAACAAATTGATACCACTTGACCTACAATAAGATTTTCTGAATAGTAGCAACTTATTTTCGTTTGCACTATTTCATCATCTCATAGTATCTCCTTTCCGTTAGCTTCCTTGCTCATGGTTTCCAAAGGGACAAAATTAGTAATAGAGCCAGGTATTAAATTGGTATAAAGCAAAACAAAATAGTTATGTTTAATATAAAAAATAAAATGGCAACAGCTGGGAAAATATTCCTCTAATATTGGCTCAATTTTTTGCGTCATCAACCCATTTTAAACTAAAGAAGATTGGGACATATTGAATAATGCAAATATTCCACCACCAATATCTTTCAGTGTCAATTTTTCCTGTGGCCACTGGACCCAGGATTATTGCCAAGGCACTCTTCGGCACAGGTTTTCTCCCCTCATTTAGAATCAACTGGAAGAAATTCTGTGATCCATGAGCTACATCTTATTAATGTGGAACACTGAAAAGCCACATTCATTCTTTATAGAACTCTGGACTCTCCTCTTCAGGGATAACACTATTCTAGCTTTTCACAGGAAGTGATAGATGGCAATATAGGCAAATCATTCTTCTTTTTATAGACTTTAAAGGTGCTGCTACAGGACAACAAGTGGAGCTTTTGTCTTGATGTTAAGCTAATGATATATTAGTATTGGTCTTTGTCAGGGCTAATTGTACATTATCTAGTTCCCCTGCAAAATATAGATTCCAAGTGTTCAGAATGCCTCATACAGGTTTACTGCAACATCCTCCAAGCTTGTTTTTTTTCTTTAAATATTCTTTGCAAAAGTGGTGTCTTCTTTAGTTTCCTCAGACGTTGATGGTCCAAGAAAAAAAAATGGAAAAAAGCATAAGACTCCGAAAACTAAGTTTGCTCCTTCTAATACGGAGATGGCACTCCTCAAGGCCTTCTAGAAAGGCTCTATACATTCGAGGTGGTACCTCAGTGGTCTTGTTCTGCCTCATAAATTCCCTTTTTATTTTAACAGGCATTTTGCCTGTCAGATTGCTGATTATTTTTGTGCCCTTAAAGAATTTATGCCAATGTTATCTGTTGTTTATGACTATTAAAATATGGTATATAATGTTCAACAAACAAAATGACTATGTGACCTTGGTCCTTAAGAAGACAAATATCACACTTATTGCCCTTTCATAGCATGAGAAGTCAATTGATTAAGGTCAGTATCAATGATCAGGGTGTGGCTACATTGCAATTTACTCTCCATTTTAGACCCCTGTTAACACAGTGAAGTCCGATGTATTTTCTGGTGACTGTATGATGTACAGCTGATTGCAATCCAGCCCAGTCATGGTCATTCCAACATTTTTTGGCTCAATGGCAGAAGTTACTGTGTTTTGGAGCAACTGGGGTAATTCTGGGTTCTGGCATGTGCGATTGTTTATCTTGTTCTAAACCAGGAGTGATGGGTGTTTTAGGGTGACATTAATGGTGAAGTACTCAGTGGTGTTTGGCATGTTACATACCCTTCTATGGCACTATACAGTGGGACTATCCCCTCCTGTGTGTCAAACATTTTAAGTACTTTTATCAGATGCAGCATTGTATTAGGTAAGCACTCTGCCAGGTAGGTAGTGTTAGAAAATATTAAAGGAATACAATAGTCTGTCATTTGCAAGGAAACAGCTCAAAACTCAGGCTGACCTCCTCTCTCTCTCTTTCTAATTAATATTGTTGAAATAAATTTTAGAAAAGCAAGATTTACATCAGTGGTTCTTAACGTGGGCGATAATGCCCCCCAGGGGGCGATTTCATTTTTCATGGGGGCGGTGGAACGAAAAGGGGCGGTGTGGGGGCGCTGGAGCAGAAGGGGGCGGTAGGGGGGCGCTGGAGCAAGCCAAACCTGTGAAGATGGCTGCAGCCTTTTTACAGTGTGCATGAATATATATTTTCCTCCAATCTTAATTTAGTTTCAGACTTTTTGTCTTGAAATTTTTAGTTCCTGCATTTGTTTTTATGCCCTTTTTATATTTATTTTTGCGTCCTAAAATTCACTTGCAACTAAATCATTAAATGTTACTTTTTGGGTGGCATTTCATTTTCTTGGAATTTAATTTTGTTTTCAGGGGTCATTGGATTTAAGTGTCTTAAATAAACAAACAAACAAACAAACAAATAAATCATCACTGCGGGGAGGGGGGCAATGATAACTTCCTCAATGGCTCAAGGGGGCGTTTCTTTCAAAAAGGTTAAGAACCACTGATTTACATGACTACAAATTACAGGCACTGAAGCTTCCTGATGTTGTCTTTGCAAAATTGTAGGGCACATCTTTCCCTTTTCCCCAAAGGCCTTTCTGCTTCAGCCCTTTCTCTTGTGGCCTGCCTGCTTCATCTGCAGAACAGCAAGGAGCAGGCTGGCAGGAGAAGGGTTGCCTGGGCTGCATGGAAGTGGGGACAGGTGTGAAAGGGAGAAACAAAAAGAAAGAAAAAGCCATGATGAGGATATGGCAGGAGTAGCAGTGAGGGCATGTGTGAAGGAAGAAGATTTGGTTTGTGGATGTCTCTTGCATTGTTCGCAAACTGTGTCCCTTTAAAATGTTTTTAGGATGAGTGGAGTGGAGAACAGTACGTATGATAGTGAGAATTGCAGCAATTTGGTGTGTATGGTCTCTTTCCCAGGATAACTTGTTAGCTTTTCCATGCTACTTGAATGGCCTCATTGCCCAACTGAGCCTGACAACCCAGGGATGTCTCAGCCTCGGTATGAACAATAATTTCTCAGGCTACTCAAAGTAAATCAGTTGGGAACTGTAAGGTTTCAGCTGGAGACAAAATACTGCACAAGTCTGTTCTGCGAATAGTTCTTCCTTTGATTCTATGATTCCCCACTGCTCACCGAAGAGAGAATCCAGTGATCCCTTGTGTAAGTAGAAAAGGCTGTTGCCAGTGGACCAATCGCTGGTTTCTGTAACTGCTAGCTGGACATAACTTGGGGAATAATGGAGCTCTCATGCTCTGCATTTCCAACAGGATACTAGCCTTAGTTTACAACGGCATTATATCATGAATGGTGAATAGTTGGTGTCATTTTTCAATGGCAAGTTATCTTTATTATAACACTCTGGCATTTTGTCTGGATGTTACATATATGTTGCCTGTTTCTGGTTTAAAATTTACTGACATATAGTGCTCTGGTATAATACGGTTATAATATTTTTGTTCTATTTGTAATTTAATTTTTTAATGTGGACTTGGCAGTCTGTTGAGGTATACTTTTCTTTTTCTTACAAAATAATCTCAGGTATTTAAAAGAGTGCTGGTCTTTCAAGGCTTAAGAGTCTGCCACTGACTTGCTATTAACTTCATAAGCTATCTAGTTTGTAGTTTTCATTCATATATGTGTACCTTGTGCTCATCCAAAAAAAGAGTTCTGTAACAATAATTAAAAACCACATAAAATAGTTTATGCCTTGAAATCAACATTTTATGCACAGATATACATATCCACCTTACTTTAGAAAGATGTCTGTACAGAATAGTATTCAAAGTGTACTGTATCTCTGTGAAATGGTTTAATACATGTTTTATTTTGTATTTTGATATCTGTATTTAAGTTATGTATGTCAAGTAATCAGTTGCTGTCACTGTATGAATATGAAATTCTGATTGCATACAAATTATAATAGGCCTTTCAATTATAATCAGGGACATATTTTTCTCCCTTTCATGGCTGCTGAAGAAAAAGTGAAATATGAGGTCCAGGATGGTATGAGGTCTCCTGCCTTGGGCAGGGGGTTGGACTAGAAGACCTCCAAGGTCCCTTCCAACCCTACGACAATTCTATGACACTTTAGCACTGCCCATAATTACAGCATTTAAAAATACACATAGTTTACTCTTATCATTACAGCAACTTCATAAAACCCATGTCTAGGTTAGTAAAATAAGTAGAAATAGTGAACTCCAGTGTCTTTTTACTAATATATTAATATTAACCTGAAGATCATTACAATTGAAATGCACCTCATATATGGGAATCTCCATCTTTCCTAGACTTTCAAATAATCCAGTTATGCATGCAAGATAGCATTTTTATTCATATTACAGACAATTGCCGTTACAAAATTCCCTCCAAATAGTTTTATTGCCTTTATTTTTGATTAAAATGTCCTTAAAACTTCTCCCCACTGGGAAGTTTAATTTCCCAAAGTTGTTCCAATGGAAATAAATTCTTAAATACAGTCTGTTCATTGTTCTTCACAACTCATAGAAGCTGTAATAAGAATGAAGTGAATTGTCAAGTTAAACCAAAAATATCTTTCTGACCTTTCTGATCAGAAGTTTTAATTTATGATTCTGGGGACTTCTAGTGTTAAATTAAGTTTTATAAGAAACCCTTCAGTGTGCAACATCCTGTTGCATAACTTTGCATCTGGCATAATTTGGATCTGGTGCTAGAAAGTTTAAATTTACACTAATTAAAAGCTTCCTAACTACCACCCTTTAGGTCTGAGGCTCAGGCTCCTTTTTGCCCTGGGGAAGCCTTTCACAGCCATGGGATGGGGAGCTTCAAAAATCCAAAATCCCCGCTAGATTGGGGCTGCCACAATTGGGATTGTTGCTGCCCAATCTGGTGGTGATTTTTGACTTTTAAAGTTATGCAGTATCTCCAAGAGGCAACTGATGTGGAATTATGACACTGGTGTGAATTTCCACAACGTTTAGAGTGGTTGCAACAAATCGATCAATTCAAATCAATTCTCAGAAATAGCATAGTCTACACATTGTCGGATGCAGGACTAAAGTGGTTTTGCTACAGAGCATCCAACCTATAAGTGTAACATTTCCAGAGTACCCACAGGCAAAAATGGTTCCAAATGATGTGGCTGTTAATACACATGAAGTCACCCCATCTTTCAGACCAAGATGGTGATCTGCACAAACAGGATGACCCATCTCTAGATGCTTGATGGAACTGTGAAAGAATAAGTTATTTATTTGAACTAGTATGTAAATTGTTAGGAACTTCCTTTGCTTGCTTCTCGAGTGGGGGCAACTTTTAATGATAAAAATATTCAGGTTAATTGCTTAAATGTGAAGGCAAGCAGACAAAAATGTTTAAACCTGAGAACAGTTAATAAGCACCTGCTTTCAGTCAGCACTATATTACTGATACGGAGGCCCACTGTACTCTTTAAGTATAAAAACAGTCAGGAATTTATACCTTGTATGCAAGTACTATTCCACAGTAACTCCAATGCACTTTGGACAGAACATCAGTTTCCAAGTACATTTACATACCTAATAGCCAAGTAACCATGTTACCCTAAATTTCCAGTATCAAATTGTACAGATTTATTCAATGCTTCTTTGTTGCACGTTTAAGAGAACATATCTTTCAGAGAAGTTATTTATATATAAGATAAACAATTTCATAAGTATAAAGTTGTAGTACACATAAGGCAGAAAAATATGTGATGCAGTTTCAAACTGTTATGTAATTCTTTGTAGAAGAGAGACTAAAAAAATAATGGATGGATGGATGATGATTGCTGGACAGAGTATTTTAGCAATGATCATGAAGATGGTGTTGATGCAAAACTATCAAGTCAGAGCAACTGTGGATGGCAAAGACCTTCCTTTGTTGTACTTTGAAGAGAAGCACCTTTTTCATTTTCCCTTTATAAACAATCAGTTCTTTTTTTCCATCCTGTCAAAAATAAGAAAAAAAGGAAAAACGGAAGTTGATTCATTGAAAGTCTCTGATTAATCAAGAGTATGCATTCAAGAATTATAAATACAAACAGAAATATGATTTAATTTGTCTTCTTACTTGTGATGTCAGATTTTAAAACTAACTTACTTGTATTTGATCAGTCTTCCTCCTTGAATAAGTTGTGCTATCTCATTAGTAAAGTGACAAGCAAACAGTAACCAGTTCCTGGGCTGGACCTTGTATGCAAATCTCATGAAGGTCAACGAATAACAGCAAAGTGCTATAAAGCAAATTTAATAAGAATTTAGTGGATTCAAAAATCCTGACCTGTGATTATGACTTTATTACATTATAAAGCAACTTCAGTTCATACTGGAAAATAACTGTACCAGTTTCACCAATGTGGAATTACTACTAGTAGTATTGCACACACCTTCACAGATTGCTGCCTTGTTGTGGTGAAGGGGCTTTAGTAATTCAGAGAAGCTGTGGGCTATGCCATGCAAGGACACCCAAGACAGACAGGCCATGGTGGAGAGTTCTGACTAAACGCGATCCACCTGGAGCAGGAACTGGCAAGCCACTCCAGTATCTTTGCCAAGAAAACTCCATGAACAGAAACAAAATGCTAAAAGATATGACACTGGAAGGTGAGCTCCTCGGAGGTGTCCAAGATGCTACTGAAGAAGTACAAGTAGCTCCAGAACTAATGTAGTGGTTGGGCCAAAGCCGAAGGACTCTCGGCTGCGAACATCTATTTCTGCTTCATTGACTATGCAAAAGCCTTTGATTGTGTGAACCACAGCAAACTATGGCAAGTTCTCAAAGAAATGGGAGTGCCTGGCCATCTTATCTGTCTCCTGAGAAATCTATATGTGGGACAGGAAGCAACAGTTAGAACTGGATATGGAACAACTGATTGGTTCAAAATTGGGAAAGCAGTGCGGCCGAAGCTTCCACTTACAAAAGAAAAAAGGCTGGGGAAAAAGGCGGGAAATTTAAATTTAATAACCATTGGTGGTGAAGAGGTGGGTGCTTCGCCCCAATAGTTAAGAAAAGCGAGGCTCAGGCTCCCGGGCTTCCAACACCGCCCTGACTGCCGCACCAGGTGCTGGTGCTTTGGAAGCCTGGGAAGCCAGCACCCGGCACAGAGGTCAGGTGGCTTCCAGCTTCCTGGGCTTTCAAGCCATCCCTGCTGCCCTCTGCATCCTGTCCCCGCTGCTTCCGCTGCTGCAGGAGGCAGCGGGGACGGGAAGCAGAGGGCAGCGGGGGCGGCTTTGGAAGGCACAGGGCAGTGGGGGCAGCTTTAATTTTTTGGGTGATTTTTTCCCCTTGGCCGGAACGGATTAAATGGTTTGCAATGCATTCCTATGGGAAACGGTGCTTTGACTTACAAAATTTTGGCGTTGCAATATGGATTAGTTTCGCAAGTCGAGGCACAACTGTATATTGTCTCCCTGCTTCTTTAACTTATATGCAGAATACATCATGTGAAAGGCTGGACTGAATCCCAAGCCAGAATTAAGATTGATAGTAGAAATATCAACACCCTGAGAAATGCAGATGATACCACTCTGATGGCAGAAAGTGAGGAGGAATTAAAGAACCTCTTAATGAGGATGAAAGAGGAGAGCGCCAAGAATGGTCTGAAGCTCAACAACAAACTAAGATCATGGCCAGTGGTCCCATCGCCTCCTGGCAAATAGAAGGGGAAAATATGGAGGCAGTGACAGATTTTACTTTCGTGGGTTCCATGATCACTGCAGATGGTGACAGCAACCACGAAATTAAAAGACGCTTGCTTCTTGGGAGGAAAGCGATGGCAAACCTAGACAGCATCTTAAAAAGCAGAGACTTGCCGACAAAGGTCCGCATAGTCCAAGTAATGGTTTTTCCAGTAGCGATGTATGGAAGTGAGAGTTGAACCATAAATAAGGCTGACTGCCAAAGAATTGATGCTTTTGAATTGTGGTGCTGGAGGAGACTCTTGAGAGTCCTCTGGACTGCAGGGAGAACAAACTTATCTATTTTGAAGGAAATAAACCCTGAGTGCTCACTGGAAGGATAGATCCTGAAGCTGAGGCTCCAGTACTTTGGCCATCTCATGAGAAGAGAAGACTCACTGGAAAAGACCCTGATGTTGGGAAAATATGAAGGCAAGAGGAGAAGGGGACAACAGAGGACGAGATGGTTAGACAGTGTCATCAAAGCTATAGACTATAAAAACATAAGCAAATTATTGGGATGCAGGTTTGATATTTGGAAAACCAGTCCATTCACACTGTCAACATACTTTTCACCTATATTTCTGGTCTATTGCATTTATTCATCAGAGTCATTTAGTTATGTGAAAGAAGGACTTCTTATCATTTTAGGGACCATTCACATTATGATAAAGTCTTAAAGCAGCTTCTCCAAAGAAACAAATATAATTTTTTCAAAGGCTTTAAAACACAAATATAGTTTTCTAATACAGTCATTTTGAGGAACAAGAAAATATGGGTGTGTCCAGTGCCCGTACTTCAGATGGTACCTTCAACATCCAGTCAGGAGCCAATACATGGCCATTTTCTCATGTGTCTATCTTTTATCAATATATCCATGTTACATGATCATTTAACAGTCCCTCAATTTCTTTCAACAGATACAGATACTACACTCTTACGGTATGTGACAAAGCAGAGTTGGTAAGACAAACTAAAAATCATATAGACACTTTAAACCTGTACTACTCTATTCTGTGAGATTTTTCTCTTTGAATAGCAAACATACTTGTACCACAATATTCTGCAGCTCTGTTTTTAAAAAGGTTCTAACATGTTGGTAAGAACAAGTTGTACAAGAAATACATATCTCCCCACCTACTTGGGCACACAGAATTAGGAATCTCGTTGTTTCTATGTGGTAAGGAACACTGCATATGACCTAAATCCTTACCTATGCCAACAAGGCTTGACACTTCTTATCAAAGGTGTACATGGGCAGCTTGTAAGGCTTTAGTGCAGCTCTCAAGGGTGCCAAAGCTATCCTTTTACAGTGGTGCCTTGCTTAGAGACGTTAATCCGTTCCAGGAAAAACATTGCTAAGCGATTTAATCGCTAAGCGATTTTAAAAAGCCCATAGAAACGCATTAAAACATGTTTAATGCGTTCCTATGGACTTAAAAACTGACCTTATGCGAAGATCCTCCATAGGGATGGCCATTTTCGGTGCCTCTAAAGCGAGGCAAAACAGCGTGCAGCCATTTTGTTTTTCCGGTGGCCATTTTGGAACCGCCAATCATCTGTGCAAAAAGGGTCGCTTTGCCATGATCGCTTCCCCGCAATCACCGCAAAGCGATTTTTCCCCATAGGGGCCATCGCTAAGCGATCGCTCTGGCGATGGCCAAAACCCCATCGCTAAGGGATTTCATTGCTCAACGGAGCGATCGCTAAGCGAGGCACCACTGTACTACTAAACTTTGTTGCCTCACCCAAATATAACAATGGGGCAAGAGCAACCTCCACGCATTCCTCATATAAACAGCCAATCAGCTATTTGGAGCTTGGGTGCAAAATGCTGTCCATCCTGTTGTATAATATATCTATTCCAATGCAGCAGAGGTTAGATATTATTAAATGTGGCACACACATCTAACCAGCTTGGTTTGTGGGCACCACTCAGTGCTTCCCTAGGTCACATTACTACTTACCAAATGTCATTCGGCCACTGATGATTTCTGGTGATTTCTTCATGTCATTCATAGCAGCAATAGGCAGTCCCCAGTTGGCTACAGGCCCCCAGAAATGCTGCAATAAAGATATTATGCAAGAAATGAAATTTGTTTCTTTGCTGATTCTTATTTTGAACTACAATTTCTAAGAGTGGTGCTTTTATCATCGACATCCTACACCCTGATAAATACACCTTTCTTACAAGCACCAATAAGAGAAGAACATGATGGCAAAAACTGTGTTAAGCATCTTTTATCTCTGCACTTTTATATACACCAGTCTCAGACTTACCTGCTAGGATTTATTTTGCTGGTAGTGGTGGAAAGATGGTGGCATGGCAGCCACCATTTTGGGCCAGAGCTTCACCTTCTTATAGGCCCCTGCAGTATGATGCAGGCCTTTTCACAATGTTTTGGCTGGTGGCCAATCAGGTTGGCCAAGGTGTGAGAACAGTTTTCCGGGTGGATCAAAGGAGAGAAGTTTTCTTACCAGTTCATCTGGGAAGTACAGTAATAACCCACATAACGCTGCCCCATACAGCACTAGTCTATTATAGTACACATTTGGATGGGCATTTGGTGATGCTTCATAATACATATCTGTACTAGACATCAGCTAGGCAGAGAGAAAAAGCAGAACACTCAAAAGTTCTCTGAAATGGACTACCTCTGAATGTATGGCAGCTGAGTAGTATTGTGTCCACACTGCATATGTGGAAGTGGGAAATTCTGAAGATAAAACAGTAGCTTGCCTAAAGTTATCTATACATTTCATGGTAGAGATGAGATATGATTGTTTTATTCCTTGTTTGTATTGATGGCATACTGTATATGAGAGTTTTTATTTTAAAATTAATTATATGTTCTTGGTTTAACAATCTTGGCATTGCACGACCAGCATAGGGAGAATGTCTTATCCAATAAGTTATAACATTAAACTGCCCCATTTAATGCTGATTTGGACGGTGCTCCAGAGCACAATTTGCTGTCCTCTGAAGATGCCGGCCACAGAGACTGGCGAAACGTTAGGAAGAACCACTTTCAGAACACGGCCAAGAAGCCTGAAAAACCCACAACAACCAGTGCTCCATTTTCTTGGAACATAATGTATCTTGAGCACTAAGTGGAATATAAATGTATTTATGGAGCTGTGCTGAGTCCTAGGCAGCCACTCTGCCTGTCCTTCTCTTAGCAATCCCTTTATGTGGGCACAGGTACAAAGGTCATTTGCACACCTAACTTGGGGGATGTTGCACATTTTATATGCCTAGGCAGAAGAAGTAAGCACACATAAGCCCTTGTGGTTAACTCTGGATGCTATCACTGTAAGATCCATCCTCCATGGCCATTAGCAGTTGTAATCAGTAAAGCTGTTTCCCATTTTGTTCCAATTATAATGTGGTTGGTTCCTGTGCCTTAGCCTCCAATACAATTATGTTCAATCAACATAGAGATAGGCAAATATGTTGGTTATCTGAATTTTCAAATAGTTGAATTTTACTAAATTTCAGCAGAACTAATTTTAAATTCCAATGGATCCCTAATTCCACAATAAGGCAAATTGTTTTTATATGAATTAGACGAAACGATTCAGGAAACTACTGTTTCTTTTAAATGATGAAATACCTTTCCCTCAATTTTATTAACAGTATGCTGTAAGGATACTAACTTCCAGAGACAAGTGCAAGTGCCAAACATGTAGAATTTTCTTCCTTTAAAAGAGAATGTATGAGAAGGAAATCTATCCGAATATACTTCTCAGATAATAATCTGTGCACATCTTCCAGGGAAGAATTGTTGAACAAATAGAAAAGTTGTGAGTGTGATAGAATTGGAGCAGAAAAACATGATATTGTACAGCTTAGCATTCTTGAAAAGAAGAACGATGGCAAATTCAGTAGGTCTGAAGACCAACTTCTTTTAGTGCAAGAATGTTATAATTACTCATGACTTTTTAAATAAATAGAAACAGTGCCTTACCGTACTTTTATAAGAAATCATAGTTGTTCACCGTGCAAGAGGATACATGAAAGAGAAGAAGAGAGAGTACTGTGTCTTCAGGAAATAAATTCAGTTAGCATATCAGTAGCACCAGATACTCTACAACAAGTCAAAGTATTTCTTCAAAAGCAATGGCTAAAAATTAATTTATATTCACACTTAAAGGAAACCCTTTAAATCAGTTCAGATTCAGACAGCATTAGTGGTGAATCATACTGAAGTTGCAACAGTTTTTAATGCAGTATTTATTCACTGGAGAAAAAAGGATATAATACCAAATGAGATCATTATAATTCTTAACAAGTTCTCTTCTGCAGCATATTAAGTAAGTGTGCTCTATCAGTAGAATTCAGCTAATATTTGATCACATTTTTAAAATAATAAAAAATGCAGGATAGATCCAAACCTATGGTCAGTAAAGTTCTAGTTCCACACTAAGTTGAGGACTCTGTTAGAGTAGACATTATAAGCTAGTTAAGTCTACTAATAGATCACATTTTACAATTACAGTGGTGCCTCTCTTAGCGAGCACTCCGTTTAGCGACGAAATCGCTTTGCGACGAACTTTTTGCGATCGCAAAAGCAATTGCTTTGTGATGTTCCCTATGGGGGAATTTCGCTTTGCGATGATCAGTTCCCTGCTTTGGGAACCGATCATCGCAAAGCAACCATTTTCGCACAGCTGATTGGCGGTTTCAAAATGGCCGCCGGTTAAACAAAATGGCCACCCGCTGTTTTCTGAGACGGATTCCTCGCTTAAAAGGCACCGAAAATGGTTGCGCTATGGAGGATCTTTGCTGAACGGTGAGTTTTAAGCCCCTAGAAACACATTAATCAGGTTTCAATGCATTTCTATGGGCTTTTTAATATTGCATAGCAATGTTTTGGTTCAAAAGTGATTTTTGCGAAATGAATTAACGTCGCAATGCGAGGCACCACTGTACTTCTTACTCTAGTTGAAATGCTTTTCTACCCATGCAAGAGATTTCTGGATCCAGTCACAGATATAGCCAATGCAAGCCCCAAACAAATCCAAATGAACAAATGTAAGCAATGTTACAAACGAACTTAGCTATCTACTACAAAAATGTAAATATACCTTAGAAGTGTTTTTTTTACAGCAAATACACTGAAATTAGTACAGCCACTTTTCAATATGTTCAATCATGAAATTGTAAGACATAGAGTGAATAGTCCTACATTAAAAGACCCTTAAGGATTTTTTTAAAAAACGGAAAACCTTTGATATAATTTATGTTAAAGTAAAATTCTTTTGCATCTACTACAATTTAGTAACAGAGGTTAAAAGTAATTTTGCAAAAAGAAAAATTAAGCTATATTAACATGCGAATAGAGAAATAATTCAGTCTAGAATATGGGAAGCAGAAGCAGAATCTTTTTATACTGAATGGATGATTTGCCTACTCGATTTCTCAAATCCTTGGTATAAACAGCAATTGCACATGATTAGAATATATCTTTATTGTCCACGCTGTTTTTATCTTGCACAATATAAACACAGCATTGCTAAAGAGCCAGTATCACCATGGAAATTGACATTTAAGTCATTTCATAATAATGTAACATTTATGTATATGCTATAGCCCATTTAACAGAACAGAATTTCTAAGAATGGAATTTAATAATGTAAGTTACTAAATTTACGTTACAAATTTAGTAAAACTAAAACATTACAAATTTAGAAAAACTAACACACTAAGTAGGTTTATCTTACAAAACATCAGTCTTTGTCATCTTAGGGCATGCTTAATTCTAAACACCTTCTCTGACCTTTACTCCATTATATTCCAAGTGGTTGTTCATGGGTTTGAATGTGCTTTTGTATCCACAAAAGACTGCAAGGAGGGTGGCCACAAAAAAGGGCAGAGTATGTCAAGCTCCACTTGCTGAAATTCACTCTTCTATACCTCTGTTATCATATCTACTATTATGGCGAAGAATCCCGTAGAAGAAACTGAGTACCCCTCATAGACAACAAAAGAGTGGGAAAAGCTATACTGGGATACAATCTCAAAAATGATAGAATGATTTCAATACAAATCCAAGGCAGACCTTTCAACATCATAGTAATCCAAGTTTAGGCACCAACTACCAATGCTGAAGAGGCTGAAACTGACCAATTCTATGAAGACTTACAACACCTTCTAGAACTGACATCAAAGAAAGATGTTGTTCTCGTTATAGGGGATTAGAATGCTAAAGTAGGGAGTCAAGAGATAAAAAGAACAACAGGGAAGTTTGGCCTTGGAGTTCAAAATGAAGCAGGGCAAAGGCTAATAAAGTTTTTTTAAGAGAACAAGCTGGTCATCTCAAACACTCTTTTCCAACAACACAAGGGGCAACTCTATACATGAACATCACCAGATGGGCAATACTGAAATCAGATTGATTATATTCTCTGCAGTCAAAGATGGAGAAGCTCAATATAGTCAGCAAAAAACAAGACCTGGAGCTGACTGTGGCTCTGATCATCAGCTTCTTATAGCAAAACTCAAGCTTAAACTGAAGAAAGTGGGAAAAACCACTGGGCTAGCCAGGTATAATCTAAACCAATTCCCTTATGAGTACACAGTGGAAGTGAAGAACAGATTTAAGGAAATAGATTTGGTGGACACAGTGCCTGAAGAACTATGGATGGAGACTCGTAACACTGTACAGGAGGCAGCAACAAAAACCATCCCAAAGAAAAGGAAATGCAAGAAAGCAAAGTGGCTGTCCAATGAGGCTTACAAACAGCAGAGAAGAGAAGGGAAACAAAATGCAAAGGTGATAGGGAAAGTTACAGAAAATTGAATGTGACTTCCAAAGAACAGCAAGAAGAGACAAGAGGGCCTTCTTAAATGAACAGTGCAAAGAAATAGAGGAAAATAATAGAAAGAAAAACCAGAGATCTGTTCAAGAAAATAGGAGATATTAAAGGAACATTTTGTGCAAAGATGGACACGATAAAGGACAAAAATGGGAGACACCTCAGAAGCAGATGACATCAAGAAGAGGTGGCAAGAATACACAGAGGAATTATACCAGAAAGATCTGGATGTCCCAGACAACCTGGATAGTGTTGTTGCTGACCTTGAGCCAGACATCCTGGAGAGTGAAGTCAAGTGGGCTTTAGAAAGAGTGGCTAACAATGCCAGTGGAAGTGATGACATTCCAGTTGAACTATTTAAAATCTTAAAAAGTGACACTGTTAAGGTGCTACACTCAATATGCCAGCAAGTTTGGAAAACTCAGCAGTGGCCAGAGGATTGGAAAAGATCTGCCTACATCCCAATCCCAAAAAACGGCAGTGCCAAAGAATGCCCCAACTGCCGTACAATTGCATTCATTTCACATGCTAGCAAGGTTATGCTCAAAATCCTACAAGGAAGGCTTCAGGAATATGTGGACCAAGAACTCCCAGAAGTACAAGCTGGATTTCAAAGGAACAGAGGAACTAGAGACCAAATTGCTAACATGCACTGGATTATGGAGAAAGCCAGAGAGTTCCAGAAAAACATCTACTTCTGCTTCATTGACTACACAAAAGACTTTGACTTTGTGGGCCACAGAAAATTATGCAAGTTCTTAAAGAACTGGGAGTGCCTGACCACTTTATCTATCTCCTGAGAATTCTATATGTGGGACAGGAAGCAACAATTAGAACTGGATATGGAACAATTGATTGGTTCAAAATTGGGAAAGGAGTACGACAAGGCTGCATATGCCTGCCTGTTTATTTAACTTATATACAGAATACATCATGTGAAAGGCTGGACTGGATGAATCCCAAGCCGGAATTAAGATTTCCGGTAGAAATATCAACAACCTCAGACCTCAGATGATACCACTCTGATGGCAGAAAGTGAGGAGTAATTAAAGTTCCTCTTAATGAGGATGAAAGAGGAGAGTGCCAAAAATGGTCTGAAGCTCAACATCAAAAAAACTAAGATCTTGGCCACTGGTCCCATCACCTCCTGGCAAATAGAAGGGGAAGATATGGAGGCAGTGAAAGAGTTTACTTTCTTGGGTTCCATGATCGCTACAGATGGTGACAGCAACCACGAAAATAAAGACACTTGCTTCTTGGGAGGAAAGCGATGGCAAACCTAGACAGCATCTTAAAAAGCAGAGACTTGCCGACAAAGGTCCGCATAGTCCAAGTAATGGTTTTTCCAGTAGCGATGTATGGAAGTGAGAGCTGAACCATAAATAAGGCTGACCACCAAAGAATTGATGCTTTTGAATTGTGGTGCTGGAGGAGACTCTTGAGAGTCCCTTGGACTGCAAGGAGATCAGACCTATCCATTCTGAAGGAAATCAACCCTGAATGCTCACTAGAAGGACAGATCCTGAAGCTGAGGCTCCAATACTTTGGCCATCTCATGAGAAGAGAAGACTCACTGGAAAAGACCCTGATGTTGGGAAAATATGAAGGCAAGAGGAGAAGAGGACGAGATGGTTGGACAATGTCACCAAAGCAACCAGCATGAACTTGACCAAATTCTGGCAAAGACAGGAGGGCCTGGCATGCTCTGGTCCATGGGGTCACGAAAAGTCGGACATGACTTAACTAAACAACTACAACAAACTCATATAGCCACTCATCACACATCAGAAGTGACTTGATGGCACATAAAATCTTCAGAAGTTTTTTTAAAATTACCAAGCAAATGTATACTGACAAGATAGGTGGAATGGTTGTAAGTATTGCAACACAGCAGCACTAAAGCACTGGTAATATCAAATAAGACTATCCCCAGGCACAAAGTGACAAACAGTACAGTAATTTCACATCTTAAATGAGTGAGCTTCTCAATAACTGTCCTGTATTCTTTTTTAAAATATCATTTTGGAGATGTTTACAACTGAACACAGAAACTTTTTCCCAGCACCAGTACCTGTTTGGCCAGGAAACAGTTTAAAAGTTCTCCTTAGACTCAGCTAACCGGTTCTCACTGACAGGGACAAAGTTCAGATTGCCCCAGCAATTGCCTGAAAGCACCCAGAGCTGGGACAAGCACAACTGCACTGTGATTTTGTAATGCAGAAATTGTTTGAATACGCCTTACAAAATTGTGTGCTAATTCCCTGGAGATAAATGGCAAAATGTCACTTTCTGGAGGACTAGCACTCCTTTACTTTCTTTAAAGCAAGCATGTTGGATTGATTTGTTTGTTTGTTTTACTCTTTAAAGAAAACCTGTCTTTTGGCTCTGGCTCTATTACCAACAATGTATCTACTTTGGAACATTCTTGCTTACAAACCTGTTCCACATATGCTTTGTTTATACCAGAATCACGGGTTTTCTTTTTTGAAACACCTTTTTCCTGCATTAATGTTTCAGCCTCTATTATCTAGATTCTTTCCAAAATAAAAAAAGCAGGTGGTGCTGACCATTCTCCTTTAAGAAAATAGGTCTTTTCAATTTTTAAAACTGAGGATGTTTTAGGATTGTTTCTTTCTGCATAGGGGGAGATTTTTACTTTTAAGAAATTGTAACTTAGTACCTTCCCAGATTTGGCACAGAGCAAGAGTAGACTGTATGCAACATTTGGTGCCAATCTGAAGTCCAGTTTGAAAGTTCTACTTGTTTTGTTTGAGGTGTCCTCATTTGTAAAATTGCTTTGTAAGGTTGATTTACTGCCACACTACATATCATCTGCTGTAGTGTATCAACAACCAATGCACAGAAGTATGCTTCACTGAGACTAACAGGACATAACCCATGTCAGTACAGCCTTAATACAACATTCAACAGGTACAATTTATCTGTCTACAACACTGAACCTGCACCTGCAGAATTTATTTTGTTGCAGAACTCTTAAGGGAAAGAAGACTCTTCTAGTCAGTCGTATCTAAATGGATTTTGAGGAGAAACGCTTTCATTTGCTGCAGCTACCGATGCAGGGAGGAGTGTCCCTTTCTAGATGACAGCCTTCCTCGTGGGTTTACCCTCCTTGGTGCCAAAGGCACCTTGCTTGGTCCTTCACATGAACGGGCCAGTCGATATAACGGAATATAATGCTCCCCACCCCACCCCCATGAACTGGAGCTCCGCTTTCCAGCCTTCTCCCTTCTGCTGCGCTCCGGCTTCTCTCCTTCTCCTGCCACGAAGGGCACTGACAGCGCAATCCTCAACAGCGTGTTTTTAATCCACGAGGAACCCCGTCCGGCTCAATGGAGCCGACTCCTAGCTAAGAGGGACGGGCCCGCAGCCCGGACTCCACTCCAGCTTCCCTTCCGGGACACGTCCCAACTGGGCCCTTTTTGGCTTCTGCCACCCCAGGCCCCCGCCTCGAGGAGGGCATCCACATGAACCGGGACAGAGCCTCCGCTCCGAGATCGACCCCACCGCGCCTTTTGGACAAAGCCGACAAAGACTTGACCGGGCGCGCCCCAATCCCGGCGCGGAGTGGAGAGCCGTTCCTATTCCCAAGGAGGCAGAAACTGGCGGCCTTCGCCTCATGCCCGCCAGCCCCTTCCCCCGCGGGAAGCCAAAAGAGGCGCCGGTGTGCGGGGGGGGGGGGGAGGCGACTCCTCTGAAGCCATACCTACCCGCGCTCTCTCCGGGAAGGGGCCCTGGCTTCGCCGAGCAGGTGGACTGCCCCTGAAGGCAAAGGGAGCCGAGCTCGGGAAGGAGAGACATCGGTATCATGCCGTCTTTTCTCTAGGCCGGGTAACTGCCCGAAGGCCTGAGAGGGGGGTGAGGGGGGCCGAGAAGGGCTTCCTTCTGCGGTCACCTTCTTTCCTTCTCTCCTACCTCATGAGGTAATCCCTGAAGTCCTTGCTGCGCACATAGTCCGCGGCCTTTCGGGCCAGAGCCGCCGCCATGGCGGAGGAGGACGGTGGTGGCGGAGAGGGGGAAGAAAACACCAAAAAACCCCAAGGTCTCCCGGCGCCGTTCTTTCCCTCTTCCAATGACAAGCCCTTTAAGCCGCTGTCACAACCGACGAGCCGCCTCTTCACGACCGGCTCCGGCTTTTGCTTTCCGGCTGAGCAGCGCCGCCGCTCATTGGTGTAACCTGCCGCGCCCCTTTCTGAATAATAATAATCCAGTGGGCGGGAGTCAGGAAAGGAGGAGGAGGAGGAGGGTTGTCGTAAAAAGGAAAGGGGCGGGACCCCCGGCGGGAAGGGCTATGATGCCGCAAAATTTAAAGGGAAAGGGTGATTTCGATCCGGAGGTAGGCGGTGATCTTTACGTAAAGGTGGTGAGCACTTTTCTGCTCCGCGATTGGTTGCGCGCGGGCAACTTCTTGTTTCCGATTGGTGAGCCGCGATGGCCTGGCGTGAATCTCCCCTATCCCTGCCCTTCGTATGGTTTTGGCTTTGGCAGTCAAGGGCGATAAGTATGTACGGAGTCAAAACGGTTGCAGCTTGTTTATCCCCGGACCCGTTTCTCACTCATCAGTCAGTTGTGCTTGAGCTTGGCGACGCCGTTCTCTTAATTCAAGGGCAAGGATCGAGAACAGGATCTAGACTGAGATTTGTCAAGTGCGAAGAGACCGCCCTTGGCATCTGCCAGGCGATAACCCTCTTTTCAGCGTGGAGTTCAGGGTCAGGATTAGGACTTAATGTGTTGTTGTTATGTTGGAGGAACCAAAGCAGTGTATTGGATTCAGCTCGGGGGGACCTTAGGGTGAAATAGCAGCTGGAAAAGTACCGGAACAAATGCTAAATCTGATCAACAGTAATTAAATCACATTTAATTAATTTGACAAATAGGGAACATCAGGACAGAGAGGGAGCGGCTGTTAAAAATAGCTAGTTAAAATTTGTTGTTAAAATAGCTTCTATTGTTTATGATCTAGACTAGAGAGACTCACAAAGAAATTCTCATTTACCTTCTGCGACATAGGAGAGATTGCACCTCTCCCATGATGGTTTGCCTGTGAAGACCGTTTGAATCCAAGCTTTTCTTTTTAAAGACATCTCTCCTGGCGTGGGTGGGTGGAAAGGATCATCATCCTGGGACCCGGGAGTGTCTAGGTCTGTTTTTAGCTTTAAATATTGTCTTTTAATGCTGTTGGCCACCTTGGGTCATATTTAAGGAGAAAAATGGGATTAAATAAATAAATAAAAATATGAGAAGTTAGTTGAAGCATAAACAATCCTAAAAGAAGACCACTGGCCATTTTGATATTTTGCACGGGGAGAGATCCAACTGCAGAAGATCCTGCAGCAATATTATGAGGTGCTGATCGCAGGAACCAGCGACAGAGCTGCCACCTCATCAGGTCACCATGGCAACTTCTTCATGTAAATTTTAGAACAGGATACTTTTCTGAAAAATTAAGATAGCTATCAGATAAATGTAGTTCCTGAAGGACTTTCAGAAGCTTTCCATTTCAAACCTGTAGATTATTTATCTTGAAAAGATTATACTAATCTAGGTAATGCTGCCTTTGTACATGACTTTTAACCTCTTACAAAGCAGGCAATCAAGCTGGACAACTAGTGTTATCTTTGCTTCCAAGTAAGAGATAACAAAAATGGTTATTTTCTTCCTGGCTTTTTGAATTGCTGTTTTTTTTTTTTTTTTAATTTTTAATTTTTATTTAAGAACAGGGATAGAGGGTACAAAAAGAAAGAGGGGATAGGAAAGGAAAAATGGTTTTGGGGGATAGGAGAGCATAAAGTATAACATCATCCAATCAATTCATATTACTAATACATATCAACTTTTTGCTTTTTCACAATTTGATTACCCTCCTGCTTTTATCTTATCATTTAACTTTAATTTTATTCTATGTTATTCCAACATTGTCTGGTAGCTGCTGCCATTTATACAATACATCCCATCGTTCAGTTTCTTTTTGAATTGAACAGTCTTTCAGCCCATCTGACAGAATATTCATTTTTTTCACTTCCCATATTTTCACCATAAAATTTTCTGGTTTCAGTATCTCTGCCTCCTTAGGATTTTTGTCATAATGCTTTTTAATTTTGGAAGCTGCATGGGTCACTGGATAACTCTCTACTACATTCATATTACCTGGTGTCATGTCTAATACAGACGATTCTAAAGTCTGTACAACTTCATTTAAGTTTTGTTTGGCATCTACTGTCCCCTCTTTCGTCCCTTTCATCAAATCTTCTAATTTGCTAAGACCTGCGTTCACTTGCTGGAACCGTGTTAATATTAGCCTTTGTATATTAATCTGCCATTCTTTTCTATTTCTTGCACCTCTATTCCAGAACTTTGGGATTGAACAGACCAAGTCTCCATTTGTTCTTTTGAATTTTGGGGGTCCATCTCAGGCTTTGGGGTTTATATAAATACCACAATAATCACCCCCTAGAAATTCTTCCACAGTTTCCACAATTTTATCAACAATTCAAACCCCTCATCATAAACCTCCCCTTAGATCTCCCTCCAATCTTTGTCCAAATATTGTACGCAGTTATTTCTTCTTCTCCTGAGTTCAGCAAGCTTCTATTATTAGACTCACACGCGGTCTGCAGTCCGATAAACTAAACAACAGTCACAGAGTCTCAAACTGTCCAGTAGATTGTCCTTGGAGCTCGTCTTGTGATCTTCATTAACCCCTTAATGCTCCTTAGTCCAGTCGGCCACGTCAGCTCCTTCTCCCGAAAACCACCAAATTCTATTATTTATAGTTCACAAAGTCCAGAGAAGGCAAAGAGTAACGTATCCCAGCCACACTGCATCCACCGAAGTCTCTTAAATCCAGCCAGACGGTGTTGCTGTCTGGGATTCTTCTCCAGAAACATAAGATTTATTTTTCCATCTCAGACTCTCGGCTTTAGAATCAGCCTGCTGTTTTAATAGTTCACTTGGAGAAGCTTAGTTTCGCTTTTGAGTCAGACTGATAAGATAAACCCGCCGCTGCATTTATTCTTTCCGCCAAATATTTTCATTCTTATTTCAGCTTAATGAGGCTGTTTCATAAATCAGAGGCTTCGGCTTACTTACTTGTTATATATTTTTAGTTTATATTGATTGCTCTCCTCTCCCCCAGTAAAGGGTTCCTCGCGGCTCAGTGCCCAAAAAATGGCGCCCGCTCCAGTCCATGCACGGTGATTTCTTCAGAAGAAAAAAGTCCGGGTCTGCCTCCCTTTCTTCTCCTTCTGCTGCTCACCATCTGCTTCAGAGAGACTTCTTCTAGACTCTCCTTTGATCCCCATTTCAAAAGGGGGATCCCGGGCTGGAGGGGTCCAGCTTTTCCAGAGAGCTCCTCTCTAGAGTTGCTGGCAGCACCGCAACAAAGCCCCGCCTCTGAATTGCTGTTTTGAAAGGATATAAACAGCACACTTAAAGGGGAGGTTTTGGTTTGGCTTGTATCTTTTGAGTTGGTAGTTTTTCATCCTCAAAATAAATTCTACGAAAATACTTCCCGCTATGAAAAGGGATTTTTAATTTAGAATAACAGTGACACGTCTGCAAGAACTATTGATTGGGATTTTGTACATCCATGCCTCCCAATAACTATAGAGACAGCTTCTTCAAATATAGAGATAAATAACCCTTTCACCTAATTTCCTTCACCTTTGTCACTTTTGGTCCAGTGCCTTGAGAAACACATGTTTAAGTCAATACATGGTGGATAATTAAACTATAAGTATCTTTTGACTACTGTAAACATGAGTGTCCTGTACAAAATAACTAGTATCAAAAGGAAAGTAGTATATGATCTAGAAGAGACAGAACTGCAAGTCTTTAAAAATACCCATGAACCAATGGAGGAAGAGAGGTTGACCTTTCAGCAGTAACATCCTTTATTTATATGTACCATAACAAAATGTCATGTATATGTACCCATATGGGAATATATATTAAGTTCCATAGTAAAGCAAGCTATGCATAATATTGATGTCTACCCTTAAGGCTCTTGATCAAAATGCTGAAAAGAAACAATCCCAAAAACATGGGCTGCCGTTAAAATATGAATTAGTGGATGTATAAATAAAGACAATCTACTGAAATAATTTGTAAGTAATGTGATAGTATTGTACTACAGTTCTAACTTGCATAGTGATACTATGAATGTTACTAAAAAAAATTTTTAAATGGGTTGTCGTGGATCAGACCAAAGATCCATCCAATCCTCTGTTTCCCGTGGTAGCTGAAGAAATGTGTGAAAGAGACCCACAGCCAAGCCATGAAGGAATCACTACTACCTCAGTCTTGTTCCCCATCAAATAGTATTAACACTATATCCAAATCCATGAATATACATAAAGTAACATGAAATTTAACAAGATTATATGCTACAGAAAGATATCTATCTGTCTATAAATAATAAAGCTGTGTGGTCCTTGTTGTTTAGTTGTTGTGTCCAACTCTTCATGACTCCATGGACCAGAGCACACAGGCCCTCTTGTCTTCCATTGCCTCCGGAGGTTGGTCAGATTCATGTTGGTAGCTTCAATGACACTGTCCAGCCATCTCGTCCTCTGTTGTCCCCTTCTCTTGCCTTCACACTTTCAGGGTGTTTTCCAGGGGGGGGGGTCTTCCCATGATATGACCAAAGTATTGGAGCCTCAGCTTCAGGATCTGTCTTTCCAGTGAGCACGCTGTGTCGATTTCCTTCAGAATGGATAGGTTTGTTCTCCTTGCAGTCCAGGGGACTCTCAAGAGTCTCCTCCAGCGCCACAATTTAAAAGCATCAATTATTTGGCAGTCAGCCTTCTTTATGGTCCAGCTCTCACTTCCATACATCGTTACTGGAAAAAGGATAGCTTTAAGCATGCAGACCTTTTTCGGCAAGGTGATGTCTCTGCTTTTTAAGATGCTGTCTAAGTTTATCATCACTTTCCTCCCAAGAAGCAGGTGTCTTTTAATTTCATGGCTGCTGTCACCATCTGCAATGATCATGGTGCCCAAGAAAGTAAAATCTGTCACTGTCTCCATATGTGAAGGAGAGAAAGGGAGTGAGCCATCCTCCTCTATCAAAGGAGGAGAAGGAGGCTCAGAATGTGTAGAAGGGATATTAGTGGAGGTGGACCCAGATGACAGAGAGGTGCAGCAACATAGGGAAGTGTGTCTGGCTGACGAGAGAGGGAAGGAGCTAGACTTAATTGTATGGGAGGATATAAATGAGGGGGAAAAGGCGGGAAGCTTTAGAGTGGTAAAGAGTGAACCGGCAGACAAGAAAGACAGGTCTGCTCAGACAGAATGGAGCATGGGCCATGAGAGTTTTCTGAAGCTACTTAAAGAGTTCCTGAATTTACAAGTGGATGGAGGATTGCTGCCAGGACTGCCGGAGTTCGTCGTGCGCGGTCAAGAGGTAGACCCCCTGGAATGGACTGTGGTAGTTTACCCACGCAATCAGTGTGGGGGGAGGCGAGTGATCCATCCCAGTCCCTCTTTACTCCAGAGTCAGCGGGAGGGGGACTGGGCGAGACACCCATGTTGTGGGACGGTTTGCGCGGTACGGACCACACCGATCTGCCCTATGACCGATCGGGAGCAAAGACCAAAGTTCTCATGGTCAGTAGAAGAAGAGTAAAGCACAATTGGGCTATCAATGGCCATCCCATAGAGCAGGTTTCCAGCTACAAATATTTGAGCATAATCTTTCACACCTTGGGTCCTGGGGCCCCCATATAAAGTATGCAGCACTGAATGCTCATAAAAGTGCAGTGGCATTAACAAGATTTTTTTCACACCAAAAGGAGTCACCATATCCCCTGAGTCGTTCAGGTTTTCAAGGCTAAAGTTGTTGCTCAAATGCTCTACGGGTGCCAATTGTTTGCTTTATTTGACCTACATCCTCTTGAGGTAGTTCAAACCAAATTTTTGAGATCTATTCTGACTGTATCCACCTGTACACCTAATGTAGCCCTTTGTTTGGAGGCTGGCTTAATCGCCATAAGAGCAAGCGCCCAAGTCCATATGTTTAATTACTGGCTAAAGCTTTTCTTCTCTTCAGAAGGCTTGGCACAGGTGTCACTTTTTAACTCCTTTCAATCATAATGGAAACTACAACTTACAAGAGAAATAAGGTAAGTGGGTTTTTCCACCAATGTTCTTTTGGCAATGGGGCATGTAGGTGCTAAAGCAGCCCTCAAACAAAGAACCTGGGACATAGAACTTCGAGAGCATATGCGCCAGTCACGAAAATACAGTGGACCCTCAACGTATGTATGGCTCGATGTGCATACTTTTCGAGGTCCGGACTTCTCTGGCCGCAAGATTTCCAATTGATTTGTGGCTGGAAAATTGACCTACGGACCGGAAGGGGGAGGCAGGGAAAGCGCCAAATTCGAATTTGGTGCTTCCCTGCCTCCCCCTTCCAGTCCGTAGGCTGCCGATTGTGCCTCCGGATGCCTTCCAGGGCTTCTCCGCCACCATGGGAGGCATCTCGGAAGTCTCCTGCCACCGCCGATTGTGCTTCAGAGGCATGATTGGCGCCGGGAGGACCTCCGAGATGCCTCCCATGGCAGCGGAGAAGCCCTGAAAGGCATCCGAAGGTCTCCCGCTGCCGTTGCCGCTGCTGGGAACCGAGCCGCGCCGCGCTCAGACAGCAGTGCCAGCGGGGGAGTCCAGGAGTCTGAGCATGGCCGGGATTGCCCAGCGCAGCTCGGCTCCCAGCGGCGGTGGCCCTCCGGAGGCCTTTGCCGTCGCCATCTGAGGCCTCTTAAAGGTCCCCCACCGCCGATAGTGCTTTAGAGGCACTATCGGTGGTGGCAGGGGACCTCCGAGAGGCCTCAGATGGTGGCGGCAAAGGCCTCCGGAGGTTCTTCCCTGCTGACACAGGCTTTCCCAGGGTGGACCAGGCCTACCAGGGAAGGGCATCCCCTGGTAGGCCTGGTCTACTACCTGGGAAAGCCGTGGGAGTAGACCGGGCCTACCAGGGGAGGGCTTGCCCATGCAGTAGACTGGGCCTACCGGGGAAGCCCTTCCCTGGTAGGCCTGGTCTGCCCTGGGAAACCCTGCATCGGTGGGGGTGGGGCATGTGGCAACCCCAGACCTACTGGAGTATACCACCCTGTAATTATGCTGCCACCAACCATTCCCTATAAGGAGTCACACAGACCAGGAATGGATTTTACTAAACAAAAGAACAAGGTTTATTGAAACAACAGGGTACATAAAAGAATCAGGTAAATAGGATAATGTAACGTGGCATAACCCCAATCACACACATACAACCGCTTGGTTCCCACAGAACCCTTTAAGGTAACGCGCAGACCCTGAACCTATCAGTTCTGGCTACCTAAATAGAAACCTGAACCTATCAGGTATGTACTAACTGACACATAGCTGTACTCAGTCTGACACACAGACTCCAACTCCTAACTCTCCACACAAGCTCCAAATATATATAGAGTACAGCTCCTCCCCCCTGATGTCCCGCCTTCCACTCCCCATAGGCTGGAACTTTCCCTCCAAACCCATGACAGACAGGTACCATCAGTGCTGTATGTGACAGGCACCTCCAAGAGTCCTCCAGCAGCAGTGATGGCGGCAGCGAGGGACCTCCGAGAGGCCTCCGGCAGCGGCAGAGAAGCCCTTGGAGGCCTCGGGCAGCGGCAATAGTGGCGGCGGGAGACCCCTGGAAGGCTTCAGAAAGGTAAGTTTTATTTATTTTAAATTTTGTGTGTGTGTGTGGGGGGGTTTCTTGGACCGGTTACAGATTAAATGGTTTTCAATGCATTTCTATAGGAAATGCATTTTCGACCTACAGACTTTTCGACCTACGGAAACCGTTCCAATATGGATTAATTCCGTAGGTCGAGGGTCCACTGTACAGTGTTGTTACTAATAATGCCTTAACAGTATCTTTATATTTGACAAGCACAATGTCAACAAAGACCAGAAGAGCCTTCACATTAGTGAGACTAAATGTTTTGCCCTCTAAGCTCATGGAGGGAAGATTTCAACATATGCCTATCTCAGATTGCCTGTGTCCATTTAATGATAGCCAAGTGGAGACTGTAGGTCATGTCTTACTGCACTGGTTCTTAACCTTGGGTTACTCAGGAGTTTTGGACTGCAATTCCCAGAAGCCTTCACCACCAGCTGCCCTGACTGGGGTTTCTGGGAGTTGCAGTTCAAAAACATTCGAGTAACAAAGGTTAAGAACCACTGTCTTACTGTACCGTCTTTTCTATAGAGAGCTACACACCAGCCTCCTGAGCCCAATCAGTCTCAGATATCCAGGGAGACCTGATAAATTTTACATCAAGCTTATTACACGCTCTGCAGCAAAGTTTTATGCAACAGCAATGGCACAGCGCTCCCTTATAGTCTCCTGAGTTCACGGGTTGACTGGTTTTAGCGTGAGGGTGGTTTATTGTCGAGCATAGAGAAATGTTGTGGTCCCAACCGAAGGGAGGAAATGTTTACAAAACTTTACAAATACTGTATGTAGGAAGGACTCCCTATAATCCAAAGACCCTGTCCAAACCAGACCAAAGTAGTAGAGTGCCCATGCTCAGCGTCATATCCAGAGATTGACCGAGAAATAGACCTATGAGTGCTGCCAGCATTGCTGCAGAAATTGAAGGGATGGGGGTCAGCCTGTTAGTGCTCAGACCATATACCACACACTGCAGCAAATTGGTCACCAGGGCTGCTGTCCCAGAAGGAAGCCTCTTCTAAAGGTGATACTTATTTGGTTCAGATGGTGTCAAGTGTGTGTGCCGGCAACCAGGTGAGGCATACAAAGATAAGTGTGTTGTGCCTGCAGTCAAGCATGATGGTGGGAGTGTCATGATCTGCGGCTGCATGAGTGCTGCCAGCACTGGGGAGCTACAGTTCATTGAGGGAACCATGAATGCCAACATGTACTGTGACATACTGAAGCAGAGCATGATCCCCTTCCTTTGGAGACTGGGCCGCAGGGCAGTATTCCAACATGAGAACGAGCCCAAACACACCTCCAGAACAACCACTGCCTTGCTAAAGAAGCTGAGGGGAAAGGTGATGGACTGGCCAAGCATGTCTCCAGACCTAAACCCTATTGAGCATCTGTGGGGCATCCTGAAAAGGAAGGTGGAGGTGCGCAAGGTCTCTAACATTCACCAGCCCTGTGATGTCATCATGGAGGAGTGGAAGAGGACTCCAGTGGCAACCTGTGAAGCTCTGATGAACTCTATGTCCAAGAGGGTTAAGGCAGTGCTGGAAAATAATGGTGGCCACACAAAATATTGACACTTCCTGCCCAATTTGGACATTGTCACTTAGGGGTGACTCACTTTTGTTGCCAGCTGTTTAGACATGAATGGCTGTGTGTTGTGTTATTTTTTAGGGGACAGCACACTTACACTGTTATACAAGTTGTATACTCACTGCTTTACATTGTAGCCAAGTGTCATTTCTTCAGTGTTGTCACATGAAAAGATATACTAAAATATTTATGAAATGTGAGGAGGTGTACTCACTTCTGTGATATACTGTATATAACTTGTATGTCTGAAACCCATTCCTCACCAGACTTGAAGGGATAATAGAAGAGAATCATTAGCAGGTTTTTGTGATTTTGGTGTCTCTAGAGGCCTGAGGGGAACTTTCCTGTGGGAGGCTACTTGTGGGTGTAAGACATCTGAAACCCAAGTTTCATCAAACTTGCAGGACTTGTGGAGGAGAGTCAGGAAATGCTTCTGTGCAAATTTGGTGTCTCTAGGTGTTTGGGGGGCTGTTTTATAGGGTTTTAAAGTAAACAATAAATTGACAAATCAATTCATCAATTCGTCAGGAAAAAAAGTAAATTCGTAATTTGACAGCCTTGATGAATCACAAATCAAAATGAATCACCATTTTTCTGATTCAGGCCCATCTTATTCCTGACTTGTATTTGCAGCCTCCATTTTTGAACTTGCATTTAAGAAGCAGACCTGGCACAGAATCTGCCATGATTTGGGGGACTTGCATATACATCTTTCTGCAGTATCCACAACACAGCCTGATGAAGACTAGTATATGCTGAAAGCTGGCTATTTAAAATTTTTTTTAGTGATTTAATAATGGTAGAATCTGCCCTTGCTTTTAATGCAAGACATATGCATAACATGTTATTAATTAATGTATTGAGTATGAATCCAGAAATCACTGTACGAGAGATCATTAAATAAGTACAGAAAACCAAAGCATTTTGAGGGGAGTGTGCTAGTCAGCCCTCCTCCACTATTGCAGTGGTTCTTAACGTGGGCGATAATGCCCCCCAGGGGGCAATTTCATTTTTCAGGGGGGCGATAGAACGAAAAGCGGCGGTGTGGGGGCGCTGGAGCAGAAGGGGGGCGGTAGGGGGGCCCTGGAGCAAGCCAAACCTGTTAAGATGGCTGCAGCCTTTTTACAGTGTGCATGAATATATATTTTCCTCCAATCTTAATTTAGTTTCAGAGTTTTCATCTTGAAATTTTTAGTTCCTGCATTGTGGTTTGTTTTTATGCCCTTTTTATATTTCTTTTTGCATCTTAAAATTCGCTTGCAACTAAATCATTAAATGTTTTGGGGGGCATTTCATTTTCTTGGAATTGAATTTTGTTTTCAGGGGTCATTGGATTTAAGTGTAATAAATAAATAAATAAATAAATAAATAAATAAATAAATAAATAAATAAATAAATAAATAAATAAATAAATAAATAAATAAATAATAAGCAAGATATCATCACCGTGGGGAGGGGGGCGGTGATAACTTCCTCAATGGCTCAAGGGGGCGTTTCTTTCAAAAAGGTTAAGAACCACTGCACTATTGTATTAAAAACGAAAGCACAACATTCTGAGCACAGAAAGCTGCTCTGTCTGTGTAACCTCTCCCAATTGGCTAGAATGCCTGTTCTGAGGGTGCTGGTTTCAGGTGGAAAGACTATGCAGGTACAGCAGCCTCTCTGCTTAATGGTTTAATAGACCTCAAGAGTTGAGGCATTCCTGTTTCAGTATAATGTATACCTTATTAGCTCCTAGGATTCAGACTATGTGAAGTTCCCAAGATGCTCCTTAAAATCTTACTTTGGACATTTCCAGCTCAGTATGAGACGTGTGTGTGTATGTATCAGTCCAGAATGAAGTGGGCCAGAGATCTGCTATTTCTGATGCAATCTTGGCCACATATATTCCTTGTGACTGGCCCCAGGTGAAGATATGCCTCAAGAGATGTGTGATGGTGCCTAGAAAAGCATCTGCATCCCTATCAATGGTGTGTGTGGAAATAATTACATTTAGATCTATTGTGACTGTTGTGTTTGTGACTCTGAATGAAAACAGAAGTGCAGGAATTAATGAAAAAGAAAATTATGAAGATACCATTCAGGCCTTCAGTACATATCCCTAAAGATGGATAGTGCACAGTATAAGACAATGAGTTAAATCAACAACTGAGGTATGATAGGTTTCAATTTTTATTTATTATAAATAACAGATGTACAGATGATGGTCAATACTGAGGTTCCTACCCAGGAATTCACCACAGTAAATTCTTGCCCCATTGGACCCATGACCACTTTTCCCCCTGCCAACATACTTAACACAGACCTGTGAACCTCTGAAGGTCAATTCAGACAATTTCACAATAACATTCACCCAGCAGCTGAGGCCAGCAGCTGTAGCAGCAGCAACAGTAGACACAGTACACAGAAAATAGGATCAAGAAGCTTCTCTAAATACAGTTATGTCCAGCAAAGTACAAAGTCCCAAATGATTATTGTGCTATAAAAATATTACACTCCATAAAACCAAGTTTATTTTTTTAAAAAATTACTCTGGTACATATAATATACACTAGCACTGGCAGCTCCTTTCAAACATGAAACTTCGATGCATGGACACCTTGAAGCATGAACATTTCAAATCAAACAGTTCACAAACATGGATGTGGAATCTGTAAATGAAATACCGTGCCATAGTCTAGAAATACTGATCTAGAATTCTAACCCTCAACTCAAAGCCCTTACTCTTAAAAAAGAGTTCCACTGTTTCCTGCAGGTCAGGTGCTACACCTGTTTGATTGTTTTAGTCTTTAAGGCATCACACAAGTTTATTTACAACTGTAAATGTCATGTCACTGGCACTTAGAACTTATGGATTACTTTATTTTACACTGACTCAGATTCTGATCTGTACAACTAAATATGCATTAAAATTTTTATCCTGCACCTGGGAGTAGAACATGTATCTTCCCACAAAAGTTCCTTCTGCTTAACTTTGGAAAACGTCATGAGATGGTCAATTTGAGATAGAAAGTTTAATTTCCAATGGAAGAGGGTGTCCTTTCCACTTTGAAAATACTAGAGCAGAGTTAAAATACCTATGCTAACACTCAAGAGTTTTAAAACTTCAGAATAGTATGGATGAAAAAAAAACCTTTATCAAAGTTAACTATAATACTACTTTAAAACCTAGACTCTAACTCTTAATGGCCACAGTCCTGTTGGTCTACCCAAGGTGTTTTTGCACCTTGATGTGGCTAATTGTCAAGGTGCTGGGATGCATCTTGGTTTTTCAGTGGGTGTATGACCAGTGATGTGACAAAGATGCATTCTGGTACAGTATCCATTCTGGCTAGCATATATAAGAGCAACTGGAGGTGCAGGCTAAGAGGTACCAAGATGTCCTTTTCACTTTCCGTGGGAAGAATAATATGATAAGCCCAAGGTTCTGGTGTCACTGAGGAGAAGCTGGAACATATCATGGTAATGATCTCATTAGTTTAGATGAGGCTAGACTGTTACTGTTCTTTCTAAACTATTACAGGCTTTAATACTCTACTTGAAGCAGGGTTATTTATTTATTTATTTATTTATTTATTTATTTATTTATTTATTTATTTATTTATTTATTTATTTATTGGATGTCTATCCCACCCATCTAGACCAAAGGTCTACTCTGGGCGGTTTACAAATTTAAAAAGAATAAAACCAAAAACATATATTATACGTCCAAGATGGCGAAGTATAAGGGTTTCAAAGTAAATGAATTTACTGGTTTTGTGATGCCTCAGAAAAATAGAGGGTGGCAGCCAAGTAAATTCCGCTGCTTAAGGATAAAATGGCAGTGTTGCTTGTATTCCACATATACTGATGGGACTAGCAATGAATTCTCTTTCAACATGGGTGATGGGACAGCATCCTTCACTGCACCTGAGACAAGGAGACTCGTTTAAAGGGTGCAGGGCAGGTTGTGTGATCCACGCTACCCTTTGCTCCCATACTACGCCTTCATTCCTGATCTCCCAGCAACTGTTGCATGTAACCAAATGAAAGAGCCAACTTTGGGAGACAAATGTGCAATAATGGGGCATGAGTGCTAGTGTCAGTGCTATGGAGAGGCTGCTTCCCTTATTCAGTAGGCCAGAGTCCTGTTACAGAGACCCTGCATCCTGTGAGTGACAAGCAATATGATACAGTCCTCAGTTTACCACAATGCAGAATGTTTACCTAGGTTGCCTTCTGAGGGAAGAAAGATATCCAAGAATCTTAAGAGTTGTTCTTAGAGCACCACCCTTTGGAACTGGTTACCTATCATGTTCTGCATTGCCTTCTTTCCTCCAAATAATCTTGGATTCTGTAAAGCATTTCAGTTTAGTTCAAATTTGAATTAAATTGTTATGGTAGTTTAAATTTAGGCAGTATTTATTTTTAAGCTATTATAAGCAGCACTGACTGGTTGATTGATTTGTGTCCTAGAATCTTTAGAAATTGGATGAATCAAAAGTGCTTATAAATAAGCCAATGGAAAAAGAAAGAAAAAGACTAGGCCTTGCTGCATAACTGTATGAAGAGTGAAACTAGTGGATGGCAATGCACGGATGCTGTTCTTTCAGGTGAGGCTTTATTGTGCAGCTTCCCTTCCTCATTCGTGCAAGTTTAGGGGGAAGTCCTATCTTATTTGTACTTTTCCTCTGTTTACTCACTGCTTCTTTCATTGTTTTTCTTACCATAGAAAAAGCTATTAAGTAGAGAAGGTCTCTGTGCCCTTTGACTGATAGCATTAGGTGCTGTGTATCTACACTACAAAGTTAAAGCCATCTGAAACCACTTTAACTGCTATGGCTCCAGCCTAAGGAATTCTGGGATTTGTAGTTTGGTGAGGTATATGTGCTCACTAGAGTTTGGGGGTACACTAGCCTCTCTCCAAACTACAAATCCCAGGAGATTGTAGAATGGAGCTTGTTAAATTGGCATAAAAGTGCTGTGATTCTCTGGTGTAGATAACATGCTTACTAGTGTAGATGAGGTTTTACTTCAGGCCAAGAAATGCATGCTAAATGTGTTCTTTATAAGCCACATTTTTCCTTTTCAGCCATGAACATTTGTTGCAATACATATGTGTACCTGACGCACAAAGACCTTTGGAATTACAATTTCAACATCAAGCTACTTGTACGTCTTGAAGTACAAGGGAACTTCCTACTCTGTTGAAATTAGTGAGACTGATTCTATTTAGAGATTACAGTGGAACTAAGACTGGGACTACGAGACCAAACCTTTAACCCTGAATTCATATGATCACCAAATAATCTTTATTTGTGGATGACCTAACCCTGAAACACAGAAGTCTGACAAGTATTACTCACAATTTTAAGCATCAAAATATTGAGTACTGATTAGGACATTCCTTTTCATATTTACTATATAGTGTATAGAACAGAACATGGGGGTATTTGAAGAGATTGTCGCCATTACATACCATCATGAATTTAGCCCACATCCAAAGTCATGCTGGTCCTGTAAAGCGCCCCCCCCCGGCATCTCGGAACAGTTCTGCAGATCCCAACAGCAGTTTTCAGGAGAGCTGGAGCACAGAGGGATGTTTGTTCCCTCTTCTTATTCTGCTGGATTGCACTGTCCTTGAAACAGATGTTGTGCACTAAATCAGCTTTCCTATCAGAACTAGCCCTTTAAAAAGTAATATTCTCACCCTTATTTCTCATACTGCAACCCATTTTAGGAGTTAGTGGCTAAAATCCAATAGTAAGTTGCAACTACCCAATTTTGTGACTTACTACTGGATTTCATATACTGAATGCAGTAAGCTTGAGCTACATAGCAATGAGATGGGATTTACAACAATGTTAACTGCCTTTAAGCTTAACACCTACCCAGTTGACTTCAGCCTGACCCTTTCTGATAATCATTCCACCCTGCCATACTTTTGAATGAATAGTGTCATGACACTTCCAGTATACACTGCACTTCTTTGTAGAAAGCCCATTGGTAGGTTAGGTCTATGGACTGTGGATTACATTCATTTGTCACATATTTCATATTATGTTTTATGTTTACAACCTACATGGCCTATTGATTTGGTTGACCTAAAGCCAGAAGAATTCAGTTTTGCTTGTCAGAAAGGCTATACATGATGTTGGAAGCTGGACTTTGTGTAAAATACACATCACCGATTATCTCTTATAATGAAAAGTTTATCTTTTAATCCCAGGAACACTATTATCCTGGCTACAGGTGATGCTGGTTGAGAAATGGGAGTGTATTCTAGGAGAACATGGAACATAGGCACTGCTACTGATAAGAGTAATCAAAAATGCTAGGAAATATGCTACTCAACTTTTGATATATGTATTTCACTTTAAAGATTATTTGGCCAATATGGAGCATGTATATTTTTTGTCCCCCCCCCCCCCAACATGCTAATCAAGATTATTTGCTAAATCTTGCTTTCAGCTTGGTTGTTCACCAGCCGCCTTGGGTCCCTTTGAAGAGAAAGATGGAAAATAAATAAATAAATAAATAAATAAATAAATAAATAAATAAATAAATAAATAAATAAATAAATAAATAAATTTGGAAGCAGAGTGATTGTGTCAAGTTTGTTTTTATTTAGGTTGCAAAAAATGGCCAAAGTCTCCTCAAATGAAGTCATCTGAATAAACTACCCAGGGGCAGTGAGCTGTTCTGGGTCCCCAAAATTGAGGGAAATGTGGTATATAAACAAAATGAAACAATAAATAAATAAATAAATAAATAAATAAATAAATAAATAAATAAATAAATAAATAAATAGGGCTCCCCATATTATTTGAAGAAATATCTGTATGGCTGCCTGTGTACCTACCTGTCATAAGGAAACAAGCCAGTAGCTGTAAGTAGGGCATTTACAGCTAAACACTACCTCTGCTTTATTTCAAACAAAATTAGTAATAATCTTGCCACTGTAGTCCAAGTTAATTGTGGTTCAAATCACTCTTAGACAAAATTCTTGATAGGGCCCAATGACTATTTGGGCTTGGCGGCAACCTACCGAACCCATGCAAAAATCACTGTGTGGGGAGACCATGAGGGCACCTTAAAAACACTCTTCATTTTTTTAGCAGCAATTTGTGAAATGTTTTCAAAACAAGCCCTTCCTGCTTTTCCAAAGAACTTTTTATCAATTTCCTTGAAACCCCGGGGATTTGATTGTGCTACATAGGTAAATAAAACTAAGGCTGTTCTACTTTGGGCATATTATGAGAAAAATAAGATTCTTTGTGAAAGACAATAATGCCGGGAAAGGCTGAAGGCAATAAGAAAAGGAGAAGACCAAATGAGAGATGGATTGATTCCCTAAAGGAAGCCACAGGCTTGAGTTCACAACAGCTGAGCAGGGCTATTAAGGACAACACATTTTGGAGACTGCTCATTCATAGGATCGCCGGACGTCAGAGGTGACAAATAGGTAGAAGTATCATTGTGTTATGTATATAATGTTAGCAGGTCTATACAGTTTTCATTCTATCCATGTATACTGAGCATTTCCCAAAGTGAGTACAAAAACAACTAGTATGCACATCTATTATAATTATGGCAGCAGGAATATATGAAGCCACCTTATATTAAATCAGTCATTTGCTCCACCTGTATTAAAGGTCAGAATCATGCCCTCTGTGTGCCACATGTGCCCTCCCAAGGCCACAGACCTCTCCCACATTGCCCTCATTGTCAGAAAAAAATAAGATGAAAAGGTTAGAATCAGGTCTCTAGAAGTTTCTGGAAAGACAACTGTTCAATAAAATAAAATGTGCCTCCCTGCACTGTATTTGACCTCAAAAAGGCATTTTTGGAAACTCAAAGCAGCTCTCTGATCACTTCCAATTTTGTTTGTGCAGTCTGTAGTGCTGCCAACCCCCCATTTCTGTAGCCGACTATCCTATAGTCAGTGTTAACCACAGCTACTGGCAGCAACTCTCCAGAATCTTTTCCTGAACATACTTAATTGGAATGAACCTGAGAGCTTCAGTGTGCCAAGCAAGTTTCTTTCTGTTGAGCTACAGCTCTCCTCCAACAACTGGAATGCTAGTAATGTGTGTTCTGGAAATGACAGAAAACACACACCAGATACAGCATCTAGTGAAATCCAGCTAGACTTTGAATTACAAATGAAATTACTCTGTGGCACATGATATGTCCATTACAATAATGTAATTACAATACTAATGTACCTTGAACATCTCAGGTAGGAGGCCATCCAATCTTGGTTTAAAAACTTCCAGCAGAGTACATCACTCAGTTATGTCAGGTAGTTCTTAGTGTATGTGTTTCATGATCAAATGCATGTTACATGTATTTAAGCTGCCAACATTACTACAGATCTGAATCAGCAAGTAGAGTTTACCAATGGCAGGTAACTTCTCCCATGATATCTGTGAGTGAATATGCCAATATTTACAAGCAGTCCACAGTCGCTTATGTCCCTTATTAACAGGCCTTTAGCAAAATAGAGTTATGATATTATGGAGGAGAGAAATTGTATAGTTGTTTGTGAAAATACCCTAGCTTTGCAGAATATAGCCATGAAGATTTTAGGTGCACTGTGTTTCTCTGTTTAAATAACCAAGTGAATACAAAGATGAGAAAGCCCCACCGACCCCATCTTGTTTTTTCTGAATGCATAAAAGTACAGGCTGACATATTCAAGATTTCTGAGATCTACAATACTATCTTGTGTCTCCTGTAGCGCTAGAGCTGACTCACATATATGATGGAGTTTCACAGCATTATATTATTTGAAAAATCCAACTTGAGAAGCAACCACTTTGCTGCAATTCTGTGTGCATAGCACATAAAAATGGAAACTAAATATAATTTTAAAATAAAGAATAATATAAATAAAATAAACAACATATTTTGAACACAGAAACAGACCCAAAGAAGCATATTACAGTAGCTAATGCAACCTTTTTCTTGTGTGTGTGTGTGTCTTGTGTGTACAGACATAATTAACATGAATTTCCCAAACTCTGTTTTGTATGAGAATAACCTCACTTCTTGACAAAATAATCCAGAAGACACAATATTTTGTCATCACATTCCCACCCCCTGCCTCCAAAACAAATGAAAAGACAATTTAGCCTACTGGTTTCTCTTGCACAGTTCTAGAAAGTGACAACATCCATTCTGGAAATGAAGAACAACCTAAGTGCTTAAAATAATGGCCACAATACAAGTAAGAACCAGTTGCTCCTAATTCACTGATTTCAAAAGTCTTAGGGTATTATCCTTTATGCATTTACCTTGGGCATAAGCTCAATTAAACTCAGTGGGACTTATTGTGGAGTAGTAAGCATGCATAGCTTTCTACTGCTGATATCTGTTTTGGGTTGTGGCCAAAGGACGTAATTAAGGTTAATAGACAGATATAAAGTTTGCCAGTGATCTCTGCAGGAGATACCTCATTTTATCAACCACTTTATGCTTAACTGAGGCCAAGATAGTCATGAAAGACACTAAAGCTGCAATCGTATATATACACACATCTACCGATCTACATGGAAATAAATCCTGCTGAATTCCATAGTAGTTATGTCTGGACAGACAGGAACTGGATTGCACTGTTAGTTCAACATCACACTTCCACCCATGGTAAAATATCATAGACTTTGCTTACTGAATAATTTTCTCTACTGCTGGTTAGGAGATGCTTCCGGATGGAGGGCTCCTACTGCTAATACAGTCTTGTGCAACTATTCCATCATTTTTCCCTTACTTAAAGCTGTTCTTCTAGTAAGAAAAAAGAAAAAGCACAGTGATGGAGGAGCACGAAAGGCTAAAAATTAGAGAAAATATCTAGACCTCCCAAAAATTCCAGGAGGGAGGAAATGTAATTGCACAGGAAAAGTCTCATCTGGAAGCATCCGAGGTCTAGAGGATTTCCTTTATAGCAGATCACTGTTTTCTATATAGCTCTTTGGAGATGAACCTTACTCCAGCTGATGATGGGTATTTGGTGCATTTGCTAACTGTGACAATTCATCATTACACATATGCTGGTATAACTGATCTCTGAAATCACAACCAGTTGTTTCCTACCGAAAAGGGCTTATGAAAAGTGGTATTACTGAGCATTTAAAAGATTCCAAAAATAGCATTTGAAGAAAATGGGGACAGAACAGGATTTCAGCAGTGTAGACATAAATAAGAAGCAATACACCACTTGAAAATTTGGCACATTTTTGAGTAACTGCTAACGTGAAATCTTGGTTTTAAAAAAGAAAAGGGAAAAAAAAGAATCTGAATGCAAAGGACAACTTTGCCTTATACTGGAGTTCTGCTGATTCTAGCAATTCAGTGTAACAATATTCCAGAGTCCTGCAAAATTAGTAGTACAGATCAGCCTTTCTGATCAACATACAACATAGTTTTTTTTCTTTTTCTCTTTTTGGTCAGATATTATTTGGGACCGTTACAACCTCGTTGAGGTCAGTCTCTTCATCCCCCTTCGCTGGGCCAGGTTGGAGGACAATACAGGTTCCAGCCTTGGTGCCTGAGGTGTTCGGTTTAAAGCAAAGTAGGTGGCTGCCATTGCACCCTGCAAAAATAAAAATAAGATCATGCAGTAGTTACGAATAATACCATCTTTCCCTTCTATCATTTTCCTCTTCCTTCTAATGTAAACAGAAAGAAGCATCTGTATCAAGACAGCATTGGCAAAGAGATTTCTCCCATGTATTCCATTTTCAAAGCCCACATATATGTTACAGATAAACTAACTTTCTTTCAACATTTCAAATTCAGCTTATGAAGTCAAACAATTTCATAACAGCAGTACAACATTCCTGTGGGTAGAGCACATATCTGGAGTAAAACGTATTGGTTGTGGAGTTTTAGTACACTTCTGTGATTATAACATGTGCCGACAGAATTTCAGGTAATGTCCTTTTGGTTTAAATTCCCCTGTGGATTCCATGATACATTTCATAAAGGAGGTTGAGATTGCAAAGAAAGTGTTTTTGGCTTGGCTTTCCCTTTTCGATGGCATGTTCATTTTTCTGCCACTGTTGTCTGCCACTGGGGGTGGGGGTGGGTTTAAAACCAATTCTCTGTTGCCAGTCTGTCCACAGTCCTCCACTGCACTGCTGCTTCTATCTGTGCTGCCGTCGCTAGGGTGGAGGTTAGTTGGTTGCACAGCAAGTATTCATAAGAATCAATAAATATAGATAATATATACTAAGCCCCACAAGACTCAATATTTTGGTCAGTTATTTTTTAAATATGACCACCCACTTCCCTACAAAATGCTTTCTCTTTTGGACACTCCCACCACAAGTGAATTAACTTTTGTCTCTGGCCAGACTCTCTCCAGCATGTGGAGAAATCTGAACATTTGTTTCAGGTCACCAGACAGGGCTTGACTCAGAATGGCTTTTAAAGCATTCACACTGGTCTGGCTTGAAATTTTTTTAAATTGTAGCATTATTCAGATTTTCTCCCATCGCTGCAGCATGATGCTAACTGAGAAATATAAGTACTGATTGTGTGTGATTGTCACATCAGGAGTTTTTCTTGCCTCCCATAATTGTTTTGTTTTGTTCTCTGATTGGTCTTATGACCATAAGCATATTCTTCCTTTTAAAGTCTGATTTTTTTCCAGATATGAAAGAATATCTCTGTCACTTCTCTTGAATATTAATATGATTTCAGCTTTCATGAGATCTGTAATGGCTGAAATCCAGTAGTAAGCTGCACCTAGAGTAGGCCCACTGAATCAGTGGAAGTTACATAGCGGATGATTCACCAAATCCCTGCTGATTCAATGAGCCTACCCTAGTTGAAGCTTGCTAATTTTTATTATGTGGTCGTAGAACTGATTATACAAATATATATAGAGAGTAAATACATAGTATAGTATAAAATCTTGCTTTAAAATGCCCTTTTAAAAGGGCTGAGGGAAAGCAGCTAAATCTAGCCATTGAAAAGGCAAAGCGGTATATCAGTGCTGTAATTTGGTATAGGTAGTGAAGCTTGCTAGATTTCAGCCAGTGCATACTTCCAGTCAATGTAGATATGAAACCGTTACCCATATTCCTCAAACTATCTTGGATATGAGACCCATCTACTTCATTAGCAATGTGTCACAATGGGCATGAGAATATTTTAAGTGGTGTTAAAACACATAAACACAGAGAGTTTTCCTTCTCCTAGCAGTTCCTTAAGCTAATTGGCACGTGAAACCTAAAAAAAAAAAACCAGTTTATGTTGGAATCGTTGCTTAATATATGGAGAAACATAAAATAGCAATATTTGTACTTACTTTTACCAGGTGAACATCCTGTCTACTGAGCTGATTCTGGGATAAATATTCCCTGTTTATTATCCATGGGTGCCTTAGAACTTGGGCTGCTGTTAAGCGTTGATGGGGATCTACATGAAGCATCTTTGATACAATATCCTGTTAAAAAGGAATTACCAAGAGGACAAAAATATGACAATTTTTCTAGATTTCTGTGGATAAACTTCAGTTTTAAAGCCTAGACAATGGTAGATTACAAACATGGAATTCTAGAATGTAACATGTCCTTGAAATGTCATTGAGAATTAGCGTGCTACATTCTTTTAATATATTCACATATAATGAGATTGAACTGTAAGAGGGAGGGGAAGAGATGGAAACACAAAAACTCTTGGACTTCTGCTTGGATTTCAATATAACTCAAGCCATGTCATTGTTGTCTTCCTGTGCTTGCTCCCAAACCATTCTAATGATGATCAAAATCTTCAACCACATGTTTCTGGTGGATTTCATAGTTACTCTTGACATCCATAAGATGTACTATATCAAGCAGGCATTTTGATGTGGTTCATATTAATCAAGCAGCCCAACTTTTAAACCATGTTAATTTAAGTTTCTACCTTTACTGTCAGAGGGCAGATGCAGCCATGCTAGGCAAATAACATTTAGGTTGTAACATACCGGCATATTTATAGTTGAAAGATTCTGGATGGACTACAGAAGGATATAATGCATTTGCTTACCTTAGCTGCATCAGATATTGAATCCCAGTTTCCACCTGTGAGTGCATATTTTCCACTCCCAATTCTAGCCAGAATCTCCTCTGGAGTATCATCTGGTCCATTTGCAAAAGGAGTGAATCTGTACAGCAAGAAGTACTATTTTTAAAACATGTTTGTGTACAATACAGAATTGTCATATCAAAATATGAGATCTGGTTCAAGTTTAACACTGTAGGGAACACTCTGTCTTCCTATATATATAATGGTATTGGCCTGCACCAATGAGAGCTGTTGGGAGGCGGAGCCAGAGAAACTAGAAGGGAGGGGAGAATCAGAGTCTTCAGTCAGAGAGAGCTAGAGAGAAAAAAAGTTTTGGGGTTTGAGGCAGAGAGAGAGTGTTTAAGGAGTGATTAGTCAGAGTGGGACCGGAATTAATTAAGATAGGAGAGGTTAAAGTAAAATACCGAAGCTTTGTGTAACTTTAAGAATGTGCTTAAGAACTATTCCTAAAACAACTTGTAATCAATAAACCTGTTTCTCTTTAAAAGTTTAGTACTGAATGGACCTCAGTCTTTCATAGGAAATATAGATTGATAAAGAGATCAACTGGTGGCAGCGTGTTAAACGGCGTGTTGGGATACCTTTGTGAGCTCTGTGTTTGGTGAAAGAAACAGGGGCCATGGGGTAAACATCACAAACACCTACTGAAGAAAGTAACAATGTCACTGGTGGAAGTACTACTAAAAACAACAACAGCACATGCTGCAGGATTAAGCCCTTTCTCTACATGAGCACAACTGAAATGTATCGTTCTTTGTCTTAACCCTTCAAGATACAATAAAATTTCAGCTGAAATAAATTTTAGAAATACAAAGTGAAGGACAGGGCAAGAAAGCTATTTTTAGTGTTGTTTCTTTTAATTTAAAAGGGGGGAGAGGAGACAACTTTAATAGTATACATCTTTAGAACTCAAAGCTAAGAAATCCTGCCAATATTATTTATTGTACTGTTCCATGCCTTGTTTCTATCTTTATAATACCTTTTGCTCTCTGAGTTCTGAAGTCTGTCAAAAGATTGCAATGCCAGGAAATCCTTTCACCTACCCTGCTAACATGGTGTACAACAGAATCCCTAAGCTCCAGATATCACAAGCTGCATCATAGCCTTGTCGCTTCAGGACCTGTAGAAAAGGAAAGAAAATAAGAAAAAAGTATTATTATTTTCCTCTCCTATGGGAATTGTGGAATATTTAAAAGTATTTGGTTCATATTGCCTTGACTTTTAGAAAGGATGGTGTCTTGGATTAAAAGTTTTTCAGTAACTGTGCAAGATGAGTTATGCATGTTTATTTATTTATTTAAAATATTTTACCCCTTCTTTCTCCTTGAAAAGGACCCAAGGTGACTTAAAAAAATGAAAGGCAATATTTAAAGCTAAAAACAATGAGTATACAACAGTGGTTAACATCATTAAAAGACAATGTTTAACTATGAACAACAAATAAATAAATAATAAATAAGGAAGCATCTTACAATATTAACAAGCAATTTTAAAGCAAAGATCAGTACGTACGTATATAAAAAAAGTCACTCTGATTAATGGAAAACATAAACATGGAAAGTACAAAATGGAAAACACAAAAATGAAAAATACAAGTAGTACTAAAATCCAGTCAAAGCAGTAATGCATAATATTTTATCTAGCAATCACACACAGGTAGCTGGTTTACTGAGGGAAGGCTTGCCTGAGGAGAAAGGTCTTTGCCTGCTTGTGGAAGGATAGCAACGATGGGGCCAGTCTGGCCTCCTGTGGGAGTGAGTTCCAAAGTCTGGGAGCAGCCACAGAGAAGGCGATATGCCCCATCAGACACACCTGTGAAGGCAGTGGGACCAAGAGAAGCGCTTCTCCTGATTATCTAAACACCCAAGTCAGCTCATAATGGGAGATACAGTCTTTGAGACACCTTGGATCCAAGTCACCTAGGGCCTTGTAGTTTAAAACCAACACTTTGAATTGTGCCCCGTAACTAACTGATCTGCTGTAACACGGAGGTTATGTGATCCCTATAATGAGCATCCATTAGCAAACTGGTTGCTTCATTTTGGACCCGCTAAAGTTTCCTGGTACTTTCCATCAGCAGCCCCACGTAGAGTGCACTACATTAATCCAGCTGGGAAGTAACTAGGGTGTGTATCACAGTGGCCAGATCAGATCTCTTACGAAATGGACACAGCTGGCACACTAGTTTTAGTTGTGCAAATTCACTTCTGGCCATCCCCAAGGCTATTTTATTTTTCTAGCTCTGCATGCTTCATTTTTGTTTGCCAAACAAACAGAAAAGATATTGAAGAAGGGAGAACTGAATGCCAGAATTGGCACACTTGTGACTCCTGTATCCCAGGAGCCTTCTGCAATAAGTAGTTACTGAGAAATGATATAAGATAAACATTCATGGGGTAAACAAGCAAAAATGATTTAAAAAAATCTCACTCTTTTATGCAGTAGCATAGTGGCCACCCTGTTTCTAGGTTCTTCTGTTTCCTCTAACTTAGTTCCGTCTAGCCGCCTAGAGTGGTCGTTCGACTAGATAGGTGGGGTATGTATTTATAAATAAATAAATAAATAAATAAATAAATAGATAGATAGATAGATAGATAGATAGATAGATAGATAGATAGATAGATAGATAGATAGATAGATAGATAGATAGATAGATAGATAGATAGATAAATAAATAAATAAATAAATAAATAAATGTTACAGTAGCTGGGAGGGAGGTGGATTTTTCCCCAGAAAAATATACAGTATTTTTGCAAGTTATCCCTGGTGTAATGCAAAGTATTTGAAGGTGGTGTGGTCCTGAATAGCTATTTAAGAACTAATCATTCTACAAAAGACCTGCTATTATTTGCTGTTACAGACATGCATTTCTTGACTCCTAAGAGAGTTAGTTGGTCCATTTCTCATTTTGGCCATTCCTGACTTGATGCATTAGATAGAAGGTGATGGACAAAGGCCCCGTGGCATTTAGGGCAGAGGTTCCCAAACTCTTGCGGGTGCAACCCCCAGAGGGTGTTAAAAAGTCCAGTAGGGTGGGAGGTACTGAGATTTTTATTTTTATTCTGAAACAGTGAATTGAATTTTTGTTAAAAATGGGTTACATGATAGTGGGGAGGCATGAGAGTTTCTTCAAAAGGTGCATGATGTTGAAACGTTTAGCAACTGATCATTCAGAGTATGGCATCTTCCCAAAAAGATTCTGAATTCTGACAAGAACTTTCTGATATCTAATTAGAAAAAGAATGATAGCATATTTTAATGTTGGAAATGTTTTAATATTTAATTCTAATATTATACATGACTGTTTTCCTAGTGATACATTCCTTCATAGAATAGGGTTTTTTGGAACTATTTCTTTACTGAGTATTTTACTGATAGAAATAGCTTGAATATTGTGATATTCTGATTCTGTCCAAACTATTTTCAATCTATTAATGTATTCTTAATGTTTGCAAGCAGCCTTGGACATTATTCTGTTAGTGGAATGGCAGGATGGATGGATGGATGGATGGATGGATGGATGGATGGATGGATGGATAGATAGATAGATAGATAGATAGATAGATAGATAGATAGATAGATAGATAGATAGATAGATAGATAGATAGATAGATAGATAGATAGATAGATAGATAGATAGATAGATAGATAGATAGATAGACAGACAGACAGACAGACAGACAGACAGACAGACAGACAGACAGACAGACAGACAGACAGACAGACAGACTGACTGACTGACTGACTGACTGACTGACTGACTGACTGACTGACTGACTAATTGATTGGTTTATTCATATGTTTCAAACAAGGCTTTGAAATTTATGACAGCTTAAAATATGATGCTGATAAATATTCTCTCTTTAGTTTTCAAAGATTCTTTTTCAAATACCAGCTGCATTGATCAGTAAAACCTTGAATACGTGGGGAAAGAATGCATGTGACAGTATCTCAGAGTTGCAAATTTTTTTTGAACAATGAGGGCAACAGCATGATTTTGGCAGTTTTAATTTATTGATAATATGAAATTGCCTGTAGGAGTCCTCATATTATGTAGTTTTAAGGATTAATATCTGCTGAGATACTCTGAGTGTATAAATAAAACACAGCATGTAGCTGCACGAACACACAGCATGTAAAATCCTCCTTATACAGAACCAAAAAGTGTGGTGAGTGTTATGCTGCACCCAAAGTGTGATGCCTTGCTGGGGATTTAATGAGAAAATGAATAAATTTCATGAAGGTGGAACAAATTTAAAACCTCATGTTCCTTCAAAAGATATCAGGAGCCTTTGTATATGTGGCCTGATATGTGGTCAGCCTGCAGATGTTTCCACTAGATGGCAGGTCAGTTCTTCCTCTCAGCCATACTTGGCCATCTGTTATATTTCATGCTATAGCTATGACATTGCTATCTGATAGCAAATGAATAATGGCTTCCAGGTAAAAAGAGATATATGGAAGAACATGCATCTTTGTCAATCCCATACTTGGCTGCTCCGTATTCTAACTATATAAGTGTTGTAACTGGCCATACAAAACACCAGATGTTTGGAGGAGAGGGCCATTGAAGCCTTAGGGGGAAACTAAAGTTTAAAGCAGCTTATTCCATTAGCAGCTGACTAAATGGCTCAGGGATTTAGGTATCTGGCTGTAGAGTCAGAGGCAGGGAGTTCAACTCTGCCTCCTGTGAGTAGAGCCAGCCTGTGTGGTCTTGGGCAAGCTGCACAGCCTCATCATCACATTAGCAGCAGCAGCACTTGTGAAGGAGATAACCTAAAGCAAAGAATGAAATGTTTAACCTTTTTGCTGACAGCTGTTTCTGCAGAGAAACTTCATCCCATCAGACCTATCTTGACTATTCTGCACTCCAATACCACAGGAAGGATTTCAGACCCGTGTTTATTAGGTAAAAGTGCCAAGTCCTAGGGATCACCAAATGCCAGCTTCTGGCTCTTCAACTGTTGATCTCCAAAACAAAAGAATGAAACCCTTGGAGTACAAAATGGTCCAGAGCAACAGCAGGGACCATAGTATCCAAACACATGAAGAGACTTATCAAGAGTTTACTGCTCAGATGGAATGGACCAATCCTTCTGCAATCTTCGTAAGTCAAATTAGGCCATGCTTCAATTGGCATCATTTCATGCTGCTCTAAGAATCAGAGCCTTTATAGCAGTGGCCCCACATGGGAAAGAACTCCTTTAGGAAATGAACACTTTGAGCACATGCTAGAAAACTACAAATGGATGAAAAAATGAAAAGTTTTCCTGACTTTGTTAGGATTTCTACTACCTACAAGATATTACAAAAAAAGTAATACTTTCCCCAATCATCTATTACTATTTTGATTCCTATATGGAAAAAAATTATGTGAATACTCTGGGCAACCATTGCTTTTCAACATACCTCAGGTGCTACAAAATTGGCTGTATAACATGGTGTCATTAGCAGACCATTCTCAGCTCTCAGCTGTTTGGCAAATCCAAAATCACAGATCCTGATGGAGTCTGGGTTACCTGACTCATCCATATACAGAATATTACTAGGCTTCAGATCTCGATGAACAACCTGAAAAGGAAGTTGAAAATAATTCTACTATTCTATAAAAGCATAGTCAAATGGTTTTTAGTGACAAATGGAAATTCTTGAGATTAGACTATAATTATCAGGAGCCAGGGTCAGAGCAGAGCCATGCTTTGATAATTGCTGATGTTTACCAAATAATATTGAAAGTAAGCATGCATTTTAGTCATAAGATCGGGGAAATAGATTATTTTTTTACATTTACATTAGGTTTTCAAACTGTCAAAATTATTTGTGTGGAAAAAAAAATCTGACATTTTCTTTAAAAGTGAAATGGTGATTGAAAACAACTCAGAAACATGATTTTTCCTGTTCAGACAAGTAACAGAAACCATAAATTACAAGCAGTAAAATACTGGACATCACAACTAGGAATCTTATAAGAAATCTCTTGCATAAAAGATGACATGGAAGGCATAGTGCCATTCCATTCTGTATTTGGTCAACTCTTTTTCAAAAGTAAATTTTAATCACCTACAAGCTTCTGATATTATTTGGATAGATTCACTTCAATATTTCAGAGAAATAAAATGACAGTTTTGAGAATGCTGTTTGTATTCAGAGGAAATGATACTTACTCCCTGGGAATGCAAATAGTCTACAGTCTTGGTAATAGTACAAAGGACAGCGCTAGCCTCTCGTTCTGAGAAGCACTTCTGTCGAAGTATTCGGTCTAAGAGTTCTCCTCCTCGCATCAGCTCCATCACAAGGTACACGTATTTTCCATCATCATAGACCTGTTGTATGCAGATGGATCATCAGGTGCTTATTCCACAAAGTTCCATTACATAGGTGGTATGTAGTAAATGCACAAGGTTATCAATCCTCAGTTGTGGAGGCACAACAATTTCCTCCTTATTGCTGAGGTCATGATCAGATGGAAGATGGAAAAATTATAATACAATTCTACTTGGATGTGTAGAAGTCATTTAAAGTCATTTAAAGATCTGGCTCTTCAGGCAGACCTTCCCTCCAATTAACACCTGATTTTCTTTTTTCTTTAGCTTTTCTTCCATCATGACCTTCTAATTTGCTGATTTAATGATGTGATTTTTTATATATACTTTGATGATTTTATTTGATTGTATTTTATAATGTTTTATTCTTCTTTGTAAGCAGCCCCGAGTGGACTCTGTCTAGAGGGGCGGGGTAGAAATCGAAAAATAAATAAATATTTTATATTTATATATTTTATATATTATAGTATTATATTATATATAATATAATAAAATATATTATTATATTTTTATATATTATAATATATTATAATATATTATAAATATTATAAAAATATTTAAATAAAATGTTTAAATATTTTATTTTATAATGTTTTATTCTTCTTTGTAAGCTGCCCCGAGTAGACTCTGTCTAGAGGGGCGGGGTAGAAATCGAATAATTAAAAAATAAATAAATAAATAAATAAATAAATAAATAAATAAACAAACAAACAAACAAACAAACAAATAAATAAATAAATAAATAAATAAATTCTGGAGCAGTTTTTATGGAAATTGTAGACTGCATGAAATGTTTTAACTTTACAACAGCTGAACAGGCCTAACAATAATTTTAAAATGTGGTCTTAGTGTGCAAATACAGCAGAACCACAATAAATATGATGTAAAGACAACGTTTGGATCTAAATCTGTCACTGCTGTAAGATATTTAGCTCTCTACTTCTTTACAGGTTAGCAAATGTCTGTCTTTCAATACAATCCTTTAGTTAACTTAAGGGTCTTTGAAACATGACACAATTTTCTGGCTACATGACATACTAAATAAGAGAGTAGAGATCCCTGTGCTACTCATCAAGTAGAAAACAGCATTAGAACAGCAAAATGGGGGTGGCACTGGTAAAACTACACCTTAAATATCGTATGGACCTGAAAAACCCTATTGTTGTTGTTATATACTGTCAAGTCACCTCTCACTTATAGCAACACAATGAATGAGTAAATGCCAAAATGTCCTATTATTAATAGCCCTGCTCAGCTCTTGTAAACTCAAGCCTGTTGCTTCCTTTAGGCAGTCAATCAAAATATGACTCTTTCAGCTTTCACATCCATATATAGTAATTGGTAATACAATAGTATTTGTGATCTTGGCCTTGGTCTCGAAACTCTTTTACAGTTACTATCAGTAACTTGACACACATAATGCACACAAATCCAGTGATAATATGAACCAAGAAAATTCACAAAATGCATCTGGAACTGACTTCATATTCTTTCATCAGTCAAGAGCACTTATTTATCTGTAGTTTAGCTTGGTAATTAGGAGACGTGTCCAGATGGTGACTTCAGAAACTACTTACATCTTTGAGAGTGATGATGTTTGGGTGCTGTCCATATCTCAGAAGAATCTCAATTTCTTCAGATGGATCCCTTTTGCTCTTATCAATTATCTAGAAGAAGAAGAAGAAGACAGTAGTAAGCTATGAGAACACAGAATTCAAGTGCAAGTCTAACCAGCCCCATAAGCCTCATATATGCATTTACTGGGGGTTATGAAAGCTTCATAGGCATATACAAACTGGAAGCACAATGAAACAACCATCAAAGCAGCATGAAACTGTAATCAGGAAAAAGAAATTTTACCAATCACCAGGATAAGTAAATGCCATTTATACAGAGGAAACATATATCACCATTGCTTAATTTATCTTAAGACAGCATTGAAATTTGTTTGGTTCAGCTTTTAATTCAAACCAATGTAATTTGCATTTCTTGATTAAACAGAAAATGCAATGCAATTATTTTTTGCTTTTTGCATCCAGCTCAGTTTTTGTATGTCTGGGATCCTGCCACATAATACAATATAACATGTATAATGATAAGCTTATAAGGCACAAATGAATGCTTATCTTCAATGAATTATATCATATTCAAGTAATTTTCTGAGAGAGCAGCTCCACTAACTATAGTATGATAAATAGAACTTCCCAGGAGGAAAACATGTGAACAGATATCTAATACAGTACAGGAATTCTAACCTAATGGTTTAAGATCAAGAAGAACATTGGATTTCTGTGCAGTCAGGAAAAACAAGTGCAGTACATCTCCTAAAAATAAGTCCTCTGTGAGTCATATTTATATTTCAACTCGTCTCTCTCCCTTCTATCAAATTACCAAGGTTATAAGAGCTTATTACAGGATTGCTAACATTATTTAAGAGGAGCATGGCATAATTTTTTTACGATGTCTTGAAAGAGAGGTAATATAATAGTAATTGTTTCTGGGAGATCACTCTTTGCACAGTTAGGTTTCATTAGCTTCAGTGATTCATTCAACCCATGGTAGCATTTTCCATAAAATTAGAGTAATAATCTTTTACAAGAAATTGGCTAACTAATGGCAGATTTTGTTAAGGAAGTCACATAGCGTTCAGTACAAAATATGCCATGATTTCTGCAGGCAATACATGCTCAGTTACTTGTGCTATTTATTAATTCAGATTCATAACATTTGCCTCCAAATGTTATGGGACAGGTGAACACTGGTACATTGCACACAAAAGACTAGCTAATGACACGCATTAATCACAGTGGCAGATCATCCCCCTCTTATCACAACAATACACCCATAACAAAAAACACTCAAATCACCATAATCACCCAATCTCCTGAAAGCTGATCCCACAGCTACAAATATTCAACTATCCTACACACCACACCAGAACACAGACAGAGTTCTAACTCCTGTCCTCTGAAGATGCTGGCCACAGAGACTGGCAAAATGTTAGGAAGAAAAACCTCCAGAACATAGCCAAACAGCCCGAAAAACCTACAACAACCAGTGGAGATTTGTTGAATCAACTTTTCTGTAGGTTCCATTGATTCAAGTGGTCTTCTTCTAATCATGAAGTACTCTGACATATCAAGTTGAAGTTACAGTAGGTTTGTCAGAGTATGGAGGAGGGAACCCATTAAATCCCCATTGATTTGATGGGCCTACTTCAGTGCAACTTACTATGCTAAGCAACAGCATTTTCCCTGTTCTTTCCAAATAGGAATAGCAAAAGAAGACGTGGCACATGCTCAGAGACAATCACCTGAATACTATTTAAAATATTTCAGGGGTGAGAAAAGAGGCTGAAGTGTTTCTGTCCACACTAAATTTCAACACCAGTTCAGAATCATTTGTTTTTCCTTGCCACATGACAGAGGAACAATGGTCATTCTCCCTGGTTGCTGGGAAACATAAAATGATGATAAAACATACAGCTTGAGAAGCAATGCATTCTCCGTAAACAGAAGAATTTGTGGAATTACAATGTAGACTGGGATCTATTCTGCTCTGTGGGTCAGTTAACAACAAAAAAATAGCACATTTTAGACAACTATTTCAGCTCACATGAGTGAGCTGCCTGTATGAGTAACAATAGCAGGTGGGCCAGAATTTGACAAGATGACAGCATTTGTGGTATTCCATCTGTTACATCGTTCAAAGAAACAAACCAATTTTTGCATGATGTGACAGAAGGGGAAATTAAGCACTAGTTAAAACATGAGAATTGGTCCTCCTCCTATGGGTCACTACAACTTTCTCATTAACATATACATAATAAAGATGGGGAAATGCATTCATTTGATTTGCATTTTAATACAACCTAACCCATTTTACACTTCTTGAAGTACAAAGTGGATGAGACAAAATAAACTTTCATTTTGTGCACTTCTCCAGATTTTGCAGCTGAGTGCTTTGATAAAAAATGTATCCAGTTGGAGAAATTTGTACCCCAAAAATGCATACATTAAGAGAAATATACACAACATACATCAGAAATAGGCACAACATAAAAATATCCGTGCAAAATGCACATTTTGGAGGGAAGAAAGCTATAGAAACGTATTTGAATTTTCTTGCATCTTTGCAATCGAAACCTTCGCGGATAGAGGAAAAATGGAATGGACTCAACTTTTAATTCAAGAATTTCAGAGATTGCTGAAGCCGAGTCAGACAGTTATCCATGTTTTGCAGCCCATCTTTTACAAGCACCTCTCTGTTTAGTTTTATTAATGACTCCCAGAAATTGCTTTTTACGCTACTAAAATTCAGATATTTATTTTATTGAGAGGTCTGAATAAGTGAAAAACAAGTCTCAAAGTGCCTGAATCTTTAACTGTGCCCTACAGCTAAGTGAGTTAAGTATCTGGCTGTGGAGCCAGAGGTACGAGTTCAGTTCCCCACTGTACATCCTGGAACAGCCAGCCTATGTGGGCCTTGGGCAAGCTGCACAGTCTCAGGGTGACCCCGGAAGAAGGGAATGTTACATTTCTTCTTCTTCTTCTTCTTCTTCTTCTTCTTCTTCTTCTTGAGATTTTTTTAATTATATAAAATCAATCTATGTTGATTTAACATCGTGCCACCTGAGTACAGCTTATATTCATTTGTTAAAACAATGACCATACACATTACGCTCCTAATCTATACAACGTCCTTCTAGTCATTGATAGAACAAGTCCCATGTTTGATAATATTTTGTATCTGCTTTCCCTTTGATTTTCAGTGTTAGTCTGTCCATTTCGGCGCAGTCCAATATCTTTTTAATTATTTCTTGATCCGTAGGTGTTCCTTCCTTTTTCCAGTACTGTGCATATATAATCCTCGTGGCTGTTAAAATATGCAGTATTAAATATATATTTTGTTTATCAACAATGTTACATTTCTGAGTACTCTCTACCTAGAAAACCCTAGAAAAGGGTTGCCATGAGTCAAAACTGACTTGACGGAGGCGAGGGAGGGAGGGGGAGGAGGAGAAAATAAATACTCTCTTTGGGGAGCTTTCTCTTCCTACAATTCTCCAAATGTAAGCCCTCTATTAGTGTATCTAACAATTTCACTTAAATGTATTAAGGAGTTCTTGTACTTGGATTGTGTGGGAGGCACACACAAAGTTGGGGGCCCTGATGGAATAGTCCTTACAGCCTCCTGGTAGCGCCTGTCATTCATACAAATTACATATTATTGGAGATATTATGGTTTCGGATTATGACTCCAAGGACTACCTGGCCAGTATGAAGGTTATTATGCTTGTCGGGATTCAGAAGGGGTTCTGGGAGTTGTTTTAAAACTAATGTTTCCAGTCTCTGCTCAGTCAACAGAACATTAGTTGACGGTGAACTCCTTCATAGATGACATATAGTAACATGCTATATTTTTTCATGTACTCAACAACAGCTACCACACAAACGAACAGTCTGTGAAAGCTATATTGTATAAACAACAATATGACTGTGGCAGCCCAGTATGCCATATGTATTTAGTAACTGAAAAAGTAAGCTCTAATATATTGTAAACTTTGTGTTGATTTAAACAACCTGATCTGACTTTCCTATGCACAAATTATGATTAAACA